>NC_141003.1:59921652-60521652 GCF_052327205.1 Somniosus microcephalus
GAGACCGGGAGGGTGAGGAGGCGAGGGGGGGGAGAGAGGAGACCGGGAGGGGGAGGGGAGAGAGGAGACCGGAGGGGGGGGAGAGAGGAGACCGGAGGGGGGGGGAGAGAGGAGACCGGAGGGGGGGAGGGAGAGAGGAGACCGGAGGGGGGGGGGAGAGAGGACCGGGAGGGGGGGGAGGAGAGAGACCGGAGGGGGGGGGGAGAGAGACCGGAGGGGGGGAGGGAGAGAGGAGACCGGGGGGGGGGGGGAGGGGAGAGGGAGAGGGAGAGAGGAGACCGGAGGGGAGGAGGAGGGGGAGAGAGGAGACCGAGGAGGGGGTGGGAGAGAGGAGACCGAGGAGGGGGGGAGAGAGAGGAGACCGGAGGGGAGGAGGAGGAGAGAGGAGACCGGAGGGGAGGAGGAGACCGGAGGGGAGAGGAGGAGACCGGAGGGGAGGAGGAGGGAGGAGACCGGAGGGGAGGAGGAGAGGAGACCGGAGGGAGGAGGGAGGAGAGAGGAGACCGGAGGGAGGAGGAGGGAGAGGAGACCGGAGGAGGGAGGAGGAGACCGGGGGGGGGGGGGAGGAGACCGGAGGGGAGGAGGAGAGAGGAGACCGGAGGGGAGGAGGAGGAGAGAGGAGACAGGAGGGGGAGAGAGGAGACCGGTGGGGGGGGGGGGGTGGGGAAGGAGAGAGAGGAACCGGAGGGAGGGAGAGAGAGGAGACCGGAGGGTGGGGGGGGGGGAAGGGAGAGAGGAGACCGGAGGGTGGGGGGGGGGAAGGGAGAGAGGAGACCGGAGGGGTGGGGGGGGGTGGAAGGGAGAGAGGAGACCGGAGGGGTGGGGGGGGGGGGGAAGGGAGAGAGGAGACCGGAGGGGGGAGAGAGGAGACGGAGGGAGGAGGAGGGGGGAGAGAGGAGACCGGAGGGGAGGAGGACGGGGGGGAGAGAGGAGACCGGAGGGGAGGAGGAGGGGGGAGAGAGGAGACCGGAGGAGGGGGAGAGAGGAGACCGGAGGGGGGAGAGAGGAGACCGGAGGGGAGGAGGAGGGGGGAGAGAGGAGACCGGAGGGGAGGAGGAGGGGGGAGAGAGGAGACCGGAGGGAGGAGGAGGGGGAGAGAGGAGACCGGAGGGGAGGAGGAGGGGGGAGAGAGGAGACCGGAGGGGAGGAGGAGGGGGGAGAGAGAGGAGACCGGAGGGGAGGAGGAGGGGGGAGAGAGGAGACCGGAGGGGAGGAGGAGGGGGGAGAGAGGAGACCGGAGGGGAGGAGGAGAGGGGGGAGAGAGGAGACCGGAGGGAGGAGGAGAGGGGGGAGAGAGGAGACCGGAGGGGAGGAGGAGAGAGAGGAGACCGGAGGGGAGGAGGAGAGAGAGGAGACCGGAGGGGAGGAGGAGAGAGAGGAGACCGGAGGGAGGAGGAGAGAGAGGAGACCGGAGGGGAGGAGAGAGAGGAGACCGGAGGGGAGGAGGAGAGAGAGGAGACCGGAGGGGAGGAGGAGAGAGAGAGGAGACCGAGGGGGGAGAGAGGAGACCGGAGGGGAGGAGGAGGGGGGAGAGAGGAGACCGGAGGGGAGGAGGAGGGGGGAGAGAGGAGACCGGAGGGGAGGAGGAGGGGGAGAGAGGAGACCGGAGGGGAGGAGGAGGGGGGAGAGAGGAGACCGGAGGGGAGGAGGAGGGGGGAGAGAGGAGACCGGAGGGGAGGAGGAGGGGGGAGAGAGAGGAGACCGGAGGGGAGGAGGAGAGGGGGGGAGAGAGGAGACCGGAGGGGAGGAGGAGAGGGGGAGAGAGGAGACCGGAGGGGAGGAGGAGAGGGGGGAGAGAGGAGACCGGAGGGGAGGGGGAGAGAGGAGACCGGAGGGGAGGAGGAGAGGGGGGAGAGAGGAGACCGGAGGGGAGGAGGAGAGAGAGGAGACCGGAGGGGAGGAGGAGAGAGAGGAGACCGGAGGGGAGGAGGAGAGAGAGGAGACCGGAGGGGAGGAGGAGAGAGAGGAGACCGGAGGGGAGGAGGAGAGAGAGGAGACCGGAGGGGAGGAGGAGAGAGAGGAGACCGGAGGGGAGGAGGAGAGAGAGGAGACCGGAGGGGAGGAGGAGAGAGAGGAGACCGGAGGGGAGGAGGAGAGAGAGGAGACCGGAGGGGAGGAGGAGAGAGAGGAGACCGGAGGGGAGGAGGAGAGAGAGGAGACCGGAGGGGAGGAGGAGAGAGAGGAGACCGGAGGGGAGGAGGAGAGAGAGGAGACCGGAGGGGAGGAGAGAGAGGAGACCGGAGGGGAGGAGGAGAGAGAGGAGACCGGAGGGGGGGGAGAGAGGAGACCGGAGGGGAGGAGGAGAGAGAGGAGACCGGAGGGGGGGGAGAGAGGAGACCGGAGACGGAGGGGGGGGGAGAGAGGAGACCGGAGGGTGGGAGGTGGGGGGGGAAGGGAGAGAGGAGACCGGAGGGGGGTGGGGGGGGGGAAAGAGAGGAGACCGGAGGGGGGAGAGAGGAGACCGGAGGGGAGGAGGAGGGGGAGAGAGGAGACCGGAGGGGAGGAGGAGGGGGAGAGAGGAGACCGGAGGGGAGGAGGAGGGAGAGAGGAGACCGGAGGGGAGGAGGAGGAGGGAGAGAGGAGACCGGAGGGGAGGCGGAGAGAGAGGAGACCGGAGGGGAGGAGGAGAGAGAGGAGACCGGAGGGGAGGAGGAGAGAGAGGAGACCGGAGGGGAGGAGGAGAGAGAGGAGACCGGAGGGGAGGAGGAGAGAGAGGAGACCGGAGGGGAGGAGGAGACCGGAGGGGAGGAGGAGAGAGAGGAGACCGGAGGGGAGGAGGAGAGAGAGGAGACCGGAGGGGAGGAGGAGAGAGAGGAGACCGGAGGGGAGGAGGAGAGAGAGGAGACCGGAGGGGGGGGGAGAGAGGAGACCGGAGGGGAGGAGGAGAGAGAGGAGACCGGAGGGGGGGGGGGAGAGAGGAGACCGGAGGGGGGGGGGAGAGAGGAGACCGGAGGGGGGGGGGAGAGAGGAGACCGGAGGGTGGGGGGGGGGGGGGGGAAGGGAGAGAGGAGACCGGAGGGGGGGTGGGGGGGGTGGGGGGGGGGGAAAGAGAGGAGACCGGAGGGGGGGAGAGAGGAGACCGGAGGGGAGGAGGAGGGGGAGAGAGGAGACCGGAGGGAGGAGGAGGGGGTAGAGAGGAGACCGGAGGGGAGGAGGAGGGAGAGAGGAGACCGGAGGGGAGGAGGAGGAGGGAGAGAGGAGACCGGAGGGGAGGAGGAGAGGAGACCGGAGGGGAGGAGGAGGGAGAGAGGAGACCGGAGGGGAGGAGGAGGGAGGAGACCGGAGGAGGAGAGGGGAGGAGGAGAGAGGAGACCGGAGGGGAGGAGGAGGGAGAGAGGAGACCGGTGGGGGCGGGAGGGAGAGAGGAGACCGGAGGAGAGAGGAGACCGGAGGGGAGGAGGAGAGAGGAGACCGGAGGGGGGAGAGAGGAGACCGGTTGGGGGGGGGGCGGGGAAGGGAGAGAGGAAAGCGGGGGGTGGGGGAGGGAGAGAGGAACCGGAGGGAGGGAGAGAGGAGACCGGAGGGTGGGGGGGGGGGGGAAGGGAGAGAGGAGACCGGAGGGGAGGAGGAGGGAGAGAGGAGACCGGAGGGGAGGAGGAGGGAGAGAGGAGACCGGAGGGGAGAGAGAGGAGAGCGGAGGGGAGGAGGAGAGAGGAGACCGGAGGGGAGGAGGAGGGGGAGAGAGGAGACCGGAGGGGAGGAGGGAGGGGGGAGAGAGGAGACCGGAGGAGGGGAGGAGGAGGGGGGAGAGAGGAGACCGGAGGGGAGGAGGAGGGAGAGAGGAGACCGGAGGGGAGGAGGAGACGGGAGGAGAGAGAGGAGACCGGATGGGAGGAGGAGGGAGGAGAGAGGAGACCGGGAGGGGAGGAGGAGACCGGAGGGGGGGAGGGAGAGAGGAGACCGGAGGGCAAGAAGAGACGTCTAGCTTGGCTTTTTTTATGTTGCAGGTGTCCCACGATTCCGTCCATCTGGATAGTGGGTTGATACCAGCTGCCGTTTCCCAGAATGGCCGGCGTGATTTTCAGTGCTTTCGTGCTGGGTTTTTCAAGGCTTGGTGAATGGAAAGTCGATGTTGCTGATGAGTTTTTCCATCTCACAGAGCACGGTGACATCGCAGCAAATAGCAGGGGGAGGCGATGTGGGACAACACTGGGAGCCACTCAGCTGGAGTGGACTTGAGCATCCCTGATACCATCCTCATGGCGGCCTTTAGCTGCACGCCCACGTGGCTCAGGACCATGAGGCAGAGCAGTATTCTGCAGCAGAGTAGACGAGGGCCACTGTTGGGGTGAAGTGTTCTGGCTGTGCTCCCCCATGTTTCAGCAAGTTTCCGGACCAGGTTCAACTGATTTTTACTTTTTGGCCGGTGTTGGTGAGACGAGGCCGATGGGCGAGAATCCTGCCAGGATTTCTATTGTGCAGTTTTGGGTCGGTTTATCTGAGGAAGGATATTCTTGCCATGGAAGGAGTTCAGCAAAGATTCACCGGGCTGATACCTGGGATGGCAGGAATGACATATGAGGAGAGATTGGGTTGATTGGGCTTATACTCGCTGGAGTTTAGAAGAATGAGAGGGGATCTCATTGAAACTTATAAAATTCTGGCAGGACTGGACAGACTAGATGCAGGGAGGATGTTCCCGATGGTCGGGGAATCCAGAACCAGGGGTCACAGTCTAAGGATAAGGGGTAGGCCTTTTAGGACAGAGATGAGGAATTTCTTCACCCAGAGAGTGGTGAACCTGTGGAATTCTCTACCACAGAAGGCAGTAGAGGCCAATTCATTAAATATATTCAAGAAGGGAGTTGGATATATTTCTTAAGGCTAAAGGGATCAAGGGGTATGGGAAGAAAGCAGGTACCGGGTACTGAACTTGGATGATAAGCCATGATCGCATTGAATGGCGGAGCAGGCTCGAGGGGCCAAATGGCCTACTCCTGCTCCTATCTGACGCCCAGGTATTTTGGGTGGGGTTCATGGGTAAGTCGCCTTCCGCAGAAGGAAACGTTGAGTTCTTTCCTGGCGGTATTGTTGCTCAGATGGAATGCCGACACAACTGTGGTCTCTGGAGTGGGGCGGAGGCGTCTGGCCCAGAAGTAGCATCCCAGTGGGTCCCGACCATTTGAGTGTCCTATTCACTTCCTCTGGCGTTGATGCTTGCGCCAGCAGTGCTGTGTCATCGGTATAGGCGAACCTCCGGGATTTGGTGCAGGGTAAGTCTACCGTATAGATGTTGAAAAAGGCCAGTGTGAGCACCAACCCCTGACCTGGATCACGCTCTCCCTCTCTCCTCCCTCCCCCCTCCCCCCTACCTTTTGTATTCTCTGCCTCTATTTATCAATTTTTGCACGTTGTCCTGACCACAAAGTGATGTCAAGTGACCTAAATAGTTTTTCTTTTAAATTCAAAGGCTATTTTGTCTGAAGAGAATATTCAACCTGATTGCAAGAACAAATTGACTCAAAGTCAGAACTGCTGTCAGTGTCTTGTGATGGACATTACCGAGAGAATACTGTATTGGTGGAGGGACATGCACATCTCCAATTATACAACAGCCTCACTGACAGCTGGAGTGCGGTCACACCAAATTACGGGGGAGAGTGGCTTATACAGACATTTGCTAGGTTTTGTGGGTCTGCTATATTAGTGACATGATTATTGTTCAATTTGATTCTGTATAGTAAGAATGTGGGTGCGGGGGGTATGTCAACCTGTTACAGTAAGAGGTGAGGGATATATCAGAGATTGATACAGTAAGAGGTGAGGGATATATCAGAGATTGTTACAGTAAGAGGCGAGGGATATATCCGAGATTGATACAGTAAGAGGCGAGGGATATATCAGAGATTGTTACAGTAAGAGGTGAGGGATATATCCGAGATTGTTACAGTAAGAGGTGTGGGATATATCAGAGATTGTTACAGTAAGAGGTGTGGGATATATCAGAGATTGTTACAGTAAGAGGTGAGGATATATCAGATTGTTACAGTAAGAGGTGAGGATATATCAGATTGTTACAGTAAGAGGTGAGGATATATCAGATTGTTACAGTAAGAGGTGAGGATATATCAGAGATTGTTACAGTAAGAGGTGAGGATATATCAGAGATTGTTACAGTAAGAGGTGAGGGATATATCCGAGATTGTTACAGTAAGAGGTGAGGATATATCAGATTGTTACAGTAAGAGGTGAGGATATATCAGAGATTGTTACAGTAAGAGGTGAGGATATATCAGAGATTGTTACAGTAAGAGGTGAGGGATATATCCGAGATTGTTACAGTGAGAGGTGAGGATATATCAGATTGATACAGTAAGAGGTGTGGGATATATCAGAGATTGTTACAGTAAGAGGTGAGGGATATATCAGATTGTTACAGTAAGGTGTGGGATATATCAGAGATTGTTACAGTAAGAGGTGAGGGATATATCAGATTGTTACAGTAAGAGGTGAGGGATATATCCGAGATTGATATATCCCACACCTCTTACTGTATCAGAGATTGATACTGTAACAATCTGATATATCCCACACCTCTTACTGTAACAATCTCTGATATATCCCACACCTTACTGTAACAATCTGATATATCCCACACCTCTTACTGTAACAATCTCTGATATATCCCACACCTTACTGTAACAATCTCGGATATATCCCTCACCCCTTACTGTAACAATCTCTGATATATCCCACACCTCTTACTGTAACAATCTCTGATATATCCCACACCTTACTGTAACAATCTGATATATCCCACACCTCTTACAGTAAGGTGTGGGATATATCAGATTGATACAGTATCAATCTCTGATATATCCCTCACCCCTTACTGTAACAATCTCTGATATATCCCTCACCTCTTACAGTAAGGTGTGGGATATATCAGATTGATACAGTATCAATCTCTGATATATCCCTCACCCCTTACTGTAACAATCTCTGATATATCCCACACCTCTTACTGTATCAATCTCTGATATATCCCTCACCCCTTACAGTAAGAGGTGTGGGCTATATCAGAGATTGTTACAGTAAGGGGTGAGGGATATATCAGATTGTTACAGTAACAATCTCTGATATATCCCACACCTCTTACTGTAAGGGGTGAGGGATATATCAGAGATTGTTACAGTAAGAGGTGTGGGATATATCAGAGATTGTTACAGTAAGAGGTGTGGGATATATCAGATTGATACAGTAAGAGGTGAGGGATATATCAGATTGATACAGTAAGGGGTGAGGGATATATCAGAGATTGTTACAGTAAGGGGTGAGGGATATATCAGAGATTGTTACAGTAAGGGGTGAGGGATATATCCGAGATTGATACTGTATCAATCTGATATATCCCACACCTTACTGTAAGAGGTGAGGGATATATCAGAGATTGTTACAGTAAGGGGTGTGGGATATATCAGAGATTGATACAGTAAGAGGTGAGGGATATATCAGATTGATACAGTAAGAGGTGAGGGATATATCAGATTGATACAGTAAGAGGTGTGGATATATCAGATTGTTACAGTAAGGTGTGGGATATATCAGATTGTTACAGTAAGGTGTGGGATATATCAGATTGTTACAGTAAGAGGTGAGGATATATCAGAGATTGTTACAGTAAGAGGTGTGGGATATATCCGAGATTGTTACACAAACGAGAAAGCACGGAATAGGAGTATTTTGACTTGGGTTGGAAATTGGTTGGGAGATAGGAGACAGAGAGTGGGGATAAAGGGAAGGAACACTAATTGGCTGGACTTGACACGTGGCGTCCCCTAGGGATCTGTTCTGGGGACTCAACGTTTCACCATATTTATCAATGACTTGGATGAAGGAAGAGAGAGTTGTATTACCCAGTTTGCAGATGAGACTAAGTTGGCAGGCACAGTGAGCAGTGCAGATGGGATCAGGAAGATGCAGTGACATGGATAAATTAAGTGAGTGGGCAAAACTGTGGCAAATGTCAATACGGGCAAGTGTGACGTCATCCACTTTGAACCCAAGAAAGATAAATCGGAGTATTTTCTAAATGGTAAGAGGTGTGGGATATATCAGAGTGTTAGAGTGAGGGGTGTGGGATATATCAGTGTGTTACTGTGAGGGGTGTGGAGTATATCAGAGTATTACAGTGGGGGTGTGGAATATATCTGTTACAGTGGGGGAGTGGGATTTATCAGTGTTACTGTGAGGGGTGTGGGGCATATCAGACTGCTACAATGAGGGGTGTGGGTTATATCAAACTGTTGCAGTGAGGGGTGTGGGATATATCAGTGTTACTGATATATCCCACACCACTCACTGTAACACTGATATATCCCACACCACTCACTGCAACACTGATATATCCCACACCCCTCACTGCAACAGTTTGATATAACCCACACCCCTCACTATAGCAGTCTGATATATCCCACACCCCTCACAGTAACACTGATATATCCCACACCACTCACTCTGTTACTGTGAGGGGTGTAGGATATATCAGACTGTTAGTGATCGGTGTATGGGGTATGTCAGTATGTTACAGTGGGGGGTATATCAGACTGTTACAGTGAGGGGTGTGGGAGTGTTACAGTGAGGGGTGTGGGATAGATCAGTGTTTCAGTGAGGGGTGTGGGATATAGCAGTGTTACAGTGAGGGGTGTGGGGTATATCAGAGTGTTACAGTGATCAGTGTGTGGGGTATGACAGTGTGTTACAGTGAAGGGTGGGGTATGTCAGTGTGTTACAGTGAGTGGTGTGTGTTACAGTGAGGGGTGTGGGATATATCAGTGTTACTGTGAGGGGTGTGGTATATATATATTTTCTTTTTCTGAATGGCTATTGTTCATCTTTGAGCCTAGCCTTCTGTTGCCTGGGCCCTACTCCGGAATTCCCTGCCTAAACCTGCCCACAGCTCTTTCCTCCTTTTAGATGCTCCTTAAAACCTACCTCTTTGACCAAGCTTTTGGTCACCTACCCTAATTTATCCTTATGTGGATCGGTGTCAAATTTGTTGTCTTACTACACTCCTGTGCAGCACCTTGGGACGTTTTACTACGTTAAAGGTGCTATATAAATACAAGTTGTTGTTGTTGTAGCCAGTCAATATCTTTTCAGCCATGGAGGGTGCCGTGACTGAGCCTGCTTCTATTCTGCTACATCCATAGAAATGTACCACTATGCAGGGTGGCGGGGTCACTGGATAACGATCAGGAGCAGGAATCGCTGGCAGACATGATTAAGATGTTACACAACTCACTGAGCACACGAGAGAATGCTCCGTGTGGAACGTGTCACTGAAATGCTCCAAAACAAGGCATCTCAAGTCACACGGGTACCGATGCACAGAATGGGCAGCTCACCGACACGTCTCCTTGAGCCCTGGAGACGTGCAGTGAAAAATCAAAACCAGAATCTGCCCTGCGGGACATTCCATGATCATCCTATTTTGTCACGGTTCTTCAAAACAGGAATTTCATGTGGATGCCGGTGCCCAAATAAACAAACACAAACACAGACACAGACTGTGTCCCTGAACTTCAGACTGATCAGCTAACACTGAGCATTTGTCCTGGTAATTTTGCCGCTTTTCCCCCAACATTTAATCCTCGGCTTTTTTAAAAAAGGGGAGAGGGATAAACCCACCAACTACTGGCCAGTTAACCTAATGTCAGAGGTGGGGAGACTTTTAGAGACAATAATCCGAGACAAAATTAATTGGCATTTGGAAAACTATGAGCTAATAATTGAAAGTCAGCACGGATGTGTGAAAGGAAAATTGTGTTTGACTAACTTGATCGAGTTCTTTGTTGAAGTAACGGAGAGGGCGGATCAGGGTAGCGCAGTTGATATTGTGTATATGGACTTTCAATAATAGACCTATTAGCAAAATTAAAGGCCATGGGATTAAAGGGCTTCATGGGTACAAAATTGGCTATGGGACTGAAAGCAGAGAGTAGTGGTGAATGGTTGATTTTCAGACTAGAGGGGAGTGTGCAGTGGTGTTCCCTAGGGGTCGGTGTTGGAACCACTTCTCTTTGATATATATTCATGACCTGGTCTTGGGCATACAGGGCATAATTTCAAAGTTTGCCGATGACACGAAACTCAGAAATGTAGTAAACAGTGAGGAAGATAGTCAGACTTCAGGAGGACATGGATAGACTGAAAATGGGAGGACTCATAGCAGATGAAATTTAACACAGAGAAGTGTGAAATTATTAGTTTTGGTAGGAAGAATGAGAGAGGCAATATGAACTAAATGGCCCAATTTTAAAGGGGGTGCAGGAACAGAGAGACTTGGGGGTGTACGTATACAAGTCTTTGAAAGTGGCAGGACAAGTTGAGAAGGCTGTTAAAAAGGCATACGGGATCCTTAGCTTTATAAATAGAGGCTTAGAGTACAAAAGCAAGGAAGTTATGCTAAAATTTATATTAAAAAAAAAAACTGGTTGGGCCCCAGCTGGAGTGTTGTGGCCAATTCTGGGCACCACACTTTAGGAAGGATGTCAAGGCCTTGGAGAGGGTGCAGAGGAAATTTAATAGAATGGTACCAGGGATGAGGGACTTCAGTTACGGGAGAGACTAGTGAAACTGGGGTTGTTCTCCTTAGAGCAGAGAAGGTTAAGGGAAAAATTGATAGAGGTGTTCAAAATTATGAATGGTTTTTATAGAGTAAATAAGGAGAAACTGTTTCCCGTGGCTGAAGGGTCGGTAACCAGAGGAAACAGATTTAAGGTAATTGGCAAAAGAACCAGAGGCAACATGAAAAAAAATAATGTTACGCAGCAAGTTGGAATACACTGCCTGAAAGGGCGGTGGAAGCAAATTCAATAATAACTTTGAAAAGGGAATTGGATAAATATTTGAAGGGGAAACATTTGCTGGGCTATGGGGAAAGAGCAGGGGAGTGGATATAATTGTATAGCTCTTGAAAAGCGCTGGCACAATGGGCTGAAAGCCCTCCTTCCGTGCTATACTATTCTATGATTGTATGCAGTCTAACCTGTATAATCACACTGAGGACACCCTCCATTGTGTTGTGTGGCACTACCACCGTGCTAAATGGGATAGATTCAGAACAGATCTAGCAACTCAAATCAATGAGGAGCTGTGGGTTAGCAGCAGCAGAATTGTATTCCACCACAATCTATAACTTCATGGCCCGGCATATCCCTCACTCTACCATTAATATCAAGCCAGGGGACCAATGAGGAGTGTAGAAGAGCATGTCAGCAGCAACACCAGGCATACCTGAAAATGAGGTGCCAACCTGGGGAAGCTACAACTCAGTATGTATGCTAAATCTTACAGCACAGAAGGAAAGCCATTCGGCCAGTCACACCTGTGCTGGCTTTTTGAAAGAGCTGTCCAATTTAGTCCCACACCTCCCCATAACCCTGCAAATGAGTCCTCTTCAAGAACATGTCCAATTGCCTTTTGAAAGTTCCTATGGAATCTAATTCCACCACCCTTTCAGGTAGTGCATTCCAGATCATAACAACCCTCTGTGTGAAGACGTTTATCCTCATTTCCCCTCTATTTCTTTTGCCAATTATTTTAAATCTATGACCTCTGGTTACTGACCCACTTGCCAGAGGAAATAGTTTCTCCCTACTTGCTCAAACAGGACTAGACAGACTAGATGCAGGATGGATGTTCCCGATGGCCGGGGAGTCCAGAACCAGGAGTCACAGTCTAAGGATAAGGGGTAAGCCATTTAGAACAGAGATGAGGAGATATTTCTTCACCCAGAGAGTGGTGAACCTGTGGAATTCTCTACCACAGAAGGCAGTTAAGGCCAATTCATTAAATATATTCAAGAAGGAGTTAGATATATTTCTTAAGGCTAAAGGGATCAAGGGATATGGGGAGAAGGCAGGGACAGGGTATTGAATTTGGATGATCAGCCATGATCGCACTGAATGGTGGAGCAGGCTCGAGGGGCTGAATGGCCTACTCCTGCTCCTCTCTTCTATGTTTCTATGCTCTATCAAACCCCACATAATTTTGAATACCTCTATTAGGTTTCCCCTTAACCTCCTCTGCTCGAAGAACAACAATCCCAGCTTCTCCAATCTCTCCACATAACTGAATTCCATCATCCCTGGTATCACCCTGGTAAACCTCCTCTGTACCCTCCAGGGTCTTGACGTTCTTCCTATGGTGCCCAGAATTGTACAAAATACTCAAGCTGAAGCCTAACCAGAGATTTGTAAAGGTTTAGCATGACCTCCTTGCTTTTGTATTCAATGCCCCTATTAACAAAGCCAAACACCCCATACGCTTTCTTAACCACCTTATCAACTTGCCCTGCCACCTTCAAAGATTTGTGAATATGCACCCTCAGGTCCCTCTGCTCTTGTACCCAACTCAAAATAGTACCATTTAAGTTATACTGCCGCTGCATGTTGTTTCTCCCAAGTGCACCACTTCACACTTATCTGCATTAAATTGTATCTACCATGTGTCTGCCCATTTCACCAGTCTCTCTGTGTTCTCCTGAAGTCTGCTACAATCCTGCTCACTATTTACTACTTGATTGAATTTTTTCAGGAGGTAACAAGGAGGGTCGATGAGGGTAGTGCATTTGATGTAGTCTACATGGATTTTAGCGAGTCTTTTGACAAGGTCCCACACGGCAGACTGGTCAGAAAAGTGAAAGCCCATGGGATCCAAGGGAAAGTGGCAAGTTGGATCCAAAATTGGCTCAGTGGCAGGAAGCAAAGGGTAAAGGTCGACGGGTGTTTGTGTGACTGGAAGACTGTTTCCAGTGGGGTTCCCCAGGGCTCAGTACTAGGTCCCTCGCTTTATGTGGTATCAATGATTTAGACTTCAATGTAGGGGGCATGATTAAGAAGTTTGCAGATGATACAAAAATTGACTGTGGTTGATAGTGAGGAAGATAGCTGTAGACTGCAGGAAGATATCAATGGACTGGTCAGGTGGGCAGTAAAGTGGCAAATGGAATTCAATCCAGAGAAGTGTGAGGTAATGCATTTGGGGAGGGCTAACAAGGCAAGGGAATACACATTAAATGGTAGGACACTGAGAATCATAGAAAGGAAGGAGGCCATTTCGGCCCATCGTGTCCACGCCAGCCAACAAAGAGCTATCCCACTTCCCAGCTCTTGGTCCGTAGCCCTGCCGGTTAGAGCATCCCAAGTACACATCCGTATTTTTTAAATGTGGTTAGGGTTCCTGCCTCTACCACCCTTTCAGGCAGTGAGTTCCAGACCCCCCACAACCCTCTGGGTGAAGAAATTTCCCCTCAAATCCCCTCTAAACCTTCCCCCAATTACTTTAAATCTGTGCTCCCTGGTTTTTGACCCCTCTGCTAAGGGAAATAGGTCTTTCTATCCACTTTATCTATGCCCCTCATAATTTTATACACCTCAATAAGGTTTCCCCTCAGACTCCTCTGTTCCAAGAAAAACAGACCCAGCCTATCCAGTCTTTCCTCATAGCCAAGATTCTCTACTCCCGGCAACATCCTTGTAAATCTCCTCTGTACCCTCTCCAGTGCAATCACATCTTTCCTGTAATGTGGTGACCAGAACTGCATGCAGTACTCCAGCTGAGGCCTAACTAGTGTTTTATATAGTTGAAGCATAATCCCCCGCTCTTGTATTCTATGCCACGGCTAATAAAGGCAAGCATTCCGTATGCCTTCTTAACCGCCTTATCTACTTGGCCTGCTACCTTCAGGGATCTGTGGACATGCACTCCCAAGGTCCCTTTGTTCCTCTACACTACTCAGTGTCCTACCATTTAATGTATATTCCCTTTCTTTGTTAGCCCTCCCCAAATGCATTACCTTGTAGGAATGTCTAGTTCCTATCCAAAAGACTGAGGTCCACTCAGGCAATCAAATAAACGAGGTTTAATGAAAACAAACAGAGTTTAACGGATAACTACAGGAGAACATCGAATATAGGTCTCGTCAGTTCGGAGGCTCCACGAGGACTGCTTGGGCGGTCCCGTGGCTCACGTCATCACGTTTTTCCCGTCGGTGGGGGATCACGTGATGAACGGCGTGACGTCATCGCGTTTACTTGCGCTATTAAAGTGATCGCGCTCTGTACATGTAAACAGTGAAAACAAAGATACAGACTTAGGCTGTAGCTGACATTAAAGGGAATTATGTACAACTGATCGGAGTCCCTTAGTGGCTCTGCCACATGCGCCCCCCCAGAATTGTCTTTAATAGCAAAAGTAAAACGGCGAGGAGGCCTGACAAGCCTGTCAGATCAACTTCTGTAGCCTTGAGGTGGAAGCTAATGGACGGCGGGCGAGCTGGCGGGCGGTTGCATTTGATCTGGCACGGCGACTGTGGGCGGCCGGCCACGTTTCGGCAGTTGTGCGATCTCGATTGGGCGGTCAAGGTCCAAGTGAGCCGGCTTCAACCGGAATGTGGTCCGATTTGCCACCGATAGAGACAGAAAAAGTTTTGTCTCCCGGCTCCATCACGTGGAAAGGATGCGGACCATGGCTCTGTTGGAGTCGGAAGGAAATCTCCTGGTACACGTAGCAGCTGGCCATATACGAGCTCCGCCGAGGACGATTGAAGATCTTCTTTAGGCGCCGTACGAAGACCCAAAAGGACCCATGGAAGCCTGTCCACCCAGCCCGCGCCTTTAAGGCTGACTCGCAGTGCGGCTTTGAGCGACCTGTGGAATAGTTTGCACAGGCTGTTAGCCTGTGGATGGTAGGCAGTAGTGCGATGTAGCTTGACGCTGAGCCACAGCGTTCCAGAGCTCAGAAGAAAACAGTGGCCCACGATCGGAAGAGATGTCCGCCGGCACCCCGAAACGGGTGACCCAAGAGGAAATGAATGCCCTGACGACTTCTGCGGAAGTGGTGGATGATAAAGGAACCACCTCCGGCCATCGAGTGGTGCAGTCCACCATTGTAAGAAGATGAGTAAACCCGTGCGAAGGCAAAAGTGGCCCCACCAGGTCCACATGCACATGATCAAACCTACGGTCCGGAACGACGAAAGTGGCCAATGGAGCCTTGATGTGCCGCTGCACCTTGGCCTTTTGGCAGACCACGCAGGTGTTGGCCCAGTCGCGAACATCCATGTGCATGCCCCGCCACACGAATTTGGACGACATCAGCCGTTGCGAGGCCTTCATGCCAGGGTGCGATAACCCGTGTATGGCGTCAAAAACTTTTCGGCGCCAGGCGACAGGCACAATAGGGCGAGGATCTCCTATGGAGATGTCGCAAAATAGCGTAGTGCCCGCGGCATGGAATTTGACGTCGGCCGCTTGGAGGCTAGAGGGGTTGGTTCTGTAAGATTGGACTTCCGGATCCGAGGCTTGATCCGCAGCCATGAGGGCATAGTCGATGCCGAGTTGGACTGCATGAACGGTCGCGTGGGAGAGGCAATCCACCACCAGGTTGTTCTTACCGAACACATGCTGAATGTCGGTGGTGAATTCTGAGATAAACGTCAACTGACGTTGCTGCCGAGCTGACCATGGTTCGGCGGTCTTGGACATAGTGAACGTTAGTGGCTTATGGTCCACAAAAGCCGTGAACGGACGTCGCTCTAGCAAGAACCTGAAATGGCGGATGGCCAGAAAAAGGGCCAGCAACTCTCGGTCGAACGTGCTGTACTTCCGTTCGTTTTGCCGTAGTTGATGGCTGAAAAGCGCCAGTGGTTGCCACGTCCCATGCACCCACTGTTCCTGCACTGCGCCGATGGCGTAGTCCGACGTGTCGGTGGTAAGGGCGATGGTGGCACCTGACAGCGGGTGCGCCAGCATGGTTGCGTTGGCTAAGGCGCCTTTTGTGTCGACGAACGCCCGGTCCATGGCGACCGTCCAGCTAATCTGATCCTTGCCGGACTTGCCCTTGAGGGCTTCATACAGGGGCTGCATGAGCAGAGCTGCATTAAGGACGAACCAGTGATAAAAATTGACCATCCCGAGGAACTCCTGCAGGGCCCTGACTGTCTGCAGGCGCGGGAACGAAGTAACTGCCTCCACCTTCGTTTGCAGGGGAATGGCGCCGTCCGATGTGATGCGATGGCCTAAGAAATCAATCTGCTGCAGGCCGAACTGGCATTTGGCTGGGTTGATGATCAAGCCGTGTTGACTGAGGCGTCTAAAGAGGGTGCGCAAATGGCAGATGTGCTCCTCTTTATTAGGGCTGGCGATGAGGATGTCGTCGAGGTAGATGAATAGAAACTTGAGGTCCCGAAGCACGGAGTCCATCAAGCGCTGGAAAGCCTGTGCAGCGTTCTTCAATCCAAACGGCATCCGCAGAAATTCATACAGGCCGAATGGGGTGATGACTGCAGATTTTGGGACGTCTTGTGGGAGTACAGGGGCCTGGTGGTAGCCACGGACAAAGTCGACTTTTGAAAAAATGGTATTTCCCGCCAAATGGGCAGAGAAATCCTGAATATGAGGGATCGGGTACCAATCAGGAGTAGTGGTGTCGTTCAGGTGTCGGTAGTTGCCGCAAGGCCGCCATCCGCTGCCAGGTTTTGGAACAATGTGGAGAGGCGAAGACCAGGGACTATTCGACCGGCGAATAATCCCTAGCCGCTCCATCGTGTCGAACTCCGCTTTCGCAGCCGCGAGCTTGCCAGGTTCAAGGCGCCGGGCCCGTGCGTAGACCGGGGAGCCAGTAGTGGTGATGTGATGCTCGACGCCATGTTTCGTGGCCGTGGAAGAGAAAGTGGGTCTGGTCAGGTCTGGGAAATCTCCGAGGAGGCGAGTGAAGTCATCCGGAGGTGGGGACGCGCAGGAGACAGACCGTGCACGCCACGGTGTTACCGCGGTAGCACGGGATGGAGTGAAAAGTGGCCGCATTGATCAACCGGCGGTGCCGTACATCCACCAGGAGGCCGTTGGCGCACAAAAAATCCGTCCCGAGGATGGCTTGAGACACTTTGGCCATGATGAAATCCCAGTAAAACCGCTGGCCGCCGAAGCACACCTGGACCCGCCGGCTTCCGAAGGTCCAAATGGCAACGCCATTAGCTGCCTGGAGGGAGGGGCCGTGCCCCCTGGCTTGTAGATCAAGATTTGACGCGGGTAGGATGCTACACTGCACCCCGGTGTCGCAGAGGAAACAGCAACAAGATAGGGAGTCGTTGATGAAGAGGAGTTTTCCCGAAGTACCGATTGCCATCGCAGCCGCGGGGTGCTCGTTATAACCGATCCTCTTTCGACAGGGTGGCTGCTGTTTTTTTATTTTGAGCGAAAAGCTGCAGGGAGGGCGGCAGCATCTTGCTTTCGCGCCAAAACGGGCGTGGTAGAAACACAACCCCGCAGGTTGAGGGGCTGGAGCAGCGTCCGTGGGGGATGGGCGCCTCGTGGCAGTGCAGTACTGCTGTGTCACCGCGAAGATCTTGTCCGCACCAGCAGCCAGCTCTGCGCAGTCTGTGACTTCCGAACTGGCTTGGGCAACCTGAACTTGCTCCGGTAGCTGGCTGAGGAATAACTCCCTGAAGAGGAAGCATTCTGGTTCGGAGCCCAGGAGCGTGAGCATCTGGCTCATGAGCTCGGACGGCTTAGAGTCCCCAAGGCCGGGCATATTGAGCAGCCGGCGGGCGCGCTCTGACTTAGCGAGCCCGAAGACCTGTAACAACCGCGCCTTTATCGTTTCATACTTGCAACCTTCTGGTGGATTACCAAGCAGGCTGACGATCCGCGAGGCTGTGGCGCTGTCGAGGGCGGAGACCACGTAATAGTAACGGGTCTGATCCGCAGCGATGTTCCTGATGGCGAACTGGGCTTCAGCCTGGATGAACGACGCGGCTGGCTATTGCTCCCAGAACTGTGGTAGCTTCAAAGCAACGGCGTTCGATTCCATGTTCAGTAACTTCTGCGAAAACCGTTCGCAAAAGTCGGGGTCACCAATGTAGGAATGTCTAGTTCCTATCCAAAAGACTGAGGTCCACTCAGGCGATCAAATAAACGAGGTTTAATGAAAACAAACAGTTTAACGGATAACTACAGGAGAACATCGAATATAGGTCTAGTCAGTTTGGAGGCTCCACGAGGACTGCTTGGGCGGTCCCGTGGCTGACGTCATCACGTTTTTCCCCACTGGTGGGGGATCACGTGATGAACGGCGTGACGTCATCGCGTTTACCCGCGCTATTAAAGTGATCACGCTTGTTGCGTCTGTACCTTTCTAACTAGACACAATTTAGGCCTCAGAACTCAGAGATTCAAACATGAAGTGCTTTATTCAAAAAGGTGGTTCTGGAGAGAGTACCGAACAAAGAGAACTAAACCAAGAGAACAACCCCAACCATTTACCTGCTGTGACAGCGCCACCGCAGGTGGGAGGAGAACAGCCAATACATAATATATTCCTCCCCTCTTAAATGAAAGGTCCACATTATTCCTCAACAGGTAAGTTATTTTCAATGCACTCAACTAACCAAGGGTAGAGGTAGACTGCCTCAAACCCTGACTTTACCCTGGGGTTTATTCGGCCCCAGTCTTGTGGGTAAGTCACTAAGCCTACAGATCCAAGCGTCTTGGAGGCCGCTGCTCTCTGACAGGATACCGGCGGTCATCGCTGGCTTCCACAGCAGTAGGCATTGACACAGGCCTAGATAGAGAAGGTGCCTGTGTCAGTCGAAAGTCAGGAGTTTGCACAGGTGGAACAGTCTCTTTGACTTCCTGTGTTGGAGAAGAGCACTGTGGCAAAGGATGCTGGTTTGCGGTATCATCCGGAAACAGTTCAGGCCAACCAGCCGTTGGAGCCTCTGTGGCTGTCTCTGCTCCTAGCAACAGTTGATCTGTGTGTCTTCTCCAGACGACGTCCTCAGCAGTCTCAACCGTGCAAGACACACGGCCCGTCTGCGCGATCACCATAGCAGGAACCCATTTCGGTCCAGTGTTGTAGTTTCGAGCTAGGACGTGCTCTCCAGGATGAAACCGTCTCTCCTTTCAACTTGAGCTTGCTGTTGACGATGGGCAACCTGCTCTGCCCTTGGAGGTTTGAGTAAGTCAAAACTTGTCCGCAACTGCCTCTTCACCATGAGCAAAGCGGGGGAAGTTTTGGTTGTGGCATGCGGCTCGTTCCTGTAGGACAACAGGAAGCTGTTCAGACGTTGGTGGATTGAGCCCTGACCTTGCGATGCCTTAAAGGCGTGCTTCAAAGTTTGCACGAACCTTTCTGCCAGGCCATTAGTAGAAGGATGATAGGGCGCAGACCTGATGTGTTGGACACCATTCACATGCAGGAAGGTTTCAAACTCCTGTGATACAAATTGTGGACCGTTGTCACTTACGAGTTGTTCCGGTGAGCCATAACGGCTGAACACCTCACCAAGTTTCTCAATTGTTTTCTCTGCCATGGTAGACCTCATCACAGCGACCTCCGGCCACTTGCTACGAGCGTCCACAACCACCATAAACATCTTCTCTTCGAAAGGACCGGCGAAGTTCTCATGTACTCGCTGCCACACTTCTTCAGGCCAATCCCAGGGGTGTAGGGTTACCAGCTGTGGAACATTCCGGGCCCTTTGACATGGGGAACATGTTTTGGCTTTCTCCTCAATATTTCCATCGAGACCTGGCCACCAGAAGTAGCTTCTTGCCATTTCCTTCATCCGAACCATCCCACTGTGGCCTGTATGAAGTTGTTGCAGTATAGGTTCCCTCAGAGGTGGCGGAATGATGATACGGCGTCCCCAAAGAAGAGAACCTGCCTGGACGGAGAGCTCATTTCTTTTTGAAACGTAAGGTTTCAAACTAGGAGAATCTCCTATAGCTCTCCCTCGCATGACATCGTCCATTACCTCAGACAGGACTGGATCGTTGCGGGTGTACCTTCGCACCTGAACTGCAGTGACAGGTGCTCCCTCCACTTGTCTAAAGTAGATGATGTCTATCTGACGAGGCTCTGGGGGAGTACAGGCAAGGGCAGCCTTGAGAGACCGTCTGCGTTGCCGTGCAAGTCTGATTTGCGATATTTGATGTCGTATGTGTGTCCTGACAACAGTAAAGCCCACCTTTGCATCCTGCTTGCAGCGAGAGACAGAATTCCGGTGTGGGGCCCGAAGATTGAAGTCAATGGACGGTGGTCCATCAGGAGTGTGAACCTTCTCCCAAACAGGTACTGATGAAATTTTCGAATTCCAAAAATGATTCCCAAGGCCTCGTGCTCAATCTGCGCATAGTTACTCTCGGCCTTGTTCAAGGTGTGTGATGCGAAGGCGATAGGCTTCTCTTCCCCAGAAGGCATTGTGATGAAATATATTCCATTCATCACTGCCTGTGACTGTGGTCGGTTTCAGTGTCATTTCCCTTCCCCCAGTCCTCATTGTATTATGTATTGGAATGTGCTGGAATGTGCTGTGTGTAGGGCTCCGCCCATACCTGGCCCCTTTTGTAAGCTGGCTCAGTCTGGCCCCAGTCTCCAGAAGGAAGACATCTCTCTCTTTTACGTGTTACTTTCTAAGTTAATAAAAGCCTTGTTTTGTTTCGCTAACATCGAGTCTCGGAACTTATTGAGGCACATCAATTTTATTAACTTATTTTTCAACACTATGGATCAACTCCTGAAACACGAACGTTTGGATTTGGATCAACATGCTCCGGACGCATCAGCACGCTTCGGACACTGGTTTGAGTGTATGGAATTCTTGCTGGACAATTCCGCAGCCGTCAAAGACGCTACGGACGCTGCGAGGATGAGACTCGGAATTCTGCGGAATTGGGTAAGCCACCGGGTTTACCCCCTCATCCAAGACGCCGATACGTACCTGGCCGCTTGCGACATCTTAAAGGCGCATTACCAGCAGCCTACGAATGAGGTGTATGCTAGGCATCTACTCGCTACTCGCGCACAGCGACCTGGGGGAATCGGTGGAGGAGTTCCTAAGCATCCTGAAAATGCTTGGCAAAGACTGTAAGTGCCAAGATGTAAAAGCCGCAGTGTACACCGACGAGCTTGTTCACGATGCCTTTATCACAGGCCTCAGCTCCACTGACATCCGGCAAAGACTGCTGGAAAAAACGGGGTTGGACCTGAAACAGGCTGCGGACACCACGCGGTCCCTGGATGTGGCCCAGAGAAACTCGGACGCCTACTCTTCAGCCCGCGCCGTCCACGCCGCCACGTGCGCACCGAGGGTGCCGCCATCTTGGAAGGCATCTTCCCCGCCCGACACCGGCGGGGCCCAGCTCTCCCCCCAGAAGCCCTACGACAGCCGCGACGCGTCAGGGACCCAACTGCTACTTCTGCGGGCAGCCAAAGCACACCAGAAACCTGTGCCCGGCGAAAGGCACCACCTGCTTTAAGTGCGGTAAGAAGGGGCACTTCGGGAAGGTGTGCAGAGGGAACCCCGCCGGAAAACCAACTGCCGGAAAACCCGCAACCGCCGCGTGTGCGCCGTGGGAGCGGCCATCTTGGACGCCATCTTGCCCGACCTCGTGGGGTCCGCCATCTTATGAGCAGACAGCGTGGACGCCATCTTGTATCGATCAGGGGCCTACAGTGGCATTGGTCACAGTGGACCAGACCAGGCCGCACCCGCTATCCAAATCAATGGTGGACATCGAGGTAAACGGGTGCCGGGTTAAATGCTTAATTGACAGTGGAAGCACGGAGAGTTTTTTCCACCCTGAACTGGCACAGCAACTCTCCCTAAAGGTCGTCCCTACTCAGGGTACCATCTCTATGGCTGATAAAACCCAGACATCGACCATTCTGGGTTACTGCACGGTACAACTGGGCGTTAACAGAACTGTATACGATAATTTTAAAGTGTTAATCATGAAGAACCTATGTGCGAGCGTGATCTTGGGCCTGGATTTCCAGTGCAACCACCAAAGCATCACGCTCAAGTACGGTGGGTCCCAGCCGCCCCTCACAGTGTGCGGTCTGGCTACCCTGAAGATAAAGCCGCCTTCGCTATTCGCGAACCTTACCCCTAACTGCTGGCCAATAGCGACCAAAAGCAGGAGGTACAGCTGGGAGGACAGGCGGTTTATCGCGACCGAGGTAGACAGGCTCCTGAAAGAGCGCATTATTGAACGCAGCAACAGCCCGTGGTGCGCCCAAGTGGTAGTGGTAAGGGGTAGCGAGAAGAAACGGATGGTGATCGACTATAGCCAAACGATCAACAGGTACACCCAACTAGACGCCTACCCGCTACCCCGCATATCAGAAATGGTGAACCAAATCGCCCAATACCGGGTGTTCTCCACCATCGACCTCAAGTCAGCGTACCACCAGCTCCCTATCAGACCAGAGGACCGCCCGTACACCGCCTTCGAGGCGAACGGACGCCTCTACCAATTCCTCAGAGTCCCCTTTGGGGTGACGAATGGGGTCTCGGTCTTCCAGAGGGAGATGGACCGCATGGTCGATGACCACCACTTGCAGGCAACCTTCCCCTACCTCGACAACGTCCCCATCTGCGGCCACAATCAGCAGGATCACGACTCGAACCTCGAGGGGTTCCTGGAAACCGCACAAAAACTCAACCTCACCTACAACGAGGACAAGTGCGTTTTCAACACCACGCGCCTCTGCATACTAGGCAGCGTGGTGGAGAATGGGGAAACCGGACCAGACCCCGACCGATTGCGCCCCCTACGGGAGCTGCCCCTGCCCAACACTCCCAAAGCCCTGAAAAGGTGCCTGGAGTTATTTTCTTATTATTCCCAATGGGTCCCCAACTACTCCGACAAAGCCCGCCCCCTCTTGAAAGCATCCTCTTTTCCGCTCTCTGCTGAGGCCCACGCCGCCTTCAAAAGCATTAAGCAGGATATTGAGCGGGCCACGCTACAGGCAGTGGACGAGAACACTCCAATTCAAGTGGAAAGTGATGCGTCTGACTTCGCCTTGGCGGCCACCCTCAACCAGGCGGGGCGGCCCGTAGCTTTCTTCTCGAGGACCCTCCAAGGCCCCGAGATCAGACACTCCTCTGTGGAAAAGGAGGCCCAAGCCATCGTGGAGGCAGTGCGCCACTGGCGCCACTACCTAGCCGGCAAATGCTTCACCCTACTTACCGACCAGCGGTCGGTAGCGTTTATGTTCAACAATAAACAGAGGGGGAAGATTAAAAATGATAAGATTCTTAGGTGGCGGATCGAGCTCTCCACCTTCGAGTACGACATCATTTACCGGCCAGGGGCCCTTAACGAATCCCCTGACGCCCTCTCACGAGGGATGTGTGCCAGCGCCACCGGGGATCGGCTACAGACCCTCCACAATGACCTCTGCCACCCAGGGGTCACGCGGCTGTTCCACTTCATAAAGTCCCGTAACTTACCCTACTCGATTGAGGAAGTTCGGTCTCTGACCAGGAACTGCCGCACTTGCGCTGAGTGCAAGCCTCGGTTCTACCGCCCAGATAGAGCCCACTTAATCAAAGCTACACGGCCCTTTGAGCGGCTCAGCTTAGATTTCAAGGGCCCCCTCCCGTCCGTCGACCGCAATGTTTACTTCCTGAACATTGTGGATGAATACTCCCGGTTCCCATTCGCCTTCCCCTGCCCAGACATGACCAGCGCCACGGTCATTAAATGCCTCAACAGCCTGTTCTGCCTGTTCGGTATGCCGAGCTACATCCATACGGATAGGGGGGCGTCCTTCATGAGTGAAGAGCTACGCCAGTACATGCTGTCCAAGGGGATCGCCACGAGCCGTACCACCAGCTACAACCCCCGGGGTAACGGCCAGGTGGAGCGAGGGAACGGGACAGTGTGGAAAGCAGTCACTCTAGCTCTAAGGACCAAGGGCCTCCCTATCTCCCGCTGGCAGGAAGTCCTCTCGGATGTGCTCCATTCGATACGGTCGCTATTGTGTATGGCCACTAATGCCACGCCTCATGAACGTATGTTTGTCTTTCCCCGGAAATCCACCTCAGGCGTATCCATGCCGTCATGGCTCTCCACCCCAGGTCCGGTACTCGTGCGAAGGGCCACAAGACGGACCCTCTCGTGGAGCCAGTACACCTACTCCACGCCAACCCCCAATACGCATATGTCCGGCACGCCGACGGAAGGGAGGACACCGTGTCCATAAAAGACGTCGCCCCAGCTGGCATCGACAACAACCACGGCAATAGCAGCGACAACGATCACAGCAACTCTTACCCACCCACTACTCTTTCATCACCCCCGGAAGAACATCGACCAACGGCACCCCCACCAACTACCCCTTCAACAACCCTGGCGGCACCCCCGGCAGAGACCCAGGAGGCTACCGGGGACACCCAGCCAACACCCGCGGCACCACGTCGGTCGCAGAGGACTATCAAACCCCCGAACAGACTAAATCTATAGAAGGGGTGAATGTGATGAAATATGTTCCATTCATCACTGCCTGTGACTGTGGTCGATTTCAGTGTCATTTCCCTTCCCCCAGTCCTCATTGTATTATGTATTGGAATGTGCTGTGTGTAGGGCTCCGCCCATACCTGGCCCCTTTTGTAAGCTGGCTCAGTCTGGCCCCAGTCTCCAGAAGGAAGACATCTCTCTCTTTTACGTGTTACTTTCTAAGTTAATGAAAGCCTTGTTTTGTTTCGCTAACATCGAGTCTCGGAACTTATTGAGGCACATCAGGCATGATGTGGGATATGACTGCTCCCACACCATATGGTGATGCATCACATGCTAGCTGCACGGGTAGCTTTGGGTCAAAGTGTGTCAGGACCTCAGACTTCAGCAATGCTTCCTTTGCTTGGGCGAAAGCTTCGTTGCACAGTTCAGTCCATTTCCATGTTTTGCCTTGACATAGCAACATTGCTGAAGCCGTTACATCAGCTGCTAAGTCTGGAATAAACTTCCCATAGTAGTTAAGTAGCCCCAGAAATGAACGTAAGTGGCTCACATTCTGGGGTGCTGGGGCCTCCACGATCGCCTTGACCTTTGACGGCGCCTTATGCAGGCCAATCACATACCCCAGGTACTCGACTGAAGACTGAAAGAATTCACATTTGTCTTTACGAACTCTGAGTCCGTACTCTTTCAGTCGCTGTGGTGTCGCATCCAAGTTCAGAAGATGATCCTCCTCATTTGTCCCAGTGCCAAGGATGTCGTCCAGGTAGCACTGGACTCCTGGCAGTCCACTCAAAATCTGATCCATTGCCCTTTGGAATAGAGCAGGGGCCGACGTAATTCCAAATGGAAGGCGGCAGTACCTGTATAGCCCCTTGTGTGTCACAATTGTCAGCAGCTCCTTTGATTTGTCATCGACATGCATTTATAGATAAGCCTGGCATAAGTCTATTTTGCTGAACTTTTGCCCTCCGGCCAGACCCATAAAAAGATCACCAATGAGAGGAAGAGGGTACTGTTCTGCAGACAGCACCGGGTTAATAATCACTTTAAAATCCCCGCAGATTCGAACAGATCCATCCTTTTTCAGGACAGGAACAATGGGTGTGGCCCATTTGCTCACGCTCACAGGCTCCAGGACTCTATGCTTGACTAAGGCCTCCAAGTTAGCCTCAACACTTGGCCTAATTGCATAGGGTACAGGTCGGGCTTTGTGAAACTTCGGCTTGCTGTCAGGTTTAATGACCAGTCTCACGCTGATCTTTTTCATGCTCCCAAGTTCACCATTGAAGAGTTCTGCATGTTTGTTTAAAACTGCAGTCAGACCTGACTCCCCTTTTGACATCATGCGGACTGCAGTCCAGCGTGATTTTCTCTAGCCACGCACGTCCCAGTAGAGATGGGTAATTTCCCTTTACCACATATAGTGGCAGTTTCGCAGTCTGTCCATTCAATTTAACTGTCACCTCAATGGCGCCTCTCATGGCCACAGGTTCGCCAGTATACGTCTTTAGCACAATGTTTGTTGGCTGAAGGGTAAGATGCTTTAGCATTTTGTTGTAGACAGTGTCTGAAACAAGGGACACAGCCGCGCCTGTGTCCACCTCCATCCGTACTGATTGTCCCTCCACCAGTGGCGACACCCAGTAGCCATTTGGACCACCTGCAACCGTCAGTATGTGCACCTCTTCCTCCTCAGAGGTGTCGCTCCCCTCTGTTTTGCTTGTTCCATCATACTGCACTGAATGAACACTCTTTTTCTTCTCTTGTCCAAATACAGACATTTTGCTTTCATGCTTCCCAGTTCTGTCTTTTTTTTTACCGCTACAGGCATGTTCAATGTGACCTTTTTTGCCACAATTTCGGCATTCCAGCTCTGTACACCAGTCATTAGCGTGATGGCCCGTTTTCCCACAACAGTAACATGTGCCGTTCCGCGCACCTTTAGGCTCAGACGACACCTTGTGAACTCTCCTTGTTGAACTCAACTGGTGAGCCTCCTTTTCTGCCATCTCCATGGAGACACTAACTTCAATGGCCTTTTCAAGAGTAAGGTTGTCCTCAGTAAGAAGGTGCTTCTGTGTGGCTGCAGTTAGCAGCCCCCACACAAGTCTGTCTCTAATGGTGTCATTCAGCACCTTCTTGAACTCGCAGTGTTCTGACAACCTTTTTAAAGCAGCAATAAACATAGTCACTGATTCCCCCTCCTCTTCATTCCGTTTGTGAAATCTAAATCTCTCAGCAATAACCAGAGGTTTTGATGAAAAATGTGCTCCAAGAATTTCCAGTAGTTGTTTATATGTTTTAGTTCCTGGCTTATCTGGCTGTACAAGGCTGCGAAATAAATTGAATGTCTTTGCCCCCATTATACTCAAAAAGGTAGGCATGACCTTTTCGTTTGCCACCGCATTCGCCAAAGCAAAATAGTCAAAACGTTCCGTATAAGCGCTCCATTGCTCCACATTTTCATCAAAATCACCGATGTTTCCCAATATAGTAGCCATCTCACGTTTCAAATTTTATTTTCGGTTTACTCACTGCAGTCTAAAGCTTCCTTCTTCAGCATCAACCACACAGCCGATTTTAGTATCATCTGCAAATTTCTTAATCTTACCCCCTATATTCAAGTCAAGATCGGTGATATATACCACAAAAAGCAAGGGACCTAGTACTGGGCCCTGCAGAACCCCACTGGAAACAGCCTTCCAGTCACAAAAACACCCATCAACCATTACCCTCTGCTTCCTGTCTCTGAGCCAGTTTTGAATCCAACTTGACACTTTGCCCTGGATCCCATGGGCTTTTAACTTCGTGACCAGTCTGCCATGTGGAACCTTATCAAAAGCATTGCTAAAGTCCATATATACTACATCAAACGCACTACCCTCATCTACCCTCCTTGTTACCTCCTCAAAAAATTCAATCAAGTTTGTCAGACACGACCTTCCCTTAACAAATCCGTGCTGATTATCCTTGATTAATCCGTGTCTTTCTAAATGAAGATTTATCCTGTCCTTCAGAATTCTTTCCAATAATTTTCCCATCACCGAGGTTAGGCTGACTGGCCTGTAATTACTCGGTCTATCCTTTTCTCCCTTTTTAAACAAGGGTACTACAGAAGTGTAAAGGAACAGAGGGACCTTGGAGTGCATGTCTACGGATCCCTGAAGGGAGGACAGGTAAATAAGAAGCCATATGAGATACTTTCCTTTATTAGCTGTGGCATAGAATATAAGAGCAGAGAGGTTATGCTAAAACTGTATAAACTACTAGTTAGGCCACAACTAGAGTACTGCATACAGTTCTGATCACCACATTACAGGAAAGATATGAATGCACTAAAGAGGGTACAGAGGAGATTTACGAGGATGTTGCCAGGACTGGAGAATTTTAGCTGTGAGGAATGATTGGATAGGTTGTGGCTGTTTCTTTGGAACAGAGGAGGCGGCTGAGGGGGGACTTAATTGAGGTGTATAAAATTATGAGGGGCCTAGATAGAGTGGATAGGAAGGACCGATCCCCGAGCAGAGAGGTCAATAACCAGGGGGCATAGATTTAAAGTAATTGGTAGAAGGATTAGAAGGGAGTTGAGGAGCACTTTTTTCACACAGAGGGTGGTGGGGGTCTGGAACTTACTGCCTGAAAGAGTGGTAGAGGCAGACACCCCAATCACATTAAAAAGGACTTGAATATGCATTTGAAATGCCGTAACCTACAGAGCTACAGACCAAGAGCTGGAAAGTGGGATTAGGCTGAATAGCTCTTTTTCAGCCGGCACAGACACAATGGGCCAAATGGCCTCCTCTGCTGTGAATTTCCGTGATTCTATACTACATTGCAAAGTTTTGTACTATCCACAAATGTCAAAATTGTACTCCCTATATCCAAGTCCAGGTCATTTATATATAACTAGAGAAAAGCAATGGTCCTAATACCAATCCCTGGGGGATCCCACTGCATACTTATCTCCAGTCAGGAAAACATCCATTCACCATTACTCTCTGCTTCTATCCCTCAGCCAATTTCGTACCCGTTACCACTGTCCCTTTAATGCCATCTGCTTCTATTTTCTGAAGAAATCTGTTATGAGGCACTTTTATCAAATGCCTTTTGAAAGTCCATATATACATCTACTGCACTTCCTCTCTATTACTTCATTAAATAACTCAATCAGGTTAGTCAGACACGATTTGCCTTTAACAAATCTGTGCTGGCTGCCCTTTATTAACCTATGCTTCTCCAAGTGAGAATTAATTTTGTCCTTCACTGGTCTCTAGTAGTTCTTCCCACCACTGACACTGAAGTTAGACTGATTGGCCTGTAGTTATCAGGTTTATCCTTCTCACCTTGAATAGTAACATATGCAATCCTACAGTCCTCTGGCACCACTCCAATATTCAAGGAAGATTAAAGATTGTGGTCAGAGCTTAAGCTATCGCCAGCCTAGCTTCCTTCAGCAACCTAGGATGCAAGCCATTCCAGACCAGGTGACTTGTGACTAAACATAGGAAACAGCATGCTCTTGACCAAGTTAAGCAATCCCACAACCAATGGATCAGATCAAAGCTCTGCAGTCCTGCCACATCCAGTCATGAATGGTGGTGGACAATTGAACAACTAATGGGAGGAGGAGGCTCCATGAACATCCCCATCCTCAACAATGGCAGAACACAGCACGTGAGTGCAAAAAACAAGGCTAAAGCATTCACAACCATCTTCAGCCAGAAATGCCGAGTGGATGAGCCACATCTCGGCCTTCTTCTGAGGTCCCCACCATCACAAAAGCCAGTCTTCAGCCAACTTGTTTCACTCCATGTGCTATCAAGACATTCACTCCTGTGACTGCAGTGTGCATCATCTACTAGATGCACTGCAGCAACTCGCCAAGGCTTCCTCGGCAGCACCTCCCAAGGTGACTATGACTGGGAACTAAACATCCAGGGGTATTTGACTATTAGGAAGGACAGACAGGAAGGAAAGGGAGGTGGGGTGGCTATGTTAATAAAGGATGGAATCACTGCAATAGTGAGAAATGATATTGGGTCAAAGGATCAGGATAGTGAAAGAGTTTGGGTGGAGATAAGGAATAATAAGGGAAAAAAGTCACTAGTGGGCATAGTCTATAGGCCTCCTAACAGTTGAAACTCTATTGGTCGGAGTATAAATCAGGAAATAGTTGGGGCTTGTAATAAGGGAACAGCTATAATCATGGGAGATTTTAACTTTCATATTGACTGGACAAATCAAATTGGGCAGGGCAGCCTTGAGGAAGAGTTCATAGAGTGCATTAGGGACAGGTTCCTTGAACAGTATGTTACAGAACCAACCAGGGGGCAGGCAATCTTAGATCTGGTCCTGTGTAATGAGACAGGATTAATAAAAAATGTCCTAGTAAAGGATCCCCTTGGAATGAGTGACCATAACATGGTTGAATTCCAAATTCAGTTGGAGGGTGAGAGAGTTGGATCTCAAACCAGTGTACTAAGCTTAAATAAAGGAGACTATGAAGGTATGAGAGCAGAGTTGACTAAAGTGGACTGGGAAAATAGATTAAGGTGTAAGACGGTACATGAGCAGTGTACAACATTCAAGGAGATATTTCACAACTTTCAAGAAAAATATATTCCACTGAGGAAAAAGGGGCGTAAAAGAAAAGACAGCCATCCGTGGCTAAGTAAAGTAATAAAGGATAGTATCCGACTGAAAACAAGGGCATATAAAGTAGCCAAATCTAGTGGGAGGATAGAAGATTGGGAAGCATTTAAAAGCCAGCAAAGAATAACTAAAAGATTAATTAAGAAAGGGAAGATAGATTATGAAAGTAAACTAGCAAAAAATATAAAAACATAGCAAGAGTTTCTACAATTATATAAAAAGAAAAAGGGTGGCTAAAGTGAATGTTGGTCCCTTAGAGGACGAGACTGGGAAATTAGTGGTGGCAAATATTTTGTATCAGTCTTTACAGTAGAGGACACTCAAAATATCCCAACACTGGACAAATGGGGGGGGAGGAGCTAAACATGATTCAAATCACTAAGGAGATGGTACTCGGTAAGATAATGGGACTTAAGGCGGATAAATCCCCTGGACCTGATGGCTTACATCCTAGGGTCCTGAGAGAAGTAGCGGTAGGGATTGCGGATGCATTGGTGGTAATTTTCCAAAACTCGCTGGATTCAGGAAAGGTCCCAGCAGATTGGAAAACTGCTAATGTAACACCCTTATTTAAAAAGGGAGGTAGACAAAAGGCTGAAAACTATAGACCAGTTAGCCTAACATCTGTGGTTGGTAAAATGTTGGGGTCCATTATTAAGGAAGCAGTAACAGGACATTTGGATAAGCATAATTTAATCGGACAGAGTCAGCATGGTTTTATGAAGGGGAAGTCATGTTTGACAAATTTGCTCGAATTCTTTGAGGACGTAACAAACAGGGTGGATAAAGGGGAACCAGTGGATGTGGTGTATTTGGACTTCCAAAAGGCATTTGACAAGGTGCCACACAAAAGATTACTGCACAAGATAAAAAATCACAGGATTGCGGGTAATATACTGGCATGGGCGGAAGATTGGCTATCTAACAGAAAACAGAGAGTTGGGATAAATGGTTCATTCTCGGGTTGGCAATCAGTAACTAGTGGTGTTCCACAGGGGTCAGTGCTGGGACCCCAACTCTTTACAATCTATATTAACTGTTAAGTCTGTGAGTTGTTCAAGTAATTAATACTCAGACTTAATCAGTAACAATAAAACAGGCCTTTACTGGTTGGAGGTAGGGACTACACTGAATACAAGATTACTGCACAGTGCTTATATACCGGTGTGTTCACCCCCGGTATTACGTCTACAGCAGCCTGAGAAAGTAGTACATCTCTTAAGGTGGAACAGGCTTAAGCTCTCTTAAGGTGGAACAGGTTACATACACAACACTCCTCCCTTCTTAGCTTTATAGTCATCCCCCCCATTTAACATAACGTAATAACATATATACATATATAACTTCATGTTTAACGTAACATATCACAGATTCAGTCTCTGCGGAAAACAGTTCACAGATTCAATCTCTGTGGTGTAGTCGGTTCACGTTACTCGTTCAATAGTCCTTTCATGGATTTAACAGCTTGAACTTCCGAACTGATTTGGCTCCGTTCGGAGGGACCACGTGTGTGATCTGGTAGAGGTGATAATGGTTCAGATGGGTCATCTTCTGTTTTTACTTTTCCTTTTCTGCTTCTTGGAGACTCTCTGGGCTCCATTGTCAGCTGCCACAGCTGCCAGCTGCATGCGCAGTTCCTCCTTCTCTTCCTCCTGTTTCCGTCGTAGAGCCAGCTTCTCCCGATGTTCCGTAGACTTTTGGTGCTCCTCCATGATTTCTGCACTTTGGGAGTCGAAGTTACAAGCTGGGCAGGACAGGACATCGTAATATTCGGTGTCGTCCACCAGGTCATGGTAATATTCGGTGTCGTCCTGAGCTAGACCAGTGAGAGGGTCGTCTATTTCCTCCATACCCAGCTGGACGTTAGCCAGCTCTTGTTCCAAATCCAGACATCTTTCCTGAAGAGACTTCTTCATGTGTACCTCTGCATCCAGCTTTTTCTGGGCTTTCAGCAAGTCATTTACTAGTGACCTCATTTGTGATTTTAATACTTCAACTTCCTTTGGAGATTGATTGATCGGACTATGCAATCCCTCTACCGGAGCAGCTGTTTCAGCGGTCTGTTGTTCTACATTGACGTGAGTCAGCGTACTTTTGGCATCCAATGGCTGCTCTGTTGCAGTCGTTTCAGTCTGTGTCGTCACATCAGCCATCTCAATGACTTTTGAGAGCTCCGAACCCTTGTCCTTTGAAGATCGCAGCTCGTGTTCAAGTTTTTCCCATTTCAGAGTCTTGTCCCTCAGCATATGAAGGAGTTGGCTGACCGTTAACTCTTCTGACACCAGATTATGGCACGCACCTTCAGAACCTGAATCAGCTTTGATTCGTTCGGCCTCCTCGCGCAGATGGTTGGTGTGCTCCTGCTCCATTTTCTCCATCAGTTGCTTCTGTTGCCTTTCCAGATTCTCCCACTCTGTAACAAAGAACTTTTTTATTTCATTCATCTCTTGCTCAAAATGGTGAATCATTTGTTCTAATTGCTGTTGTAGTTTGAAATGGAGTTGAGTTCGAGCCCAGTGTCCCTCAAAAATGTGCATATCAGTAGACTTGACAGACTCAGAATTCTCTGTTAAACTATGTTGTTGTTGCTCAGTGGAATTCTGTGCTGAAACTTTGTCTTTTGCACATGGGTTGGTCTTACCATCATCAGTTCTAGAGTCTGGGCTGATTATCTGCACCGAGTTCTCACTCTTTATGGCTTTTAGCGAATGCCAGTCCATATTTATGTTTCTAAACCACTCCCGGCCTAGTAGTGGTGGACCTCCCTCCGGTAGCACATATAAGTCCATTATTTGACTTCCTTCGCCCTTGTTGGCCACTGCAACCTTTATTGTCCCGATGGGGTACACTCTCTGCCCCGTGTAGGTTGTCAATATAATCTCCGTATCCTGTAGGGGAATATGTTGGAATAACCTTCTGTAATCTTTCTTATTCATGACCGACAATGCCGATCCAGTGTCCAATTCCATTTTTACTTGGACTCCTTCTATCTGAAGAGTAACCCAAATTGTCTGGAGGTCTGCATCCTTACCAACGTTGAGTACCCTTAAGCTAGCCAGTTCAATACTGCTTAAGCCAGCCAGTTCATTACTGCTAGCGTCTGAATCGGACTCCTGTTCGGCCACCTTGTGTACCTTTGCGTATTTCCCTTGCGGTGACTTCTTGTTGCTGGTCTTCTTCCCTGACCTGCATACTCTAGCTATATGTCCAAGCCTACCACATGTTCTGCATTCTTGGTTTTTAAACCAACACTGGTTCTGATCATGCGTTGTCTTTCCACAACGATAACATTTAACAGAACTCACACCCAATTTGTGTGCACTGAGCTCCGGTGACCGTAGCTGCATTACTGCCGTGCCTCTCGCTGCGGCTTCGTGTGCTGCTGCCATAGTGACCGCCTTCTCAAGCGTCAGCTCATTCTCCTCGAGCAGTCGCTTTTGTGTATCTTGTTTAAATAAACCACACACAAATTTGTCTCGTAGTGCATCTGTCAGTCCCGTTCCAAACTGACAATATTTCGCTAATTTACGCAATTCCAGCAAATATTCAGCATTGCTTTCATTCTGTAGTTGCCTTCTGTCGTAAAATTTAAATCGTTCCGCTAGCATCAGCGGCGTGGGGTTTAGATGATCTTTCAGGACAGTAACAATCTCATCGAACGTCTTATCCGCCGGTTCATCTGGTGATAACAGGTGTTTCAATTGCCCGTATGTCTTCGCACCCATTAAATTTAATAATGTTAGTGCTTTATCAGCCTCACGAATTTTATTGGCCTTACAATAATTTTTAACTCGTTCAACATATATGGCCCAATCTTCGATGTCACTATCAAAGTTGCTAATATTCCCGTGTTTAGGCATTGTAGTACTTTATCAGATTTGCAATTTCTCAGATTTTTTTTTTTTACTGCTATCCAAGATGGCGGCTTCCCGCTCTTGCCGTCGTCCTCCGCCCACAAAATGGCGGTTTTCCCGCGCTTGGCGGTCTTCACCCGTCCCCCGACGCCATCTCCCTTCAGCCCCGAGTGCGGCCCTTATCTCCGCCTCGATCGATGGCCCGCGCTTTTCACCGCGGCTCTCGCGCCTTCAGTGTCTGCCGACGCTGCGCCTTTCAGCCCGAGTGCGGCCCTTATCAGGGATTGCGATCGATGGCCCTTATCTCCCGATCGCGATCGCCCTTGTTCCTCCGACTTCCCCAGCCCTGTCTTTGCAGCCAACGCTGCTCGGCTTACCCACCACCGAGGTTGAAAAAGAAGCTGCAGGATGTCTTCTGCACTCCAGTTTTCAGTCGCTGATGGAGGCTTCAGGGTCCTAATGCCTGTGGGGTGGTGAGGTTTGAAACCTCTCTTCAACGTCCTGTCTGTGGACGAAGCCGCCGTGGAATAACTGCCGCAGGGTAAGAATCTGACTCGTCGCCAGTGTTAAGTCTGTGAGTTGTTCAAGTAATTAATACTCAGACTTAATCAGTAACAATAAAACAGGTCTTTACTGGTTGGAGGTAGGGACTACACTGAATACAAGATTACTGCACAGTGCTTATATACCGGTGTGTTCACCCCCGGTATTACGTCTACAGCAGCCTGAGAAAGTAGTACATCTCTTAAGGTGGAACAGGCTTAAGCTCTCTTAAGGTGGAACAGGTTACATACACAACATTAACGATTTGGAGGAAGGGATCAAGTGCAACATATCCAAGTTTGCCGACGATACAAAGATGGGAGGGAAAGCAGTGAGTGAGGAGGACATAAAAAACCTGCAAAAGGACATAGGCTAAGTGAGTGGGCAGATATTTGGCAGATGGAATATAATGTTGGAAAGTGTGAGGTTATGCACTTTGGCAGAAAAAAATCAAAGAGCAAGTTATTATCTAAATGGAGAGAAACTGCAAAGTGCTACAGTACAAAGGTATCTGGGGGTCCTGGTGCATGAAACACAGAAGGTTAGTATGCAGGTACAGCAGGTGATCAGGAAGGCCAATGGAATCTTGGCTTTTATTGCAAGGGAGATGGAGTATAAGAACAGGGAAGTCTTGCTTCAGTTATACAGGGTACTGGTGAGGCCACACCTGGAATACTGCGTACAGTTTTGGTTTCCATATTTAAGAAAAGATATACTTGCTCTCGAGGCAGTTCAGAGAAGGTTCACTCGGTTGATTCCGGAGATGAGGGGGTTGACTTATGAGGAAAGGTTGAGTAGGTTGGGCCTCTACTCATTGGAATTCAGAAGAATGAGAGGCGATCTTATCGAAACATAAGATTGTGAGGGGGCTTGATCGGGTGGATGCGGGAGGATGTTTCCACTGATGGGCGAGACTAGAACTAGGGGGCATAATCTTAGAATAAGGGGCTGCCCTTTCAAAACTGAGATGAGGAGAAACTTCTTCACTCAGAGGGTAGTGAATCTATGGAATTTGCTACCTCAGAGAGCTGTGGAAGCTGCGACATTAAATAAATTTAAAACGGAGATAGACAGTTTCCTAGCTGATAAGGGAATTAGGGGTTACGAGGAGCAGGCAGGGAAGTGGACGTGAGTCTAGGTTCGGATCAGCCATGATCCTATTGAATGGCGGAGCAGGCCCGAGGGGCCGTATGGCCTACTCCTGCTCCTAATTCTTAAACCTGCAACCTCTTCCACCTAGAAGGACAAGGGCAGCAGGGACATGGGAACACCACCACCTCCAAGTTCCCCTCCAAGTCACACACCATCCTGACTTAAAAGTATATCGTCGATCCTTCATCGTCGCTGGGTCAACATCCTGGAACTCCCTCCCTAACAGCACGGTGGGAGTACCTTCACCACACGGACTGCAGCGGTTCAAGAAGTTGGCTCACCACCACCTTCTCGAGGGCAATTAGGGATGGGCAATAAATGCTGGCCTTGGCAGCGACGCCCACATCCCATAAACGAATAAAAAAAAGAAATGGCTGAGTGCACTGGATACAGAAAAAGCTATGGGCCCCGACAACATCCCGGCTGTAGTGCTGAAGACCTGTGCTGATATCGCATCATGGCTAGTGCCTCTAGCAAAGCTGTTCTAGTACAGCTACTGCTGTCGACCCAACAAAGTGGAAAATTGCCCGGGTATGTCCTGTCCACAAAAAGCAGGACAAATCCAATCATGCCAATTACCGCTCCATCAGCCTACTCTCAATCATCAGCAAAGTGATGGAAAAGTTTAATCGACAGTACTATTAAGTGGCACTTACCAATAACCTGCTCACCGCTGCACAGTTTGGGTTCCGGCAGGACTGCTCGGCTCCAGACCCCATTACAGCCTTGGTCCAAACATGAAGAAAAGAGCGGAGTTCCAGAGGTGAAGTGAGAGTAACTGCCCTTGACATCATGGCAGTATTTTGACCGAGTGTGGCACCAAGGAGCCCGAGTAAAACTGATGTCAATGGGAATCCGGATGGAAAACTCTGGAGTCATTCCTGGCACAAAGGAAGATGTTTGTGGTGGTTGAGGCCAATCTTCTCAGCCCCAGGACATTGCTGCAGGAATTCCTTAGGGCAGTGTCCTAGGCCCAACCATCTTCAGCTGCTTCAACAATGATCTGTCCTCCATCATAAGGTGAGAAGTGGGGATATTCGCTGATGTTTGCATAGTGTTCAGTTCCATTTGTAATTCCTCAGATAATGAAACAGTCTGTGCCTGCATGCAGCAAGGCCTGGACGACATCGAAGCTTGGACTGATAAGTGGCAAATAACTTTCACGCCACAAGGGCCAGGCAATGACCATCTCCAACAAGAGAGTCCAAACGGCATTACCATCGTCAGTGTGACATCCTTTGCCTACAAGAGACACACCGTGGAGCTACACACATCTGGCCAAGGATACCGGGAATGAGTCTCCTGATAGAGACCCCATGATCAATATGGCAGTATCGTTTTCATCCGAAGCGGAGTTGCTGTTGATAAATCCTTCATGTCAGAACTTGCTAATATTGAAATCCTTAACATCCAGCTTATGGGGATTTCAGTCAGTGCCATATATAAGCTTATGGGGATTTCAGTCAGTGCAGTATATAAGCTTATGGGGATTTCAGTCAGTGCAGTATATAAGCCACCTGATGAGCAGTTCGCTTTCCCAGATGCCTTTACTGGCAACTCAGTAAATGTAGAAACAGAAAATACTGGAAATACTCAGCAGGTCAGGCAGCATCTGTGGAGAGAGAAACAGAGTTAACGTTTCAGGTCGGTGACCTTTCGTTAGAACTGGAAAAAGTTAGAGATGTAACAGGTTTTAAGCAAGTGCAGGGCAGGGAAAGGAGGGAGGGGAGGAAAGATAAAAAAGGACAGTCTGTGATAGGATGGAAGGTAGGAGAGATTAAATGACAAAAGGGATGATAGTACAAAGCAAAAGGTGATGGTAATGGGACAAGTAAAGAAATAAAAGATGAGTCTAGAAGAGGTGTAAATGGGAATGACAGAAACATCAACAGCTGCCATGTGAAAAAATAGGGGCCGAGGTTATGGTCTGAAATTGTTGAACTTGATATTGAGTCCAGAGGCTGTAAAGTGCCTAATCGAAAGATGAGGTGCTGTTCCTCGATCAGTAAATGTTGTGATTGGCGACTTCAGTAGTCACAGCGTGCACTGCAGATACTCGAAGACGATTGATGATGGGGAACTAGTGAAAAGCTGGTCAGAGGCATGTCAGCTGTCTCTCATTCACAATGCAAAACTACCAAACTCCTCCAGCATCAGCCATTGGAGACGTGGTTACAACACAGACTTGGTGCTTGCTGCTAACTGCGCTGCTAACTGCACAGCTAACCAATGTGAGAAAATTGTTGTGGATCCTACTCCAACCTCGACCAATTGGAATCAAGATCTATGCAGCAGTTGCTCCTTGTTCAGTTCCCCTCCGCTGACGCTTCAGTTTGAAGGTGGCAAACTGGGAAAGGTTCTCTACAGACCTGGATGCTGCAATCAAAGACACCCCAGCTTCTCCAGAACAATATGATGTGTTCGTAGAGATGGTAAAAACCTCCTCTAGAAATAATATTCCAAGGGTGCCAGACAAGCTACATCCCAGGACTATCGGAGGATGCGAACGACCTTTATGAAGTCTATACCAACTGTTTCCAGGCAGATCCCTTTGGAGATGATACTCTGGAAGCTGGAGAAAGGTTTGTTGATACTGTATCAGATGAGCAACGCAAGAAGTGGCAAGAACTGATCTAATCCACAGATACGATGCACAGCAGCTGGAAAGCATGGAAAACCATCAGGATGCTAGGAAAGGACTTCACTAAAACACAACCACAGTATAAAGTCACAGCAGATCAAGTCGCTCACCAGCTCCTCTTGAACAGCCGAGGAACCCCAAGCCATCGTCCCAACAGAGTTAAACACCCAAGACCTGCTGAAGTTGACTAGGAGGATTCTGACTCTACAAGAACCTTCACCGTGAGCGAGGTGTTACTCAAAGTGATGAAAAACAACAAAGCAGCTGGACTTGACGATATTCTCTGAACAAATCAAGCACTTTGGACCTGTTGTTTTACTATGGCTACTTGACATGCTCAACAATTGCTTAGCCACCAACAATATCCCCAAGCTGTGGAGACAGCAAAAATAGTGGCAATTCTGAAGCCCGGCAAAGACCCAACCAACCCTAAGAGCTTCAGATCAATCTTCCTGTTACACCACACCTATGAACTGTTTGACAGAATCATCCTGAATCACCTGGCCCCTTTGTAGGTGAATGGCTTATCCCTGAACAAGCCAGCTTCTAAATCTGACCCAATTTAGTGAGGATGGCTATAAGATTGGACCAATAACAGGTGCAGCCTTTGTGGATTTATCTGCTGCATATGACACGGTCAATCACCAGATTCTTGTGCAGAAGGTATTCCACATAACAAAAGATGCCAGATTGACTGAGCTCATATGCAACATGCTGACCAACAGACGTTTCTTTGCTGACCTCAGTGACAAGTGAAGCAGATGATGCAGACAGAAGAATGGGTTACCTCAAGGTAGTGTTCTCGCATCGTTGCTGTTTAACATCTATACCAATGACCAGCCCATCCATCCACAAACCAGAAGTTTCCTCTATGCCGATGATCTGTGCATAGCATCTCAGGACCAATCCTTTGTTAAAGTAGAGAAGTCCCTTGGCGATGCACTAGCTGAGCTAACTAACTACTATGTAACCAATCATCTGTGGGCCAACCCTGAAAAAACACAGATCAGTGCTTTTCATCTTAAAAACACAGATGCAAACCGAGAACTTAATGTCTGGTGGGTATGGGTGAAGACTGGTACACAACTCTAAACCAATATACCTTGGTGTAACATTGGATCATACCCTCAGCTACAAAGATCATGTCATCAAAGGAAAGGCGAAGATGGGAGCCAGAAACAACATCTTGAGGAAGTTGGCCAACTCTAAATGGGGAACTGACCCAAGGACCTTAAGAACTACTGCCCTTGCCCTGTGTTATTCAGCAGCTGAATATGCCTGCCCAGTCTGGGAACACTCCTCACCTGCCATAGAAGATGGATCCAGTCCTCAATGCAGCCTGCAGAGCTATTTCTGGCTGCCTGAAACCTATGAAGGTGGATGATCTTTACCTGCTTCCTGGTATTGCCCCACCTTTCATAAGAAGGTGAGTTTTATCAAGAGTGGAAAGGTCAAAGCAGACAAGTGATCCCCTCATCCACATTTTCAACACAAGCCAGCAACTCAATCCAAGAGAAGTTTCTTAATTTCTGTCCAGTCCTTCGACCGTAATTCCCACAGCTGTGAACTAGCTGCTTGGTCAAAGGATCTGCAGACAAAGCCACACAAGCTACCTTTCAATCCAGAGGAATCTCTTCCAACAGGAGTCAGTAAGACTTGGCCTACTTGGCTGTGTCTCAGTCACCTCAGGACTGGTGTCGGCCACTGCAGAGCCCTCATGCAGAAGCGAGGATACAGCCAAACTGATACTACCGACTGTGACTGTGGAGAGGCATCTCAAACAATGGAGCGGCATCTCAAACAATGGAGCATCTCCTAGAATGCCCTCCACAGTGCCCTGTAGTGTCAGCTGTGGCTCACTGGTGGCACACTTGCCTCTGAGTCAGAAGGTTGTGACTTCATGTCCCAATCCAGGGACTTGAGCACATAGATCTAGGCTGACACTGCAGTGCTGAGGGAGTACTGCACTGTCGGAGGTGCTGTCTTTCAGATGAGATGTTAAACAGATGCCCCGTCTGCTCGCTCAGGTGGATGTAAAAGATCCCATGGCACTATTTCAAAGAAAAGCAGGAGAGTTACCCCGGTGTCCTGGCCAATATTTATCCCTCAATCAACATTATTAAAACAGTTTACCTGGTCATCATCACATTGCTGTTTGTGAGAGCTTGCTGTGTGCAATTTGGTTGCTACGTTTCCCACATTACAACAGTAACCACTCTCAAAGTACTTAATTGGCTGTAAAGCGCTTTGAGATGTCTGGTGGTCATGAAAGGCGCTATATAAATGTAATTCTTTCTACTACCATAGCCATGCAGACCTAAAGATCTGAGAGGCTTCCACTCTCGAACCAGAGCCTGTGTGGAACAGTGGCGACACAATACGACCATCATCAAATCCCCCACCTTCAGCATCCTGGGGGGTCACCATTGACCAGAAACTTAACTAGACGAGGCACATAAATACTGTGGCTACAAAAGCAGGCCAGAGGCTGGGTATTCTGCAGTGAGTGTCTCACCTCCTCACTCCCCAAAGATTTCCACCACCTACAATGCACAAGTCAGGAATGTGATGGAATACTCTCCACTTGGCTGGATGGGTGCAGCTCCAACAACATTTAAGAAGCTCAACACCATCCAGGACAAAGCAGCCCACTTGTTCTGCACCCTACCCACCACCTTAACCATTCACTCCCTTCGCTACCGATGCACAATGGTTGCCGTGTGCCCCAACTACAAGAAGCACTGCAGCTTCTGCGACAGCATCTCCTAAATCGACGACCTCTACCACCTAGAAGGATAAGGGCAGCAGGCGCATGGGAACCCCACCACCTCCAAGTTCCCCTTCAGGTCATACACCATCCTTACTTGGGCATACATCGTCCTTCATTGTCACTAGGTCAAAATCCTGGAACACACTACCTAACAGCACTGTGGGAGTACTTTCACCACACGGACTGCAGCGGTTCAAGAAGGCAGCTCACTACCACCTTCTCAAGGGCAACTAGGGATGGGCAATAAATGCATCCAGAGAATGAATAAATATATATATATTTTTTAAACAAGAGCATTTCTGTGTTGGTCCTACCAATTACATTTAGGTGTTATTTGCCAGACTCGACTTTTCTAAAGTTTTTTGGTCAGCCTCCATTCTTCCACCCTCAATGAACTTGAGCTCATAGAAACATAGAAGATAGGAGCAGGAGTAGGCCATTCGGCCCCTTGAGCCTGCTCCGCCATTCAATGAGATCATGGCTGATCATCCAAATTCAGTACCCTGTCCCTGCCTTCTCCCTTGATCCCTTTAGCCTCAAGAAATATATCCAACTCTTTCTTGAATATATTTAATGAACTGGCCTCCACCACCCTCTGTGGCAGAGAATTCCACAGGTTCACCTCTCTCTGGGTGAAGAAATTCCTCATTTCAGTCCTAAATGGCTTACCCCTTATCCTTAGACTATGACCCCTGGTTCTGGACTCCCCGGCCATCAGAAACATCCTTTCTGCATCTAGTCTGTCCAGACCTGACAGAATTTTATAGGTTTCGATGAGATCCCCTCTCAATCTTCTAAGCTCCAGTGAGTATTAACCCAATCGACACAATCTCTCCTCGTACGTCATTCCTGCCATCCCAGATATCAGTCTGGTGAATCTTCGCTGCACTTCCTCCATGGCAAGAACGTCCTTCCTCAGGTAAGGTGACCAAAACTGCACACAATACTCAAGGTGCAGTCTCACCAAGGCCCTGTACAACTGTAGCAAGACATCCTTGTTCCTGTACTCGAACCCTCTTGCTACGAAGGCCAACATACCATTTGCCTTCTTAACCGCCTGTTGCACCTGCATGCTTACCTTCAGCGACTGGTGCACAAGAACACCCAGGTCTCTTTGCACTTCCCCTTCTCCCAATCTATTGCCATTCAAATAATAATCTGCCTTCCTGTTTTTGCCACCAAAGTGGATAACCTCACATTTATCCACATTATAGTGCATTTGCCATGTTTCTGCCCAATCACCCAACCTGTCCAAATCATTCTGGAGTTTCACGACATCCTCCTCACAGCTTACCCTCCCACCCAGCTTTGTCTCATCTGCAAATTTGGAGATATTACATCCAATTCCCTCGTCCAGATCATTAATATATATTGTGAACAGCTGGGGTCCTAGGACCGATCCTTGCGGTACCCCACTAGTCAGTGCCTGCCACTCGGAAAACGACCCATTTATTCCAACTCTTTGCTTTCTGTCCACCAACTAGTTCTCTATCCAAGTCAATACCTTGCCCCCAATCCCATGTGCCTTAATTTTGCACGCTAATCTCTTATGTGGGACCTTATCGAAAGCCTTCTGAAAGTCCAAATACACCACATCCACTGGTTCTCCCTTATCTATTTTACCAGTTACATCCTCAAAAAATTCCAGTAGATTAGTCAAGCATGATTTACCTTTTGTAAATCCATGTTGACTTTGTCCGATCCTGTCACTGCTTTCCAAGTGCTCTGCTATTACATCTTTTATAATATACTCTAGCATTTTCCCCACTACCGATGTCAGGCTTACCAGTCTATAATTCCCCGCTTTTTCTCTACCACCTTTTTTGAATAGTGGGGTAACATTAGCTACCCTCCAATCCATGGGTACCGTTCCAAAGTCTATCGAGTTCTGGAAGATGACCAGCAATGCATCTACTATCTTTAGGGCCACTTCCTTAAGTACCCTGGGATGTAGATTATCAGGCCCTGGGGATTTATCGGCCTTCAGTCCCATCAATTTTCCTAACACCATTTCCCTACAAATACTGATTTCTTTCAGTTCCTCCCTCTCATTAGACCCTATGTTCCCTGGCATCTTTGGGAGGTTATTTGTGTCCTCCTTTGTGAAGACAGAACCAAAGTATGTATTTAGTTGGTCTGCCATTTCCTTGTTTCCCATTATAAATTCCCCTGATTCTGACTGTAAGGGACCTATGCTTGACTTCACCAATCTTTTTCTCTTCACATATCTATAAAAGCTTTGAGTCAGTTTTTATGTTCCCTGAAAGCTTACTCTCATATTCTATTTTCCCTTTCTTAATTAATCCCTTTGTCCTCCTTTGTTGACTCCTAAACTGCTCCCAATCCCCAGGATTATTGCTTTTTCTAGCCAATTTATATGTCCTCTCCTTAGATCTTATGCTATCCCTAATTTCCCTTGTTAGCCACGGTTGAGTCACCTTTTTTGTTTTATTTTTATGCCAAACTGGGATGAACAAATTCTGTAGCTCATCCATTCGGTCTTTGAATCTAAAACTCTGCTGCCCATATCCTAACACGCAGCAAGTCCCATTCACCCATTGCCCCTGTGCTCGTTGACCTACATTGGCTCATGATCCACCAACACCTTGATTTTAAAATCTCAATTTCATGTTGAAATCCTTTCATGGCATCACCCTTTCCTATCTGAACTCGAGTGTCAGCACTGTGCGTTCTCTGAACTCAGTAGTGTCAGCACTGTGCATTCTCTGAAATCAGTAGTGTAAGCGCTGTGCCATCTCTGAACTCGAGTGTCAGCACTGTGCATTCTCTGAAATCAGTAAAGCGCTTTTGCGTTCTCTGAAATCAGTAGTGTGAGTGCTGTGCGTTCTCTGAAATCAGTAGTGTCAGCGTTGTGCATTCTCTGAAATCAGTAGTGAGAGTGCTGTGCATTTCCTGAAATTGATAGTGTCAGCGATGTGCGTTCTCTGAAATTGGTACGTAGTGGGAGTGCTGTGCGTTCTCTGAACGCGGTAGCAGGAGTGCTGTGCGTTCTCTGAACGCGGTAGCGAGAGTGCTGTGCGTTCTCGGAACTCGGTAGCGAGAGTGCTGTGCGTTCTCGGAACTCGGTAGCGAGAGTGCTGTGCGTTCTCGGAACTCGGTAGCGAGAGTGCTGTGCGTTCTCGGAACTCGGTAGCGAGAGTGCTGTGCGTTCTCGGAACTCGGTAGCGAGAGTGCTGTGCGTTCTCGGAACTCGGTAGCGAGAGTGCTGTGCGTTCTCGGAACTCGGTAGCGAGAGTGCTGTGCGTTCTCGGAACTCGGTAGCGAGAGTGCTGTGCGTTCTCGGAACTCGGTAGCGAGAGTGCTGTGCGTTCTCGGAACTCGGTAGCGAGAGTGCTGTGCGTTCTCGGAACTCGGTAGCGAGAGTGCTGTGCGTTCTCGGAACTCGGTAGCGAGAGTGCTGTGCGTTCTCGGAACTCGGTAGCGAGAGTGCTGTGCGTTCTCGGAACTCGGTAGCGAGTGTGCTGTGCGTTCTCGGAACTCGGTAGCGAGAGTGCTGTGCGTTCTCGGAACTCGGTAGCGAGAGTGCTGTGCGTTCTCGGAACTCGGTAGCGAGAGTGCTGTGCGTTCTCGGAACTCGGTAGCGAGAGTGCTGTGCGTTCTCGGAACTCGGTAGCGAGAGTGCTGTGCGTTCTCGGAACTCGGTAGCGAGAGTGCTGTGCGTTCTCGGAACTCGGTAGCGAGTGTGCTGTGCATTCTCTGAACTCGGTACTGAGTGCTGTGCGTTCTCGGAACTCGGTAGTGAGAGTGCTGTGCGTTCTCGGAACTCGGTAGTGAGAGTGCTGTGCGTTCTCGGAACTCGGTAGTGAGTGTGCTGTGCGTTCTCGGAACTCGGTAGTGAGAGTGCTGTGCGTTCTCTGAACTCGGTAGTGAGAGTGCTGTGCGTTCTCTGAACTCGGTAGTGAGAGTGCTGTGCGTTCTCTGAACTCGGTAGCGTGTGCGCTCCTAACCCGGGAGTGTGAGCACCATCTCTGAAAGCAGTAGAACTAGCACTGTGAACTCAGTAGCCTGCCTGACAATGACTGGATTAAATTACACATTGCAAAGCCCTTGAACTACTCTACAGCAGACAGGATCAAATTAAACATTCCAGACAAACTGTTGGGTAGGTCTTGTCCACCAAGGGGGAGAATCAAAAATCTGGTCCAACCCACTTGTGTTGCAAATAGATACAGCCAAAGTAGAAAATCTTCACTTAACAGCCTTCTATTTGAAAAAACAGAGGTTGAAGAGTAATGGGTGATTCTCAATTCTGCATAGTTGCAAGTAGAGGGGTTAGGAGAACATTGGTTTGGGGCACATTATAGATCTTTTCCACAAAAATGGCATTTTATGTGGTGCCAGATCTGGCTCTAAAGGAACTACATATATTCTAGATCAGAAAGTCCTGGAAATGAACACTGTATTCGTCACAAGTGGATTTAAAAGGATCAGTAAAATAAATTAGTTTTAGGTTTTGACCTTATTGAGATGTCTTAAGTTGTTTGATGTTCCACTCTGCAAAAAAAACTGTAGTAGACAAACAGAGAGAGGTTCCTTATATGCAGACTCTCAGGTATTACTTGTATGTCGTCTTTATGCAGATCTTGTTGGTTCTTTTTGGACATCATATGAATTGTTTGTCAGCTTATTGACACTATTGTCCTCATTGAACAGTGGGACTTAATGTATTTGGAGGACACCCAAATAAGAACAAATGAAGGTCAAATAAAGTGTATAGTACAAAAGTATAACATAAATCTACAGTAGCTAAAATGGTTAACACATTTAGTCACGTAAGCCACAAACCTTAGAACATTTTCCCTTAAATAATTCATAAATGTAATTATTTCCATTGTCAGAGATTTGCTGCTGCAGTATGTCTAGACACTAGACCTGAAGGGGAATTTTAACTTTCCTCAGAGCGAAAGGAGGGGAAAGCAATTAAAATGGATGGCTCCATTTCCCACTCCGTTCTTGCTGATCTGCGATTTTTACCACTAGTCTTAGCAAAAGATGAGCCTCCTGGTGGGACCCACATCAATGCAAACTGGGGTCCCATGACATACATGGGTGAACCCATCAAGGAGCCAGCGATGCCCACAAACACAGGAACATAGGAGCAGGAGCAGGCCATTCAGCCCCAAGCCTGCTCCGCCATTCAATGAGATCATGGCTGGTATGTGACCTAACTCCATATCCCATATTGGCCCATATCCCTTAATACCTTTGGTTAGCAGAAAGCTATCAATCTCAGATTTAAAATTAACAATTGACCTAGCATCAATTGCTGTTTGCGGAAAAGAGTTCCAAACTTCTACCACCTTTTGTGTGTAGAGGTGTTTCCTGAATTCACTCCTGAAAGGTCTGGCTCTAATTTTTAGACTATGCCCCCTCGTCCTAGAATTCCCAATCAGTGGAAATAGTTTCTCTCTATCTACCCTATCTGTTCTTAATATCTTGAAAACTTCGATCAGATCACCCCTTAACCTTCTAAACACCCTAATTTGTGTAATCTCTCCTCGTAACTTAACCCTTGAAGTCCGGGTATCATTCTGATAAATCTACGCTGCATTCCCTCCAAGGCCAATATATCCTTCCTAAGGTGTGGTGCCCAGAACTGCTCACAGTACTCCAGGTGTGGTCTAACCAGGGTTTTGTATCTTCTACCCCCTTGTATTCTAGTCCTCCAGATATAAAGACCAGCACTCCATTAACCTTTTTGATTATTTTCTGTACATGTTTAATGATCGATGTACCTGGACTCCCCAAGTCTCTTTGGACTTTGTAGTGTATGTACCTTTAAGGGGAGAACTACTTTTTACAGCTCCTGTATACTGTAGTACCGGCAGTGACCACACCTGTATATAAACCCTGAGTAGGGATCTGTACAGTTAGTTATAGAGTAACCCTCATCCAGTAAAAACCTGTTGATTGTTCCCTGCAGTCTCTTGTCTAATTATTGAAGGACGCACAACATCAAGATACACGGATCTAACATTGGCAACGAGAAGATTCAAACCTACCTGCAACTCTGCATCACCTCCCAGGGATTTGCTCCTGGAGAACAGTGAAAGAAGAAGGCCGAGTCCAAAAGCACGGGCGTCGACCATCCAGCAGAGACTTGAGCATTGCAGGGGAGGCTGTTGAGAGCTGGGCTTGGTTCTCCAGTCACGGTGGTCCAGCGAAACGGGCTGGCAACAGGTACGGTGCAGACCCTTCCCAGACAGCGGCGGCTAGAGCTGACCGACGGCACAGAAAGAGGCCGAGCAGTGTCGACGGGAGAAGAGAGAGGGTAGAGCGCACAGGGCGCAGCCAGTGTTCAGGACCGAGCGGTGTCAACGAGAGAGAGCAGAGCGTAGCCGGTGTTCAAGGGCCGAGCAGCATCAACGAGAAAGAGGCGCGTGCAGGAAAATGCGCAGAGCGCAACCGGTGTTCAAGGGCCGAGCAGCGTCAGCGGGGAAGAAAGGAACACGCGGGAGATGCCATTTTGAGCCGCAGCGGAGAAGAAGGGAGAGCGCGGGAGACGCAATTTTGAGCCACAGCGGAGAAAAAGGGAGAGCGTGGGAGATGCCATTTTGAGCCAGTCTAACCACACCCAGGGATGCCGAAGAGTGGCAGTGTCACAGCGTTCGACAATGAAGTTGAAGATTGGACGACATATGTCGAACGCATAGAAGTGTACTGCAAGGCAAATGAAGTGCCAGATGACAGGAAAGCGCTGGTATTGTTGAATTCAATGGGTGCAAAAACGTATGGCTTACTGCAAAACCTAGTAACCCCAGAGAAGCCAATGGAAAAGGATTTTGAAAACATAGTGTCAATCCTACAGGACCACTTAGACCCCACACCGCTGCTGATAGCAGAAAGATTTAAGTTTCACAAAAGGAACCAGCATAAAGATGAAAGTAATGCTGAGTTTTTAACGGAACTGCGCAAGCTATCGAAACAGTGCCAGTTTGGAACAGGACTAGCAGATACTTTAAGGGACAAGTTTGTGTGTGGGCTTCAAAGTGAAGGAACCCAGAAACGGCTTCTATCAGAAAAGGATCTTACGCTGGACAAGGCTTTCAGCATGGCAGTATCACACGAAGCAGCAGCACGGGGCGTGGCAGAGATACAACAGAGACCGCAAGAATATGGCACAAATGAAATGTCATACGGAACAGTGAAGTGCTATCGCTGCGGCAGAACAACACACGACCATAAGGATTGCTGGTTCAAGGACCAAGTGTGCAGACAGTGTGGAAAAGTAGGACACATAGCAAGAGTCTGCAGGTCGGAAAAGAAAACCAGCAGCAAGAAATCCCCACAGGAGAAGTACAAGAAGGTACATAAGGTGACGGAGAGTAGTGCAGACGAACAGAAAAGTGATACAGACTCTGGAAGCAAGGAGCTGGGTTGTCTGAAACTACATAATGTGATCAAAATGGAGGATTACCAAACTACCTGGGTCACGCTCAAGATAGCCGGAGTCCAAGTGAAAATGGAATTGGACACAGGATCAGCCCTAACAGTCATAAACCGAAGGGACTACAAGCGGCTATTCTCACATATACCCTTGAGAGATACAGAGATTGTCTTGAAGACGTACATGGGGCAAAAAGTCTACCCCAAAGGAAAAATAAGGGTGAATGTTATATATAACGGCAAGGAAACACCAAAAATGGGCCTATATGTATTGCCAGATGGAGGTCCACCACTACTAGGACGTGAATGGATCCGGAAGATACAGCTAGATTGGCATTCCATACAAGCACTGACTGTAGATGCCAAAAAGGATGATGACGTCACACCTGGACGACTGTCAAAAATGCTAACTGATGCACAAGAAGTGTTCCAGGAGGGACTCGGAACACTAAAAGGCATAAACAGCGACGATCAAAAGAGGAAAATGCAAGCCCAAAGTTGTTGTTTTTTTTTTTTGTTTTTTTTTTTAAGGCCAGACCGGTACCTTATGCGATCCACCCAGCCGTCGAAGCAGAGCTGGAAGGTTTGGAACGTTCAGGAGTACTGTCCAAAGTGGACTGGAGCGAGTGGGCTACACCCATCGTTCCTGTAATGAAGAGGTCGTTGAGTAATATGCCTGGGGAACCAAAGAATGTTCGCATCTGTGGGGACTTTAAGGTGACAGTGAACCCAGTCCTTCACACTGTACAGTATCCGCTTCCGCAGATTGAAGATATTTTCGCCTCGCTATCTGGAGGGAAACGCTTCACTAAGATTGATCTGGCCCAGACGTACCTGCAAATGGAGGTAGAAGAAGCCTCGAAACAGTACCTCACGATCAACACTCATAAAGGTCTCTACCAATACAACCGGCTGGTGTTCGGGGTAGCATCAGCTCCGACTATTTGGCAAAGGGCAATGGATCAAGTCCTGCAAGGGATTCCAGGGACCCAGTGTTATTTGGACGACATCCTGGTCACGGGCGAAAATGACAGTGATCACCTCGCCAACCTGGAGCAGATGCTCACTAGATTGAAGGAATATGGGCTCCAAGCTAATCACCACAAATGCGAGTTTTTCCAGAAGCAGATCTCGTATTGTGGCCACGTTATTGATGAAGAGGGGTTACATAAGTCCCCTGAAAAGATTGAGGCAGTAGTCAAGGCTCCAGCACCGGAAAATGTGTCACAACTGAGGTCGTTCCTTGGGCTGGTGAACTACTACCATAAGTTCTTGCCGAATTTGTCTACAGTACTACACCCACTGAACACCCTACTGCAAACGGGGGTACCATGGAAGTGGAATGACGAATGTAAACAAGCTTTCCAGAAGTGCAAAGAATTGATCACATCAAAAGAGGTGTTGGCTCATTTCAACCCAGCACTACCAATTCGGTTGGTGTGTGATGCATCACCCTATCGCATTGGAGCGGTGCTGTCGCACAAATTCCCGGACGGCTCGGAGAGGCCAGTAGCCTTTGCGTCTCAGTCACTAACCTCAGCCAAGCGTAACTACGCCCAGATTGACAGGGAGGCCCTCAGCCTAGTGTGGGGAGTGAAAAAGTTCAACCACTATCTGCACGGGCAGAAGCTCACCTTGCTGACTGACCACCAACCACTTGTCTCCATCTTTAATCCAAAGAAGGGCGTTCCGGTGATGACTGCGCAACGGCTACAAAGATGGTCCCTTTTTCTAGGGGCGAACCAATATGAAATCGAGTATAAGGGCACGAAACAGCATGGAAACGCTGATGGGCTATTATGCCTGCCACTGCCTACTGCAGAGGAAGCACCAGCAGTGGACCCTGTCGAAATATTTTATTCGACTATAATTGAACATTTGCCAGTAACTAACGCTGATATAGAGGAGGAGACCCGAAATGACCCGACACTGTCTCGGGCATATGACTTGACGGTGAAGGGATGGCCAACACATGGCGACTCACTGTTGCCAGCATTCTCATCCAGAAGAGAACAGCTGTCAGTATGCCAGGGGACCTTGATGTGTGGATCCCGAGTGGTAATTCCACCCAAGTTAAGGGAGAGAGTGCTCAATGAGCTTCACGAAGGCCATCTGGGAGGGGTGAAAATGAAAAGCCTTGCTAGGGCTTATGTGTGGTGGCCTGGGATCGATCAGCAAGTTGAGGACCTGACAAAGAGCTGCTCAGGATGACAGAAGGTCCAAAATGCACCACTACATACCCCTCTACACCCATGGGAGTGGCCCTCCTCTCCATGGCAACGGGTGCATATTGATTTTGCTGGTCCATTCATGGACTCAATGTTTTTAATAGCTGTGGATGTGCACTCGAAATAGCCTGAGGTGATCAAAATGTCATCCACCACCACGGAGAAAACTATTGCAGTCCTACGGACCATATTTGCCAGGAACGGCTTGCCAGAGCAGATTTGCTCCGATAACGGACCACAGTTTGTGTCCGAAGAGTTTCGAAGATTTATGAAAAGGAATGGGGTAAGGTATTACACATCCGCCCTGTATCATCCAGCCACAAATGGATTGGGCGAGAGGTTCGTACAAACCTTTAAAAAAGCAGTAAGGGCCATGTACGATGACGACATTCCACTGCAGCATAAGGTGGACAATTTTCTGTTAGCCTACAGAAATGTGACATATGCAGTCACCAACCAGACCCCGGCCATGATGTTCTTTAACCGAAGGTTGAGATCTCGTCTGGATTTGCTCAGACCAAATGTACGAAGAGATGTTGAGAATAAGCAATTCCAGCACATCCATGAGAAGCCGACAAGGAGCTTCAATGTAGGGCAACCCGTCTTGGCCCGCGACTACCGAACAGAGAAATGGCAACCAGGAACGATATGCACATGGCAGGGGCCACTAATGTACAGTGGATGTTGGGGAGAACATTGTGAGACGCCATGTTGACCAGATCCTAGAGTCACAGGAACGAGTCAACCCCATGTCTCGCATACCCGGTGATGAACCCGACATACAGGTCGCATCTACCCCAGAACAGTAGCATCGGAAGCTGATGAACCAACCGACAACAGGGGGCCAGAATCGCCTCCACACCAAGAGCAAGACACTCAGGAAAGGCGCTATCCAGAAAGGATCAGGCAGCCGCCCCAAAGACTGAATTTATAAATAGACTATTTTCAGTTAATGTTGCATGTTAAAAGTGTTAATTGTAATTAGTTGATATTTAATTGTTAAATGAATGTTATGGTACTGTTAATCTAAAAGGGGAGGAATTGTAGTGTATGTACCTTTAAGGGGAGAACTACTTTTTACAGCTCCTGTATACTATAGTACAGGCAGTGACCACACTTGTATATAAACCCTGAGTAGGGATCTGTAGTTAGTTTTATAGTAACCCTCATCCAGTAAACACCTGTTGATTGTTCCCTGCAGTCTCTTGTCTAATTATTGAAGGACACACATCAAGATACACAGATCTAACAGACTTCTACTATTTTTAGCTTTTCACCATTTAGAAAATACCCTGTTCTATCCTTTTTTAGGTCCAAAATGGATGACCTCACATTTGCCTATATTGAAATCCATTTGCCAGTTTTGCCCATTCACTTAATCTGTCGATATCCCTTTGTAATTTTATGCTTCCATCTACACTGCCTACAATGCCACGTATCTTTGCGTCATCGGCAAATTTGGATATATGACTTTCTATGCCATCGTCCAAGTCATTAAAAAATACTGTGAATAGTTGAGGCCCCAACACAGATCCCTGCAGGACACCACTAGTCACTACCTGCCAATTTGAGTACCTGCCCATTATCCCTGCTGCCCGTCTCCTGCCGCTCAACCAATTTCCTAACCAGGTCAATAATTTGGCCTCAATTCCATGGGCTTCTACGATAGCAAAATACTGCAGATGCTGGAAATCCGAAACAACAACAGAAAATGGTGGAAAAACTCAGTAGGCCAGGCAACATCCGTGGAGAGAAAATAGAGTCAACGTTTCAGGTGAACCCTTTATCAAGACAAAGGGTTCACCTGAAACGTCGACTATTTTCTATCCACGGGTGTTGCCTGGCCTGCTGAGTTTTTCCAGCATTTTCTGTTGTTATTTCCATGGGCTTCTGCCTTAGTTAACAGTCTCTTACGTGGGACTTTATCAAATGCCTTCTAGAAGTCCATATAAATAACATCCATAGACATTCCCCTGTCCACTACTTTATTCACCTCCTCAAAAAATTCAATCAGGATTGTCAGGCGTGACCTACCTTTTACAAATCTATGCTGGCTGTCTGATCAGCTGAAAATTTGAGGCGTTAAGTCACCCTGTCCTTAATTATAGACTCTAGTAATTTCCCGACAACAAATGTTAGTCTAACTGGTCTGTAATTCCCTGATTTCCCTCTCACACCATTTTTAACTAGCGGCATGTCATGCACAGTTTTCCAATCTAAAGGAACGGTTCCTGAATCAAGAGAATTTTGGAAGATTATAGTTAGGACAGCTGTAATGTGCTTACCTATTTCCTTTAAACCCGGCTCCTGGGGATTTGTCACTCTTTAGTGGCATTATTTTCTTCCCACTAATTAATGGTACAAGGACTAGGGGAGACAGATTTAAGGTTTTGGGCAAGAGATACAGGGGGGATGTGAGGAAAAACTTTTTTATGCAGCGAGTGGTGAGGACCTGGAACTCGCTGCCGACAGAAGTGGTGGAAGCGGAGACACTTAATGTTTTCAAGGGAGATTGGATAGGCACTTGAGGGAAATAAATTTGCAGGGCTACAGGGATAGAGCGGGGGAGTGGGACTGACTGGATTGCTCTGCAGAGAACCGGCACGGACTCGATGGGTCGAATGGCCTCCTTCTGTGCCGTTATGACTATGACTTTACTGTTATTTTACTTACATTAATTTTATTGAGTCCCTGTCCCCGAGTCAGTATTAGTTTCCTTGGGATTTCTAGCATGCTATCCTCTTACTCTACTATAAATATGGACACAAAGTAATTATTCAACATGCCCACCATTTCCTTATCATTGATAGCACTGCTTTCAGTTTTTAAGGGGCCAACATTGCTCCTGACAACCCTCTTTTTCCTAATATAATTGTAAAACAATTTTGTGTTGAATTTGATACCCCTTGCAAGTTTTTTTTCATACTTCCTTTTTGTAGCTCTTAATCTGTTTTATAACCCTTTGCTGTTCTTGGTATCTTTCCCATTTGCCAGGATCTGTGCTGTTTTTTGCATTTTTATGTGCTTTTTCTTTTAGTTCTATGCTGTCCCTTACCTCTGTTTCTTATAGCAAGTAGAGCTCTTGTCCTTCGGGGGTGTAAACTGGTTCTGTATCACCTTAAATTCTTTTTAGAACAATTCCCACTGATCTTGTCTTTTCACCCATTAACAGATTTGCCCAGTTTACTGTGGACAGTCTGTCGGATCCCTTTGAAGTCGGCCTTACCCAAATCTAGAATCTTAGTAGCCGTTTTGCGTTCCTCCCTTTCAAACGCTATGTTGAACTCGATCATGTTATGATCGCTGTTGGATAAATGTTCACGCACAGTTAGGCTGTTAACTAAATCTGGCTCATTACTCGTTACTAAATCTAATATGTGCCCCCTTGTTGCCTCTAGGACATGTGAAAAAATATTAAATACATATATTTTTTAAAGCAGGTGATTCAACTCTCCTGTTCACTGTCTCCCCCACACTAACCCCAGATTTATCCTTTATTCATCTTGAAGATAGCATGTTTGGAAACACCCCAACACCTCATCCATGTGGCCATTCTTCATAATGGAAAATGAATGTCAGCTGGTTGAGATCTGTAATCTTCACATTTTACTTGAAATTGATTAAAAAATATTATTGTTTTAATAAAACCACAGTACAACTTTCTTAAAGGTGTTCCAAGGTGATTTTTTTGTTTAAAAACTCTGTGGATGAAACCAATATCATGATTGTATATGGAGATAAACTTCTTTTAAATAATGAAGAAAACAATACATAATGCAATGTTATTAAGGATATCGTCGGTCTACATCTATAGCTTGTGATATGGAACTAACCGGCACTTTTGTCAAAAGTGTTAACTACAAAAATAGTATTCTCACAAGAAGCAGGTTACTCTTCTACTCACTTTGTATAGATGCTTGCATCAGCCTACCATTTCATAGTTATATTCCAATTGGAATCTCCCATGTCTAAAGACGGAGCGGGAAGGAGACTATACTCTGGAAATTAGGAACATTATATTCTCTAACTTTTGTTAAGTAGCCAACATTAATTTCTTGCAACAAGTGAACTTGTAAACTACTTTAAGGAGAAGCAGCAGAGAATCTATTAAGTACTGTCCAGTCATTAAAGAGCTTCAGATATACCGCTGTCCCATTAAGTTCACTGGCCTAGCTTAAATAATGTAATTTGGAAAGGTTTTCTAACATAGCAACTTTGGGCTACATTTGGTCATGATTTGTGTAACACTAGTTTAAGTCTTCACTTGTGGGAGATAAAGTAAAGCCTAATAAAGGAGTTTAGCCCATTTGTAAACAACATCTACTGTAATGTCATGGACTGTATCTTAATTGAGAGGCTAATGTCACTATTTTACATAAAGCTGGATAAAGTCCCAACCAAAATGTTTCCAGATTAGGAAAGATCATCCTTTAATGATATGATTGCTGTATATCTAAATTCAAAATTGTAGCTGTATTGCAATCATGTCATTAAAGGGCAAATCTTTTCCATTTCATTTTGTAGGGAGCAGATGCAAAAGATTTCTTCAAAACCACAATTATCTTAACCATCATCTCTCATACACTCTGGACTTTGAAGCTTTAACTTTAATCAATAATGGGAATTTAGTACAACTGAGACAGCCATACCTATGCGACACCCCCCTCAGCAATCCAGGTTTTTTTGGTGCCAAATCTTCACCCACAAAACCTCCTGGGGTATATCAGCAATGCCAAGCTCAATATTTGCGCTAGTTACCCTCATAAGAAATTGGCACTTGCCACATTGTCATGGATGCCTTATATGCTGGCAAAGCTGGTTCTTGCTAATTTTGTAATCCTTTCACATTAAGGAAGACCTGATGCAAGCAATGGGCCCAGGAACTGAAAATATTAATCTGGAATAAATGTGTGAAATCTCTCATTCACAGTTGGTGTGCATTATAAACTGGACCTTCAGACATCCTATTTTCTAGCTCCGAGAGCTTTAGTAGGATAGGAATGACCCTTTCAAAGGTTCAGTATCTCAAGGGGAAAACTTTTGCCTGGTTAGTGACGGTATAACCTTTAACAATACCTGATAAATAACAGTTTACCTTCCCAGTGATCCATCCCTCAATGAGTCCAATATGGATAGGCTTCCAGATTGCACTGGAACAGTACCCACACCTGCTGTGATCAGGAGTCTAGTTTGCCTCCACACAAATAAACATCTAACACTTTGAATCTAGTATTCAGCATCTTTTTTGTTTTACTTACTTTTTAAACCATACCTAAAAAACAGAAGTAAAAGTAAAACCAGAGGGGGGTGAGCATAAACACAAAACAGTCTTTGGTTGCAAATGATTACTCTCCCCTTCAGAAAAATTCGATTAAAAAAAATTAAATTTATACTTCCACATGCAATAAAAAATTATATCGCCCATCATGGGTACCCAGGATACTACCTTTTACAAATCACTCTATTTTACAGTTCAGATTACTTTTCTCCCCGTCACAGCCTCATTCTTCATAATCACCTTCAGATCCTATCCCAAAAGAAGCCATATGAACTCCAAAATACAATGAAAGCACAGAACTCTTAAAGGATTAATATAAAGAAAGCTGTAATCCTCATTGTCAGACAGAAAAGGCGGTATGATTGATGAGCTGCGTGTAACGTTTGAATGTTAATCAAAAAATGAGGAAGACTATACCAAAAGATAGTTAAATCCATTGTTCTCCATTCATTCAACCGTCATGTTATAATACATTAATATATAATTCAGTAGAGTCTTGGATGTGGGTTTTTCAACACTTAGATTATCAGGACAACTTCGTACATCACTGATCCAAAGTGCTCGTCATCTTGAGCTGCCAAGTCAAGATAATAATGCTTGGTACGTGTACTGATTGAAGTTGCTACCTTACAAATATCCTTGAAAATAACCTTTTGCGTAATAAGTGGCTATTTCACGAGTAGAATTAGCTCAATATTCCTGGATAAGTCTCACCCAATTGTGGGATAACCGAAGGACATGCACTCCACTAGCCAGTTTTAACCTCTGCTTGGTAACCTTTTAGCAAAGGCCAGACAAATTACTTACATTGTTGAAAAGTTTTCATTCCATCTGTATAAAATTCTAATGGTCTATGTATTCACATTCCTTTTAGTGGAAGAAACATGAAGCAGTAGATAAAACTTTAGCATAATCTCTCAAAATCAAATGAAACGCAAAAACAATGCGTTATAAATAGTGGGAAGGTAAAAGCGCCGTCATCCACCTGAAACATTAACCCTACTTCTTCCTTTCTTCACTGATGCTTCCCGACCTGCTGAGAGTGTTTCCAGTATTTTTGGTTTTTATTTCAGATTTCCAGCATGTGCAGTTTGTTTGCTTTTTGCTTCAGATGTTCTGTATGCTGTAGTGTGTGGATAACATATCACTAGTGCATGCAAGTTTCTAACTCTTCAACCTGGGGCAAAGGAAGAGGTGATTACAGAGACAGGGCGGCAGGGAGGAGGCCATGGAGGGATTTAATGATGAGGATTTTAAATTTGAGGTGTTGGCGAACCACTGTAAGCCAGCAAGTACTGGTGCAATGAACAAGTAGGACTTGTGCAGAGTAGATTTTGGAGGGTGGGGGACGGGAGGCCAGTCAGAAGAGAATTGGAATAATCAAGCCTGGAGATGACAAAGGCAAGGATTAGGATTTCAGTGGCAAATGAGCAGAAGTCGGGGCTGAGGTGAACAATGTTACAGACATGGAAGTAGGCAGCCTTTGTGATGGAGAGGACGTGGCATCAGAAGCTCAGCTTGGAGTTGAATAGGACACTAAGAGGGGAATTTTGCCGGTGCTCAGGGGGCGGGTCTGCTGGCAAAAATACAAAGATTGACAGCAGGTCCCGAACCCGGTCAACCCGCCTCCGTACAATCTTCCCAAGTGTCGGGTCCCTGATTTGCGCAGGGACCTGACACCTAGCGGCGGGAAGAGGATTATAGGCACTTAACTGTCTGCTAACAGGTAGTTAACAGACAGTTAAGAGGCTTTTTCAATTTTGACAGGTAGACTGCGGGCTTTGAGACGTCTGGACACCACACCAGGTAAGTGTGGCGTGCTGTGGGTCTACTGTAAGGTTTGTGCATTGATGACAGCTGCAGAAGTAGTGTGAAGGATCCAATGGCACATTGGTGAGTTTCAGGAGGTAAGAAAATGTTGGGGAAATCATTTTTAATGTATTTAGACTTTTCTGTAGGTAACAAGGTTTGAAGTGTTTGCAATGGAGAGGATGTGACAGCAAAAGCTCCAACATAAGGTCAGAAATGGGGATGTTTGCTGGTGACTGCACAGTGTTCAGCACCATTTGCAACTCCACAGATAACGAAGCAATCCATGCCCACATGCAACAAGACCTGGACAACGGTCAGGCTTGGGCTGATAAGTGGCAGGTAACATTTGTGCCACAGAAGTGTCAGGCAATGACTAGCTCCAACAAGCAAGAGTCTAACCACCTGCCCTTGACATTCAATGGCATTAAAATCGCCGAATCCCCCACTGTCAACATCCTGGGGGTCACCATTAACCAGAAACTTAATTAGACCAGCCACAAATACGGAGGCAACAAGAGCAGGTCAGAGGCTAGGTATTCTGTGGCAAGTGTCTCACCTCCTGACTCCCCAAAGTCTTTCCACCATCTACAAGGCACAAGTAAGGAGTGTGATGGAATACTCTCCACTTGCCTGGATGAGTGCAGCTCCAACACTCAAGAAGCTCGACACCATCCAGGACAAAGCAGCCCGCTTGATTGGCACCCCATCCTCCACCTTAAACATTCACTTCCTCCAACACTGGCGTACCGCGGCTGCAGTGTGTACCATCTACAATATGCACTGCAGCAACTCACCAAGGCTTCTTCGGCAGCACCTCCCAAACCCACGCCCTCTTCCACCTAGCAGGACAAGGGCAGCAGGCGCATGGGAACACCACCACCTCCAAGTTCACCTCCAAGTCACACATCATCATGACTTAGAAGTATATCGCTGATCCTTCATCGTTGCTGGGTCAAAATCCTGGAACTCCCTAACAGCACTGTGGGAGTACCATCACCACACGGACTGCAGCGGTTCAAGGCAGCAGCTCACCCCACCTTCTCAAGGGTAACTAGGGATGGGCAATAAATGCTGGCATTGCCAGCGACGCCCTGATCCCATAAACAAATAAAAAAAAGTCCCACCTCATTGAGAGAACCTCTCTCACCAGTGACAGATCGCTTCTGTAACCTCACCTGCAGCAGCCATCTGTTTTATCTGGAGTCACTGGAGAGCCTTGGTGCAAGGGCTCACCTTTGTACAGCGATTGGCAGTGTTTGCAGCACCTCAATGCTGTCAAACACTGAAAAATCATGTAAAAAAAAGTGCGTGTCCCCTTTAAGAAAACCAGCAGATGATGCGTCATGAACTGATGTCATCTGACACCGGCTTTCTCTTAATTGGCCAGCAAGTCCGCAGGGCGGGCTTAACTAGGCCAATTGACGTAAAATGACGTCTGTGCGTCGGACGTCGTTGGGGGTGGGATCGGAACTGGAAGGCAGCTGACCCGCTCCCAACTCGCACTGAAAGGTAAGATCGCGGCTTAAGAGAGTGCAAAGTCTGGTTCAGCTTAGAAGTATATCGCCGATCCTTCATCATCGCTGGGTCAAAATCCTGGAACTCCCTACCCAACAGCACTGGGTTGAGATAGTGGCCAGGAAAGGGAATGTAATACGTGGCAAATGTATTGGGTTTTTGGCAGGGGCCAAAGACAATTGCTTTGACCTTCTCAATGCTTAGCTGGAGGAAACTGTGGCTCATCAAAGACTGGATGTCAGACAAGCAGCCTGACAGCAGAGGCAGAGCAGGATATCATCACCATCCATATGGAAATTGACTTCATGTCTGTAGATTATGTCATGAAGGGGCAGCATGTAGGAAAGGAAGAGAAGGCCAACGATGGATCACTGAGGGTCTCCACAAAGGTGATGGTGCAGGGGTGGAGGATCCATTGCTAGAGATTCTGTGACTACAATTGGATATACAAGAGTGAAACCAAGCAAGGACAACGTCCCCAAGCTGAACAATGGAGGAGAGGTGATGGAGGAGGACCGTGTGTTCAACCGTGTCAAAAACTAGCGTTTTCAAGGAGGGATGATGCATCATGGTCAGTGTCAGAGAATGCCATTCATGACTTTGGTTAGGGTTGTTTTGGAGCTGTGGAAGGGGTGGAAACCTGATTGGAGAAGTTCAAACAGGGAGTCGTACAAAAGATAGGCAAAAGACCAGATAAAGGAGCTGGAAATCTGGGTCCTGAAATGCAAGCTTAGATGACTTACTTATTGGAGGTGAACCAGGAAATGGCCACAAAAAATGGATGACCTTGACAACCAGGGACGTCAGATCCACATTATCTTGAAGACGTAATGCATGCCTCCATAGCGGAACTCAATTTTCTCCCTGAATGTCAAGGAACTTAAACAACCAATTAAACAAGAAAAAATTCTGACCTACCTCAACAGCAAACAGATATGGAAGTCTTGAAGGAAACCCATCTTACCCACTCAAGTGGTTGGGTCAAACAATGACAGCTTCCTGCTCAACCAAGAGCAGAGGAGTGGCCAATGGCCATACTGATGAATGAGCACCTTTTCTTCACCCTGGAGAAGACCATTCTAGGCGAGGATGGTTACTCCATCCTGATAAAGGATCAAGTCCAACAATTCTGAATGCTTGGCAAGTGCATGTTCTGGTTCTCATGACCAGACAAGAAACCACAACTACACCTCAAACACCTAACATGAAGGTGGGATCAACTTTCCTAATCTCAGGTACTATACTGGGAAGCCCAACTCTGGAAGATTATGGTCTGGAATCTAGCCAATCTACACAACCCATGGCTAGGAATGGGGACCCTCCTATACCCGTCCTTCACAGGTCCCAGGGAGCAGGACAACAGAAGCCCAGAAACACATTACAAATAGTAAAGAGAGCTGGCAAAGAGCTTATGCTGATGACAAAAATAAAACTGAAGGCAAGACTTGGAATGAGGCTGTAGTTACACATCAAGGAGTGGAAGGTCACCTAACCTTTAAAAGGAAAGAACAGAAGAGCTGTTTCCAAGTGATTTCCCCCTGGTGGATGATGGGGCAATTCCCTTTTATATGTGGAGACTGACTGACTGACGACATTATTCATTAGAGTAGGTGACGACAAAAAGGCCACACACATTTTGAATTTAAATATTATTCCAGAATAATACATATAGTATTCTATATACAACTAAACGTTGGTGTGAAATTTATTATTGCAAATTATCTTGTCATTGCCATTCCAATGAGCAGCACAACTTGTGGAAACAAAACCGTTTAATTAGACAGTTACAAGCACCTCAAACAATTGGCTATTGTTACAAATACCAGAATTTTTTTTGTCCACAATCTAGTTATTGCAAAGGCAGATGGATAAACCGGCAATTGGTAGATTTAGGAATGGTGGCACCATAATTAGTGAAAAATGGGAATAAAACTAGCCAGTTCACTTTCACATCATTGACTGTTTAGAGGCTAGTGCACACTTGAAGACCTGACAAGTAGAAAACGTCACTGCCGATGAGATAGAACATGCCTGAATAGCATTTGACCACAACATTCCGCTACCTAATAAGTCTTTCATTACACACAGCAACTCAAAACATTTAAACTAACATTTCAAGAATGCAATGCTTACATGGATGATTAAAAAAAATAACTTCCTATTTGCATTGTTAATCCCTGAAAAAGCTACAAAGACCAGTGCAATTTGTTGTGCCACTGTCTGATGCTGAGAAAGCAATGCTGTAAACAGACTAAGATCAACTTTCCTTTTATACTAAAGTCTGTGGGGTCTCCTGCACTGTAAATTGTTTTAAACAAGTTTTATCATGTCCACTTTTATTTTCACTTTCATATCAATGACTATCATTTCTGAACTGTGACACAGCAAAATATTTTAACATATAAATTTTTTGTGACAAAATAGTAAATCTGCACATAGAAAAGTCATTTTTTCCTTACTCTGTTTTGCCAGCTTCAGTACAGGAAATCACAAATCTTTTTCTTGGATATATATCTTACAATGCTGAAGCACAGTAAGGATAGTTTTATTAAAAAGAAATATTTTTGTAATGTCAAACTTTGTGGAGGGCCCATTCTTGTGGGTATTCTTTTATAAATAAGGACAGACAATTAAGGGACTATTGCAATAACCACAAAGCATACTTGCGGCCAGGCAACTCGTCTCTTTTTAAGGGCTGTTTTGGGACTAATCTGTCGGTTATAGGTATGGTTGGATTGCAAAATTAATTACAAGGCATTTATGAACATAAGATACCCAGCAACGCAACACTAACTCTGAGGCAACAAATGTAAAATTTACACAGCCTCCTTTGTAAGTAGACAAGCTTCAAAACATGCATTCTCTTAGCCACAAGGCATTCATGAGAACATTACAGTTTAAGTCCCATTTCTGTATTTTATGGAAAGATATTTTACAGGAAAATCTACAGATTTTACAAGAATAATGCTTCTTTCTTATTGGATACAATTGTACAGCACTTTGCAATATCTCAGCTACTTCCTTTACTTGATACAGTAGCTTCTTGCCTTTATCTTCTTGTCATTCAATATTAATACTCATCAGCTAAAACAATTTTCATAAATAGGTACAAAAAATATCCAAACACGTGAAAAAAAAAACATTTTTCTCATCACTTTCAGTTAGGAAATTTAACATGAGAAGGTCAGGCGACACAAGAAACAAAGCATCAAGACATGTTAAGTGTTTTCAGCAGAGTCAGTTGGCCAACTACCTCTTGCTAAGGACAAAAACTACCCTTCCCAAAAACACAGTGCACAAAAGCAAAATTTCAAACATTAACAGTACTTCAGAGTGAACAATGGTCTGATGTTGGAGCCATTTGATTTACACCCCTGATGTTTGAGAGTTTGCCACTTTGCTGGGTCCACGAGGAACATTGGAGTGATCATTGGCTCCATGAAGAAAGCTAGTGAATGCTGCTAGGAGCCAAGCCAGGGATGTCTGAGGCATTCTGCTGCAGAAGCTCGTTTCTCAGGGACCATTTCTAGCATGGGCAGCAAGAAGTCCGTGAACTGTACAGCTTCTTCATGAGGCCATCCATATTTCTCTATTAGCACATCAAATAAGCTCCAGGGTTTCAGCTTTGTAATGTGCCGTAGTTCTCCTATACACAAAGTAAAAAACAGTCAGTAAAATTCACAGGAGTCCATTGAAAATCAACATTAGGGCAAGAGCAGATCCTGAAAGCAAAAATGTGTCTGGGTTTCAGATTCTTGCAACTCTATTGCCTACAGCAAAGAGGTAGTTTCCATGATCAGAGTTTTCTATAAACTGAAACCTGCAGCCTTTACACATGATGTGGGTGGAAAAGCATGCCATAGATTAACAATTGCCCCTTATTAGCCCCTTTCCCACATTACAACAGTGACTCCACTTCAAAAGTACTTCATTGGCTGTAAAGCGCTTTGAGACGTCTGGTGGTCACGAAAGGCGCTATATAAATGCAAGTCTTCCTTCCTTAACTATGATAGAAAATACCAAAAAGACTACATGGGATTCTCAACAAATTCTCCCATCTATTCTGAAAGGAGGTAAATAGCCCAGCTCTTGATTTGACTGAAAGGAAACCAACTAAAGTTAAGGCATCGCTTTTATGCCAAATGAAGCATTCATATCACAGAATGTTGAGAATATTAATTACCTTCTTCTCTAGCACTCTCGCCTGATGAGTCAACTATAAGAGATAATGAATTTCATCTACTTCCTTCAGTCAACAGATGCACATACATTAGCACTTCAAAGAGGGACTGCCCCACCACTGAGCGCACTTTGAACTAATAAGTTTGAGCACTAAAAGTCTAGCTACATTTCCACTGAAAATGTGGATATATCCAGTTTTGTTTATTGACCACTCCCTACAGAGACACATTAAAAAAAAAAAAATTTTTATAAAGCCAATTTTCTAAATTACACTTATCCATCTCAGATCATTACAAAAAAAATCTATTTGGAACTGGACAAAAACTACGCTTCAGTTGCAATGTCTTTGTTCAAAACCATTTTCATTCATCGTAATATCAAAGATTATTTATACAAGGATCAAATCTCAACATGATTATTGCAGATCCAATTCCACACTAACAGAGTAAATTACAGTGTGACTGCAGTTTCAATAGATATATATCCAGAAAGCTATGGTAACCGTAAGAAAAAAACAAAAAAGGCCATTCAGTCCATTGAATCTAGTCCTTCTATAGACCACATACAATTGGACTATCGTAGACTCTTGCCAATTTATTTAATCTAAGGGAGTCAAGAGAAACTCCATTACCTGACACTACAACATAAATTATTCATCTTGGATCAGTTAGTTTTCTTGGCAAAACATTTCTATTATCTCAGTACCTCAACAACTAATATATGTTTCAGAGTATTTGACCATTTGCATCTTTACTTATTCTTAAAAATTCAAATCCATTTCAAAGTATTTAACCAGGTCTTTTTATTTAAATTCATAAAAACAGCATCAACTGCTGTTGCTGAGTCTTGTTCTAGATATCAACTACCCCCCTGAGAAAAAAAATCTAAAGTATAGTCTCACTGAGACTCAGTCACTTTGTCCTCAAAATACTGTGATCACGCTTCAAGTTAAAATAGTCTGTGGTTACATCTACAATATCTAAGCCCCTCAGCACTTGAGACCTGGATCACATTCCCTATTTATCTTCATTCACCAAAAGAAAATAAGCTTAGTTTGGCGAGTCTCTGTTCATAGATTAGAATTCTAAATCACAAAGTTGTCCACGCTGGTCTAATCTGAACCTTCTCCAGCAGATCAGTAATAGGTGTGAAAATTGCACACAATTGTTCAGACTATTATTTTACCACCCATTTAAAATAAAATACTGGCAATCTAGGCTGATGTTCCAAAACCTGCCTCACCATTGATCCACATAAAGTTAAAATAACTTGGTTGATTTATGAACAAATTTTCTTGAGCTGCTTCTTGGTAGATTAGCCTGCTTCTTGGTAGGTTAGCCTGTTAATACCAACAGATACTTTCAAGTGAACAGTCAGTAACCATAATCAAATCATTTTTCTCTTCCACCTTTGCTTCGAACATTGCTTCATCTTGTGCACATTTCATGCTTCCTGTACCAAAAGTGAGTTACTTTTCATTGCTGTTCTTTAGCTGATCTGTCTTTTCAGATTATTCTGAATATGGTCAATTAAATTTGTTCTATTACTGTCAGCAAACTTTACACAAGTATCAGAAGTATTCTGTTCCAAATGATTTATGAATATTGAAGACAGTGACCCAGAGAATACCCCTGCAGAACTTTACAACTTTTTGCATTTACCACCATCTTCCTATTGGTAAACCAGTTTTTAAATCCAGCTAGCTGATTTGTTGCTAATTCTATTCATCTCAAGTTTCGCCAAGGGTCTCGCATGCAGAACTGTTTCAAACACCTTTTGAAAGTCCAAGTAAATTATACCTACGTAATAGCCCATGTCCACTAGTTTAGTTACCTCCTCTGAGAATTTCAGTAGATTAGTGAGGAATGACCTACTGCTTCTAAATCCAGGCTGACTACTCCTTATGGCCTCTGTGCTATTAAGATGAACTTTGTATATTGCTGTTGAACATTTTCCCCACTACGAGTGCTGGGCTAACTAGTCCAAATTTCCTGGGGTTCATGTCTCACTCCTTTTCTGAGTTAAGGAAACAAAAAATGTTCAAAGGTTAGCAAAGGTTTAGTTTACATTTTGAAGACTGTACACCACACACATTTTTAAAGACTTGATTTGCTACCCTTCCACTAAAAGTAGATGTCTTTTGCATACTTTGAAGAGGTGTAGGATTTATTAAATAAATGAGCAGAAAATAGGTTCTGCACCAACTTTTCTTCTTTTTCATTCGTTAATATATAGGAAGATTTGTTAACCTCCACTCCCGTCTATAATTAGTGTCATATTTGCTAGAAAAAAAGCACTATGTCCGTCTAATTTATTTAAATGGAAGTTTTATACAAGGGCTCAACAGCTGACTTAGAGGAACATTGCAGAATGCTATGAACATGCACTGGAAACAAGACTTGGGTCATCTTATAGCAAAGGACAACTAGCAGATTTGTACTGTGATGCATGCCACCTCATCCTGCAGCAGACAAAAGGAGATTAAGTTCTAGATATTACATAGGGCATAGTGGGACACAAGATGACTGAATCAAACAGATAAAATCTATTTCCCTTAAATGTGGGAAAGTTTGTAATAAACCAGGATATGGGTAGAAGCACAAATTATTTTTCTGCTATTCTTCTTGAATCGATTAAAATGAGATACAAGAAAGGAAATTACAGGCCAGTTCGCCTTACTTCAGTTGTTGGTAGTTTGTATTACAGGATAAAATTACTAAACATTTGCAGAAACACAAGATGATCAAGACTGACTTCTAAAAGGCAAGTAATGCTTAACATAGAATTCTTTAAAGAAAAGTAGCAGAGGATAAATAAAGGAAATGCAGTGGATATAGTTAACGTGGATTTTCAAAAGACATTTGATAATATACCACATACGAGACTCCTGGAAAAGATAATGGCCCATGCCACATGGAGAGATGGTTAGTGGGTAGAAAGTTAAGGGTAGGGGCAAAAGAAGTTCCTCAAATAATAAAGATGTGGTGAGCGTTGTTCCACAGAGGTCTGTGTAAGGGCTGCTCTTATTTACTATATACATAAATGACTTGGATTTAGAAATTGAAGGAGCAGGATCAACATTTGCTGAGGACATTATATAAGGTGGGGGGGGGGGGGGTGGGGGAAGGCATTGGCAAATTAGGACAAGGATTATGATACTTATGAATGGGAAGCGATAGACTAGCAGGAAGGGCAGTTAAGTGGCAGATACAGATCAATGTAGAAAAATGTGAAGCAATATATTTTAGGCCAAGGAAATAAACCTTAAATTATAAAATTTTAAATGGAGTAGAGTAGTAGAATATCGGAAATTCCACATATATTGCAATTATATTAGCCCCATCAATTTAGATATCTCCCCCCCCCCCCCCCCCCCCCCCAACATTCTGTAAGTAACATGGTCCTTATGGAGAAGCTGCCCAGTACAGGTAGCCCTTCCCAACAGGTTTCCATGTCTTCCTCTTATTGTTCCCTTCCACAGTCACCCATGTATTTCTTGTTTGTTTATCCAATGTGCATTTGAGTGCCCTTACACATCTCCCAATTAAATATTACTGCTCTTGATCTCACACTAAGAATGCATGGATGCAACATGAACCAAAAGTCATTCAATGTTGCTAGAAGATGAAGACAACTATAACAACTTTCAATAGATGAAAGAATATGGTCCAGAAATTCTCCATGGCTAGCTCACCACTTTTACACCAACAGAAACTCAAGTTGCATTTAATGGCCTGGAGAATTATTTACACAAGAATTTTGGGTCAGTTCATTTGCATATCCATTGCAGTAGTTTGACATAAAACCAGTGTAAAATGGGAGTAATCTGCTGGGGTGCATGGAAATTAGAGTGCAGATTTTAAAAAGCCAGTTCTAGCTGAAGATTGCAGCGGCAGGTTCGGGGAGTAACAGGTAAGTAAAGAACAGGACTTGGCTCAGTCAGTTGCCCGTTAGCTAGCTTGACTACACACGCATAACTGTTTTCAGTCACTTTTCAAGAATGTCTACTACAGAAGCTGTTGGCACAGGCAGCCGGACAAGGGCATGGACAGGGGCAGAAAGATGGTGCTACAATTTCCTAGAAACAGACCTGCAAACCCTCCTGGAAGAAATTGAACTCGGGAGAGAGACTGACTGCTGGGTGTCCATGGCAGGAAACCTGCCAAAAATATTATTCATGCCATGTAGAGCGAGGTAGCATTGGCCAACCAGGACTGTAGACCAGTGGCACAGAAGTTCAATACCTGATCATTTTTACAATTATATTAGGAAAAAGAGGGTAATCAGGAGCAATGTTAGCCCCTTAAAAACTGAAGGCGGTGATATTGTCAATGATAATAAGGAAATGGTGGACATGTTGAATAATAACTGTGTGTCAGTATTTACAGTAGAGAAAGGATAGCATGCCAGAAATCCTAAAGAAACTAATATTTAATCATGGACTCAATAAAATTAACGTAAGTAAAATAACAGTAATGAAGAAAATAATGGCACTAAAGAGTGACAAATCCCCAGGAGCAGATGGTTTCCATCCCAGGGTTTAAAGGAAGTAGGTGAGCACATTGCAGATGTCCAAACTATAATCTTCCAAAGTTCTCTCAATTCAGGAACCGTTCCTTTAGATTGGAAAATTGCGCATGTCACTCTGATATTTAAGAATGGCGAGAGGGAAACCAGGGAATTATAGATCAGTTGGCTGGAAATTACCAGAGTCTATAATTAAGGATAGGGTGACTGAACACCTTGAAAATTTTCAGTTGATCAGATAGAGCCAGCATGGATTTGTGAAAGGGAGGTCACGCCTGACAAACCGGATTGAATTTTTTGAGGAGGTGACTAAATATTTATATGGACTTCCAGAAGGCATCTGATAAAGTCCCACATAAGAGACTGTTAACTAAGGTAGAAGCCCATGGAATTGAAGGCAAATTATCAATCTGGTTGGGAAATTGGCTGAGTGGCAGGAGAGAGAGTAGGGATATCTTTGAGTCATTGACAAATTTCCACAGGGTTTGGGTAGGTACTCAAATTGACAGGATGTGATTGGTGGAGTCCCCCAGGGATCTGTGTTGGGGCCTCAACTATTCACAGTATGTATTAATGACTTAGATGATGGCATAGAAAGTCATATATCCAAATTTGTCAATGACACAAAGATAGACGGCATTGTAGATGAAAGCATAAAATTACAGAGGGATACCGATAGGTTAAGTGAATGGGCATAACTGTGGCAAATAGATATCAATGTAGGCAAATGTGAGTTCATCCACTTTGGACCTAAAAAGGAAAGAGTACTTTCTAAATGGTGAAAAGCTAAAAACAGTGGAGGTCCAAAGAGACTTGGGAGTTCAGGTACATAGATCACTAAAATGTCATGAACAGGTACAGAAAATACTCAAAAGGGCTAATGGAATGCTGACCTTTATATCTAGAGGACTAGAATACAGGGGGATAGAAGTTATGCTGCAGCTATACAAAGCCCTGGTTAGACCACACCTGGAGTACTGTGAGCAGTTCTGGGCAGCACACCTTAGGAATGATATACTGGCCTTGGAGGGAGTGCAGCGTAGGTTTACCAGAATGATACCTGGACTCCAAGGATTAAATTAAGAAAGATTACACAAATTAGGGTTGTATTCCCTAGAATTTAGACGGTTAAGGGGTGATCTGATCGAAGTTTTCAAGATATTAAGGGGAACAGATAAGGTAGACAGAGAGAAACTATTTCCGCTGGTTGGGGATTCTAGGACTAGGGGGCATAGTCTAAAAATTAGAGCCAGACCTTTCAGGAGTGAAATTAGGAAACACAAAGGGTGGTAGAAGTTTGGAACTCTCTTTTGCAAACAGCAGTTGATGCTAGATCAACCGTTAATTTTAAATCATTGATAGCTTTTTGTTATCCGAAGGTATTAAAAGGATATGGGCCAAAGGCGGGTATATGGAGTTAGGTCGCAGATCAGCCATGATCTCATTGAATGGCGGAACAGGCTCGAGGGGCTCAACGGCCTACTCCTGTTCCTACGTTTCTATGTTCCTAATGACAGGCAGGTTAACACACTGGTCGCTCTCCCTCTTCTTCTCTGGGCCCCAGCATACTCTTCACCCTCAAAGTAAAACTGCACAACTAACCCTTCACAATTCACTAGGTTAAGGAGGTGCACAAACTCAGGATTTCACAGTATGGTTATCGATCCTCCTCGACAGCAATTCCTGCTAGCGTTCCTAACAGCAAGCACAACCTTAAAACTGCTTTCTCCACTTTAACAAGGTGATACCACTGTATCTCTTACTTCAGCTTTCCCATGCCACTTGGCACACACATTTCAACTTTCAGCCTTCAACTAATTTACTCAATCATGTTGCATGGCGTACAATGCATGCGAGAGGCAGCACAGCAAAGGGGCCATTCCCAACCTGAAGCACCTCATGGCTTACACAGAGCTCATGGGGAAGCACTCTGCTGGGGATGGCACGATCAGGAGCATATTGCCAGCACCAGGTTAGTGACTGAACATCTACTGTGTCACTGTGGCATCTCTGAAGTACCATACTTTCACACCCTTCTCTGTCACATTAATCCCAAGGGGGTAATGTTCACCATTTCTTGGATTTTATCTTCCTTTCCTGTAGATTCACCACAGCAACAAGGGCACAGGTGGACAGCAATGATGATACCTGTCTCATGAGACAATTAGGATGAACGGATACTGGTAGAACTGCATTACTTTATTCCTATCAAGATATATCTTTGTCCAAGTTATATTCGTCAAACAAAATTGCTTGTTTGGAGAAAGAAGATCGAAGGTTTTCCAATATTAATAAATCTGTTTGATTAAAAGGAAGAAAATCCAGAGATCTTGAGCAAGGAGGGCTACTCCATGATTGAGATATTTATGCATGGGTCGTAGAAGAAACAGGCCTTAGGGATGAATGGTCTTTTCTCCTTCGAACCTTCATATTCAACATAAAATGCTGAACTCATTCAAAAGAAAGGCAAGAATTTTTCTAATTGAATTTCAAAAACTTTTCTTTTCTGCTGGAGAATGGGAATATTCTGCACCTTATTTAAATTTTACATCTGAAGGAGCATAAATAAGATTTTGTGAAGTATTAGTTATTAATTCAGCCGATTCATATTGAAGTTAGTAGCTGTGTGTCTGACAAACCAGAAGTTTTAGTTCTTGATTGGAACAGCTGAAACCCAGGCAACTTCGTCAATGCCAAGAATAGCAAAGATGTGAATGACACCCAGTTTGGAATTTACCATAACGGGAGTGATCTAAAAGGAATGTATTGATCTAAAGGAATGTATTAACAGATTCCACTTTGTTAAGTTGATAATTTTTTTAACCTCATCAGAACATCACCAATTAGAACTGGTTGATAATCAGTGAGACAGCACACTGCTCTTTCAACTCTGGGATATGGGACCAAATTAAATCAGGCTGCTGATCATACTTATCCTATGTGAAATGAACTCGACAAGTCTTTGTATCCAGGTCCTAGCTGGCACAGGTCCACAGCACAAAACTATCCACAACATGGCACAAATTGCCAATCTGTTTATCGTAGCTAAAAATGTCCGATGCGGGATATGGAAAAAAAAATTCACATTGGTACAGGAGGGGGTTACCTATCTGAGAATGGGATGTACAGGGAGCTTTACTCTGCACCCATCTCAGGAGTGGTTACATGGAAACTGATTGTCTGAAGATACTTCATTCCCCAGGAGTGACAACTGTCACCAGATATAAAGTTTGAAACAAGCCTGATTCCTTGTATAATTCCTGGGGTCTGTTCTACTGAATCTCCACAGCAAGACAACCAACCACAGGTAAATCTTCAATATAAAGTTCTGTAAAATGCCTCCCTGCCTGCTAAGGACAGTTAAGCAATTTTCCTGAGAATTAGTTCAACTCTACAACACAACCTTACTATCAGACTGTCTGTATGCTACAGGTGACCCATCTGTGTTTTCGAAGTAAAAAAACTCAAAAGTTCTATAACCACTAGACTATTGCACCTTCTAAGTGTATTTGATAACTTCCCAACCTGTTCTTAAATATTTACCAAGTGATTTGATTCCTTTAAGTATGAACATAGTATTAACTGCTTTTGCTGGCAGTCTATTTCACATACTTATTATTAGGTGGGAAACAATTAATAGTCTGACTTGAGGCTTGTTAATTTCATACTCATGTCCTCCAGTTCCATGATCATCTCCAAGTTAAATTATTTATTTGCGTCCCTATTATTCATACTTCATTTTAAAGATGAGAATCATATCCCTTTTCAATTTTTTCTCCAACATTAACATGTTCAGTTCTTGGTCCCTCCATTGCTTACAGCCAAAAGCAAGATCATCTCTTCTCTGAAGTCACAGGGTTTTTGGAGGTAGGGTGCCCAAAAAAGTATTTTAAATATGATCTTGATAATAGCTATACAGAGTTTTAAATTAGCCTTCTTTGGCACACCCTAATAATAGATACCATAACAACAAATATTTCCTATTGGCTAGATACTTTCAGCAAACGATCAATAATCACATACTGATTCTTTTCCTTTTCAGCCTTTGATAATGCACAACTATTGTTTCATGCTTCATGTTCCACTATGCATAACCTTGCATTTCTCCACATAAAAATTCATCTGACATTTACCACATCCAATTAATTTATCAAAAACCTGAAACCTATCACATAACCATATAGCTTTGCATTAGCACTCATCTTTTTCCACTTTTTTAGTTGAAGTTCTGTCTTCATATTGTTCATGAATAATGCAAAGAGAGCAAAATGGAGTCCAGCAGAACTCCACTCCAACTTCTGCTTCCAGCCAAAGCTTTTTACACTTAGCACCATTTTCTATTACTAGGATGTTTTCAATCCAGCTATCTGAATTGCCAATCATTCCCTGAGCCTTAATTTTCTTCTAAATCGTTACAAACTCCTAAAATATTATTCACCATCTTGTCTAAATTCTCACTTTGAGCAGCATACACAATCATATATCACTTTCTTCATATTCATGGACTAAATCTGAAAAAAATGGATAATTGTGCAAAATTTTCAGGAAAGGTTTTAGCAGTAGATGCTTGACTTAACTCAGACTTGTATTTCTTTCACAGCATAATACTGTCCTAGCTTACCTCAGGGCCAGACAACTGTACCAGAGTTCGCTTAATACAGTACAGCTATCTTGCTGAAATTCATTTGAGAATCACTTTCTTTCTAATCCTCTGAATCATACATGCTAGACTATTTCTACAAATTCTCAGAAGGTTTACATATTGAATGTTTAACCTTTTTGAAATGTCTTTCCAATGGCCACATCAATAGGACATCATTAAAAATTTTCATCACTTACAAATAAAAGGATAGCTGTAGAACAGACTCACGGTAAACAATGCAAAGTGCATTTATATGGTGGAAACCTAAAGTATCTGCAGACCTCCAACACATTGCTACCAAATATAGGGTTCAACAAGAAAGCATTGCTGCATTACAATCGTTCAATAACCACATTTTCTAAACATGGCTAAACTGGTTATCAAGTGACTTGGATTTTTTTTTTTAAATCTTGAAATGTCCACCTGACCCATTTAAAAAGTTTAGCACTAAAATTGTGCACCACTGCACATATATATTCTGCCTAAAATACTGAGAAAGCTCATCGAAATCCAGAACATATTACTTACACCTGATTTAAGCATCACATTATGTACAAAGCCATTGATACACTACTGAAACTGAAAAATAATACTATGAACGGTGTGCTTCCCCAAGTATGCAACTGTTATGCCAATCTCAAGGAAATGTGGAGGCACTCGGCATTTTAAACAGCATCCATCAGCTTCTTGACAGACCCTTCTGACTTCTCCAGACATAGTTCGTCCCATAAGTGCAGCAGTAGGCAACCTATTCAACTATTAAAAGTTGACGAGAACATTTGTTTTATATGCTCCCTAGGCAAATCACCTCTGAACATTTAATACACTTGAGTCAGTGCTTCATAACTATTGTTACCTTTTTTGGTGAAAAACTCCTTGGAATATTTCCCAGACATTGCGAACTTTCGAGGGATTTTCCCCAGCAGTTCAATGATCAAAGCTATGTGATCTGCATTGAAGAATATTGCCAGCAAAACAAAAACAGTTTAATCAGTACAATGCATGCATCATGTGATACTAGTCCTGGTACAGACAAGAGTGTCTCATCCTTGGCACTGAAACAGCCCCAGAATATCTTGGGCTCCCATGAACATTAAACCTTGATCACATTTCTGTTTTTTGGGCTTTAATCCTTTGAGCTTATTTCAGCATTTCTAGAAGCTGCTGCTATGTATTTTGATTTTTTTTTTTTTAATTAATTGAGTTCGAAAGAACATGGCAAGATTTATCTCAAATGTTAGGCCGTTTTATTGGTTACTATATATCTGGCAGCAGGATACTTTTCTGGTTTCGCTGCGGCTGCTCCCATCATTTATATTTTCATGTATATTCTGCAATGTTATAATCTACGGCCGATCGCAATCTAGGAAATATACTCCCAGGCAACAGATCGGTGTTAATCTGCATTGTATCGGTTTTCAATGGCAAACTACTGTGAAAACTTGATTACTGATACTCCCACTGTTTGCATCAGACATCAGCTTTGGTTACAGGACTGGACTATAAATATTATAATTCAGTAGCCATGGAAACCTCTGTCCACTTCTGTCTGTGTTACAGGACCTTTCAAAGAGAAGAGGTACTACCTCTGCGATTGAAGAATTCCCGAGAATATTTCCCAGAAAGAGCAAAGTGTCTTGGGATATTGCCTAGCAGCTCTATGATGTGTGCTATGTGGTCTATGAGGGAGAGAAAAAAAGGATACAGGAGTGGGTAAGGGCAGGGAAGAAAAAGGGTGGGACATAAAAAGAGGAAAAGAAACTGGAATTAGTAAAATTGGAAAACAGATTCAAACCACCCAGGTTTGCAGCAATCCCATGCAGAGGTTTCTAGGTTAAAGCAGATCTACAGCATCATAATCTGCTGTAAGAGTTACAAGACATTATTCCTGTGGTGCTACTGCAAGGAAGTGCTACAAGCAAATAGACATGGGAATAAAAAGGCTGGAACATAGATGAAAGCATGAATACCACCAACAGAGAAACTAATAGTCAAATATTCAAAGTTTAAAAGAAAATGGTGCTAAATTTCTTAATCAAACAAAATATCAAGAGATATCACAATACTAAAAATAAGTATCAGAGGCAGTTAAGACTGCAGAAGTATTTTCAATAGTCACGTGCAAATTCACCTTGCATGGAAAGAAAGTGTGCTTTAAGAAACACCATCAAAGTAAGATGTTCAGCTAAATGTTTGTGTCACTTTTTGAACTTTAGAAAAAATATCTATTGGAGACACTAGTTTTTCCAAGGAAAATGTAAAGCACTTTATATATATATATATATATATTAAAAAAAAAATCTTTATCCTAGTTGCTGAAAACACAAAATAATATTTTTCCTGTGTACAGAGTTTATGCTCCACATGAGCCTCCTCCTACCCCTTTTCATGTAACCCCATCAGCATAACTTTCTATTCCTTTTTCCCTCATGTGTTTATCTAGGTTTCCCTAAAATGCATCTACGCTATTCGCCTCAACTACTCCTTCTGGTAGCAAGTTCCACATTCTAACAACCACAATCTGGGTAAAGAAGTTTCTCCTGAATTCCCTATTAGATTTATTGGTGACTATCTTACATTTATGGCCCCTAGTTTTGGTCTTCCCCACAAGTAAAAACATCTTTTTTACATCTACCCTATCAAAACCTTTCATAATTGTAAAGACCTCTATTGGGTGACCCCCCAGCCTTCTCTTTTCTAGAGAAAAGAACCCAAAGTCTGTTCAATCTTTCCTGATAAGGATGACACCAGAACTGAGAGGTTATACCTGTGAATCTTTTATTGCACCTTCAGTGCCTCTATAGTCTTTTTATAATATGGCGATCAGAACAGTTCACAGTACTCTAAGTGCGGTCTAACCAAGGTTCTATACACGTTCAACATAACTTCTCTGCTTTTCAATTCCATCCCTCTAGAAATGATCCCCAGTGCTTGGGTTGTTTTTTTAAATGCCCTTATTAGCCTGCATTGTTACATTTGTGTAGCTGGACCCAGATCCCTTTGCTCCTCTACCCCATTTAGACTCTTATTTTCTCAGAGGTATGTGGCCTCCTTATTCTTCCTACCAAAATGCACCACCTCACACTTATCTATATTGAAATTCATTTGCCATTTACACGCCTATTCTGAAATTTGGTTAATGTCTTCTTGCGTTTTGTCGCAGTCTTCCTCAGTATTAACTATACCCACTAATTTGGTGTTTTTTGCAAATTTTGATATTGTACTTCCGATTCCCCAAGTCCAAATCTTTGATCCTCATGGAACCGTTTGCCAGTCTGAGTAACAACCATTAACCCCTACTCTCTTGTCTATTTTGTAGCCAGCTTGCTATGCATTCCACCACTTGTCCCCAACTCCATATGCTCTGACTGTAGTCATGAGTTTACTGTGTGGTACCTTATTGAAGGCCTTTTGAAAATCCAAATATATTACATCTACTGTTCAATGCAAGTCAAATTTCTACCCTTTAAAAATTTATATCTGTATATAGATTAATAATTCAGAATAATCATTCACAGGAATAGCCATTCACCGATCCACAAATCTTCACCGATCATCCAAAACACAAATTCAAGACTGTCAGGGTTGCAGCTATTTGGTCACAAATTAAATCAGTGAATTTGAATCAGGATGGAAAGTACAAATTTAAAAAAAAGTTACATCTACTATCAACATCAATTATTAAGAGATAATCCCTCAATTTGCTACTTGTTTTGAAATAATAGATAAAAGAATAAGCAGATGCAGCAGTAAAAAGAAAATTAAGCTGAAGACATGAATCAACAAACTGTGCAGTTTTATTTGGTGGTGAAATGATCTTGGCACATGAACTTTCAATATGATGTTTTTAAATTAAACTATTGAAGTTTAATATAAACTTCTCAAGTATGCAGATGTACTTACCTTCATCCCTGGAATAGTCTTCACCAGAATGAGGTTCAAATAAATAATCTCCAGTTGCAAGTTCAAAGGCCTTTTAGGAAAATAAAATAAAGATTCAGTACAGCAGCTTCTACCAACAGCCATTCAATCAGGGACAATTTGTCTGCATCAATTCAGTAGAATGCTTTACCAATACTTCTCTGTGTTTTAAAGTTCTGAAGTACAAAAATATTTATCTTCCTCAAATGCATTAACTGTGTTAATGGAATACTTAGAATACCTGCCTAAAAAAGCCTTATTTTATCCCCCTGCATGTGATTTACATCAATCTTTACACTGATTTAGTCTGAAAACTCATCTTAAGGTGCCAGACTCCCAATTGGAGCTGCAATCTACATTACATTTCTGAGGCTGAGCACAGATACATGGCATCTTCTTCGTCTAGCTCTGGTTCCCAGCACTTCCACGATTCAATGTTGTCAGAGTTGGGGTGGGGGCGGGGAGAATGAGAGTCTCAAGAGGCGAAGCTTAGAAGGGAGCTCATGTTTCAACACGTACTCAGAAATACAAGATAGTGGCCTCAATCAGGAAACTGCCACCTTTAAGTAAATTTACACTTTAAAAAAGCATTACATCTGGAGCCTGGAAAGTAAATTACTCTACCACTTCCCAGAAAGACTGGAAGAGAAAAGAAGATAGTTACTTTAAAATCAATCGATAAAGATATTTGAACTGAGGCAGGTTCAGATAGAAACCCATCACATTGGGTCACCTGACCAGAAAGGCCCACCCAGATAATGGCCCATAATTTGCTGTAGCAGGGCATCGAACGGCATCTGCCGTTAGTTAGACTTGCCTTTGCAAGTCTAGGTTTTTTAAACTTTTGCGTGGCAAGTTGCTGAAAGTGCGAGCTGATAATGGCGTAGTGAGGGAAACTGGGCATCTGGGATCTGAGTGAATAGGGCAAGCTACTGTATATCTCCTTAACCAATCAGATTGAAGGATTGTGAAATTAACAGTGCAAGGACGGAGAAGGAAATGCAAGTTAGAGTGAGTGAATTCAATGTCAAGTCAGGTATAAGAACATAAGAACATAAGAAATAGGAGCAGGAGTAGGCCAATCGGCCCCTCGAGCCTGCTCCACCATTCAATAAGATCATGGCTGATCTGATCCTAACCTCAAATCTTCTATCACTCTGCATCCACCCGAACCCATGTGATCTCCCGGGAGAGGCAAAAAACCAGATAAAGACCCAATGGCCAATTTGGGAGAAAAAAATCTGGGAAATTCCTCTCCGACCCATCTAGGCGATCGAAATTCTTCCAGGAGATCACTCTGTCCCTATATTTTCTACGGTACTTACCTTCTGTAAAGGCGATCTCCACCCCAGCCAGGAACAGGAATAAAACCATCTCCTGAAATCTAACAGAATTAGAACACAGTAGGAGCAGAACAAGGCTACACGGCCCCTGGGCCCGCTCCACTACCCACAGGGCCATGACCATTCCGAACCCAGACTCATGTCCAATTTCCTGCCCGCTCCCCGTAACCCTTTATTCCCTTTACTTCTAGGAAACTATCTATTTCTGTTTTAAATTTATTTAATGATGTAGCTTCCACAGCTTTCTGGGGCAGCAAATTCCACAAACCTACCACCCTCTGAGTGAAGAAGTTTCTCCTCATCTCAGTTTTGAATGAGCAGCCCCTTATTTTAAGATTATGCCCCCTAGTTCTAGTTTCACCCATCATTGGGAACATCCTCACCGCATCCACCCGATCAAGCCCCTTCACAATCTTATATGTTTCAATAAGATCACCTCTCATTCTTCTGAACTCCAATGAGTAGAGTCCCAATCTACTCAGCCTCTCCTCATATGACCACCCCCTCATCCCCGGGATTAACCGAGTGAACCTTCTTTGTACTGACTCGAGAGCAAGTATGTCTTTTCTTAAGTATGGACACCAAAACTGTATGCAGTATTCCAGGTGCGGCCTCACCAATACCTTGTACAACTGCAGCAATACCTCCCTGTTTTTATATTCCAACCCCCTAGCAATAAAAGCCAACATTCCATTGGCCTTCTTGATCACTTGCTGCACCTGCATACTAACTTTTTGAGTTTCGTGCACCAGGACCCCCAGATCCCTTTGTACTACAGTACTTTCCAGTTTCTTGCCATTAAGATAATAACTTGCTCTATGATTTTTCCTGCCAAAGTGCATAACCTCACACTTTCCAGTATTGTATTCCATCTGCCAAATCTCTGCCCACTTACTTAGTCTGTCTATGTCCCTTTGCAGGTTTTTTATGTCCTCCTCACTCACTACTTTCCCTCCCATCTTTGTATCATCTGCAAACTTTGATATGTTACACTCGGTCCCCTCCTCCAAATCGTTAATGTAGATTGTAAAGAGTTGGGGACCCAGCACTGACCCCTGCGGAACACCACTAGTTACTGGTTGCCAATCTGAGAACGAACCATTTATCCCAACTCTCTGCTTTCTGTTAGAGAGCCAATCCTCCACCCATGCCAGAATATTACCCCCAATCCCGTGATTTTTTATCTTGAGCAATAATCTTTTGTGTGGCACCTTGTCAAATGCCTTTTGGAAGTCTAAATACACTACGTCCACTGGTTCCCCTTTATCCACCCTGTATGTTACTTCCTCAAAGAACTGAAGCAAATTTGTTAAACATGACTTCCCCTTCATGAAACCATGCTGAGTTTGCCCTATTAAATTATGTTTATCCAAATGTCCCGTTACTGTCTCCTTAATAATGGACTCTAACATTTTACCAACCACAGATGTTAGGCTAACAGGTCTATAGTTTCCAGTCTTCTGCCTACTACCCTTTTTAAATAATGGTGTTACATTAGCAGTTTTCCAATCTGCCGGGACCTTTGCTGAGTCCAGTGAGTTTTGGAAAATTATTACCAATGCATCCACAATCCCTACCGCTACTTCCCTCAAGACCCTGGGATGCAAGCCATCAGGTCCAGGGGATTTATCCGCCTTGAGTCCCATTATTTTACCAAGTACCACTTCCTTAGTGATTTTAATTGTATTTAGTTCCTCCCCCCCTAGAGCCCCCTGTTTGTCCAGTGTTGGGATATTCTTAGTGTCCTCTACTGTAAAGACTGATACAAAATAATTGTTCAGTGTTTTTGCCATCTCCATGATTCCCACCATTAATTTCCCGGTCTCATCCTCTAAGGGACCAACATTTACTTTAGCCACCCTTTTTCTTTTTATATAACTATAGAAACTTTTACTGTCTGTTTTTATATTTTTTGCTAATTTACTTTCATAATCTATCTTCCCTTTCTTAATCAATCTTTTTGTTATTTTTTGCTGTCTTTTAAAGACTTCCCAATCTTCCATCCTCCCACTAGATTTGGCTACCTTATATGCCCTTGCTTTTAGTCGGATACTATCCTTAATTACTTTACTTAGCCACGGATGGCTATCTTTTCTTTTACACCCTTTTTTCCTCAGTGGAATATATTTTTCTTGGAAGTTGTAAAATAACTCCTTAAATGTACACCACTGGTCATGTACCGTCTTACCCTTTAATCTATTTTCCCAGTCCACTCTAATTAATTCCGCTCTCATACCTTCATAGTCTCCTTTATTCAAGCTCAGCACGCTTGTTTGAGATCCAACCTTCTCACCCTCTAATTGAATATGGAACTCAACCATGTTATGATCACTCATTCCAAGGGGATCCTTTACTAGGACATTTTTAATTAATCCTGTCTCATTACACAGGACCAAATCTAAGGTTGCTTGCCCCCTGGTCGGTTCAGTTACATACTGCTCAAGAAACCCATCCCTAATACACTCAATGAACTCTTCCTCAAGGCTGCTCTGCCCAATTTGATTTGTCCAGTTAATATGATAATTAAAATCCCCCATAATTATAGCTGTTCCCTTATTACAAGCCTCAACTATTTCCTGATTAATACTCCGTCCAACAGAGTTGCAACTGTTCGGAGGCCTATAGACTACACCCACTAGTGTTTTTTTCCCCTTATTATTCCTTACCTCCACCCAAACTGTTTCACTATCCTGCTCCTTTGACCCAATATCATTTCTCTGTATTATAGTGATTCCTTCCTTTATTAACATAGCCACCCCACCTCCTCTCCCTTCTTGCCTGTCCTTCCTGATTGTTAAATAACCTGGTATGTTTAATTCCCAGTCATGGTCACCCTGCAGCCATGTTTCTGTAATGGCCACAAGATCATACCCATATGTCATTATTTGTGCCGTTAACTCATTCATTTTGTTACGAATGCTACATGCATTCAGATAAAGAACTTTCAAATATGTTTTGTAACACTTAGTTCCTGTTTTTTCCCTTTTTAGTACTTTACTTTTTACTCCATACCTTCTGTCCCTTCCTGACACATTCTGTTTTTTAATTCCCCCACTGCTACCTAAGTCTATGACCTTCTCTGTTGTCATTTCTATGATTTGCTCTCTAGAAACCTCCCCCCCACTAATTAGTTTAAAGCCCTCTCTACAGCCCTAGTTATATGATTCGCCAGGACTCTAGTCCCAGCACTGGCCAAGTGGAGTCCGTCCCAACAGAACAGCTCCCTCCTGTCCCAGTACTGGTGCCAGTGTCCCAAGAAGCAAAACCCATTTCTCCCACACCAGTCTTTGAGCCACGCATTTAACTCTTTAATTTTATTTATCCTAGCCAAATTCGCTCGTGGCTCAGGTAATAACCCAGAGATTATTACCCTTGAGGTTCTGTTTTTTAATTTAACCCCTAGCTGCTCATACTCCTTTAACAGAACCGTCTTCCTTGTCCTATCTACGTCGTTTGTACCAACATGGACCACGACAACTGGATCCTCCCCCTCCCACTGCAAGTTTCTTTCCAGCCCAGAAGAGATGTCCTTAACCCTGGCACCAGGCAGGCAACACAGCCTTCGGGACTCCCGCTCTTGACTGCAGAGAACCCTATCTATCCCCCTAATGATACTATCCCCTACCACTACAACATTTCTTTTTACTCCCTCCACTTGAATGGCCCCCTGTACCACGGTGCTGTGGCCAGGTTGCTCATCCTCCCTGCAGGGGGGGAAAAGATTGGATTAAGAGAGAGAGAGAGACAGAAAGGAAAAGTTATAAAAGGTAACATTTTATATTTGTAATCTCCAACAACAATTAAAACCTGAAGGAATAAGACTCCACACTTGTAAAAGTTAATTTTCAGTGCCACGTTGACTGCCAGTAATTAAAACTGATCATGTCATTAAAAGAGCACTTGGGCTGACATGGACAAGGCTTAACTTTCTGTGGCGAGTTTAGTTCATATCTACCACGCAAACTTCATGCCATTCAATGCATTTCAAATGGTGAGGCAGATAGTGAGATGCTGTTTTCACAAAGTGAACGGCGGAACGGTGCATCTTGGACAGCAACTTTTGATCTGCACGTTTAACCGCGCAATTTCCCTCGCCTGAAGTTGCTATAGCATTTACGTATAAATAACGGTGAGCACTATTAGCCATGGCTTTATTTTGACAAAAAATTATGGACCAAAACTTCGGGAAGGATACTCTCCAACTTAATGTGACCGAGGTGAGCAGAGATCAGAATCATTCCCACTTCTGAAAAAGCAATCAAACTTAAGCACCTATTTACTAACTCTTGGGTGGGCATAAATTTTTTGCAACTATTGTGACAAATAAGCAGTTTCAGTCATAATTCTAAATACAAGAACGTCTACATATTTTAATATCTATATGTATGAAACTGGATTCATTATAAATTTCATAATTAATAGCCTAAGCCACAGTCTAATAATGCAGTTCCTCTAATGCTTTCCAAAGTCTAGGAGATCATGAGAAGGCTCACAAAATATCCAGTAAGCTAATACAGTAACTGTATTAATAGTACACTACATTACCAAATACAGACCCTATAAAGGCACACTCCGGTTCATAAGGAGTGATCCTTGATGCTGAGCACGAGAAAAGTATTTGAGCAATAGCTTAAAAATATAAGATTGGTAGCAGCAAGCTAGAATTAAACAACAAAAAAAGGGTTGTTTTATAATTGTAAAGTGAATTAAGCAGTGTTCATAATGAGCAAGAGCGCTGCAGATCAAGAGGTAGAATTAGCCCAATTGGCTATCAAGGGGAAAAGGACAATGAACATGTTTACCAATTAGAATTGCTGAGCGGGAGATTCGCCGGGGATAAAGAGCGGGAGATTCGCCGGGGATAAAGAGCGGGAGATTCGCCGGGGATAAAGAGCGGGAGATTCGCCGGGGATAAAGAGCGGGAGATTCGCCGGGGATAAATGTTGAGTCTGGTGTTTACAAGTGCAGTTATACTGAATAACAGGACACAGACTACAGAAGTAAGTAAACAGGTCTTTAGTGATTGAGGGTCAGGGCGGAACTGAGGTACACTTTGCTCCGCAGGGTTTATATACCGGTGTGGTCACCACCGGTACTACAATGTACAGGAGCCATTAAAAAGTAGTCCATCACCTTAAGGTATCCTCTTAAGGTAGTACAGGTTACATACACTACAATTCCTCCCCTTTTAGCTTAACAGTGGACACCCCCAATTAATACACTACATGGATAACATATATACAATTTACACACAAGAACTGTTCAAAGATTCAGTCTCTGAGGAGGCCTCCTGAACCGGCCCGAATAACGCCTTTCAGGGATCTCTGGTTCCCGTTGCTGGGGTGACTCATCCACTTGATCTCCTATGGATTCAACATCATCCAATACGTTCGAGTCTGAGGTAGATGCTACAGGCTCAATAAGTTCTTCAACTGGTGTCTCTGTCGTAGACATGGGGTCGACCCTTGTTCTCAATTCCACAAGTTGGTCAGCATGACGTCGTATTACGTTCTCTCCAACGTCTACCGTGTACATCAAGGGTCCCTGTCGTGCACAAATTGTCCCAGGTTGCCATTTATCATCCCTATAGTCCCTGGCCAACACTGGTTGTCCTATTTCAAAACTACGAGTGGCCTTTTTATTTACATGCTGGAATTGCTTGTTTTCGACTTCCCGTCGCACATTGGGTTTTAACAAATCCAACCGGGACCGCAACCTTCTGTTATAGAACATTATGGCAGGGCTTTGATTTGTCACTGCATGCGTGGTGTTTCGATATGCCATTAGGAAATTGTCCACCTTGTGTTGTAGTGGAATATGATCTTCACTCATGGCCTTTATCGCCTTTTTGAACGTCTGCACAAATCTCTCGGCCAACCCATTTGTAGCCGGATGATATGGCGCAGACGTATAGTGTTTCACCCCATTCTTTTTCATGAATTTCTGGAATTCTTCTGACACGAACTGTGGTCCGTTGTCTGAACATATTTGCTCTGGCAATCCATTCCTTGCAAATATGGTTCTTAGAACTGCAATCGTCTTCAGAGGTAGTGGTCGACATCTTAATCACTTCTGGCCATTTAGAATGTGCGTCTACTGCTATCAAAAACATGGAATCCATGAATGGACCTGCAAAGTCGATATGCACACGTTGCCATGGGGCTGAAGGCCATTCCCACAGATGCAGCGGTGCAATTGGAGGTGCGTTCTGAACTTTTTGGCACCCTGAGCAGCTTTTATTCAGATCCTCTATTTGTTTGTCTATACCTGGCCACCACACATAAGCCCAAGCAAGGCTTTTCATCTTGACTCCCCACAGATGACCTTAGTGCTAAAAGAATTGCACTCTCTCCCTTAATTTAGGAGGAATAATCACCCTTGTTCCATACATCAATGTTCCTTGACATACGGACAGCTGTTCTCGTCTGGCTGAGAATGCTGGTAACAGTGGATCGCCATGTGCTGGCCATCCCTTCACTGTCAAGTCGTAGACCCGAGACAGTGTCGGGTCATTTCGGGTCGCTCTCTCAATACCCGCATTGGTGACTGGTAAGCATTCGATGATGGTCGAGTGAAATATCTCGACAGGGTCAACTGCCGGTGCCTCCTCCTCTGTAGGTAGTGGCAGGCGCGACAGCCCATCAGCATTACCATGTTGCTTTGTACCTTTGAATTCAATGTCATATTGATGTGCCCCTAGGAAAAGGGACCATCTCTGAAGCCTCCGCGCCATCATTACCGGAACACCCTTCTTAGGGTTGAAAATGGAAACCAACGGCTGGTGATCTGTCAGCAGCGTAAACTTTTTGCCTTGCAGGTAATGGTTAAATTTCTTAACTCCCCACACGAGGCCGAGAGCCTCCCTATCTGAGCATAGTTGCGCTCAGCGGAGGTCAATGATCTGGATGCAAAAGCGACTGGCCTTTCCGAGCCATCTGGAAACTTGAGAGCACTGCCCCGATACCATATGGAGAAGCATCACAAGCTAAGCGAATAGGCAGCGTTGGGTTAAAGTGAGCCAACACTTCCTTAGAGGTGATCAGTGCCTTGCTCTTTTGAAAAGCCCGCTTACAATCATCGCTCCACTTCCATGGTATTCCCGTTTGCAAAAGAGTGTTTAGCGGGTGTAACACCGTGGATAAATTTGGAAGAAACTTGTGGTAATAGTTAACCAACCCGAGGAACGACCTCAACTGGGATACATTTCCCGGTGCTGGAGCCTTGACTACAGCTTCGATCTTGTCAGGGGACTTATGGAGCCCCTCCTGGTCAATGACGTGGCCGCAGTATGAGATTCGCTTTTGAAAGAACTCGCATTTCTGGCGATTAGCTCTTAGCCCATATTCTTTCAATCTGATGAGCACCTGCTCCATATTTGCGAGGTGATCATTATCGTTATCTCCTGTAATCAGGATGTCATCCAGGTAGCATTGTGTGCCTGGGATTCCCTGCAATACCTGCTCCATGGCCCTGTGCCAAATCGCTGGAGCCGATGCCACTCCAAAAACCAGCCTATTATACCGATATAAGCCCTTGTGTGTTGATCGTGAGATACTGTCGTGACGCTTCATCAACTTCCATCTGTAGGTACGCCTGCGCCAGGTCTATCTTGGTGAAGTGCTTCCCGCCAGACAGCGAAGTGAAGATATCTTCAATCCGCGGAAGCGGATATTGCACCGTGTGAAGAACTGGATTAACAGTGATCATGAAATCGCCACGGATGCGAACCTTCCCAGGTTCCCCCGGCTTGTTGCTCAACGAATGCTTCATGACAGGAACAATGGGTGTAGCCCATTCGCTCCAGTCCACCTTGGACAGTACCCCTGAACGTTCTAGTCCTTCCAGCTCTGCTTCCACAGCAGGTCGTATCGCATAAGGACCCGGGTTCGAATCCGGCCTCGGGCGACTGTCTGTGTGGAGTTTGCACATTCTCCCCGTGTTTGCGTGGGTTTCCTCCGGGTGCTCCGGTTTCCTCCCACAGTCCAAAGATGTGCGGGTTAGGTCGATTGGCTATGATAAATTGACCCTTAGTGTTAGGGGGATTAAATACGTGGGGTTACGGGGATAGGGTGGGATATGTGTTGGTGTAGGGGTTACGGGGATCGGGTGGGATATGTGTCGGTGCAGGCTCGATGGGCCGAAATGGCCTCTATCTGCACTGTGGGGTTTCTGTGATTCTGTGAAGGCACCGGTCTGGCTTTGAAAAATTTTGGGTTTGCATGTTCTTCAACCTTGATGGTTGCCGTAATTCCTTTCAGTGTTCCAAGTCCCTGCTGGAACACCTCCTTAGCATCGTCTAAGATTTTGGACAGTCGTTTAGGTTTGACGTCGTCCTCCCTACAGGCATCCAGTCAGTGCTTGTATGGAATGCCAGTCCAAATTTATTCCCGTCCCAGTAGTGGCGGACCTCCATCAGGTAACATGTACAAGTCCATTTTCTGACTTTCTTTACCATTGTAGACCACTTTTACTTTTATCTTTCCTTTGGGGTATACTATTTGCCCAGTGTATGTTTTCAATACAATTTCCGTATCCCTCGGGAATGTGCGAGAATAACCTTTTGTAATCTTGCTTATTCATGACCGTTAATGCTGACCCTGTGTCCAATTCCATCTTCACTTGAACTCCTGCTATCCGGAGCATGACCCAGATAGTTTGGTGGTCTGCTGTGTTACCCACATTATGTATTTTCAGACAACCCAGTTCCTTACTGCTGGAGTCCGAATCCGTCTTCTGTTCATCCGAACTGTTCTGTCACCTTGTGTACTTTTTTGTACTTCTCCTGTGGTGACTTTTTGCTGCTGGTCTTCTTTCCTGACCGGCATACTCTCGCTATGTGACCAAGTTTACCACATTGCCTGCATTCTTTGTCTTTGAACCAGCACTGGTTCTGGTCATGCGTTGTCCTTCCGCAACGATAGCACTTCACTGCGCCCAATGCCATTTCATTGGTGCCGAATTCCAGTGGCCTTTGCTGTATCTCTGCAGCGCCCCATGTTGCTGCCTCATGGGATGCTGCAATGCTGAAAGATCCTTTTCCTCTAGCAGTCGCTTCTGGGTTCCTTCCCTTAGGAGCCCACACACAAACTTATCTCTCAGTGCGTCTGCTAGTCCTGTTCCAAACTGGCAGTACTTTGCTAACTTGCACAGTTCTGTTAAAGAAGAAAGCAACGCTGAATTCCTAAGTTGAATTCTTTTGTAGAATTTAAATCGTTCCGCTATCAGCAGCAGTGTGGGGTTTAAATGCTCTTGCAGGATAGTAACAATATCCGCGAAACTCTTCCCTACCGGTTTGTCGGGGGTTACCAGGTTCCTTAATAACCCGTACGTCTTCGCACCCGTCGAGTTTAATAGGGTTAGTGCTTTCTTATCATCCGGTACATCATTCGTTGTACAGTAAACTTCGATGCGTTCCACGTAAGTGGCCCAATCTTCCACATCGTTATCAAAGGCAGTGATGTTACCCGTTTTTGGCATCCTTGCTGAGTTTCTCCCTTTGGATATTATTTAATATGACAACTTTTTTTATTTTATTTAAGATGGCGGCTTTTCCCGCGCTTGTCTTCTTCCCCGCCGACTCAAGATGGCGAATCCCGCGCTGTTGCCGTCCACGCCTCCCAGCGGTCCTTCCTGCCTTTATTTTCCTTGCGCTGCTGCTCTTGTTGCCCCGCCGCTCCCGCGGTCCTTGTGGCAATAAAGCGCTTTTCTGGCTGCTGCGCGTCTCTGCCCCGATTGCAGTCCAGCCCGACACCGGCTGCGGTCGTGTTCTCTGCCCTTTTCTTAGTTTTCCCTCCCCTTCTCCCACTGACAACTCGGCCGACTTCCCCCCCGTGCCGCTCGATCGGGCTTACCCGCCGCTGTCGTAGAAGGGATGATCACTGCCTGTTGCTGATGTTGGACTTCGTGGCCAGAAAACCAACCCGGGTTCCCGATGGCCTCCCGTGCGATGCAGTGCTCAGCAGGATGTTGAGGGCGGATGGCCTTTTCCGACGCCCGTTTTCGAGGACGAAGCTTCCTGGATGCACAACTGCCGCTAGGTACGATCAGACTCGTCGCCACTGTTGAGTCTGTGTTTACAAGTGCAGTTATACTGAACAGGACACAGACTACAGAAGTAAGTAAACAGGTCTTTAGTGATTGAGGGTCAGGGCGGAACTGAGGTACACTTTGCTCCGCAGGGTTTATATACCGGTGTGGTCACCACCGGTACTACAATGTACAGGAGCCATTAAAAAGTAGTCCATCACCTTAAGGTATCCTCTTAAGGTAGTACAGGTTACATACACTACAATAAAGAGCGGGAGATTCGCCGAGTATAAAGAGCGGGAGATTCGCCGAGTATAAAGAGCGGGAGAGTCGCCGCGTATAAAGAGCGGGAGAGTCGCCGCGTATAAAGAGCGGGAGATTCGCCGAGTATAAAGAGCGGGAGAGTCGCCGCGTATAAAGAGCGGGAGAGTCGCCGCGTATAAAGAGCGGGAGAGTCGCCGCGTATAAAGAGCGGGAGATTCGCCGCGTATAAAGAGCGGGAGATTCGCCGTGTATAAAGAGCGGGAGATTCGCCGAGTATAAAGAGCGGGAGATTCGCTGGGTATAAAGAGTGTATTTGGGGAGTATTTCTCTCTTTTTTTCTCTAAACTAAGGCATTGGTTTCAATTAAGAGCCATTTTTATAGATTAATAACTATATATAGACAATTGAGTGATAGTCCAAAACTTGAAACCCTAATTAAATTAAATACAATAGAGATGGTAGGGCAGGCAATGTGTTGCAGCTGTAGCACGTGGGAGCTGGAGGACCCCAGTGTGATTCACAACGACCACATCTGCAGTAAGTGTCTGCAGCTCGAGGAACTTCGGCTCAGAGTTGATGAGCTGGAGTCCGAGCTTCGGACACTGCGATACATCAGGGAGGGGGAAGAGTTACCTGGATACTTTGTTCCAGGAGGCAGTCACACCCCTCAGGTTACATACTTCAAATCTGGTCCATGGTCAGGGACAGGAGCGTGTGACTACAAGTGAGGCAGGAATGGGGATCCAGAAGGTAGCATTGGAGGAGCCTCAGCCCTTGCACTTGTCCAACAGGTACAAGGTTCTTGCAGCCTGTGTGGACGAGAGCAGGGACTGCAGGGAGGATGAGCAAACTGACCACAGCACCATGGTAGAGGGTCATTCAAGTTGGGGGAGTAAAAAGGAATGTAGTAGTGGTAGGGGACTAGATACTATTCTCTGCAGCAGAGAGTGAGTGTCCCAGAGGCTATGTTGCCTGCTAGGATTAAGGACATCTCCTCCGGGCTGGAGAGGAACTTGGAGTGGGAGGGGAAGATCCAGTTGTCGTGGTCCACATAGGTACCAACGACATAGGTAGAACTATGAAAGAGGTTCTGCTGAGGGAGTATGAGCAGCTAGGGGCCAAATGAAAAAGCAGAACCACAAAGGTAATAATCTCTGGATTACTACCTGAGCCACGAGCAAATTGACATAGGGTCAATAAGATCAGAGTTGAATGCTCAAAGATTGGTGTGGAAGAAATGGGTTTCGATTCATGGGGCACTGGCACCAGTACTGGGGAAAGAGGGAACTTTTCCGCTGGGATGGGCTTTACTTAACCATGCTGGAACCAGTGTCCTGGCGAATCGAATAACTAGGGCGGTAAATAGGGCTTTAAACTAAATAGTGGGGGGGGGGTGGGGGGAGGGTTCAGGTGAAGGGGAATTTAGAAAGTCAAAGAGAAAGGAGAAGGCAATAGTGCCAGGTAGCGATAGGGGTAATGATATCCAGTGTGACAGGAGGAGACAGAGCGTATGAACATAAGCGCGAACCAGCAAATAGAGTCAGAGTAGGGAAAAAATGGTAAAAAGACAAAATTAAAGGCTCTTTATCTGAATGTACACAGCATTCGTAACAAAATAGAGGACTTGACGGCACAAGATAGAAATAAATGGGTATGATCTGATAGCCATTACAGAGACGTGGTTGCAAGGTAGCCAAGGCTGGGAACTGAATATTCAGGGGTATTTGACATTTTGGAAGGATAGGCAGAAAAGAGGAGGAGGTTGGGTAGCTCTGTTAATAAAGGATGAGATCAGTACAGTGGTGAGAAATGATATTGGCTCAGAAGATCAAGATGTAGAATCAGTTTGGGTGGAGATAAGAAATAGTAAGGGAAAGAAGTCACTGGTGGGAGTAGTCTATACGCTCCCTAACAGTAGCTACACTGTAGGACAGAGTGTAAATCAATAAATAATAGGGGCTTGTAAGAAAGGTAATGCGATAATCATGGGTGATTTTAATCTTCATATAGATTGGACAAATCAAACTGGCAAGGGTAGCCTTGAGGACGAGTTCATAGAATGTATTCAGGATGGTTTCTTAGAACAATATGTTGTGGAACCAACCAGGGAGGCGGCTATTTTAGATCTGGTAATGTGTAATGAGACAGGATTAATTAATAAGAAACAGGAGCAGGAGTAAAGGCCAAGATCAGATCAGCCATGATCTTATTGAATGGCGGGGCAGGCTCGAGGGGCCAAATGGCCTTCTCCAGCTCCTATTTCTTATGTTCGGAAACCAGAGGTTGCAAAGGAGCAGTATAAATTCAAGGCTAATGTGAAGGAGCATCAACGATGATTCAAGATGGAGGAATGGGAGTAACAGTGATGACACATAAAGGCTCCACATAATCACGAGACAGAGGAAAATGAGAAGCATTTGATTGGTGGAGAAATGAGAGAGCTTGGCAAATAATCTAACTCACAATTTATTATGGAGCAATTTGATTAAATCTGACCTTCTACCAAATTTTAAAGAACGGGACAACTTAGAAGGGTTTTTGAATTATGAGCTGATCACCACAAGTGGCAAAAAGGAGATTAGGCCAAGTGGCTGTTGTCATTACTTAGTAACGAAGCAGTTATGGCACTGTCACCTGTGGATCTGATGCATGGTGCAGACTTTCAAACTTTAAAATATGCTATTCTTATTGGTTATTTGTGGAACCTGAAACATACAAAGATTTAATTTGCTATGGAAAGCTCCATACGCACTTTGAGCGTTAGTAATGAAACGGAGGGATATTTGTAAATTGTGGCTGGCTGGGAACAATGCAACAAATTATAAAGAACTAAGTCAATAGATGCTAAGGAATCAACTTCTGGAACGCTCAGCAACTCAATTTACTATGCCAATTACCATGAGTACAATTCTCATAAGTGAGGAGTCAACAAATTGCTGCACTGAGGCAATACATTGATATATTTCAGTCACAAAAGCATTTGGGTTGATGTCCCTATAAGCACTTTTTATTAATTGCTTGCTTTATTCTGCAAGTAGCCCATGCGGTTTCACAACTAAAGAAAGATCAAATGAACTTGCATTTATTTTGCTCTTTATCCCGCCTCAGGGCATTCCAAAGTACTTCCAAAGAATTACTTCTGAAATCCAGTCACTATTGTTATATAGACAGAAGTGGCAGCCAATGTGCGCACAGCAAGGGCCCAGAAACGGTAAATGAGATCAATTACCTGCTACTCTGTTTTTGTTAGTTTTGGTTGAGGGAAGACTGTTGTCCAGGACATGCCAGTAGGAATAGATAGGTTTGGTAAAATACTGTAATGTGGGGGGAGACCACATTAGGGACAATAACACAATTCACAATGTTTCGCCAATGTGGTTATATGTACCTAAACACAATTCACTATGTATAGCCAATGTTGTTATATGTATGTACTTGGTTGGGTTATCGGGGCAGGGTCCCTTTAAGAGCGTCGGTAGCGTGATGACGTCATAGCCCTGCAACGAGGCAGAGAACCCGAGTCCTCATGGCGAGTGAATAAAGTAACACGCATTTTGCCTTTGCTGCAACAAAAGTCTCAGAGCCTGTTGATTTCTAGCGACTCCAACATTGGTGACCCCGCTGCTCTTTTGGACGATTCCAAAGACCGCATCCAAAATGGCGACAAACGCCGTTTCCATCAAATTACCCGAGTTTTGGGAACGACAGGCTGTCGCTTGGTTCGCCCAGGCCGAGGCTCAATTTGCACTCCAGGACATCACTGCGGACAACACGAGGTACTACTACATCGTCTCTGCTCTCGGCAGCTCCACCGTGGCCAGAGTCGTGAGCCTGCTTGAGAACCCCCCCGGAGCTCAACAAATTCAAAACGCTGAAAACGCACCTCTTAGAAACTTTTGGACTCACCGAAGCCCAGCGCACACGCCGGCTTCTCTCTCTACCCGGGCTTGGCGACTCCAAGCCCTCGAAGCTGATGGACCACATGCTGGCCCTCCTGGGCACACACAGGCCGTGTTTCCTCTTCAAGGAACTGTTCCTTCAACAGCCGCCAGGTCAGGTACGGTTGGCTTCAGCCAACTCTTCCATTACCGATTTCTGCGACCTGGCCAAGGAGGCCGACAAATTTTTCTCCACCGGGCAACAGTACTGCGCGGCCATGCAGAGCCCTGCCCCCACCGATACAGCCCAACGGCAGCAGCCCCCAAGCCTCTGCTTCTACCACGCTCAGTTCGGCCGCCAAAGCCAGGAAGTGCCGGCCCCCGTGCAGTTTTCCCGCGTTGAAACAAACGAAAGACCACTCGTCGGCTGCTATGGCCGTCGGCCGTTCAGGCAGTTTGTTATTTATTATGGACACCGACTCCGGACGTAGTTTTCTTTGCGACACGGGTGCCCAGGTGAGCGTCCTGCCCGCGTCAACCATAGACATGCAAGGGGGGGAACCACGGCCCCGTCCTCGAAGCCGCCAACGGCAGTTCCATCCGCACCTTCGGGAAGCGGAGCATGGCGCTTTGTTTTGGCGGGCAGTTCACCTGGGACTTTGTCACGGCACAAGTGTCCACCCCCCTTCTCAGCGCTGACTTCCTCTGCGCCAATGGCCTTTTGGTGGACGTCAAGAACCGACATCTCATCAACGCCGAGACTTTCAGCTCGCTCCCGTGTTCAGTCAGCAGGTCCAGCACGACGAAGTTGTCCAGCGCACTCTCGGCCTCCGACGAGTTTTCCTGCCTCCTCGCCGAGTTCCCGGACCTCACGAAGCCCACGTTCTCGTCCACCGCCACCAAACACGGGGTAGAACACCACATCTCGACCACCAGTCCGCCCGTCTACGCCCGCGCTCGGCGCCTCAACCCGGGGAAACTCGCCATCGCTAAAGCCGAGTTCGACACCATGGAGCGCCGCGGCATCATCCGCCGGTCGAACAGTCCGTGGGCCTCGCCCCTCCACATCGCTCCGAAACCAGGTGGCGGGTGGCGCCAGTGCGGCGATTACCGGTGCCTCAACGACGCTACGACCCCCGACCGCTACCACACATCCAGGACTTTTCCGCCCGCCTGGCCGGGAAAGTGGTATTCTCGAAAGTGGACCTCGGCCGGGGTTACCACCAGGTCCCTGTCCGGCTGCAGGACGTCCCGAAAACCGCGGTGATCACCCCGTTCGGGCTGTTCGAATTCCTCCGCATGCCATTCGGCCTCAAAAATGCTGCCCAGGCTTTTCAACGCCTAATGGACACCGTGTTACGGGACCTGACATTCCTGTTCGTATACCTGGACGACATCCTCATCGCCAGCGCCTCCAGGACGGAGCATGTGTCGCACCTTAGGACTCTCTTCCAACGCCTCAGCCAGCACGGCCTAACCGTCAACCCGGCCAAGTGCCAGTTCGGGCTGTCCTCGATCGACTTTCTCAGGCACCGCATCACGAAGGACGGGGCGGTGCCACTGCCATCGAAAGTGGAGGCCGTGATGGACTTCCCGCGACCCCTCACCATGAAGGCCCTGCAGGAGTTTTTGGGCATGGTGACCTTTTACCATCGCTTCGTCCCCCGAGCAGCCCAGCTTATGCGGCCCCTTTACAAGGCCCTCAAAGGCAAGCCCGACAAGCTCGCCGTCGACTGGTCCGAGGAGATGGCCAATTCTTTCACGGACACGAAAAGGGCCCTAGCTAACGCGACCATGCTGGCGCATCCGTTACCTGATGCACCGATCGCTCTCACCACCGACGCCTCGGACTATGCGGTCGGCGCCGTCCACGAACAGTGGGGCAACGGCACCTGGCAGCCGCTCGCCTTCTTCAGCCGGCAGCTCCGCCCCAACGAGCGGAAGTACAGCACCTTCGATCGCGAGCTTCTCGGCCTCTACCTCGCCGTCCGACACTTCCGTTTCCTACTGGAGGCGCGTCCGTTCACAGCGTTCATGGACCACAAACCGTTGACCTGCACCATGGCCAAAGCTTCCGAGCCGTGGTCGGCCCGTCAGCAATGCCAGCTGGCCTTCATCTCAGAGTTTACAACGGACATCCAGCATGTGGCTGGGAAAGACAACCCCATCGCCGACTGTCTCTCCTGAGCCATCGCCAGCGCCGTACACCTCGGCATCGACTACACCCGCATGGCAGCCGACCAGGCCTCCGACCCGGACGTCCAGGCCTACAGGACGGCGGTCACGGGCCTTCAACTAGCGGACATTGTGTTCGACGATGCCGGCACCACACTCCTGTGCAACATCTCTGTTGGACAGCCACGTCCCGTCGTGCCAGATGGGTGGAAACGGCAAATTTTTGACACCATCCATAATCTTTCCCGCCCGGGCAGGAAGCCATCACAGAAGCTGGTGGCGGCTAAGTTCGTCTGGCACAGGTTCAGGAAGGACGTTCGCGACTGGGCCAGCACCTGCGGGGTATGCCAACGCTCGAAAGTGCATTGCCATACTAAGGCCCCGTTGGCACCTTTCGCGGTGCCCGAGAGGCGGTTCGACCATGTTAACGTGGACCTGGTGGGGCCCCTGCTGCCCTCCCGCGGGTTCACCCACCTCCTCACAATGGTCGACAGAACCACCCGATGGCCGGAAGCTGTCCCGCTTTCTTCAACGATGTCCGCCGATGTGGCTCGGGCGTTAATCAGCACTTGGGTCGCCCGGTTCGGTGCCCCATTTGACATTTCCTCCGACCAGGGGCCCCAGTTCACGTCGGAGCTGTGGAACGCTGTCGCCCGAGGCCTCGGGTTGAGGCTGCACCGCACTACAGCATACCACCCTCAGGCTAACGGACTGTGCGAACGGTTTCATCGCTCCATGAAGGCCGCGCTCCGGGCCAGCCTCCGGGACGACAGTTGGATCGACAGACTCCCGTGGGTCATGCTGGGACTCCGGACCGCCCCCAAGGAGGACCTCCAGTCCTCATCCGCCAAGCTCGTCTACGGACAGCCGCTGCGGGTTCCCGGGGATTTCGTCCCCAACGCAACGGAACTTTGGTCCACAGCCCGTCAGCGGTCTGACCTTCCGGACAACGCCAAGGTTTTCGCGCCGGTGCCCACGTCGCAGCACGGCCTCCCGCAGTCCCACGTTCCGCTCGACTTTCGTGCGGCGGAGTACATCTTCGTCCGCCACAACGCCCACCAGGGACCTCTTTAGCCACCCTAAGATGTATCATTCCGCGTCCTGGAAACCGGGGACAAGACCTTCGTAGTGGATGTCGGCGGTAAGCCGGACTGCATTTCCGTGGACCGTCTTAAGCCGGCCCACCTGGGTCTGGACCGACCCGTTGAGTTGGCACAGCCCCCGAGGCGGGGCCGACCTCCGGTTTCTGCACCCTCAGTCCACCACCGAGCGCCCGAGGTCCCTCCGACAAACCCCGCGGTCCCCGCCCTGGAATTGAGGAGCCGTTGCGACCCCCCAACGACTGACATTGCCAGTGCTAGTGAATTCTGGGGGGACGTATGTGGCGGAGACCACATCGGGACAATAACAATTCACAATGTATAGCCAATGTGGTTATATGTATGTACTTGGTTGGGTTATCGGGGCAGGGTCCCTTTAAGAGCGTCGGTAGCGTGATGACGTCATGCGTCGGTAGCGTGATGACGTCATAGCCCTGCAACGAGGCGGAGAACCTCAGTCCTCATGGAGAGTGAATAAATTAACATGCGTTTTGCCTTTGCTGCAACAAAAGTCTCAGAGCCTGTTGATTTCTAGCGACTCCAACAGTAACCTGCTATATTGTCTTTGTTACGGATTAACAATTTTTAATTATATACCTGTTCAGTGGTTTATAGCCTAAGCCACAGTATACATTTTACCACTTTGAAATCTAGGAGATCGCAAGAGAGTTTGTGGTATATCCAAATAAGCTATCTTGTGACAAGGGTTTCTGGTTTATCATTGACCCTGAAGCATTTCTAGATATTTTATGCAAGGTGGCACCTCCAATACTGCAGCATTCCCTCAATACTGCCCTGAAGTGTCAGCCTAGATTTTGTGTGCAACTACCTATAATAGGGCTTGAACCCACAATCTTCAGACTTGGAGAGTGTGCTTCCACTGAACCAAGCTGATACTTAAAGATTACAAATATTTAAGATCAACAAGATATTAAAAATATAGAACCTGGAACACTAAAAGCTCCAAGAATTAATTTAAAAGTTACATCATTCACATAAATGTGTGTAGCAAAATTTAACATAAAATAGGGCTAACAGAAATACATTGCTTACTGTAACTTTGAAAATTTACTTAAGTTAAAATGTAAAATTCTTAGCTTACCATACAGGCTGTACTCCATATATCAGCAGGTGTGCTATACCCAGCACCAATTAGAACTTCTATTGATCGATACTGTCTCGTCTGGATGTCTTCTGTGAAATGCTTATGCTGTAATAAACATTTCAAAAATAAAATCAGTTTTTGCACAAACACAGATGTAGTACAGATTGCTTGTTCAATCTTACAAAACTTATGATAGAAGAACTGGATTTTAAAAAATAAAATAGGGATTAGAAGGCAGAGAGCATCTAGAAAATAATTTTGATGCATCATCAACAAAAACTTGCATTTATATAGCACCATATATTGCCTTTAACGTTGTAAAACGTCCCAAAGCGCTTCACAGGAACGTTATCAAAACCAAAATTTGACACTGAGCCATATGATGATGATGTTAGGGCAGATAACCAAAAGCTTGGTCAAAGAGGTAGGTTTTAAGGAGCATCTTAAAGAAGGAAAGAGAGGTAGAGAAGCAGAGGGGTTTAGGGAGGACAAAGGCAGCTGAAGGCATGGCCACCAATGGTGGAGCAATTAAAATCGGGGTGTTCAAGAGGCCAGAATTGGCGGCGCAGAGAGATCTCGGGGGATTATAGGTCTGGAGGAAAATTAAAGAGATAGGAAGGGACGAGGTCATGGAGGAATTTGAAAACAAGGATGAGAATTTTATAATAGAGGTGTTGCTTAACTGGGAGCCAATGTAGGTCAGCGAGCATTGGGGAGATGGGTGAGCAGGTCTAGGTGTGAGTCAAGACATGGGCAGCAGAGTTTTGGATGACCTCAAGTTTATGGAGGGTAGAACTAGGGAGGCTGGCCAGGAGTGCATTGGAATAGTCAAGTCTAGAGGTAACAAAGACATGGATGAGGGTTTCAGTACCAGATAAGCTGAGGCAAGGTCGGAGATGGGTGATGTTACGGAGGTGTAAATGGGCCATCTTAGTGATGTCATGGATATGAGGTAAGAAGCTCATCTCATGATCAAATATAACACCAAGGTTGCAAGCAGACTGGGTCACTCTCATACAGTTGCCAGGGAGAGGGATGGAATCGGTGGCAAGTGAACAGAGTTTGTGGAGTGGACTGAAGACAATGGCTTTGGTCTTCCTGATATTTTATTGGAGGAAATTTCTGCTCATCCAGTGCTGAATGTCAGACAAGCAGTCTGACAGTTTAGAGACAGTGGAGGGGTTGAAAGAGGTGGAGGAGAGGTAGAGCTGGGCATCGTCAGCGTACATGTGAAAACTAATGCTGTGTTGTCGGAGGATGTCACTGAGGGGCAGCATGTAGATGAGAAATGGGAGGGGGCCAAGGATAGGTCCTTGGGGGGACACCAGAGACAGTGTGGGAACAGGAAGAGAAGCCATTGCAGGTGATTCTATGGTTACGACTGGAAAGATAGGAATGGAACCAGGCGAGTGCAGTTCCACCTAGCTGGATGACGGTGGACAGGCATTAGAGCAGAATTGTGTAGTTAACCGTGTCAAAGGCTGCAGACAAGTAGAGAAGGATGAGGAGGGATAGTTTACCACGGTCACAGTCAATTAGGATGTCATTTGTGACCTTGGTAAGAGCCGTTTCAGTACTGTGGCGGGATGGAAACCTGATTGGAGGGATTCAAACAAGGAGCTCTGGGAAAGATGGGCATGGATTTGGGAGGCAACACCATGTTCAAGGACTTGAGAGGAAAGGGAGGTCAGAGATGGGGCAATAGTTTGCAAGGACGGAGTGGTCAAGGGTTGCTTTAAGGTGAGGCGTGCTAACGGCAGATTTTAGAGGGGGACAGTACCTGAGGAGAGAGAACCGTTAACAATATCAGCTAACATGGGAGCCAGGAAGGGAAGTTGGGTGGTCAGCAGTTTAGCAGGAATAGGGTAGAGGGAGCAGGGCGTTGGTCTCATCGACAAGATGATTTTTGAGAGGGCATGAGGGGCGATAGGAGAGAAACTAGAGAAAGGTGCAAATTCAGGGTTAGGGCAGCGGGGAAATGGAGAGGAAGTTAGGGCAGGTGAGCTAGGGAAAGGGAGGGAAGTAGCAGAGGCAGCTGAATGGATTTTCTCTATCCTTGTAACAAAAAAGTCCATTAGCTCCTCGCATTTTTTGTTGGAGGTGAGGGAGGAGGCGGCAGGGGATGGTGGTTCGAGAAGATGGTTTGTGGTGAAGAGAAGTCGGGTGTTATCGTGCCCTTCCTGGATGATCTTGGAATAGTGGGCAGTTTTAGCGAAGGAGAGCAGGACCCGATAATGCTTCGTGATCCAGCCATATCTGGTGGATTGGTAAACCAGTTGCCTGCCAAAGACGTTAAAGTCTGCGTCCCTTGGATTTAAGGGAGTGGAGATGAGGGGTACACCTGGGAGAACGACTAGAGAGTGTAATGATTTTAGTGGGAACAAGGGCATCAATGGTGGTGGAGAGGGTGTGATTCAGTAAATCAGTAGCTGCAGAAATGTCATGAAGAATAAGGCCAAAGGCTAGATAGTTGGGAATTTGAAAGTGCAGTGGTAAGGGACTTGAGGGAGAGTTTTTTCCAAGGACGGACACAGAAAGAAGTGGGGTTGGGAGGGGGAAAGGGAATATGGGTAGGGAGTACTGACAGTAAGGTTCTTGGGGTGATTTGAATAGAGATTTTATTCTCCTGCGAGTCCTGGAATAGTGAATTTTTTGATGTCAGCCCAGCTTTCTGAAGATAAATTGATTCAATATAAATTGATTAGGATGCAGAGTCAGATTTCGTCCGGAAATGAAACTGACACTATTCAGCTGTTGAAATTCAAGGTAACGTCAGGTCTTCCCAATACCAAAGTCGATTTCTACAGCTGCTAATTTTTGTGTTTTCGCACAAACTCAACTATATCAGATAATTCTGATACGTTCGGATAGATTTTTTACTCAATCTTACTCTCTCAGGAGTTGGGAATTAGTAATTTAATTATCACTAAAAATCTGAATCCACCATCATCACACAAAAGTTGGAGCTGATTTTTGAGAGTTTTAACTTTCTAAGAGCAATTTCATAATATAACAAGCATACTATTTGGTTTGATCTCTTCAAAAATAATTTTAGCTTGGGTCAACTGAGTTCATTTTCAGTATTTTCAAAATTTTACATATTGCAAAAAAAACACTATTGTAGAGAGTGGACTGGATTGTGTTGGATCAGCAGAAATTTCAGTTTGTGTTCAGTTTAAAATTGGGCTTGATTGTTCTGTTAAGATTGACAAAACACAATTCCAGTTTCAGCAATTCTGATCTACACGATCCTTTTGCAAAAGTCATTAATGGGCCTGAATTTGCGGTCGGAGGCTTCCTGCGGGCGAATGCCTCTGAACCACAAGAAAAGTACAAACCTACCTGATGGTCCAGTACCTACGAAGACACGCGCCCCTGGGCCTGCAGGCATAGGCCTGCGTAAAGGCCCAGGTATCCCAGGGGCGAATGCGGTTTGCAAGAGTCCCTGGGATCACATGGGCTGGCCCAACCAATCAGAAAGGGGGATCCCCATTATGCTTATGGAAATTCTATTTACATACGGAATCCCCATAAGCTTAATAGGAATCACAAACAAATTTCACACGAATTAAAAAAAATTACTATGGTCAAAATTAATTAAAATACAATGTAATTAAACAATTAAAACAAAAATTAAACTTAAACATTTTTAAAGGGTCCAAAAATAACCTAAACTAATTTTAAAGCTCTTTTTAAGCTTAAATGATTAATTAAAAAAAATATATATTTCTTTAAACCCTTACGCTAGTAAAAGAAGGCCCTACGCCTGCTTTTACCAGGCATAAGAGTTTTGTGGGCATTCGCTGGACAGTCATTGGGCAAGCAGCCCAACTCTGCCAATGAATGTCCATTTCCCGGGGATGCGGATGATCTGTCAAGCTGAAAATTGACAGATCGCAAGTTCTGGGTTTTCGCGCATACACATCGCATGCAGGAACCCTGAACTGGCGGGGCACTTACGGCCACGTACGTGGTCATAGGCCCTGGAAAGTCCGGGCCAATATTTACCGAAACCCCCCCTTTAAAAAAAAAAAATGCTTTTTTAAAAAAAAAGTATGACATATTAACAATTAATAGTTTTTTTTCTTTTAATTTGTTGGTGCTCTTCAAAAAAAAAGGAAGAGATGCCAATGTTGTGACACTGTCATTCTAGCACCCAATGGCAGCATTGTTGAATCCTCAGTCAGTAAGTGGATGCTTTCATTGCTCTGCACGACAATGTGGCTTGACCCAGCCTCAGACGAGCAACCCCCAACTGCACTGGTGTGAATCTTCTCTTTATAGCCTGAGTGAGATGGCCAGGTCAATGCCAATATGTGCACAATTTTGTGCTGTTGGAGAGTTTGGTCTCAGTCTTGGCTGGATTCAAGCTCAAGTCCCAAAGGTGAAATAATACTGTGCTAACTCACTACATTAACCAGCCCCTAAATCAATTCTAAAGCTGAGGCAATTTTATAATAAGAGTGGGAATAGAATAAATTTGTTTAATAATACTGATATAAAAAGCATTTTTTTAGGATCTGTACTTATTCAATCATAAAACCTAATTCTGAATTCTCAGAACAGTGCATTAACAAAAGTTAAACATTTTAGAAACCGTTATATACTTACAACCCAGCAAGCATTTCCCAGGTCAGCTATTTTAACTCTAATTTTCTCTGCATTTCTTGGATCAAGTGGATTTACCAACAAATCTGCTGCCCGAACCTTTACTGTAAGACAGAAATAATTATAATGTTCTGATGTTACAATGACGTAAAGTTATCAATATTGCTCCTGAAAAAATAAAGAGTTGGCACCACAAACAAGAATTTTTTAAAGTGCATTTGTTTGTATAAATAATGAGAATATGCACAAATATTGGCCCGTATTTTGCTGTACTAATAACGGCGAGGCTGTCAGCGCTCGCCGTTATTACAGGGTAAAACTGACAGCCACTTCTGGCGCCCGCACACGCGCAGTAAACGCAGAAATCCGGAAGTTGCTGTCAGCGATACCCCGCTCTTCCACAGGCTGCACTATTGCAGTCTTCACTGATGGAATCTGCACAGAGATTACTTTAATGCCGTGACCTTAGGGTAATTGCCCACTAGTCTCGCACTGAAGACAGACGAAAAAGTTAGGGTTTGTACAATCAGGGAGTAAGTGAGATTTTAAACAATGTAACAAATGATAATTACTGTTGAACACCACCTCTGGCCCGGAAACATTAATTTTTTAAAATAAGTGTGGAGTCTCATTCCCTCAGAAGAAAATTAATGTTGCAGCTTTTTAAAAAAGTAAAATGTATATATTTTTTTAAGTTTCTGTTTTTCTCATGTCTCTCCCTTAATAACATGTGTATGTCCCAACCTTTATTTCACTTCCTGTACAATGATTAAAATGTAATTTATATTTCCTGTTTTTTACTTCCTGCTTTGCAGTCTGTGTGTCTCAGTGAGGATTCTTCAATCTGACTGGCTGGCCTTCCACGTTCTACCTACGTGGTCTAAACATGAGGTCATCCAAAACTTGGCTGCCGGGTCCTAACTTGCACCAAGTCCCGTTCACCCCTCACCCCCCGTGCTCGCTGACCTACATTGGCACCCAGTTAAGCAATGCCTCGATTTTAATATTCTCATCCTTGTTTTCAAATCCACCCATGGCTTCGCCCCACCCTATCTCTGTAATCTCCTTCAGCCCCACAAATATCCCCCCCCCCACCAAAAGCTGGGCAGGCTTAACAAGGTCAATCAAGGGAAAATAGCGTGGGTAGGCCACAAGTCAATGGAAGCGGGACTAAACTCCGACAAGTGGGAGTCCCACCTCCAAAAGCTCCCCAGTGAGAAAATCCAGCCCAAGTTGTCCAACAAACTCAAAAACTGCTCTGAATAAAAGTAAAATAAAGGTAATTACACATACTGCAATGGGAAACTGGCTTGTAACTTAAGCTGTGGGTATACCCAAAAACCCTTCAATTAAGTACACGATAACCTCAAAGGGAATTCATGTTTATAAAAGGAACAAGATTTATTTTCTATGGGAGGTCTGGCAGCATGTTTGCCCACTAGAAACATGTTGATATTTAAACACATTTTTAGATATGCACATACTATGAATAAGGGTGTTGATTTTTTCAGCTAAAGGAAGGGTCTGGTTTCATTGAGAACTATTCTTATTGCCATTTTAGGAAGGAACGGCTGTTCATTATATTTTAAAACTTCTTTCTCCCAGTAGCAGCGGATGATCTATTACAGGGGGAAGAAAGTTTCTATTAGGCAATTTAAAACAAAACTAAGAAATTCAAACCATATCTCCTTGACCACATCATTTCAGTGAGAGCTATAAAAAGAAAAATTAGGATTGTAAATCCTTCCTAATGTGGTCTCCCACCCAACTGGTGGTGCATTTTTAAGGCGTTCTAGGGGCATGCTTCTTTGGAAGTTGCTGCATTTTTACATTAGAAATGGTGACTTCTGGTTAATTTTCAACAAATTTGTACTTCACAATTGAGACATTTGGATTTTCAACAGACCAGCTAAATAAGCTTACCCAAAACATTGTTCCCAGCTTAGCTGCCCCTCCCCCAATCATCTCCCCTCTCAGTGTTGCTGTTGTTCTCTCAAGTTCCCCAAGTGATCTGCTGGCTTCTCTCTTTTCCCCTTTTACGTGTTGCTGACTTATCAATCCCTCAGAACACTGGCTCTTGCCTTTCTGTGCTCTCTTCCCCTCAAAACATTGATCTTGCCTCCCCTCCCCATCCTACCCTAATACTGCTGCACCCCCCCGCCCCCAGCGCTGCTCCCAAACTTCTACCTGCTGCTTTTTTGGTTGGTGTTGTCCAGGTTGATGGGGAATTCCCGATCTCATAAGAATTCCCATCCACAATACCATGAGCAGGTAGCAGTTTGGGAATAGTGCTTGGCCCACACTGATTTTGGTCCACAAGCAGATATGCAGACACAGAAACACTGAACGTGTGTGTCATATTGAAGACAGTTGGCATGTATGCACATACCAGTACAGGCAAAACAATTGGAGTGATGACATAACATTACTATTTAGGATGTAGGGAAAGCTGGTGTTCACTCAGGCTAATAAGATACACCATAAAGTACTCAAGTGATTTTCTTCAGGACTTTCACTCAGTGTGTGAAGAATAAATTAAGTGTTCTTTCTCACAATCATGGATGTTTCATTTATGCAGATGCTGAGTGTTTATGACATATATACAACAGCAATTTCAAATATCTTTATATTCATTGGATGCTGTACCTTGTTTACAAAAATGACTTGCATCTCCACATATTATTAAATGTGCAAGTTTATGAGAACACATCCTGTTCAACTTCCTGTTGTCAGGATTTTTGGTTAAGTTTTTAGATCAACATTTAACACAAACTACCTGTGTAAACATTTAGATTGGAAATCCTGTATTTAAGTTGCAGGTAACTTTGCAGCAGTAGTTGCAGGCTCTGCTGAATAGGCGGCGTGTGGAGTGAATTTCTTATGTCTCTTGCCGAACTACGTTGCTATCTTACATATATTGGCCCAGAATTTGCCAGAAAAATAATGCCAAGTTCATGGCGAACAGCGTTTTTAGTGCATTAAAAACCTAGCAATTTGTGGCAAGGGAGAGATACGGCGTGAGTTGCAAATCACCACAACTTGCTGGACGATTTTCATTGCTCTGCAGTTAGTCTCTCAAAAACGGGTGCTCGCTATCAATCTGCCCGAGTGTCAAGAAATTGATGGATTTGTGCTGCAAATACAAATTAAACTCGCCACAGAAAGTTAGGGCTGGTTTTTCATGTCGTAAGGACTCTGTTAATTACGTGATTTATGGTCGCTCAACCTTGGAGACCCAGAAAGGGAACAATTGAAACTGTCGTCTCACTCCTGCAGGTAGCAAAATGTTGAGGTTTTTTAAATGTTTATTTATTTGAATTTTTTCTTACTTTTCCATTGTCTGTTTTTTCTCTCTCTTAAACCAATCTTTTGTTCCCTCACTTTATTTTTCTTTCTGTATCTAATTTGACTCTAATTCACCCTATTTCCTTCTTCATCGTTCACTCCGTTTCTTTCGCTATCCTTAAATTTAACTGGTTAAGGAGATAGTCTGTTGGTCCCGTCATTCGCCAAGGTCCCAGATGTCCAGTTATCAACTTGCACTTCAGCAGCGCAAAAATAATTGGAGCTGAAGAGTGAGGATGAAAATCCAACTCATGGGGCATGCTGAGAGATGTACTGCTCCAACAAATTCTGGGCCATTAAAAATATCATTAACTGACCTGGACAATGTCACAGGCAATTTACCAGTAGCTTTAGTTTTCTTTCCATTCCACATGTAAGTGGTCCTATTACTATGTTTAAATTGTTTGTTACAGGAACTGACACTCATATACAATTCTTATATTGTTATGTGGAAAAATGTTTTATCCAGAATATTAAAGTAATATTTCTCTGATATAGGCTGAATATATTAACTCATTCATCCAGAACACTCATTCATCACAGTTTATTGTAGTTATATTTTAAATTGATAATTTTCACTCCTCAACATGAAATCATGTACATTCCTATTAATTGAAACGCATAGCGAATTTCAAAGTGACAAGCAGTATGAATTAAGAATATATTGTTATAATTTTAACTCCTTTATGCATTTCATAACAAAGAAGCAAATATACGCACACTCACTTTTTGGCATGTCTCCAGTGCTGGATGCAGACACAGTTCTACTCCTGTCTTGTGATGGACTGCTGTCTTCTCGCTCAGTCACTGTTGACCCATCTGATCCAACTGATCCACAAGCTGCAGATTCTAAAAGCTTAGAAAACACAGATTCAGACATTTCAGAGAACTGTGACTCAGGACTCTTATTCTGTCCATTTTGTAACTCTCCATTACACTGTCCATAAGGGTTACTGAAGGTTAAATTTTCAGCATTTAGTCCATCAACAGGACTATCTTCTGCATTTGGACACTCCTCGTCATCATCATCATCCTCTTCCTCATCTTCCTCTTCCTCTTCTTCACAAAGCTGGTCAGGTAAAAATGGACCATTTTCAACATGTCCATTTGTTTTTGGTGATTCATCACATTCCGGCTCTGTCCTGGTAACCACATTTTCTACTTCATCTTTTCCCATATTTTCTTTCTCTGTGTCTTCCTTTTCTTCCTGATCATCAACTTCATCTAGCAAATTAATAAAATAGAAAACTATTCAAATGAAATCATACTAACAGAACTGAGCAAATAAAGCCAGAAATTATGAAATACCAAGCAAATATAAGCTATGTAAAACAAACAAGATGCACTCAAAAATATTAGAAATTATGAAAATGGGTTTACCCACAAACTGAATAAACTGGGATACAATGTCTTGGGGAAAAAAAACATTGGACCAACATTTGTGATTGGAGGCTTAACGCGGGCGGACGCCCATACCTGCAAAAATTCTATGGATGTACCTGGTGGGAGGCTTACGATCCTGGGCCTCTCCGGGTCCACGCGGGCAGAGGTCCCCGTATCCCAGGGACGCAGGCAGTTCGCAGGCGCGCCCAGGATCACGTGGGATGGCCATATGTACGGAACTCCAATAAAAGTTATGAATGGGGATCACTTAAAAAATACACCAACATATGAAATAAATTTTTTAAATATTACATATTTAAAATTAATTAAAATTCCATTTAATTAAAAAAAAAAAAATTTAAATTTAATTTTTTGAAAAAAATGTTTTTACGGGGCTAGAAATAAACTTACCTTATTGAAGAGTATTTTTGATTTATAAATGAGTGATAAAATTGTATTTTTCTATTTTTAAAAAAAACTCATGCTGGTAAAAGCAGGCCTTACACCTGCTTTTACCATGTGTAAGAATGACACGCATTCAGCGGGCGGAAGTTGTGCAAATTGCAGGTAGAGAGTTGCGCTGAGGCCCTTCTCCTGGGGATGCGTAGGATCTGTCAAGAGAATTCATGACCGATCGCAAGTGCTGGGTTTTAGCACGTGCGCTTCACATGCCTAAACCCGGAACTTGTGCAGCCCCGACGGACGGGTGCGCACCTCAGACACCTGTAGGGGGTCACAAAATACGGCCCAATATAGTTTAAGATTGAGCTTCACATCTGGTACGTCTGAATGTGGATTTGAAATGTGTAACCAGTCCAGAAAAGTTACAAGACTTTTACTTTAATATGAAATGAACAAAAGGGGTTAAAACAAATCCACAAACAGATCACAGAAATGTAAGAATGTGAAATTGGGCAGTTCTTGCAGTGCTTCTACATAAATATTCAAGATTGTCATGTTTAGGAATACCATTAATGGAGAAAAGTCTTTTTTCAGAACACTTACTGCATTCATTACGTTGCTCCTCATCTACCACATGATCTATCACCGTTTCCTTCAGCTCAACTATTTTCTCTCCTTCCTGGTCATTTGGTGTAACAGTTGTTAAAATCTCTTCCATCTTCTTCCTCTCTGCCTCTCTCTCCAGCTCTTCTATCTCTTGCATACGTTTCTCCAGCAGCTCTGCCTGCCTCTTTTGCTTCTTTTTCAGCTTCTTCTTTTTGTTTTTAGACATCTTTCCTCCCTAAAACATTACAAAAATCACATGCTAATACACAGCACCCTAAAATTACTATATTACAAATAACCAGTGTAATTTGCAAGCACCTATGAACTATAAATTTTAGAAAAAGGTACAAATACTCTTAGAAAGCTTTAGTTTACTTAATGTAACAAAATCTACTTAACCTCACGTCTTCCTTGTATGCTCATTACTAAACATAGAATTTTAAATACTGAGGTTTATTTCCCAAAAGTCTACAAACCAATACAAGGAAGAAAAATCTGAACAAAGGACCATCGACTTTCAACATTTCTCTTGAAGAAGGGGTTAGTGGAAGTTAGTCAATATAGTGACTGAGTGGAACATGCGAGGTGACTTCAACAGTACAAGTAAATTTATTGGTTTAAAACCATTACAGACTGAGTTTCAGCAGTGATTTACTGATCTTGCATGCAACGCTGGAGCAATTATGCATAAGAAAGAACTTGCATTTATATAGCGCCTTTCACAATCTCAGGACGTCCCAAAGGGCTTCATAGCCAATGAAGGATGTTTGAAGTCACTGTTGTAATGTAGGGAAACATGGCAGCCAATTTGCACATAACAAGGTCTCACAAACAGCAATGTAATAAAGGACCAGATAATTTGTTTTAATGATGTTGTTGAAAGACACAGGGAGAACTCCCCTGCTCTTCCTCAAATAGTACTATGGGGCTTTTTACAAGCACCTGAGCGCGCAGATGCGGCCACAGTTTAACATCTCATCCAAAAGACGTCAACTCCAATAGTGCAGCATTTCCTTAGTTCTGCCAGTCTGTGGTCAAATCTCTGAAGTGGGGCTTGAACCCATGACCTTCTGTCACAAAGGTAAGAGTGCTACCATTGAGCCTTGGCTGACACTCAATTCATTTCTTCCAACTGTTCTACAGTAAAGTCAGGATCCCTAGAATTCTGCGGCACTTCAGGGGCAATTTCTATGGTAAGCCTAATCAATTAGTGTGGTATGAGAATGCAGATTCTGTTGCAAGTCTGTCTATGGTTTCCAGACATCTCAATCTTGTAGGCCCGTAATTTCCGATAGGAGGCTTCCTGCGTGCAGATGCCTATCGGAAAAAAATCTACGCACTTACCGGAGGGCTCCCGCGGTCCGGACACTTCCGATGCTGGGCCTCCCCAAACTTGAAATGCGCAGGGCCCACGTATCCCAGGGGCGCATGCAGTTCGCAAGCGTCCCTGGGATCACGCGAGCCAATGAAAGAAGGGAATCCCCTTTCATACTTTTGACAGATAGGCCTGTCAAAAGTATGAATGGGGATCACTTAAAAAAGACTGAAGTATTATATAAAATTTTTTTTTAAAACATCACTTTTTTAAAAAGTTATTACATTAAATTTAATATTTTAAACAAAGATTTAACTTTTTGAAAAAAATTAAGGTTTTTTACAGGGCTAAAAATAAACTTACATTTTTAAAAAGTATTTTTAAAATTATAAATGAGTGAAAATGTTTTTTAAAACTTTTTAAAAACTCTTATGCTGGTAAAAGCAGGCCTTATGTCTGCTTTTACCAGGCGTAAGATTTCTAAGGGTATTCAGCGGGTGGAGGTTGTGCAGAAAGCGGAACTCTCCACCCGCAGAAGCCCTTCTCTTGGGCAGGCGCAGGATCTGTCGTCAAGAGGATTCTTGACAGATCAGGAATGCCGGTTTTCAGCACATGCGCTTCACATGCCTGAAACCAGCATTTCCGATGTCCCTACGGGTGTGTACACAGCTCGTACACACCCGTAGGCATCAGAAAATACAGGCCAAATTTTTTTTTTTTAAATGCATGATATAAAGAGTGTTAATCAGGCATTTCTTGTTTATAATTAATGTTAATTTTGAACTGTTTAACACCAGTTTATCATGTTAAGCCCAAGTACCCAGGACCTGTTTAACTCTTTACAATAAAGGTGGCCACACCTACCGAGATAAGGCAGTTGGACATTGAGTGCAGTGAGGAATGTTCTAAATCAGAACGGTCTCCTAATCTCTCTTGATTCGAAAATGATTTGAAAGGTGCAAGATGTGAAACACATGTAGATTAACAAATTGCATGTTAGTGGAGATTAGATTGATTTCTTCCTGTTTCTGTCTCTCATCTTCCTTTAATTTGCTTATTTCTGTCAACTACACTGTTGTCCATCTCCCTCTTACGAATTCCTTTCAAGACATATTGCCCAGAATTTGCTGGAGTGCGGCATGCCTGTTAGTTAGACTTTTTCCCTCACCCTTGAATATTTTTTGTCCTGTAAGTTGCTGGAAGTGCAAGCTGATAATCGCATGGTATGGGCAACGAGGCATCTGGGACCTTGGTCGATGACTGACCAAAAGTCTATCTCCTTAACCAATGGGATTTAAGGATTGAGAAAGAGAAGGAAATAGGGTGCATTAGAGTCAAATCAGGTAGAGAGAGAAATAATTGAGGTGTATAAAATTATGAGGGGCCTAGATAGAGTGGATAGAAAGGGCCTATTCCCCTAGCAGAAGGGTCAATAACCAGGGGGCATAGATTTAAAGTAATTGGTCAGAGGTTTAGAGGGGATTTGATAAGAATTTTTTTCACCCAGAGGGTGGTGGGGGTCTGGAACACTCTGCCTGAAAGGGTGGTAGAGGCAGAGACCCTCGTCACTTTTAAAAAGTACTTGATATGCACTTGAAGTGCCATAACCTACAAGGCTACGGACCAAGTGCTGGAAAGTGGGATTAGGGTGGATAGCTTTGTCGGACAGCACGGACAAGATGGGCTGAATGGCCTCCTCCTGTGCTGTAAATTTCTATGATTCTATGATAGAGAGGGAAAGAAAGATTGGATTAAGAGAGAGAGAAAAAAAAGACAAAGAAAAAGTAAGAATTAAAAAAAATTAAATTAAAAAAATCTCCAAGAATAATTTACTACCTGTAGGAATGAGACTCCACAGTTTCAGTTGTTCCCTTTCTGGGCCGGAGAAGTTGAGTGGCATTGCAGGAGCATAAATCTAATCATTAATAAGGTACTTACACTGTTAAGTACTAGCCCAAACTTCCTGCAGCGAGTTTAATTGGCAATTAATGTGCAAATCAGCACTCACTGTTATTATGGGGTAAATCTGACAGCAACTTCTGGCGTCTGCACATGTGCAGTTAAACGCGGTAATCCAAAATTTGTGTGCCAAAGATACCCTGCCCCTCCACAGGGTGCGCTGTTGTCGTGCTCGCCGTTAAACTTGGCACTGAAATGACCTCAGTGCGAGAATCGGCAGGAATCGCGGGCTGAGCGGCTGTATAAAGGATCCCGAGACCCAGGTAAGGCTTACCAATCTCCAATCTTGGAACTCAGAGGGAAGAAGAGGTAAAAAGTAATCCAAGTGTGACGTCACCAGAAAGCAGGTAAGTGATTGGTTGGTGAGTATTCCTCTCTTTTTTAAGCTTAAACTCTGTGGTTTATAGTTTCTAAGGTGCGGTATTCATCATCTAGAATCAGGGCAGAGGGTATTTAAGAATAATATTAATAAATTTAATTAATTACATAGAATGGGTGATCAGGTGATGTGTTGCTGCTGCAATATGTGGGAGCTGGTGGACACCATTGATGCTCACGGTGATCACATTTGCAGTAAGTGTTGGCTGCTCGAGGAATTCCGGCTCCGTGTTGAAGAGCTGGAGTCCGAGCTTCAAACACAGACACATCAGGGAGGGGGAGAGTTACCTGGACTCTCTATCAGGAGGTAGTCACACCAATTAGATTAATTAATTCAGATGTAGTCCGTGGCCAGGGTCAGGATGGTGTGACTAGAAGTGAGGCAGGTACGGGGATCCAGGAGGTAGTGTTGGAGGAGCCGCAGCCCTTGCTCTTGTCCAACAGGTTTGAGGCTCTTACTCCGTGTGAGGATGGGAACGGGGACTGCGGGGAGGATGAGCAGCCCGGCCACAGCAACGTGGAGCGGGGGGCCATTCAAGTGGGGGGAGATAAAAGAAATGTTGTAGTGGTAGGGGATAGTATCGTTAGGGGGATAGATAGAGTTCTTTGCAGCCGAGAGCAAGAGTCCCGAAGGCTGTGTTGCCTGCCCGGTGCTAGGGTTAAGGACATCTCCTCTGGGCTGGAGAGAAACTTGGAGGGGGAGGATCCAGTTGTCGTGGTCCATGTTGGTACCAACGACATAGATAGGACAAGGAAGGAGGTTCTGCTGAGGGAGTTTGAGCAGCTAGGGGCCAAATTAAAAAGCAGAACCACAAGGGTAATAATCTCTGGATTACTACCTGAGCCACGTGCAAATTTGGCTAGGGTAAATAAAATTAGAGAGTTAAATGCGTGGCTCAAAGACTGGTGTGGGAGAAATGGGTTTTGCTTCCAGTGACACTGGCATCAGTACTGGGACAGGAGATAGCTGTTCCGTTGGGACAGACTTCACTTGGCCAGTGCTGGGACTAGAGTCCTGGCGAATCGAATAACTAGGGCTGTAGAGAGGGCTTTAAACTAATTAGTGGGGGGGGGAGGTTTAAAGAGAGCGAAAAATAAAAATGACAGCAGAGAAGGCAATAGAGCAAGGTAGCAGTGGGGGAATTAAAAACCAGAGCGTGTCAGGAAGGGACAGACTGTATAATGATAAAGGTAAAGTAGTAAAAGGGGTAAAAGCAGGAATAAATTGTCAGAAAACATATTTGAAAGTTCTTTATCTGAATGCACGCAGCATTCGTAACAAAATTGACGAGTTGACGGTACAAATAACTACACATGGGTATGATCTGGTGGCCATTACGGAAACATGGCTGCAAGATAATCATGACTGGGAACTAAACATACAAGGGTATTTGACAATTAGGAAGGACAGACAGGAAGGAATGGGAGGTGGGGTTGCTGTGTTAATCAAGGATGGAATCACTGCAACAGTCAGAAATGATATTGGGTCAAAGGATCAGGATAGTGAAATAGTTTGGGTGGAGATAAGGAATAATAAGGGGGAAAAAATCACTAGTGGGCATAGTCTATAGGCCTCCTACTCTGTTGATCGGAGTATAAATCAGGAAATAGTCGGGGCTTGTAATAAGGGAACAGCTATAATCATGGGGGATTTTAACTTTCATATTGACTGGACTAATCAAATTGGGCATGGCAGCCTTGAGGAAGAGTTCATAGAGTGTATTAGGGACGGGTTCCTTGAGCAGTATGTAACTGAACCAACCAGGGGGCAGGCAATCTTAGATCTGCTCCTGTGTAATGAGACAGGATTAATAAAAAATGTCCTAGTAAAGGATCCTCTTGGAATGAGTGACCATAATATGGTTGAATTCCAAATTCAGTTTGAGGATGAGAGAGTTGGATCTCAAACCAGCGTACTGAGCTTAAATAAAGGAGACTATGAAGGTATGAGAGTAGAATTGACTAAAGTGGACTGGGAAAACAGATTAAAGTGTAAGACGGTACAAGAGCAGTGGTCTACATTCAAGGAGATATTTCACATCTTTCAAGATAAATATATTCCAGAGGAAAAAGGGAAATAAAAGACAGCCATCCACGGCTTAGTAAAGTAATAAAGCATAGTATCCGACTGAAAACAAGGGCATATAAAGTAGCCAAATCTAGTGGGAGGATAGAAGATTGGGAAGCATTTAAAAGCCAGCAAACAATAACTAAAAGATTAATTAAGAAAGGGAAGATAGATTATGAAAGTAAACTAGCAAAAAATATAAAAACAGATAGCAAGAGTTTCTAAAGCTATATAAAAAGAAAGAGGGTGGCTAAAGTGAACGTTGGTCCCTTAGAGGATGGGACCGGGAAACTAGTGGTGGGGAACATGGAGATGGCAAAGACGCTGAACAAATATTTTGTATCAGTCTTTACAGCAGAGGACACTAAAAATATCCCAACACCGGACAAACAGGGGGCAATGGGGGTTGGGGGGGGGGGGGGGCGGGGGAAGGAGCTAAACACGATTAAAATCACTAAGGAGATGGTACTCAGTAAAATAATGGGACTTAAGGCGGATAAATCACCCGGACCTGATGGCCTACATCCTAGGGTCTTGAGAGAAGTGGCGGTAGGGATTGTGGATGCATTGGTGATTATTTTCCAGAACTCCCTGGACTCAGGAAAGGTCCTGGCAGATTGGAAAACTGCTAATGTAACACCCTTATTTAAGAAGGGAAGTAGACAAAAAGCTGGAAACTATAGACCAGTTAGCCTAACATCTGTGGTTGGCAAAATGTTGGAGTCCATTATTAAGGAAACAGTAACAGAGCATTTGGATAAACATAATTTAATAGGACAGAGTCAGCATGGTTTTATGAAGGGGAAGTCATGTTTGACAAATTTGCTCGAATTTTTTGAGGATGTAACATACAGGGTGGATAAAGGGGAACCAGTGGATGTAGTGTATTTGGACTTCCAAAAGGCATTTGACAAGGTTCCACACAAAAGATTACTGATCAAGGTAAGAAATCACAGGATTGGGGGTAATATACTGGCATGGGTGGAAGATTGGCTATCTAACAGAAAACAAAGAGTTGGGATAAATGGTTCATTCTCGGGCTGGCAATCAGTAACTAGTGGTGTTCCGCAGGGGTCAGTGCTGGGACCCCAACTCTTTACAATCTATATTAACGATTTGGAGGAAGGGACCGAGTGCAACATATCCAAGTTTGCCGACGATACAAAGATGGGAGGGAAAGCAGTGAGTGAGGAGGACATAAAAAACCTGCAAAAGGACAGACAGGTTAAGTGAGTGGGCAGAGATTTGGCAGATGCAATATAATGTTGGAAAGTGTGAGGTTATGCACTTTGGCAGAAAAAATCAAAGAGCAAGTTATTATCTAAATGGAGAGAAACTGCAAAGTGCTACAGTACAAAGGGATCTGGGGGTCCTGGTGCATGAAACACAAAAAGTTAGTATGCAGGTGATCAGGAAGGCCAATGGAATCTTGGCTTTTATTGCAAGGGGGATGGAGTATAAAAACAGGGAAGACTTGCTGCAGTTATACAGGGTATTGGTGAGGCCACACCTGGAATACTGCGTGCAGTTTTGGTTTCCATATGTAAGAAAAGATATACTTGCTCTCGGGGCGGTTCAGAGAAGGTTCACTCGGTTGATTCCGGAGATGAGGGGGTTGACGTATGAGGAAAGGTTGAGTAGGTGGGGACTCTACTCATTGGAGTTCAGAAGAATGAGAGGCGATCTTATCGAAACATATAAGATTGTGAGGGGGCTTGATCGGGTGGATGCGGTGAGGATGTTTCCACTGATGGGTGAGACTAGAACTAGGGGGCATAATCTAAGAATAAGGGGCTGCCCTTTCAAAACTGAGATGAGGAGAAACTTCTTCACGGAGGGTAGTAAATCTATGGAATTTGCTACCCCAGAGAGCTGCGGAAGCTGCAACATTAAATAAATTTAAAATGGAGATAGACAGTTTCCTAGCAGATAAGGGAATTAGGGGTTACGGGGAGAGGGCAGGGAAGTGGACGTGAGTCTAGATTTGGATCAGCCATGATCCTATTGAATGGCGGAGCAGGCCCGAGGGGCCGTATGGCCTACTCCTACTTCTTATGTTCTTATGTAACGACATGAACTTGCTGTACTTGTCCACTAGTTCCCCACTAAAGGTGGCTCAAAAAGTGATCAGAGATAATTACTGCTGAACAACTTCTCTGGCCCTGAAAAATTAATTTTACAAATGTAGAGTTGCATTCCCTCAGGAGAAAATTAGAGTTTTTTTTTTTAATTAAATTTTTTAAAAAACTTTTTCTGTCGGTCTCTTATCTCTCTCCCTTAACTCCAGCTGTATTTCCCAAACTTTATTTTGCTTTTTGTACATCATTTAAACCTAATTTATATTTACTGCTTTATACTTCCTGGTTTGGACTCATGTGGATTCTTCAATCTGATTTTTGATCCTCGCTGTTACTTGCAGAGGCTCTTCAACCACAGATCCCCTGGAGAGGGCGCTGCGCTGGATCATAAGTCTCCGCTTTAAAGCCGGTCAAATATTTGTGGGCAGCTGTCAGCGAGGTGAATGGCGAGCCGATGACTGAAAAATCTGGGCCAAATATTTTATGATATAGTGAGCTTTGTAGGACATTGTAGTGCAGAGTAAACATAGGCCAATTGCACTCACGAGTTGTGTAGTCTGTGCCATTCAATGATTAATGTTCTGTAAACCACCACATCCCAATGAGAAGCCTCTAAATATCAGAACTCTCAAATTCAGAATGTCCTACACTATAGTGAAGGAAAAGTAAGGAAAATCCATATTGAAAATATACTGTACACAGTCAGAACTGAGCTAGCCGATTCCTCAAACTAAGATACCACTTTGGCAAATATCCATTGTATTTGCTTGTTAAACCAAAATAGCTGCATGTTAGACCAATCTGCTACCACTTAACATGCAGGTTTTTCACCTGAGTCACTCTCCTGTTTGTGTCTTTTGTATATTCACTGTGCAAAATTAGCCTCATTAGGTGGAAAATAAGTTAGTTATTCTCAGACCAGCTTCCTTTTCATTTCAATGGAATATTTAAACTAGAGGTTTTTGCCAAGTTTTCAGACTTCACTCTGTGGGACAGACAGCTGCCTCAACACATGCCAAGCCAATGTGCTTGAAGATTTCCAATGTGCAGAAACATCAGATGTCTGTCTGAACGTTGAAGAAGTCTACCGCCTGGGTACAGATGCATGGCAGTGTGCCCATAGTCTGATTTTGATCTTCTGCTAGACCCGCCAATTTGCAGTAATGTGTCCCTTATCTTTATCTCTGACACATCTCTCTCTGGCAAAGGGCTTCCCACAGAAATTACAAGCCCATGGAGTCCCATAACTTTCTGGATTGTGCTTTTTCCCCAGCCGATTCAGGTAAAGACTCCGGGGGAGAAATTCAGTAGGTTGCGCCACCCGTTAGCGCCTTAAGAGGGCGCAAGCCAACTGGCGCCCGGGCGTGGCACTGTCCACGCCTCCCGCTAAATACCGCGGGACGTTTGTGGTGGCGCTAACCGTGAGCGCTGCGCCGATACCGATGATGTCATCAGTGTGCGCAGCGCCCCGGCTGCGATATTTGGCAGCGCCCCCCGATTTACCGTTGGACGCCATGTCCGACCGGTTCAGGGGGGCCTACCTGCGACCGGGGAGGCGCAAAGCAGCCATTTTTGTTGTTGGCCACTTGCCAGCGCTCCCGTCCCCGGCCTCCTGAACCCCCCCCCCCCCCGCGGAGTGCCGGCTGCGTTCCAAGAGCCCGGCACTTCTCTTCAGTGCCGGGCTCTTTTGCCTGCACTCCCGATCCTCGGGGGCCCAGCTGGGCCCCAGATCGCACTGCACAAGGCCCCTCCCCTTTAAGAAGGGGAGGAAAGCCTACAATACCACAGCGCGACATGCCGCAGCGTGTGGCGCTGCTGCACATTGCGCCACGATATTCAGTCGCAGTGCCCCAAGAGGGATGCGGGGGCGCCTCCAGTAGCGCTGCGCTTCCCTTTGGGGCGCTACCACTCAATTTCCGGCGGGCGGCCACGAATGCTTCCGGGGCGCTACTTTTAGCGTCCTGGCGACCCAAACGGGGCGATACTCAATTTCTCCCCCTCCATCTCTTTTTTCCAGTTGCTCTATGTCCATTGTCTGGTTTCAGATTGCCTCAGTTGGTAGTACAGGTACACTATCCATTATCCGAAAGCCTTGGGACCAGCTGAGTTTCGGTTTTCGGATTTCAGAAGGTATTATTATAAGACTGGGAAATTTGTATTTAATATAAATTTTAAAAGTTCAGGCTACCTCTTGCGACTGTTCCGTGTCTCATTCCCCTTCCTGCTTCTCTGGAAAGCCGGATATCGGCTGACTCCTACTAAGCTGGCCCGCAAATCAGGTCGGGGGTCGGGTGGGGCCCGGGGGGCGGGGGGGGGGGGGAGAAAAGAATATCGGACGGGCCGCTGTATTGTTGGGTTCACTCTCCCGGTACCTCCTTCACACTGCCCGGCTCGGCCTGCAATCTCCTACCCAGGAGGGAACTCTGTGACCCTCTGCCCTGCTCAGCCTAAGTCGTGTGCCACTCTGGTCATGTCGTGCGCACGATTTACGCTGAACGAAAAAACTTACGGTTTTCAGAGGTTTTCAGTTTTTGGAAGTTCGGATAAAGGATAGTCTACCTGTACTCTCGCCTTTCAGTCAGACTCTTCTGGCTTCAAACTCTGTTACGAACTGGAGCACATACTCCAGGCTGATAGTTTAATGCAGTAGTGAGGATGTGCTGCATTGCAGGAGGTGTTGTCTTTCGGATGAAATGTTAAACCGAGGCTCCTCTGCCTGATCAAGTGAATATAAAAAGTCCCATGGCACTATTCAAAAATGAGCAAGGAATTCTTCCAGTGTCTTCGCCAACATTCCATCCTCAACAAACTAAAAACATGCATTCATTTTCTGTTGATGGAACCTTGCTGTTCTCAATTTGGCTGCCAAATTAGCCCAAAAGTGAGTAAACTTGAAAAAAAGTAATTCATTGGCTGTAAATCACTTGATAGAGAAAAGAGCACAAAGTGAAGGAGAGAGAGCAAAGTAGACAGGAGAAAGATGAAGTAGGAGAAAGATAGAAATATAACTGAGAGCAAAGTGAAAGAGAAAAAAGGAAAGAGATAGAGCAGTGAAATGAGAGACATGCAGAGAGAGACACACACTGAAAGAGAGAGAGACAGACAGAAGTGGAGTGAGTGTATGCCAGTGCTAGAGTGCAAAGTGAATGGGAGAGAGAGAGAAATGGAGTAGGAGAGCAAGTGTGTGACAGGAGAAAGCAAAAGAAAGGATGCAAAGGGGGGATGTAGAGGGTATTGATGGAGAGAGAAAAGTGGAGAGAAAAAAATGAAGATGGCTGAAGCAAGGGAAGAAAGAAGATCGATAGACAAATGGAGTAAAGAGGGCAGAGAGGTGGAGGGGGAGGAAGAGAAATGGAGAGAGAGAAATGGAGGAAAGAGGAGTGGAGGAAGAGAGAAATAACATGAGAGAGGAGTGAAGAGAGGCCGTAGGAAAGAAGTGAACGGGGAAGAGAGACTGAACGAGTGTGAGAGAGGTGTGAACGACTGGACCCACAATCAATCAGTAACTGAGTAACTCAGAGAAAATGTTTGGACATGCCTATAATAAGATTCTGCACCGAATAATGCTCTTTTAAAGGAAACAAATGTCTCAATTTCAGAGAGCTTCTATTTCTAGAAGGCAGACAGTTTGAATGTAAACTCTGAACAGTTGCCATCAGTGTAAACAACCTCTGGAATGCAAAAGCAGCAAATTACTCACCGGTTTCTGCTGTGGGGCAGTACTCACTGCAGAAATAAAACAAAAAACAAAAATCAGCATCATGAAACAAAAAACTACATACAAACTATGCTCTTTATTTCACAATTTGTCATTGTTCTATCATTAAAGATACTGGAAGCAATGAGTATTATCGAAGTCTTACTACAATATAAATGTTATTGCATAACAGAAATCTTCTTTGAGGTCTTAACTAAAACCGTAACTATTTTTAAAGTTTATGAAATTTTTCATTGCAAGTTAGCCTGGCCTCATCTGCAGAGAAGGTGGGTACACCACAGCCAAAGGCCTCGTTATAGACTACTGCAACTAGCTGCCAGAAAGTGCTGGGAAGCATGTCACTGACTCCCTTTTTGATTTTCTCACTACCTCATGTGGTGTACGTCATAAATGAGCAAATATTGGACCAACAATCATCTCGCTCTGTGACAGTGAGCTTTAATAATCTGATGTGCAATGCCAAAGCATGACCCTAAAATCTTTCATTTTATTTATATACATGAATAGCTTTGGTATCAACAAATCTTCCTTCGAAATAAAATAAAGTCTTGCATATAGATACACGTCCTGTAGATGTAACAGGTACTTCTAATATTTTCAATTTCTGAGATGGTTATCGGTCATGTTTAAAAACTTATTTTTTAACCAGTCGATTTCCTATGGGGCTGCAAACAAGCAGCCAATACCAAGTATAGTTTTCAGGTGAAATAACAGAAAATGCTGGAAAAACTCATCAGGCCAGGCAACATCCGGGGAGAGAAAAGAGAGTCAAGGTTCCTGGTCAAACCCTTTGTCAAGACTGAAAAAGCACAGGAAATGAAATGGATTAAAAGGCCAGGCTGGGAGAGAACAAAAGAGAAGTGAAGAGACATCAAGAGGTATTCAAAACGAGGCGAGATGGTGATAGGACTAGTGGAGACAAAAGACGGCTCTAGATTATGAGAAAAATGCGCTGGCAGAATGGGAAACAGCTGCCATGTGGGAGAGAAAAAAAGGCGGGGGGGGGGGGGGGGGGGGAGAAAAAGGGCCAAAACAAAGTTGTGGATAAAAAAGTAAAAATGTAATGGGGGCCGAGGTTATGATCTGAAATTGTTGAGCTCGAGAGAGAGTCCAGAAGGCTGTAAAGTGCCTAATCGGAAGATGAGGTGCTGTTCCTCGAGCTTACACTGAGCTTCCGTGGAGCAATGCAAGAGCCCGAGTATAGTGAGGTCTGAGTGGGAATGGGGTGGTGAATTAAAATGACAGGCGACCGGAAGCTTGGGGTCATCCTTACGGACTGAACAGAGGTGTTCCACAAAGCGGTCACCCAATCTGCGTTACACCTCTGTTCAGTCCGTAAGGATGACTCCGAGCTTCCGGTCACCTGTCATTTTAATTCACCAGTTGTTGTTAAATAAACACTTTTACTCGATGCCTTTTTTTATTGCTTAAAACTACCATTACATGCTGGTAACGTAACATAAGTCGACAGGAAAAGAATGTCAATGAACTTGATTGGCAGGATGTGATAAGTGGTGTTCTCCAGGGATCTGTACTGGGGCCTCAGCTTTTTGCCACATACATTAATAACTTGGATGAAGGAATAGAGAGTTGTATACCTAAGTTTGCAAGTTAGGAGGCAGAGTAAGTAGTGTAGATGGGAGCAGGAAGTTACAAAGGGACATAGACAAACTACGCAAGTGGGGAAGTGTGAGGTCATCCACTTTAGAAAAAGATGAACCTGAATATTTTCTTAATGGTGAGACTACGAGCTGTGGAGGAATTTAGGTATCCATGTACATAAGTCACTAGAAGTGAGTGCACAGGTACAAAAAGTAATCAAAAAGGCGAATGAAATGTTGGCAGTTATCTCAAAGGGGTTAGAATACAAAAAAGAGGAAGTAATGCTCGAGTTGTACAAAACCTTAGTCAGACCCCATCTGGCGCATTGCATTCGGCTTTGAGCATCAAACTCCTCAGGAAGGCCTTGGCAATATAATGAAGCACTGCAAATAAACTGATGAGCCCTACTTTATCAGAAAACCATGTAATGAATTATTGTAAATTTAAATATATGGGATTATAGTTAACATCAGAGTACAACAATATGTAATGCAATGCATTATTTTTGGGTAAATTTTATATAAAGGGCAACATTTCAAGTTAACTACAGATTCACCAGAATGATACTGGGGCTTAAAGAGTTAAATTATGAGGACAGTTTGCATAAACGTGGCTTGTATTCCTACGAGTTTAGAAGATTGAAGGGTGATCTTTAAAATGATAAGGGGTTCGATAGGGTAGATACAGAGAAACTATTTCCTCTGGTGGAGGAAATCCAGAATAAGGGGGCATAATCTTAAAATTGGAGCTAGGCTATTTAGGAGTGAAATCAAGATGCTCCTTTTCTTGGGCAGTGGAAATCTGGAACTCTTCCCTCAATTTACTGGTTCAATTGAAATTTTCAAGTACGAGATCAATAGATTTTTAAGTAAGGGCAGCAAGCCATGATCTGATTGAATGATGGACCAGGTTCGAGAAACCAAATCACAGACTCACAGAAACCCCACAGTGCAGATAGAGACCATTTCGGCCCATCGAGCCTGCACCGACACATATCCCACCCGATCCCCGTAACCCCTACACCAACACATATCCCACCCACCCCACGTATTTAATCCCCCTAACACTAAGGGTCAATTTTTATCATAGCCAATCAACCTAACCTGCACATCTTTGGACTGTGGGAGGAAACCCGAGCACCCGGAGGAAACCCACACAAACACGGGGAGAACGTGCAAACTCCACACAGACAGACAGTCACCCGAGGCCGGATTTGAACCCGGGTCCCCGGCGCTGTGAGGCAACAGTGCTAACCACTATGCCACCGTGCTCGCCTCGCCAAATGGCCTAGTCCTGTTCCTATCTTCTTATGTAGAAGAGCATGAACTACGAGTGTAATAGCAAAATACTGCGGATGCTGGAAATCTGAAATAACAACAGAAAATGCTGGAAATACTCAGCAGGCCAGGCAGCATCCGTGGAGAGAGAAACAGAGTTAACGTTTCAGGTCTGGGACCCTTCATCAGAACTGGAAAAAGCTGGAGATGTAACAGATATTAAGCAGGTGCAGAGACAGGGAGGGGGGGGGGGGGGTTAGGAGGGGAGGAAGGAATAGAAAGAATACCCTGTGCTTTTGTAAGAGGCAGGAAAGATAAAATGTTGCAAATGGGAATGGCAAAAATGAACTATGAGTAATGGGCAGTGACAGAAGCTACAATCTGCTAGATGGAGAATTTAATGGCCATTTCCATTATGAAGACTGAATGATAAAAATAAGCCAACAGCAGGAATTAATGAGTAGATATTAGAATTTGCTGTAATAAATTGCTGATATAGTCTAAATATTTCCCTTTGCTCTCTAGATTCTTCAGCGTTAAAAATCAGAAAGAGTGTAAAATATAATGAAGCACTGCAAATAAACTGATCAGCCCTACTTTTTCAGAAAACCATGTAACGAATTATTGTAAATTTAAATATATGGGATTATAGTTAACATCACATGGAGTACAACAATATGTAATGCAATGCATTATTTTGGGTAAATTTTATATAAAGGTCAACATTTCAAGTTAACTACAGAAAGTAGATGCCAAAGTGAAAGGAGGTAAATAAGTCTTAATTGTCATGGTTGCTAGTAGAGTTGTTATTATTGAGACTCTACAATCCAGAACCTGTCAATTTAAAATACAAATCAATAATGTTATCACCATTCATTCTGCTGATCATTTGATAAATTTGCACCATTTACAGCATAATTATTCATTATTGTCTGTGCATGCCATCATGTGCCAACTACACAGTTTGCCGTGGTGCTTCAGCAAGAGCATTCACAAAGCAGAATTCAATAACCACCACATGCTCCATTTTATATAAATGTATTAAAAGTCTTGTGACAGTGCACAATTCCTGTTTGTCACACTTGTTCCTTGTGTCACAATTTGGTTATGCTGGTATCACAAATGATGTGACAATTTTGTCACACCTGAGCTGTAATGTCTTGGGTAATGCCTGGGTACCTTACTTTTCAAAGTTAAAATGCCTACATACTTATTACTTAACGTAGGCCTCAAACAGTAGGTGGCACTGTTACATCTCCTCTCCCCATCGACCAGCTGACCCAGCTCCCAACTCCAACCCTAACTCAACTTGCACATTTATTTACAGCCTTACAACTTGGCCTCCTGCTGCTCTTCAACCACCATGTTAACATTATTATTTGAACCTGCCCCTCCATTCTCCTTGGTGCTGTCTGCCTAACTCCTCAGCCGCTCCCAAGCCTCCTGCTCTATCCTCAGTCCCACTAGCCATTGCCCAACCCCAGATCCATTTCTTCTTGTTGCTCGACTCATCCTTTGGACTTTTAGCCCTGGTCCTCTCGCCTCAGCTGCTCCCACATCTGCTGATTTTCAGCTTCTGTTGTATTTATTATACAAAAAACAGCATAAGTGTGACAGAAAAAGGATCCATCCTATTCAAAATTATAACATTTCTATGTTTATATCCTTTCATTTATATTGGGCTTGGGAGGATTTTTTGAAAAATGGAAGCTGTTTGTTAAATTTTCTTTTGTCCTCAAAATATTGTAAGCAAAGCAAATACACAACTCCGTCTGTAGGCATTACATATTAATGGTAAATTTAAACTGGTTTCTGTTGAAGTCTTTCCAGAAGGGATTTGTGTGGTTGGAAGTGAGAGCTGTCGAGGCAAATATAAAGACCTGTGTTTGGAGCATAGGTAATAGCTTCAAAAGCTAGCAAGTCTCTGTTTATATTAATTACTTGCAGATAGCCTTTTATCAGGGCAAATTGGTTTTATTAATTCTTCATCTCTCTCTTACAACTCTGCATACATTGGAGAGATAATATATATTATCTCCTTTGCAGTTGGAAAACAGTTGTCTCAAAGTTAGCATCTACGAGATGAAAGAATTATGAGAGTGGAGAGCGAGCGAGCCCGAGGAGAAACATTGCGAGGGAAAAGGGCGAGGGCGAGGAGCAGAGCGCTAGACCAGGGTGGTCTGTGAGTGGCATGGGAGAAAAACCGCAAAGTGAAATCACAACACAAGGAGGGGCAGCGGGGATAAGTTACAGGTAAATATTTAATTTAATCTACCTATAACTTAAAATAGATCAAGTAATTAGTTAAAAAAACTAAAAAAATAAGCCAAGTTGATTAAATACATAGGGGGAGAAATTGGGTATGTAGCGCCACCTATTAGCGCCTAAAGAGGGCAGTCAGTGGCTGTAGCGCCACTGGCCGCGCCTCCCGCGATATTCAGCGGGGGCGCTAATGGTGGCGTTAGCCTGTTGCGCTGCGCCGCCACCGACGACGTCATCGGTGTGCGCTGCGCCCCAATCGCGATATTTGGTAGCGAACGCCGCTGTAGCGCCATTCGCTGCCCGCGCCCGGTTCACGGGGCCTTGCTGTGCCGGCAGTGGCGCAAGTTAAGGTGGAGGTGCGGGGCGGCCGCCTTTTTCGGCAGCCACCTGCCAGCACCTCCGTCCCCGGCCTCCTGACCCCGCCCCGCGGCATTGCCGACTGTTTCCCGAGAGACCGGCACTTCCTCAGTGCCGGGCTCTTTTGCCGGCACTCGCGATCGGGGATCGCGCTGTTGCAGGCCCCTCCCCCTTAACACTGGGAGGAAGGCCTGCAGTACCGCAGCGTGCCGTGCCGCAGCGTGTGGCGCTGCGGCACGTTGCGCTGCGATATTCAGTTTCAGCGCCCTAAGAGGGACGCGGAGCGCCTCGAGCCTCGCCCCATCTCCCTCTAGGGGCGCTGAAACTGAATTTCTGACGTTCGTTAATGCTCCGAACGCTGCGCAAAAATCAGCGCCCAGGCCAACTTGGCGCCTCAACCCAATTTCTCCCCCATAAACTTTAATTAATTAAATAAATAAAACAAGCTTAGATAGGGATGGCAGTGCAGGAGGTGTACTGCAAATGCAGCATGTGGGAGGTTGTGGACAGCATCGCAATCCCGGGCAACCACATGCGCTAAGTGTCTGCTTCTCGAGGAACTTCAGCTCAAATTTGTTGAGCTGGAGTCCGAGGTGCAGACATTGCGGAGCATCAGGAATGGGGAGAGCTACATGGACACTTTGATCCAGGAGGCAGTCACACCCCTTAGGTTCGGTAGTGGGATTGAGCCTTTGGCATTTAGCACTCCCGCCTCTGGGCCAGAAGGTTCAGGGTTCGAACCCCACTTCAGACCGTCCCGGCAAGTGGAGTCAGAGCTCCGGCTTCAAATTCTGGGTTGAAATCCAGTGGGATACTCGCATCTGGTGGGCGTGGGTGGCCCCCCACCCACCCTCCCCATTGTATGGGTTGTGGAAGCCCATAAAACGCTCCCGCCGTATAGGATGAACCAACCTGCTGGCTGGTATAAAAGATGGTTTAAGGCCGTGGAAGGAGCGTTAATGACACGGCCTGTCAGACTGTTAATCATACTGCGATTCCTTACACTACTTCACACTGTTCCCTATAGGAATAAGAGAGAAGATAACGAAAATGATGATGATGGTTAGGTAGTGTTACAGGTCTAGTTAGTGGTCATGGACAGGAGGGTGTGTCTGCAAGTCAGGCAGGTAAGGGGACCCCAGGAGCAGTGCCGGAGAAGCCTCAGCCTTTGCCCTTATCCAACAGGTACGATGTTCTTGCTACCTGTGTACCAAAGTCTGCAGGGTGGATGAACAAACTGACCACGGCACAGTGGTACAGGGGGGTCATTCAAACGTGAAAAGGAATGCGTTACTGGTAGGGGGCAGTATAGTGGGGGGGTTGGATACCGGTCTCCACAGCTGCAACCAGGTGGCTGTGTTGCCTGCTCGGTGCCAGGGTGAACGACATCTCCTCGCGGCTGGAGAAGAACTTGGAGTGGGAGTGGGAGGATCCAGTTGTCATGGTCCACGTAGTCCAACGACATAGGTAGAACTTGAAATGAGGTTTGAGGAGCTGGACCTCACAGGTAATAATCTCTGGGTTGTTGCCTGAGCCACCCGCAAATTGGCAAAGGGACAAACAGATTAAAAGGTTAATTGCATGGGTGAGAGACAGGCTTCAATTCATGGGGCACTGGCATGAGTTCTGGGGAAAGATGGAGCTGTCCCGTTGGGGCAGGCTCCAATTAAACCAGGCTAGGACCAGTGTCCTTGCGAAGCGAATAACTTGAGCAGTAGATAGGACTTTAAACTAATGAAGGGGGGGGGGGGGGGGGGAGGATTCAGGAAAGGGTAAATTCAAAAGCAGCAAGAGAAAAATTAAGACTATAGAGTAGCAAGTTGGACAAAAATAAGCAGAGTGGATCAGAAAGGGGCAGATCAGGGGATTGTCCTACGAGGAGAGATCGAGTTGACCTGGCCTATATTCCCTAGAGTTTAGAAGAATGAGGTAATCTCATTGAAACATAAAATTCTTACAGGGCTTGATAGGGTAGATGCAGGGAGTATGTTTCCCCTGTCTGGGGAGTCTAGAACTAAGGGGTCAGTCATTTAGGACTGAGATGAGGTGAAATTTCTTCACTCAAAGGGTTGTGAATCTTTAGAATTCTCTACCCCAGAGGGCTGTGGATGCTCAGTCAGTCAGTATATTTGAGGCAGAGAGCGATAAGATTTTTGGATACTAATGGAATCAAGGGTTATGGGGATAGGGTAGGAAAGTGGAGAGGAGGCAGAAGACCAGCCATGATCTTATTGAATGGCAGAGCAGGCTCAAAAAAGCTGAATAGCCTACTCCTGCTCTTATTTTTTATGTTATGTTGCATACAGGGCTTGATATTGTTGCTGATCTTTAGTTACTTGTTTAAACTGCAAGTCTTTGTGGCATGATAGAACTCCATGGAGTTTGAAGTGCTCATGTTATGGATTTGCAAGACACAGATTACAAGGATTACAAGAATCTTGAAACAGTTATTTTAGTCACAGATAACAATTTAAAATACTTTATTGCATTTTACCTGTTGATTTATCTTTCTTGCATTAAATTTTGCATCTTACAACAAATTTGAATAAATATTTTTAGCCTGAATCATATGGTCTGTAAGTGTGGTGCTTTGCCACCTATTTGAAAGATCAGGAGTATACAGTGGGCATTTAATACCGTTTCCAGTATAATCCAGCGTTAAAATGGTAGATTGTTAGCTCTGAATTCCATTCACTACATGGATAAGGTTAAGTTTCAATTCATAGGAGTCACAGGCTACCTATGGAAGTGTGTTGGAAGACAGCCCAAACTGTAACAACAAGGAAGTGAATTGAGGTCTGTAATCCAATTTGAAAGTTAAAATGATGGTCGTGAACTGCTTACGTTTAACAGTTGAATATTTTCAGGTAACAACTATATGAGATTACCATCTCAATATCAGTCCCCATCCCAGTATCTTTGTTTAATTTTTAAACTTTAAAGACACAAATTGAACACTAATACTACTCTATGGCATAATTCTGAACATATAGGTACAGCCCCATCTGCAGCCTGGCCTGGTAGTGCATGACTCAGTAATGGCCAACGGGATCAACACGTCTGCCACTTAATATGGCCTGGAACACAGGATCAGTTGGATAATGGAATAAATTTAATAATTTCAAAGAAAACGTTAAAATAGTATCAGGAATGGGGTTACATTAAATTTATTGCAAAAACGTAAAAAAACAATTTTTTAATATCATGTAATAAGCTCTGTATCTCCTAGTTATAATATTGGTTTGTAAAATGTTTTGCCAACACCACCAAATTCCACCTTTCAAACCATATGTAGACTACTGAACAGACAACGTTACAGAAGTCTCTAACGATGACAAAGTGAGAGAAAAAAAAACAGAAAATACTGGAAATACTCAGCATCTGTGGCGAGAGAAACAAAGTGAAAGTTTCAAGTCGATGACCTTTCATCAGACAAAGTGAAACATCTGGTAAGGATGAATTACCTGCTGAGCCAGAAGGTGGTGGAGCACCAGCTTTTTGCCATTCTGTTGCTTCAACAGCCATTCGTCGAATATAGGATTCATCTACACACATTAAAATGTTTTCTGGTTTTATATCTGTATGGATAATCTTGCATTTGCTGTGTAGATAATCTAAACCCTGCAAGACCTGTTAACAAACAAAGAATAAGATACATGGAATACTAAGTCATAGGTTCATTTAGTTTTGTTCGCTAAAGTACAATAGCTTAACAAAAACTGCATTTTGTACTGTTCCAGTGGAGGGATACTCCAAAGTGCTTATCAAGTTTTCTCAGTCCTCAGAGGTGTTGCTGAGTAGCACATCCTACCAAATGGTAGCTTTCTTCGAACTACATTTTTCATGTATACAAAATTTAATTCTGGCCTACAGATTCACTTCGGAATAAAAGCACAACCACTTCTGTCAGTAATGTGTAAACTGCCTATATCGATTTGCCAATGAGAGGGGCATCTATATTGCCAGTACTTCAGTCCAAGCTCTACTGCAGTAGAAACAAGCAAGAACCCAGACTGAAAGAGAGGTGGAGACAAGTGGAAATACTCTAACTTAGTCATGCAAAATGCAGCTTATATTTCACTCAACAAACATGCATTGTTTAGACTCATCAAACTTTGGAACACATCATCAGTGATTGCACGTAAAACTAACTCTGAAGTATCTAGAAGCCAATTTTTGATTCAGCAAACCTTTAAAAGGATATTGCATGAAAAATCATTAAATCAGAATCTGAAAAAGGACCTGGGGTACAGATTGAGCTGAATGGCTACTGTGGTGTTTTCTCTTCCTGTAGTCCTACGCTCTTCACTCAGGCAAGGGCAGTCTCAGAATGTCAGAAAAAATAATGTGTGAAATTAAATCTCAGATTTGCCCAAATCTCAAATCTGCTTCCTTAGAGGGCAGACTAGTCAGGTCATCCACATGCTCCATGATCATGCAATGGCATAAGCTGTCATAATGTAGTCTATGGCTCACATGAACTCTCTTTCCCATTTGAGTGTGCTTAGGGTAGCAACTATACTAGTTGAGAAGGAAAAAATACAGTAAGGTGAGAAAATTAAAATATACAATAATTTAAGTAAGCCCGAAAAAGGTAAATAATCAACTCCTGCAGAAAATTTTACATTGGAGTCATAGGATTACCCATCAATAGAATTCATTGGCTTCATGGGTGCAGTGTCTGTGCAGGAGAGGCATTATGCCTCTGGGTGAGAAGAAAAATGTCTCTGGATATGTCACTTCATTTCTATTATGTTTCCCTATTCACTGACCACAAAGTGACAATTATCACAGGTATGGAGAAACCCAAGGCCCAGATTGCTCAGCCCTCCAAGCTACAGGGTATAACAGTGTGATACATAGCACTTGGGGTAATAATGAAAAAGAATTCATGGGTGAATTTGTATCTTGACCAGCCATTAACAAACACACACGTAGCTGGACAGCACATTGTGAAATGAAAAAAAAAGGATATTTACAAAAGAAACTAGATTTAACTTAGTTGTATATCTAAAGAACAAGACTAGTACTCAACAAAATGAATATCACAGCAACTTGGAAAGAAGCAATCTCATTACATTTTAGAAATGGTAAATATATATAATGTACTTATAATCTTGATAATATGTTTTCATATTTAGTCAAGACATGCCAAACCACAGCACAATGTTATTTGTGTGCAAAAGAAAATAGTTAGATCCTTTAAAAAATATGCATGCTATAGTTGTAAAAGTGCAAAATAATGTGCCTTGCAGGATCATGGCAAATCATGAGCTGTAAAGAAAGTAGAATATAGAAATAAATTGTAAGATATCAGCCTATAGTCTAATATCAACAAAGATAACTACATTTAAATAGTTTTATGTCTAAATAAACTTATGAGCAAATACTTATGCAATTATCTTTTCTTTTTCTCTTCCACACCCAATTTAATTTCAACAGATCTAACTTGTGTACTTGTCAAAAAATAGTTCAAGCATAAATTTCAGGCCTATCAAATCTGTAAAAGCTGAATAAGGCCAATAGTTGAGAATGTACAGCATTTAAGAGACACAGAAGAGGCTTTCTGTTCAATATCTGGTTGACATTTTGTTGACCTACCTGTTGAATAATACTTTTCACACAAAGAATAGGAAGTCCCTGGTAATTGGATTTGATGATCCATTTCAAAAGGTGGTGACCCAGCACTTCAAACACCATGCAGACATCTGCAACATAGTCAAGGAAAAAACCCCTCTGATCTCATTATTTTAATTACAAAGTAACTGGACATATGAAATAAAGTCTTCACAATTGCCAATGAACTTGCCTATTTCTCGTTAGTAAAATGAGGAGGCACCCAACCCCAAATTGGAAATAGGGGTCCTGGATAAATTACTAGTAAAGATACGGTTATTAGTATGAAAAATGAGCTGGTATGTGATATATACAAGATACCGCACAATCACGAACAATGCTACTTACATGACAAGTGAAATAGATTCTATGAGTCAAAATACTGTAATATATATACTACTCATTTCAAGTTACTGTGACAAATAGCTACATTTAACATTGCCTCAGCCAATCTGCTGTTGAAACCCTCATCCATGCTTTTGTTATCTTCAGACTCGAGTATTCCAATGCTCTCCTGACCGCCTCCCATCTTCCACCCTCCATAAACATGAGCTCACCAAAACTCTACTGCTCACAACCTAACCCGCATCCAAGTATGGGAGCAGAGTGGTTAGGTTACTGGACTAGGAATCCAGAGACCTGGACTAATGATCCCCAGACATGAGTTCAAATCCCACCACAGCAGCTGGGTAAATTAAATAAATCTGGAATAAAATGCGAGCATCAGTAATGAGTGAGTATTCTGCGTGAGTGTTTCACCGCCTGACCCCCCAAAGCCTTTCCACCATCTATAAGAAACAAGTAAGGAGTGTGATGGAATACTCTCCACTTGCCTAGATGAGTGCAGCTCCAACAACACTCAAGAAGCTCAACACTGTCCAAGACAAAACAGCCAGCTTAATTGGCACCCCATCCATCACCTTGAACATTCACACCTTCCACCACCGGTACACCATGGCTGCAGTGTGTACTTTCTATGAGATGCACTGCAGCAACTCGCCAAGGCTTCTTTGGCAGCACCTCCTAAACCCGCGACCTCTACCACCTAGAAGGACAAGGGTAGCAGGCGCATAGAAACACCATCACCTCCAAGTTCCTCACTGCACTGATTTGGAAATATGTCGTTCCTTCATTGTCGCAGAGTTAATATCCTGGAACTCCCATCTTAACAGCACTGAGAGAGTACCTTCACCACATGGACTGCAGCAGTTCACGAAGGTGGCTCACCACCATCTTCTCAAGAGCAATTAGGGATGGGCAATAAATGCTGGCCTTACCAGCAACATCCACATCACATGAATGCAAAAGAAAAGTCCCGCTCATCTATCACCCCTGTGCTCACTGACCTACATCGACACCCAGTCCACAAACGTTTCAAATTTAAAATTCTCATCTTCGCGCTCAAATCACTCCATGGCCCCGCCCCTCCCTATCTCAAACTTCCTACAACCCTCCAAGAACACAGTGTTCCTCCAACTCTGGCCTCTTATGCATCCCCGGTCCCCTTGCCCCACCATTGGCAGCCGTCTAGGCCCTAAGCTCTGGAATTCAATTCCCTTGCTGACCCTCTGCGCCTCTCTCTTCCTTTAAGACCACCCATAAAACATACCTCTTTGACCAAGCTTATAGTCATCCCTTCTAATATCTCCTTCTTTTGCTCGGTGTCAATTTTTGTCATGTTTAGGTTCCTGTGAAGTGTCTTGAGATGTTTTCCTATGTTAAAGGTGCTATATAAATGCAAGTTGTTGTTGTTTGACCTTGCTGTGCGCGAATAGTACCACGTTTCCCTACATTACAACAGTGACTACACTTCAAAACTACTTCATTGGCTATGAAGTGCTTCGAGACATGCTGAGTTCCTGAAAGGCACTGTATAAATGGAAGTTCATTCTCTTTCCGTCTATGATAGAACAAGCATTGCTTAGTAGGTTGCAAGAGGTAAATATATATGAAGTATTAAGATGGTTTCTCCTTCATCTTGTGACCACTAATCACAATATAGAAATTTGCTGAATGTGGGAAAATTCAATTAATTCACACAATACTTAAAAAATTGTTTCATGATTACAATAATCTGAGTACTTGACAATTTTGCAATGTGAATCATTAAGGTTTTTTTCTTGCTGGTAATAATGAATTCAACATCTATAATCCGAGTACAAATGAGCAGAGGATCCAATATATAAAAACAAAATGTATCTGGATGTGATGTTTCTGTTCTGTACTTTTGCCAACTATTTCTTGTGCAGCACCCTATATTTTTTTTAATTCAAATATAAATTATTTTTATTATTGAGAACACCGTTAAGCTTTGAGAAGTGCTGTACTAATTAATTATAGTGTAATAAAACTGCCCCTATTTAATTGTATTCCATACAGTATATTAAACTTAAAAATGTACATTACATTTTCTAACTGCTCCTTATGTCACAGAACTGAACTAAATGTAACCAAGCAGATACTTTTTAATCTCCTGGTGGGGCAAATCGCTGTTGCAGCACCGAGTTCGGGAGAGCTAATTTGCTACCCCAAGGGAAATTAATGCACTCCATTTACTGATGTTCTTCTTGGTGCCGGACACAGCTGCAGCTCATATCTGATGCTGCTGCTTTATTCCAGGACCAGAATTATTGTTGCAGCTGGGAATTCCTGGTCTCACGATAAATCAAACACCAAACAAAGTAGCAATGTCAGGTAGGAGCTGCAAGAAGGACCCACAATAGGGAAAATATCAAGAGGATAGAATACCTCTGAACTGCCGGGGGCTGGAGGGAGGGAGGAGTTTGGAATGGAAGATTGCTTCTGTGAATTGGGAGAGCGAGTGTGTTTAGAAACTGGGAGCAGAACTTGGAGAGGGAAAATGCTTTGGTGAACTAGAAGTGAATTGGAACAGGAGACAGGCTCTGAACTGTGGGGATGGAGGAGTAAATGCCTCTGTAAACTGGGAGGGGATGGTGGGGGGGGCAGGGGAGGTTGGAAGAGCTATGCATCCATGAAGAGAGAGGGGTGTGCCTTTGGTGAAGGCAGAGCGTGACTGTTCAGTTGGCTTTTGGGGAAGTAATGGCACGGTTTGTTTGTTGAATATGGATAAACCCAAATGTTACATTTTTTCCAATAATAATAGATATTCGATTAAAAAACTGAAGCATCAAAATTAATTTGAACGCAAGATTTTTAATCTAAAAATTCTGAATTTTTCAGTGAACCGTGCCCTTTGATCATTCCAGAAATGTGCCACCAATGGCCATGAAGACAGTATTTGGAGGGAGTGTGTACAATTCTAAAAATTTGCTACCGAGGGCCCTAAATTGTACCAGAATTTCTAAGGCCATCTTAAACACCACATTGTAAGAGAGCGGTAAAAAATAGAAATGATGTGCTTAATTTAAAATATTTCTGAAAGCCCCTCGCAGGGATGAAATATATGCTGCACCACAAAAGTAAATCACTGAAGGATACGTATTCCATTCATGCCTGAAAGTTTGAAATCATCAATTAGTTGTACCACCATGTCCTTGTTTGGATCACTGGGGTCACTTTCGCGTACCTGAGAAAATAAAAATCAGAATTAATGAGAAGGCACCATCTGTTGGACTTTACGGTTACTCTTGAATGCGTTCTAAACATAATTAACCTTCCACAAGCTAACGTTACATTTTCACTTGGAAAATTGCAGAAACACCTACTTTTCTAACATAAAAAGTATTTGTTCCTTCACTAAATTCTCAACTTATGAAATTAGAATCTTAAGATCATCAAGGCAGGAAACATGATAGGCCCTAAATTTGCAGTCGGAGGCTTCCCACGGGCGGATACCTCCGACCTACAAAAAAAATCTATGAATTTACCTGGTGGTCCAGGAGGTTCGCAGATTCACACTCCTGGGCCTCTCCGAGTACTGGCCCACGTATCCTAGGGGCGCATGCGCTTCACTTGTGCGGCCCTTATGGGTGCGTACACACCCGTAGGGGCCACAAATTACGACCCAATGTACCTAGTAAGTAGGCCAAAATCAAGTGCAATATAAGGTCACAGTTAAAATGCTAGATTTGGTTAATAGTGTACTTTTTAGGACCCTATCATGTTTTGTAACCAGTCAGAATTAAATTTGAAAGTGATTAGATCCTATATGACATCATATTTCACAAGGGCTGATTTTTCCTGTATACCGAAATTTATGCCAGTTTATGTTGCTAGCTTCAATGAAGTTCCAACAGCACAGCGAAGAGAATTTTCAAATGCACTCCAAGTCTTGCATATGGAATGCACTTCCTGTGCAGCATTACCCATTTTCTGTTGCTATGATTTTTGTGTTACACTTTTTACATCAACATTTGTAATGGAAAAACCCATGTTAATATTTTATAATAGGAAAGGATCCGTCAACATGTTGTAATGGCAAAATCCATTTTTCCTGACATGCACTAGGTGGCACTGTGGAGCAAGTCACCCAAATCCACCTGCTGCCCCAACAAATGTGCTTTCTGCCTGCTTGCCATCCTGTCTTCTCCCACTCTCTTGTGCTCAGGTACTGCTCAAAATTATTTTATTCACCTGCAAATTAAAGCCACCATTCACTTTGTTACAACTGCCCTGTTCATTGCTTCTGCCGGCTCTATTCAACTGGAATTTAAATTGCCAGCTGGGCTCCGTACTCCACTCTTCCTACTGACTGATCTTGCTCTCAGAAGAACGCCTGCCTCTTGGCCATACTGCCGACGGTCCTGTCCCATTTGATCTCGGGCAGCTCACCTCCTGCAACCTCTCATCACACCAGCATTTTGCACTTTTTCTTCACCCAATTTTTCTCTGCTTGACCTTGGGTGCCTCACTTTCAGTCATCTGACTCCCTCAACCCGGTCGCCCGTTTAGGAACTTTTCTTCCACCGCTTCTTCCCTGCCTGGCCTCTAGCACCTTGCTTCTGGCTGTCCTCTCGTCTGAAATTTTATCTTCTCATTAAATATCATTTGATTTTTAAGTAACCACTATGGACCTGAAGCTACTAGTTCTCTAAAGAATCTGAGACCCCTTCAAAAAGATTTTTATTACAAGGATAAGCAATGCTTGTGGATCTTGGGAGGTTTTACGCACACCTTTTTCATAACACCATCAGTACTTCAGTTCTCAGCCAGAGAGACATATATGCAGCAGTACAAAAGTGAAGTAAAGTACAATGAGTCATAAATATATACAACACCATGGTAATTCATACTTATTATCTATAATTTAAAATGAGATAAATATATTATATACAGCATCGTGAATGGAGATATTATAGTCAGATTAGATATACATGGAAACAATTACAGATATAATATCTATATTAAAAAGCTTCCATATAGCGCACACCTCCTGCAGTGTCGCTCTGCCGAGATCATTTTCCCCATCAAATATGGTCGCTAACACCACTATTGCTTTAAAACAGGGCATCCCCCAACTCACCATTAACAATGCCATGGGAGATCTGTTATTATACAAATAAAACTAGAAATACAGGCTTCCAGCAGTAATTATTTGAAGATGACTAAAGAATATCACTAAATTAAAGTTACATATAAAACTTGCTAAACAATGGAAAATGTTGAAGAAGAATTTAAAAAGGTCCCTTGAATATCCACAGTACAAACCCACAACGCATGAATAGACTGAGTGAAGTGTTATCTTGCAGAGTAGACGGACACCATTATAGGAAGAGAATAAAGAACAGCTCAATACTTATCCAATTGAGTTCAGATCAATTACTCGAGCATGAACCTTTCTAGCTTAGATAGCTCTAAACAAAGCGCTTTTCTACACCAACAGTCTCTGTCTATGGTGGTCATCGATTTAAAATGAAGGCACATCAGACACAAATTTCAAACTAATGCCCCAGGATTGGTTCTTGCATGAAATGAGATTAGGGATGCTTCCCTTAAGCAGTCTAATCTTTTTGGAAAATGGAAGACTTGAAGATTACAATTCGAGTTTATTCCAAATTATGAAAAAATATTTTTCAATTCTGAGTATTTCTCGAATTCTACTTTACAACTATCATTTAAAGTAGAATACAGTACAGGGGAGGGATTTATCCATTAGGATTCCCGGCTCACCTACACATTTACGAGTTGTGTGTCTACTGCACCTCAAATTGTGACCTCAGAAATATCCAAAGCACTACACGTCCTCAGAAAGAAATCTAAGTTTCCAATCACATATCTATCTGGCTAACTGGAGAAGCTGTTTCCAGTGGCAGAAAGGGCGGTAACCAGAGGACATAGATTTACGGTAATTGGCAAGATGAGAATTTTTTTTTAAATGAGGCGAGTTGTTCTGATCTGGAATGCAATGCCTGAAGCAGATTCAATAATAACTTTCAAAAGGGAATTGTAGAAATATTTGAAGGGTAAATATTTGCAGGCCGATGGAGAAAGGACAGGGGAGTGGGACTAATTGGATCGCTCTTTCAAAGATCCACACAGGCACGATGGGCCGTATCATTCTATGACGAAATGTGAACAAATCAAAATTCACAAAAAGTAACAATGAACCAGCACAATAGCAATCAACTCTCACTTTTTTCCCAAAAAAAGTTACTGTTTACAAACCAAGCACCACAAAAGCAACCAAATCAGTCACATTATCCTTTTCCACCCTGTTTTCAGCCATCGTTTGCCTTTTTGTTGGGGGTAATATAGTAGCATGGATAGAGGATTGGTTAACGGACAGAAAACAGAGAATAGGGATAAATGGATCTTTTGCAGGTTAGCAGGCTGCAAATAGTGGGGTGTCGCAAGGATCAGTGTTGGGGCATCAGCTATTTACAATCTATATTAATGACCTAGATGAAGGGACCGAGTGTAATGTATCCAAGTTTGCTGATACAAAGCTAGGTGGGACAGTAAGCTGTGAGGAGAAGAGAGAGTCTGGAAAGGGATATAAATAGACTAAGTGAGTGGGCAGTAAGGTGGCAGATGGAGTATAATGTAGGGAAAGGTGAGGTTATTCATTTTGGTAGGAAGAATAGAAAAACAGAATATTTTTTAAATGGTGAGAAACTTTCAAGTGTTGGTGTTCAGAGAGATTTGGGTTTCCTCGTGCAAGAAACACAGAAAGCTAGCATGCAGGTACAGCAAGCAATAAGGAAAGCAAATGGCATGTTGGCCTTTATTGCAAGGGGGTTGGAGTATTGCAAGGGGGTTGGAGTATAAGAGTAAGGAAGTCTTGCTACAATTGTACAGGGCCTTGGTGAGACCATACCTGGAGTACTGTGCACTGTTCTGATCTCCTTATCTAAGGAAGGATATACTTGCCTTGGCGGCAGTGCAACGAAGGTTCACTTGATTGATTCCTGGGATGAGAGAGCTGTCCTATGAGGAGAGATTGTATAGAATGGGCCTATACTCTCTGGAGTTTAGAAGAATGAGAGGTGATCTCATTGAAACATACAAGATTCTGAGGGGGATTGACAGGGTAGATGCGGAGAGGTCGTTTCCCCTGGCTGGAGTGTCTAGAGCTAGGGGGCATAGTCTCAGGATAAGGGGTAGGCCATTTTAGACTGAGATGAGGAGGAATTTCTTCACTCAGAGGGTTGTGAATCTTTGGAATTCTCTGCCCCAGAGGGCTGTGCATGCTGAGTCTTTGAATATATTCAAGGCTGCCTAGGGGAATCAAGGGATATGGAGATCGGGCGGGAAAGTGGAGTGGAGGTCGATGATCAGCCATGATCTTATTGAATGGCGGAGCAGGCTCAAGGGGCCGTATGGCCTACTCCTGCTCTTCGTTCTTAAGTTCTTTTTCATTTGGGTCAGCGTATATGGACAAAAGATATCTATACAAGATGAAAATATTAAGTAACAATTTTTTTTCTAAATTGCAAAACTTGCAGAAATGAACCATTTTCTGGGCAAGAACCTTCCCCCCTCGGCACCTGCCTTCTGTTTGGGCCTTGGGGTTTGAGACTGAAATGCACTTGAACTTAGGAGATTCCAAGCTGCTATGGTCAAATTCTGTACGTGTGACACAGAAATGTAGAATGGGAGTCGTAGCTTTAACCCTGTTCCTGTAGAACTAAAATATCTAGTGTACTGTGACATCCAAGCGGGAAATTCACAAGTAACTGTTAGCGGAATGAATGGAAATGAATCCAAAAGGAAATTCTTCATTTTTGTTCATTGTGTAATCTATTAAATACATTTTTTGAGCAAACTGTGTTGTCTCGGGTGACTTTGCCTGCGTTCGTGAGGGGGACTGATATTTGTGTTAAGACTAAAAGAGGATAATTATGAGGTGCATTGATACTGAACTCATGTATTCCACCCAGAATCAGTTAGCTGGATAGGCCTGCAAGTGCACCATTTGTTCAGATGCTGGTTATTGGAGACTCAACAGTGGGAAAAACCTCCATGGGCTGTTACAGCAATTACAGTTTCAGCAAGAACCTATCGTGAAGGGGGAGAAAATATCTTTTATAATCAACAAGTATATAACTGAGAAAAAGGAAGGTTGGTTTTGGGGAAGTGGGGAAAAATAAGCAAATAAACTACTTGCATCTTATGCAAAGGCTGCCAATCCCAATGCAAGATACAGCAAAAGATACTTTATAATATATAGGCCCAGAAATTCCAGAACGGGGCTTGCAGCACGTGCAAGCCCCGTATTTACACTTACCCCGCGCTACTGCCGATCAGCTCCAGGGACGCCTGGAATTGGTGTTTCCAGAAGAAGAATCCCGGGCAGCGTATGACGTCACGCCGCCCAGGAGTGCAGCCAGCGCGAAGTCAGGAGCGTGCAGTGCAAGTGAGACACGCCCCTTGAGGTCTCAGTTTCACTGGACACGCCCCCAATGTTTCTGTCAAGCTGCTAACCATTTTTACATGCAAAGCAGCAGTTTAAATAGGTTTTTGGAAGTTTTTTGAAGGTTTTGGTAACTTTCATAAACTTTTTAAAATGTTTACATTATTTTGAGTAATCTGAAGTAGTTTTAAAGAGAATTAAAGCAATTTAAAGACTTTTAAAAGCCCTAAAAGAATTTTTTTAATTCCATTTATTTATTTAGCAATGTCGTTGTCATACGTGTCTTCACACTGTTCCCTTTGGGGAACTGTATGAAGTGGTGGAAGGATTTATGGCCACGATTAACGCTCATTCCGTGACCGTAACCATCTTTGAACCAGCCATTAGGGCGGTTAGTCCTATGGCGGGAGGGTTTTACGGGCTCCCACAAGCTATACAAGGAGGGGGGGCCACCCACACCCACGGACGCAAATATCCCACTGGATGTCAACCCAGAATTTAGAGCCGGAGCTCCGACTCCACTTGCCGGGACTGTCTGGAGCGAGGTTCGAAACCCTACCCTGATCTGGCCCAGCGGCGGGGATCCTACCGCTATGACAAAGGCCCAATCCAATTAGCAACGTGAAATGGCAGCATATGGCTCCAGTCACGGGGAGGGAAAAGGCGCAGGAAACGTATGGGTGTCACCTTTTGTGCGGAGTGGGCCTTTTGCGTAGCAGTAAGCATCCCCGCCGCTGGGCCAGAAGGAGTAGGGTTTTGAACCCCACTCCAGACAGTCCCGGCAAGTGGAGTCGGAGCTCCAACTTTAAATTCTGGGTGGACATCCAGCGGGATGCTTGCGTCCGTGGGTGTTGGTGGCCCCCCCCCCCTCAGATGGGTTGTGGGAGCCCGTAAAACCCGCCCGCCATAGGACTAACCACCCTAATGGCTGGTTCAAAGATGGTTACGGTCACGGAATGAGCGTTAATCACGGCCATAAATCCTTCCACCACTTCATACAGTTCCCCAAAGGGAACAGTGTGAGGATACGTACGATGATGACCTCTTGCGCAATGCACCTCCTTGGACCCTCAGTCGCAGATGCGAGGGGGCAAGTTGTGCAATTGTTAAATTTTTTATTTTATTGACATGTAAAATGTTGGCCCAGTAATTCCCTTCCAAATGCGCTAGTACGGTTGGGGTACTTACGCATCTGGCCGGATGAAATGCCGGTTTTCAGCATGCACAGTGCATGTGGGGAAAACCGGCATTTCCTGTCCTCTGAACGAAGGGGTTCAGAGGCAGAACGCGTGCGACTGCACAGGCAGCGCGTGCGCAGTATAATTCACCGCTTTCATTAATGCTTTCAGTGAGGTCCAGTCATTCCAACTTACACATGAAAAAAGCATGGGTACAGTTGCTCCAGAGGCTGCGGAGGAAGATATTTCTTATCGTGGAGCTTCTGAAAGTATGTATGTCTGTATATATTCCTTTGCGTGTTATGTATATATTCCTTTACTTATGTGTATGAATGTATTATTTAATTATGACTTTCAGAGAAAGTAACTTATTGGAAAATCATAATTAAAAATATACATTCATACACATTAGTAAAGGAATATAAAACATACATACATATACGTAAAGGAATATATGTGGACATACATACATAACTCATTCTCACATTCCATTCACACAGCCACAATTGCTCCTTCTACCTACCGTTCTGAAAACCCGTTTAAAAAAAAAAAATTAAAGTTTAAAACTTAGTTAAAATTTCTTAAAATAACTTCCCTCCCTTTCCCAAACTTAAATATTGCATTTCATAAGCTCCTCCATAAAATATATCTCCTTCCCCAGCCAATGAACAACTTTACACTTGCTTTTTTTAAGTGCAAGTTCTAGGGACTTACCCTCACTGAATCCATCAGTGAAATCTACAAAGTTCACTGCGCAAGCGCTGCCTGTGCAGTCGCACGCGCTGTGAATAGACCTCGGGTCTGGAAATGCCGGCGTTCCCCGCATGCGCTGTTCCTGCTGAACGCCGGCATTGCCAACGGCCAGATGCGTGAGTAACCCGACCGTACTCACGCTTCTGGCCTGGAATTTCTGGCCCATAAAGAACTGAGAATTTAGTGAGCTAATAAAGTTGTTTGCATCTTAAGAGTTTTGTAAAGCTTAGGTAAATGGAATTAAAACAACATATTTGTGATATCTTTCAGCATCAGTGAGGTATGTAATATTTTTACCTTGTGTCAGTCTGTAAATTTGCTGTTACCTTTGTGGTTCAGTGGAACTGTGGTAAACAGCAGAAACTACAATCCAGAGCACAGACTACCATAAGCAATGTTGCAGGAGATCTGTTACTTAAACATTTTTTTCAAATTCTCCAAGTTAAACACAGTAAACTTTGGTTTATCCAGAGGTTATATGTCCAGAATACTCGATCTAACGGCAAAAATCAGGAGCCGTTTTCTATAAGTTTTTTTTAGTTCTCATTGCTTTTTCCCCCCCCCCCCAGTCAGGCACTGCAAGGTCTGTAGCTATAGCAACAGCTTCAGCTGGAGACGCTTGCAGCTGCCTGTTTTGAAGCTGTTGCTAAGCAACAGGGTTTGTTGATTCACACGGAGCTTTTCAGTTCCTATATTTCAACATTATGCTGGTATGTCCGGCACTTTTGATGTTACGGCACCAGCTCGGTCCCGTCAGTGCCAGATATCAGAAAGTTTCCTGTACTTCACTGACCTCCACCCCAATTCAAAATCACAATTAATATGGGAAAACCCTACGATGGCCAACCCTCCAGAACTGTCATGGAGTCCCCATTGAAGATTAATCTCCAGCGTTACAAGCAACCAGAGAGAAAAATCACAGGAAAATTAAAATAATTGTTTTGTCATTTTCTTGAACACTTTTGCTTATTAGCTATAAAAATATTGAAGGGGGGGGGGGCGGGGGAAAGGCTGTTTGACGGCTAGTCAAGAATCATTCAATCAGGTAATTAAGAGTGTTGTTCCAATTGGCAAGGGAAGGCGGTGTGGCTCGAGGCTGGGTGACAAATGGCAGGAGTGTGGGGGCAGGGCTGTTGGAGGCGGGATGTCATGTGATGAAACTTCCAGGAATAGGTGCAACAAGAGTTGGCAACCTGAGAAAACCCTCAACATTCAGTTATGAAGATCCCAGGTCATAACATAATAAATAAGTTAGGTCAAATACAAATGATCATTTGTTTCAGTATTACTAATGAAGTTATACTTACACACTTGAGTAACTTAATTTCATCCAGAGCTGTTTCTGTGTAGTGCTGGGCGCTCTTTACCACTTTCATGGCAACAAATCTTTTTCCTCTGGGGAAAAAAAAATGGAAAAACAAATTTTAAAAAGGAACATCCAAACAAAATACAAAAAACAGCAAATGTTGGAAGTCTGAAACAAAAACAAAGTACTAGACACACAGGTCAGTCAGCATCGGTGAAGAGAAAGACGGTCAGTGTTTCAGACAGTGCGCTTCAGAACTGAAAAATGAAATAGGAACAAGTATTTTAATTGAATCAACGAAGAGAGAAAAGGGGGAAGGGCGAGGAAAACACAAGCAAGCAGATCAAAAAGGGAAAATGAATGGATGAATGGTCTGCAAACTGCTTGAAACAAAAGCAGGAAATTGTTAGATAATGCAAGGAATCCTTTGAAAGGTAATAGACAGATGTTAAAAGAAATTTAAAAAATGTGGAAATAGCTTGTTAGTGAAATGCTAACCCTTAGAAAAAGGAGAGAAAATGGTGGATTTAAAAAATAAAATTGATAAATAAAGCCTTTAAATGCAGTTCTGGAATTAAAACTAAAATGTTGGGAAAATGAAAAATATCACAGACCCCCATTCGCCCATCAACTTCCCCTTTTGTAATTGCTAGATCTGTTTGTTTGTGTTCTCCCTCCAGCCACTTTCCCCTTCTTTTTTGATTCTATTAAAATGCTTATTCATCTTCCATTTTGTTGTTAGTTGTCTTTTTCTCTTCACAGATGCTGGCAGGCATGCTGCATATTTACAGCAGTTTTTCTTTGAAAAAGAAACATTCCCTTTACTGTGTTAAAGCAAATGCTTCTGTTACAATTTTTATTAATGTTTTTGAAAATGCATAATTAAGAGAATAAAGCAGAGAATGTATTAAACAGAATGCCATAGTAGAGATTCTATACAATCAAGTTTGTAAAAAAAGTGAAATTTAACTCATTAGTGTTGCAGTACTCAGTAAAATTCTATATCCTGAAACAAATGGACACTGGTGACCAAATATACACATTAATGGCTGCATCAATATGCAAAATGTCAAAAAATAAAAACTGCACAAACATTTGCAAATATCAGTAGTAAAGACATTCATTCTTATTCACCTTGTTGAAAGGAAATATGGAGCCTCTAGGCATTCTATGAAAAGTTAAAGGGAGGGGGGTGCTATTGTGCGCATTTTATATATGAAGGGTTGGGATTTGAGCCACTTGAATATTGCAGTCAAACGACACAGCATGACAACCTAGTTTCGGTTGAAACCACAAATGGAACAGATGGTCAGAAACTGAACTACAAAAGTGATTAAGCATGTGGAGATATGAGAAGCTGCAATAACAAGGTTAACATTTGCAGAACAATCGGGTTACGAAGTAGCAACTGTCACGCGGATGTATGTAGGGTATATTTGATTAACCTTTGAGCCATGTCCAATCACGAGTCACTGAGTCAGATCGGCCGAAGCCACGATGAAGCAAGAATGGGCCCTGCGATCCAGATAACTGGACAAACTTAGATAAAAGACAGAACTGAAAGAAGGGGCTTAGCTAGCGATGTAAAGTTATAATTAGGTTGTTTTTGAAGGAATATAATTGGGCCGGATTGGCCAAGGAATAAGTAATGTAATAACGGCCATCGGTGTGCTCCAGTCTTGTACTGTTTATAAGCTCGTGAATTTTGTTGATCGGAGAGAAGGTGCTCGCACAGACCGCGGGGTCTGAGACGCTTCTCCCAGAGCTCTGTTTTCAATCAACTGCACCTTTTACTTTACCACAGATTAGATGTGAATTTATTTTCACCCAACATATAAGTTCTCTATTAATGAAGGAGGAACAAATAAGGGGCATAGAAACAGAAAAATAGGAGCAGGAGTAGGCCATTCGGCCCTTCGAGCCTGCTCTGCCATTCATTATGACCATGGCTGATCCTCTATCTCAATACCATATTCCCGCTCTCTCCCCATACCCCTTGATGCCTTTTATGTCTAGAATTTTCACTCAGTGCCATACTAGGACTAAACAAATGTTGCACTCAGTTTATGCTCTGGACCATTTTAACTGAGCCATCAATATAAATTACTATTTAGTGCATATTGAAGTAGTAGCTGTACCGAAGTAGCAACTATGCCTTACTCCAGCAGCCATGTTGGTCTAGGCAGCAGATAGAAAACGTGGTAAACATGAAGAGTCAAATGTCAGAGAGCCTACATTCTATTTCAACAACTTCCATTCATTTAATGTCATTAATGTGGAAAAACATCCTAAAGCACTTCAGAGGTGTGCTAAAAAAAAAATCACTAAGCTAAATATGATGATATCAGGAGAGGTGACTAAAAGTCCGATCAAAAAGCTAAGTTTTAAGGAGGGTCCTAAAAGGAGAGGAAGGTGGAGAGGCTTAAGGAGAGAATTCCAGAGTTTAGGGCCTTGGCAGCTGAAGGTATGGCTGCCAATGGTATGGTGACCTAATTAGGGGGATGCATCAAAGGCCTGGAGGATCGCAGAGTTCTTGGAGAGTTGTAGAGCCGGGGGAGGTTACAGAGATAGGGAGGGCCAAGACCATGAAACGATTGGAATACGAGGATAAGAATTTTTAATTTGTTGGGTAAGTGGAACTCAATGTTGGTCAGCAAATTCAGAGGTGATGGATGAGTGGGACTTGGTGCCAAATAGTTTTGAGGTCGGGAAACTCAGAAGAATGGATTTCCCCCGGCTCCTGCCATATTTAACGGCAGGACCTGATTGCCATTTTGGGACTCTCTTTCCCGGCCACAGCCAGCCAGATTGAGAGGCTGGCTAGCTGTCGGGCAGGTAGGCCTTCGGCACTAGGCCACAGCCGGGGAGCAGAGAGGAGGGAGGGAGAGTTCGGGGGTTGTGGGGGGAAATTTGTTTTGGGGGGGGGGGGGGGATCAGAGGAGGAAGGGTAAAGATTGCGGGGGACCAGAGAGAGATCGGGGGGGGAGGGAGGAGTGGGAGAAGCTCGCTGGGAGCCAGTGGAGGACATGGGGAGGAGCTCACGGGCCATGGACGACATCGGGAGGGCACTGGATCGCGCGGGGTGGTTAACAGGTTTGTTTGGGGGGGCCGGGGGGGGGGGGGCAGCAGGAAACACTTTTGCTCCTCCTGGCGCACAAGCACTGTTCCGTGCAGCAGTCCACGCCTCCCTTTAGATGCCAAGTTTCCCGAGACCCAGGAAATCCAGCCAGCCAGCATTAAAGCTGAAACAGAGAAAAAGTCTGAGACATGCAGCCTCATTAAAATATTTAAACAAGGATAAGAAATTTTAAAAATCGAGGCATTGGCGGACCGGGAGCCAATGTAGATCAGCGAGCACAGGGGTGATGCGTGAATGGGACTTGATGCAAGTTAGGACACGGGCAGAGGTTTGGATGAGCTTAAATTTATGTAGGGTGGAAGATGGGAGCCCAGCCAGGAGAGCGTTGGAAGAGTCAAGTCTAGAGGTAACACAGGCAAGGATGAGTATTTCAGCAGCAGATGAGCTGAGGCAAGGGATATTGGACAAGCAAGCTGACAGCATAGAGGTGGTGGAGGGATCGAGAGAGGTGGTAGTGAGGTAGAACCAATGTTATCAGCATACATGTGGAAGCTCGATATTAACCACCCCCACGATGGGCGGGAGAGGGTAGAGGGTAGGTTAAAAAATTTTAAATGAGGAATGCATCCCAAACCTGCCTCGTACGCACCCTTGGCTGTTTTTACGGCAGCAAGTTTCGTGTTGTACAACTGTTCTGGCGTCGAGGCACATATTTAATGTATTTAAATCAGGTTCCCACAATGCAAACTTTTAGTTGCCTCGCGCGTTACCCAGAGCTCGGGAAACCATGCAGTAAGAGGGAGGCCAGAGCTGCCGGCTCAAGATGATAAGTACCTTTTACAGCATGCCTTGTGGGCCAAGAAGGGTGATCCCCTGGCCCCACAAGGAAGCCTTCAGCCTACCCAAGGGCGATTGCTGCCTCTCTCCCCCCCCCCCCCAACCGTGCTCGATGCACCCCTCCACAAGCCCCGTTCTCTTGCTCCCTCCCTCCCACGATGGCTTATCTTCCGCACCCCCCCCACCCCACCTCTCGCACCTTTCCACCCTCCCTCCTGCGATGGGCTCTCTTTCACCCTGCCCCCAGCGCCATCTCTCACTCTCTCCCACCCTCCCTCATGCAATGGGCTCTCACCACCCCCCCAGCCCCATCTCACCCCCTCCCACCTGCGATGGGCTCTCTTTCACCCCCACCCTAAGCCCCGATCTCTCTCTCTCCCTCCCCCTTCTTGATTGATGGGGACCGTCCCCAAGGGTCCCTGGCTGTGGCCTCCTGCCGCTGGCCAGCCTGTCAATTTGGCTGGCAGCCAAGTGGGAAATGGAAGAAAAAAATTATAATGAAGTCCTGCCATTAATTTCGGCAGGACCTCCGCATTTTTCCCATGCTACCCCGCACCCTCCTTGTCTTCCCCATAATGATCAGGACCCATGTCTTTTGATGTGTCGCGAAGAGCCAGCATGTACACGAGGAAGGGGGGGGGGGGGGGGAGGGTAGGCAAGATCCTTGTGGTCTCCAGAGGCAATAGTGCGCGGGTGAGAAGAAAGCCCATTGCTGCAGAGGCTCTGACTATGATTGGATACTTAAGAGTGGAACCAAGTGAGGGCATCCCACTGAGCTGAATAATGAAATGGAGGCATTGGGAAAGGATGGTGTGACCGACCATATCAAAGGCTGCAGAGAGGTAGAAAGGAACAAAGGTCACAGTCACAGATGACGACTAGGACCATTTCAGTGCTATGGCAGGGTGGAAATCTGATTGGAGAGATTCAAAATGGATTTGCAGGAAAGATGGGAACGGATTTGAGACACATTCAAGGACTTTGGATAGGAAAGGGATGTTGGAGATGGGGCAGCAGTTGGCAAGGAAAGAGGGGTTGAGGGTGCGTTTTACGAGGATGGGGCTGATAACAGCGATGTTGAAGGGGAGTTTGGGGGGGGGGGGGGCAGTCCCTGAGGATAGGGAACCATTTACATCAGCAAGCATGGGGGGCAGGGGGGGGGGGCAGAAAGGGAAATTAGGTGGTCAGCAGTTTAGTGGGAATGGGGTCCAGAGAGCAGGAGGTGGGTTTCATGACAAGATATAACCAACTAGCCTTTTTGTCCCCTGGTTTAGAGGAAAATTGGTAAACCCGTTCCAAAGTAATCAAACCCAACCCCTCTTGATATGCTCAAAAACTTTTTAGACTTTAGTTCCAGAACAGTCCAGACCTTCAGTCTGTCACAGTACAGTACTAGGTCCATAAATGCTTCAAACTTGGTTTTGTTCACTTTAAATTATGTCAAGAGTGTGCTACAGTGAGCTTTTTAAAAACTTTACAGTATGCGGGAGCTAGACAGATTTCCAGCCTTTCCAACTCAAATGCGACAGAATAAATAAAACTGCAATTAAAAGATGGCATTTCAGTACATTGTGACATGTGTATAAATGAACAGGTGACCGCTTTGCTGAACACTTCCGTTCAGTCGGTAAGCGTGACCCCGAGCTTCCGGTCGCCTGTCACTTTAATTCTCCGCTCCAGTCCCACTCTGACCTCTCGGTCCTTGGCCTCTTACACTGTTCCAATGAAGCTCAATGTAAGCTCGAGGAACAGCACCTTATCTTTCGATGAGGCACTTTACAGCCTTCTGGACTCAACATCAAGTTCAACAATTTCAGACCATAACCTCTGCCCCTATTTTTTCACATGGCAGCTGTTGATGATTCCGCCATTCCCATTTACACCTCTTCTGGACTCATCTTTTATTTCTTTACTTGTCGCATTACCATCTCCTTTTGCTTTGTACTATCATCCCTTTTGTCATTTTATCACTTCTGCCTTCCAACCTATCTCAGACCCTCTCTTTTGTTCTTTCCTCCCCTCCTTCCTTTCCCTGCCCCTGTACTTGCTTAAAATCTGTTACATCTCTAACTTTTTCCAGTTCTGACGAACAGGTCATCGACCTGAAACGTTAACTCTGTTTCTCTCCACAGATGCTGCCTGACTTGCTGAGTATTTCCAGCATTTTCTGTTTTAATCCAATTTTCATTAGTGTTATGCAAAAAGTGATATATTTCCCTGCTCCTTCCTTGTCTCATTAGATCCTCCAACTTCTGAACCAAAAAGAGGCAAGTTGCCTCTCAAATTAAGCATCAAGATCAACATGCACAGTAGCAGGTGTCTTTTTCTCTGATATTTATTTCTCTTTTCTTCTTCTAGGGTTGTGACTTTCCTAAATGGCCCAACTGCTATCAGACATTCACCATGAGGTTAATTAAAGGATTCTTCCTACCAGTCTACAGCGCTGCACAGTGCTACAGCAACATTCTTTGCCACCAGGTATACCCTCCACCTTTTTGAAGGGATTTAGGGGTGTACGATCAACACACATTTGGCAAAAAATATAAAATCTTCAATAAAGCATTTTCAAGTTACTGAGTGTTCATTTACATTTTTGGGGACACATACAATTTCAATAAATTCACTTTAAAAGGCTTGCACTGTCTGATGAGTGAAAGAAAGACTTAGCAAGTTCAAATTTATGCAATTTTTACATCAAGTTGTCAACCTACTATACAAAAAACAGATTGCTTACAGACAAGTGATTGGTCTCATTAATAGTTCACAGTAGAGCAATTTTAGAAGTCTGGTGAGAACTGAGGTAACAGAATCTGGAGTTGTAAAGGGAACACACGAATAGCTTCCAACATGCCCATATCAAGTAACCGGAATTAACTGAAGATACCATCAACTATTTTCCTCACTCTTTGCAAAAACACTCACATTTCTTCCACCATTCCTTATTGGAGATCCTTCTACCCCACCCACAAAACAGACATTTCACTGGTAGAAGTCACAAATGTTATCTTGTACAACTGTGGTTGTGCTCGTCTCTCATCTTCCCCTAGCACTCCACCACTTTCCACACTGCTGACCACTCCAACCTCCTCCAGCTTCTCTCCTCTGCTGTCCACCGCCATGGCACTGCTCTTGCCTGGTATCATTCATACCTTCATAATGCAGCCATTGCTTAATGTTCAATGGCATCTGCTTACACCTCAAAAGGTACCCTAAGATTCCATTCTTTTTTCCCTCCTTCATTATTACCCCTTGGCAAGGCTATTTAGAAGCACGGAATCAGCTTTCACATGTATGCTGACAACACTCCTCTCCACTCCATCATCGATCCAAACACTGTTGCTATAATCAGCAATTGCCTATCCAAAATTAAAATCTGGACGAGTCAAATCTTTCTCCAGCTTAATGTCAACATACTGTTCTTTTTGGTTCCTACCAGCTCCTAAGTAACTGACTTCAACTTTCTTGGCTGTCACCTAAAGTTGAGTCACGAGGTGCTGAACTTTGGCATTCTGCTCTCCACTTAACTCAACTTCCTCCCCCACATTCACGCAGTGTCTTCCACCTCCACAACATTCCTATCTCACCCACTCTGACACATTCAACAGCTCAACGCTCGTCTTCACATACACCTAACTGGAACCAACCTCCCACAAGTTTCAACTCATCCAAAATATTGCAGTTCATGTCTTCACCTGTACAATGTTTCACACTCCTATTAGCTACAAGCTCTACGAGTTCCAAAATTAAGCTGTCGCTGCTCAATCGCTCAGCCTTCTACTACCCCACTACCTCCACAACACCCTCCACCCCATGACATTCAGCTGCATCAGGTTCTTAAAAGGTGATGTCGTCCCCGCCTTAAAAAGCCCACCTTCAAACATGGTTTTGTCCAATTGCCAATCTATTTCTATCTCCTCTTTGTCTTTAAGGTCCTCAAATGGGTCATTGCCACCCAAATCTACACCAACCTAGCTCACTACTCGGTGTTTGAAAATCAGCAGTCCAGCTTGCATCTTGCTCAGAGCACTTCGCCATCTCAGGTCAAAGTCTCCAATGATATCTCATGTAACTTAAATGCCAGTGTTATTTTTCCTCAATCTCCCTGCAGCTTTTGGTACGATCATTCATCCTCTATGCTTTTCCTCTCTGGTGCACCCCCATGTCAGCTCATCTGCCAAATCACTAAACAATGAGTCAGGAAATTGGCTAGTTAAAAAAATACCTCTCTGGCCAAGACTCTTGTACTCCCCCACCCCCTAGCCACTGCGTTCCAGGTTAGTTACTGAAGACACTGCTTACTGATCCTAAAATGAAGCTGACAACTAGCAACTTGGAAAACAAAAGCATATTCATTTTTCTATTTGTAATTGTAACCAAACAGAATATTCCATGGCACAATTAAAGAGACCAAAGCCAATGTCATTGTCACTCATCAGATTAATTTTCTTAATAATTTATATACTTATTACTGTTTCATTCTTTGTGGCAAATGCTTGAGATAAATTTTCATCCATGAAATTCTCCGGACCTCCCATCCACAGGCTCCAAAACATTTTCCGCCCTGTTCAAAGTCAGCAATGATATTCATTGCGGCTGCAACCATAGTACATGATCCCTTCTTGATTTCCCTGCAGCTTTCAATATTATTGATCACTCAATTGTCCTGCACTGCCTTTCCTCCGTAATCCACCTCCACCGCATGTCCTTTTGATCGTTCCATTCTAATTCTCACAATAGCCAGTGCATCTTCTGCAGTAGCTTTTCCTTCTATGCCTGCAAGATCACCTTCAGCATGACCCAAGGTTTTCACCTAGATCTTCCGTTATTCCTTATATACATGCTGTCACTTGGAGACATAATCTGTAAGCGTGGTGTCGGTTTTTCTGTGCATGCCACTGACATTCATCTTTACCCGTGTGCCACCACTCTTGACTTCACAACTGTTGTTGTATTGGCAGATCGACAGTCAAACGTCAAATCATGGCTGAACCAAAATTTCCTCGAACTAACCACTAGCAAGTCAAAATCACTCAGTTCGGTTCTCAACAAAAACTCCACATCCTAATCCCCAATTTTATCCCCCTTCATGTCTGCTCACCTACTGAACCCAATGGTACACACTTTTGGTGTACTGATCAGTCATAAGGTGAGCTTCAAACTCCACATACAGCCTGTTCAAAATACTCAGCCATGTTCGTCACCTCCAGCCTCGATTTCTTTAATGCTCTCCTTGCCAGCTTCTTCAGCTCCACCCTATACAAGTTAAATTTCATCCAGAACGCCATTCTATCCCAAAATGAATTCCGCTCACCAATCACCTCTGTCCTCACCGACATCCACGAGCTCCCCATCTTCTAATGCAATGATTTCAAAATTTTCATCGTCCACAAATTCTTTCATGGCCTCATTCCATCCTATCTGTACAACATCACCCAGCCCAAACCCCAGTTTACACCCTCCATTTTTATGGGTGCGGACTATTATATGCCCTTCTCCCTCCCTCCATTCCAACATCATCTGCAGAGACTTCAGCCATCATGGCTTTGCTTTCTGGAATTTTCTTCCAAGATACCTCAATCTTCAAAAGCCCTTGAAAACCCCTCTCTTCAATCTCACTTTTGGTCACCTGCCAAGCTCGACTCCCAATTTCTGCTTAGAGCCCGAATTCCCTGCCCCGTACCTTGCAAAGCCTGTTGGGAGGCTTAATTATGTTCACGGCAGTATGCAAGTATAAACAGTTGTTAAAATTGACGGGTATTGAGGAAAATGTAAATTAATAATTAAGTATCTGAAGCTGGAGGCAGCAGCTCTGCATTTGACAAGTAAATGGTGACTAAAGCCATAAAAATTATTCAGTGGAGATGGAAGCCAATTAAATTTAAACAGAGCGAGAGGGAGCGGGAACTGAAACCCAAACACATTCATTTCAGTACCAATGATACATCAATAGCGCTTCAAGCAATGGGCTAAATGGTAAATAAATTTTCAAGAGGAACCAGAATTCCCAGCAGCAGGAATTCACAAGTAAAAGAATACAGCAGACTGGAGGCAGAAAGATAGCGGAGAGTGAGACCTGTTCCATTTTAAGTGATAACGGAGCAAGACTGGAGGGAGTGATTTGGAATAAATTTATAAATAAAGCAGCGTGGCCAGAGGGAGCAGGGTTCAGGCAAGGAGAAGTCATTACAATTCAAGCAGGGCTGAAGGGAGGAACAAAGTATTTTGTGAACACAAATTTGTGTGGGGTGGTTAAAATTTGAGTGTGATCAGGGTTTAAAGCAGTCAGGCCAGAGAAACCTTGGGCAGAGCTGGGGCTGAGGGGAAACATGAAATGAAGTGAAGGACTGCAGGGAATGATGCACAAACTCTTTTGCAAGCATAAATTAACTTACATAGCCACAAATTTTTAACTTCAGCAGGAAACATGAAAACCTGAGCAGGAACGGGGTTGGCAGAAAGCACCAAGTATTTTGCAGGCACAAATTGAAATTATATGCACAATTTTTAACCTTACAGTTAACGGTGCCTTTGAAGATGGAGAGGCTGCAGCAGGGCAAAGGACAGCAGAGGAAGAAGACATTCTCAGTTACAGGCAAGGGGAGGGGGGATGGGCTCAGTGGCTTGGTGACAAAATGGGGAGACAGTGGGCAGGATTTTCATTGGGCTGTGGAGGCGGGATTGGAGGGTTAAAATCCCGAAATCGGGGGGGGGGGCACGAAACCATCCCGCCCCCCAAGCCAATTTCAAAGGAGGCTGGTACCTGCCCCGCACTGGGACCCGCCTCCGAGGCGGGACGGGGATTAGTGCCAATTAACTGCCTGTTAACAGGTAGTTAACAGGCAGTTTTTAGCCTAATCCCTATTTTTAATGTTGGAGTGTGGAATTCCCGATGGCTCCAAAGCACGGCAAGTTAGAGGAGGTGGACCATTGGGATGAAGGGCTTGGAGGGGTCGAGATGTCCGGTGTTCAGGTGAGTGATGGGTGCATGAGTGCGTTTGGTGTGTGTAAAGCGTTTAAAGAAGTTTTACATACCTTTACAGCTTTCCTTCCTTCAGGTCTCGGGAGTCCCTCATCTCACCGGCACAGAAAGCAGAATGGCTGCGAGCTGTCAAAAATTGCAGCATTCAGTTCTCTGTTCCGGGGAGATCTCTAAATCATTCTGAGAGGAAGGAATTAACCTGGAGTACAGATCGTCAGTGTTTGACAGCTTCAAACAGCTGTGAAACGCTGATATTTCATCTGTCAAAAGGTCTTGACAGATGAAATGTCAATATGTGACATCACTTGTTGCCGAATGGCCCTTAATTGGCCTGCCCCGCCCACTGGGCGGGCTCAACAAAGTCAATCAAGTCAAAATCGTGTGGGTTGGCTAGACCTCAATGGAGGCGGGACTACAACCCCGAAAGTTGTAGTCCCGCCTCCTACCCGACTCCTCAATGAAAATCCAGCCCTGAGTTTCTGTAAAATTTACTCTTGGGATGTGGGCGATGCTGGCAAGGTCTCACTTACTGCCCATCTTTATTTGTCCTGAGACAGGTTAGGTTATTTTCCTTTATAAACTGAATTTTCAACTGAAATCAATAGCGACTAAAAAATACTCACAAAACACTCTTTTGGTTTTGTTTTGTGTCAAAAACCACAGATGTTGTCTGTCCATAAATAGCAGAAAAGCAGCAGTTGTTAAACTTAAATAAATGTCAGACTTGCCTGAAATAAAGCTTTGAGAATTTAATCTTCAGTTTGTTTCAAAGTCTTTTTGGAAAAAGCAAAGACATTCTCAAATCCTCGGGATGGAAGAAATCACTCTTCTACATCAAGTCATGCTGATCCACAGATTGCATACTGGGGAATTTAGCAAAGTACACATTTACAGAATGCATAAATGTGGTTGGAAGCTTACTCCAATTGTTATGATGTAAAAAAAATCCAGTTGAAGTCTGGGTTTATGAGACAGGCTTGAGGCCGTGAAGTAACAGAAATGTTTAAGTCAGGCATTAAAAGTCAGTGAAAACAATTCAATGGGTAAATTTAAATCATGCTATTTTTGAATTATGTAATTTGTATTTTTGTTTAAAACCTTATGGTGGACATCAGAAGGTTCAGTTACTGACAAAAAGTGGTGGACAAAATATCTTTCAAATGCCATTTTGAGTGATTTGATTGGTTCATTTTGGTGTCAAGTGTGATGAAATGTTGACATACGGTTTCTCATCATAAAATAGACATGTTCCTAGAGTTCTCCCATGATAAATGTTGACATGAAATGTTAGTAGTAAATCATAATAATGTGAAGTAAGGTTTATGGGCAGAAAGTGTATGCCATATCCAAAACTTGATATATTACTAGATATAAAACAGAGGACTACTTCTTCACTGAAGCCCACATGAAATCAACATACAAAAGCATTTTTCATATTGGACAGTGGAGATTATATGGAATAGAATTTTTTTTTTTTTTTTTTTTTTTTTTTTAAAAAGGAAAACCTCTGAGCACTGCAGACAAGCTTACTGTTTTGGATGGAGTCAACCCACAGTGGCCAGTCAAGCTTCTCTTATTTCTCCGACCAGCATTTCTATGTTTGGTTGTGCTTTTTGTGACAAACCTGACCTATCGTATCTTTGATGGCGCCATATTAATCTTTCCAAATGAGTCTTTTCAATAGCTGGAAAAACAGCCTTTAAAAACTGTTTTCAGCCAATGAAACCCTTTGCTTCAAAATTAAAGTTGCACCCACTTCCAAATGAATGGCTGATGCAGAAAGGCAGGTGAATAAAGGTTTTAAACTTGAAAGAAATAGCAAAAATTGCTGCAGTATTTAGAAGAGAGCTGGAACAGGTGGAAGAGTAAAATAATAGAGACAAGAGAGAGAGAGAGAAAGGACTGACAGAGTGAGCACATTTGAAATATTACATTTTTTAATGCAAAATTGTACTTTAGGGTCATTACAATAATAAGGCTATTTTAAAGTTTCCATCAAATATCATGATCAGCAGTTTATATCTTAACTATTATAAGGGCATATAAAAGGATTGATGAGAGAATGTTATTTGGTTCATGCAACAGATCATTTACCATTTGGACAATCATGAACAATTCCAAATTACTTAATGTGGGAGATGAAAACCAACAGACAAAAATCTCCAAAAAATCCAAATATAAAATCTTTCCCGGCAACTCAAACATAATCAAGCAAAATGACAAGAATGTTAATGTGACACTCCAAATGACACTAACTTCCACATATGATATCACCATGGTCTCAGCAAGGCAGGAACCACATCATTCAATTAAGTATTTGATTATTTACAAAAGGTCATCGACCTGAAACGTTAACTCTCTTTCTCTCGCCATAGATGCTGTCTGACCTGCTGAGTATTTCCAGCATTTTCTGTTTTTATTTCAGATTTCTAGCATCCGCAGTATCTTGCTTTGTATTTGTTTATTTAGGTCTGCACTTAACCATATAGATTTCGATCCCTTATAAAACAAATATTCATCCAAGTCAAATAATGGAATCCTAATTAACTATGAAATGACATATTTAAGATTTGTAAATACAAGAGTTTATACACCTCAAAATGTATAAAGCTCTACAGTACTCTGCTTCCAATACTTCCCCAGTATACCCGATAGATGGCAAACCATATTTGAAAGTTACCTTCAAAATATATCCCAAGTTCCACACAACCATAAATCTGGACAATAATCTGAGTTGCAGGAAGAGGAGAACTTTTTTTTTTGATTTCCAGTTTCAGCTGGGTGGTAGCCTTTGATGAAATTAAAGGATATGTTTGCTAGATGAGGGCTATCCATAACGTCTGTGTCAAATACAAATGCACATTTTCCCTCAATTGTTGAAGCAGTGTGCATGTCAATGACAAGAGAAAGAAATGAAGAGTGACTAAAAGGCAAGGAGTCCTTGTGATTCATTTCCCTATTAGATTGCTAAACTTACCCATGGGATATGAAAGATAAATAATCTGCTCTCTCATGGAAACCAAGGTGTTTAGCAAAATGTTCTGTTAAATTATTCATCAACTTCAAAAAGCAATAGAGAGATGTGTTTTGTGTTTGGTGAGTTAAATACTTCATATATACTATTCACAACCTTAACATGTATTGTTTGAATACACTATAGTCAGAGAAAAAAAAGAGCAAAAATTAGAAGGACAATCACAGGAATAGACAATTCTTACTGCAAAAGTCAAATTGAAATGAAAGGAGCAACAACTTTAATTTATATAATATTAATCCCATAAAATAACTACTTGGGGCTTGGGGGGGGTGGGGAAAGAAGAGAAGTAGAGACCGAGTGGAAAGTAAAGTATTGAGGGAGAGGTGGAGGAAATAAAGATCAATGGCACAGTTGAAGAAATAAGCTTTTAAGTGGCATTCGAAGTTAGGCAGATAAGTATCAAGGCAAATTGGTTTTGAATGAGAATTATGGAGGGAAGCAACATAATGGCTGATGGATCGACTTCCATTGGTGGAGCAGAGGGAGTATATGGAACTATAATCCAGAGTCAGTTAAATGCACAGCTGGAGAAGATTTCCAAAATCGTGTGCAAGATGCCATGGAAGGATTTGAAAACAAAGACAAGGATCTTGAAGTTGACGTCCTGGTGCTTACAAAACAAGTGGAGCTACACCGAGAGAAAAAAAGAACTTGCATTTATTTTGCGCCTTTCACGACCTCAGGATGTCCTAAATTGCTTCACAGCTAATGAAGTACTTTTGAAGTGCAGCACAAGGTCCCACAAACAGCAATGAGATGCCCTGTTTTTGGTGGTGCTGGTTGATGGATAAATGTTAGCCAGGACACTGAGGACTCCCCTGCTCTTCAGTGAAAAATGCCATGCGATCTTGTACAACCACGAGAGAGCGGCTGTGAACATGATTTAATAGCTCATCCGAAAAGCAGCATCTCAAAGTGCAGCACTGAAATGTCAGCTTATATTACGTGCTCAAGTTTCTGGAGTGGGGCTTGAACCCATGACCGTCGGACTCAGAGGCAAGAGTGCTATCACTGATCCAAAGCTGGCACCTGGCAGGGTATGATGCCCGTGAGATTCTGCAGGAAATGACACAGCCTGCATAGTTTGAGATTTGATATCGGACAGGCATTCAGATAGCAACAGCTCTGAAGTTAATGGTGATGGCAGAGGATGGAATTGGGTATCACTGGCATACATATGGAAGCTGACTCTGTGCTTGCAGACAATTATGGCATGTAGTGATGAGCAAGAGGGGACCAAGGATGAAATAATGGGCCACACTAGAGGTAATTATTCAGGCATGGAAAGAAAATATGTTTGAGGAGGTGTCAATTCATTCTGTGACAATTAGGAGTGGAATCACAGAAGAGCACAACAGTGGTGGACCATGGCAGAGAGAGGGCAAATGAAAATGAAAGTAATCAAGTGTGTTGAGAGTAGGTATCAAGGAGGACAAGGGATTTTGAGTCGTGGCTGCAGTCACATAGGATGTCATAGGTGACTTTAACCAGAGCAGTCTCCATTCTGTAGGTTTGGTGTGAAGCAAGCACATACTTCAGTGGTAACAATGCGCTCAATGAACTTATAGAAAAAGCACAGATGGCAAGAATAGAGGGTATTATAGTTCATAAGGAGGGGTATGACGACAGTGGGTGGGAACAATGTCTGAAGAAAGGGAAAAAGAAATGCAGAGCTGGTGAACTTGGATGGTCAAGGAACTAGTGTGAAAAGGGAGTGGAAGAGGGGAGAAAGTTAATTTTAACTGCAATTATGAAAACTATTGACTACTATGAAGTTTCTAATTAACTGAATATCTAACATTTATATAAAAAAATGTTCAAACACTTACTGGATGTCCCAGCACAGCCATACTGTTGAGAAATGTCCCCATCCCAGCTTCCTAATTACATGGTACCGTGCATTGAACAGGTCCCCTATTTTCACAGCATGGTAGCCACCTGAAAGACAAGCAAGGAAAAAATAACAATCCACTGGAAAGACAATTATTTTTCCTAAAAGGTAGAGTGCAGGTATGGTGTAGTCCAAAAGTGTAATTGCAGCAGTGAACCTGAAGACACAAAATCTAGAGCTGAAAGCAAGAGAGTATTTTACCAAAACACATATCCATAACCCAGATAAGTACAGTACTGCTCGTGAATAAAACAAAGTTATCGGTTTTGTTGTATAACTATCATGGTTTTTCTTAGAAGCACGTGGCTTCACATCATATGCCTGGAGAGCAGCAGTTTTAAGATAAGTCTCAGAACAAAACATTTTACCGACCACTGACAATCTTGCACGTTTAATCAGTAACAAGAGTTTAGATGAATAGTTGACTCAACTGACTTTTAATGAATGTGTATTTTTTTTGGAGAATAAAAGTGCAAAATGAGACTGAACACATTCTTGTATTTTCTTGAGAATTCTTTAAAAATTAATATCTGGTATCCCTTAGTTTTCATTTTTCAAATACAAACCCCTCCACATACCACACAGATAAACCCCAGGATCAGTGCAGAGTAAAGGTGGTCTCATACATTTTTGTTAACATGATCACAGAAGTGGATGTACCCCAACTCTGGACACTGATTCCCTGCACTGCACAGGAAGGACATCAGAACGTGGCAAAAGCATTGCCTTTCCAGGAGTACTACTGGAGACAAGAGAGGCGAAACTTGCCAAAAGTTCAATAATTAACTACAATGAACAAATATCACAATAAAGACAAGGTACACCAGCTCGTTTTCTTCATTTCACTTGCTCGGTTTGCTTCTAGAATACCAAAATAGCATCCTCAAATAGGTGAGCAGGATAGATTTTTCACAAATTAATATCTTCAACTAAATTAATTCTACCAGAAGGCAAGTCTTCCTTCAAAGAAATATTCAACCAACCAATCAGTACTATATGTTAACTAAAGTATGAAGATTTTGCAAAGTATTAGCTTTACATGGATCCAGTAGATCAAGGTAGTCCAAGACTTGGTATATGGCAAATTCAATGACCCTTGTTCTCTAATGACTTTCTCCTGGCAAAAAGCAGCAGTTTAAAATGCACAACAGAAGCCATTTAGCAAGTTCCTGCTTAAAAATTAGGTACACAAGGTGTTTGTTATATAGGACTGCAACAACCGTTTCATTGTGAACTGTGAACTAGTTGTGCTGTGGAATTCCCCAGAGCCGGCAATCAATTGAAATCACACTGAAGGGCGAAAACTTCCCGTTACGCTGGAATACCGCTGTTAAACATCCCCTCCCACCCCTCGAAAAAGTGAAGCCTTGTTGAAAGAGGTGTAACTGGGTTTTTAACGGCACATTGACTGATCCACCGTTCTGACCCTGAAAAACTAATTTTATATTTGTGGAGAGTCAAATGTTCCCATTAATATGATTAAGAATTACATATAATAATTTAAATAATTTTTAAATAAGTTTGACATTTCAGATTGTACCTTAACCAATGGGTATATCCCAATCTTCATTTCACTCTAAAATTTATAAAAAGCAAAATTAGAATCTGCACATTTTACTTCCTGGTTTGCTGTTGTGATTGGCTGCTTAGCCAGCTTGATGACATCACAGTTGCTGGATGCTGGAGATTCGCTTGATTTTGGCGCCAGATACAAAGGTCAGAAGAGCTGAAAACGGCACCACAGAGATCGCTGGATCTTTGTTGTCACTCACCTCGAAGAAAGCTGCCAAGTGCCGTCACTTCGCCGCTGACCGCAAATTCTGGGCCAATAAGGGATATCCGTGTGTGATTTTTTTTATACTCCCTTCATAAATTACGAGATTCTGCGCTAACAAATTTTCAAACGGGAAGTTGGAAGATTGTTAAGTGTATTCAGGTTTATTAGGCTTTGTTTCAACTTTATATTTGATGAGGGTGTGGATGATCCACAACTTACTTTTTGTTTTATTCATTCCTGGGATGTGGGTGCCGCTGGCAAGGCCAGCATTTATTGTCCATTACTTATTGCCCTCGAGCAGGTGGTGGTGAGCTGCCTTCTTGGACCACTGCAGTCCTTGGGTGAAGGTACTCCCACAGTGCGGTTAAGGAGGGAGTTCCAGGATTTTGACACAGCGACGATGAAAGAACGATGTGTAACTTGGAGGGGAACTTGCAGGTGACGGTGTTCCCATGTGCCTGCTGCCTTTGTCTTTCTCGGTGGTAGAGGTCATGGGTTTGGGAGGTGCTGCCGAACAAGCCTTGGCGAGTTGCTGCAGTGTATCTTGTAGATGGTACACACTGCAGCCACAGTGCACCGGTGGTGGAGGGAGTGAATGTTTAAGGTGGTGGATGGAGTGCCAATCAAGCAGGTTGCTTTGTCCTGGATGGTGTCGAGCTTCGAGTGTTGTTGGAGCTGCACTCATCACGCAAGTGACCATGAAACTACCAGATTGTCGTAAAAACCCATCTGTTTCTCCAATGTCCCTCAGGGAAGGAAATCTGTCGTCTTTACCCAGTCTAGTCTATACGTGACTCCAGACCCACAGCAATGTGGTTGACCTGTATGTAACTGCCCTCTGAAATAGCATTCAATTGTAACAAACCACTACGAAAAACAATAAGAACAAAACGTTGCGGCACGGACTGCAGCGGTTCAAGAAGACGGCTCACCACCACCACCTTCGAGGGCAATTATGGATGGGCAATAACTGCTGGCCTTACCAGCGACACCCACATCCCATGAACGAATAAAAAAAGTATAGTAACTTCATGCCCTTCCATGTTTTTGAATGCAGAGTCTCCAAGCGCGATACTGTTATGGCGAAGCTTCAGGAAGAGCAGGGCAACTCTGACAGCAACTTCCCGATTTCCACGAATTCACTGCCCCCCGTCTTGTCTAAATCTCTCCCTCCATAAAAACTCTCCTACCCACATTCATGGCCACTCCCTTGACCTCATCATCTCCTATGGTCTTTATCACTGACCACTTTCTTGCATCCCTCACTATCCAGATCCCCCTGGTCTTCTTCAATCCCACACCCTTCCGCATTCACCCCTGGAAAGAAAACTCTCCCCCAAGTTACCTACAACCACATTCTCAAAATCTCAACTGTCTAGCATTTTGCCCTACATCCACCATGATACATACTTATGCTCAACAACTCCCTCACCACTGCTTTTAATGCCCTCATCCATAGCAAAACCTGCACTGTCATCTGTCTCTGCCATTACTCCTGGTAAGGCTTGAACATACCTGGCACACAACTGGCTTTGCTACCCAAAGCCAGATTTGGCTTACCAACATAAAGTTCTACCAGGTCTCCCTCTCTTCTGTCAAAACTGCCTTTTACTCTACGGTATTAAGACATAAGAGGAAAGACCTTGGGATGTAGAGAGATACAGCACAAATCCAAGGAGCTGATAATGAGTATGTACAAGGCATTCATAGAGTCAGTCATAACGGCACAGAAGGAGGCCATTCAGCCCATCGAGTCCATGCCGCCCCTCTGCAGAGCAATTGAGTCAGTCCCAATCCCATTGTACAATTATGGTTCCCATATTGCAGCAGGGATATCCAGGCATTGAAGGCAGTGGGGAAAAGGACAACTAAATTGATACCTTGCTTAAGGTATTTGAGCTACGAGGAGAGATTGCTGAGCCTGAGATTTTTTAGTCTGGAAAAAGAGAAGGCACAGGGAGATATTAATCAAGATTCTTAAGGGAAATAGGTAAATTATACTCCAATAATATGTTTCAGATTGCCACAAACTGCAGAACCAGGGGACACAATCTCAAGCTTAGAAGAGGGAACGTACACAGACAGCTTAGATTTAATGACTTAACTACTTTATGTAAGCAGTGCTGCTGAACCAGGAGGCTGTCGATAGAGCGGAAGAAATTAAGGATGAGTTGGATAGATATTTGAAGGAGTGGGCGATTGGGAGGTATCAATTTTTGGAACTGGCCAAATTTGCTGCGTTTTCTCTGGTTCTGTGCTTTCCTATGTTCTCAACAGCGTAGAGGGTTTATGGTTAGACGTTAGGAGAATAACCTCAAAATTACTCCCAGTGCCATGCGCTATACAAAGGTAGGGAGAAACAGATTAGATTGTCAACATATATAGGAGGACTTCAGAATTCTAAGATAGCAAGTCGAGTACTTGGGTAGGGGGAAAGCTCCATAGACAGGGTGGGGTTTACCTAAATTCAACCACCAGCAGTCTCCTCGATGAGAGGGTATGTAGACCAGTGGGTGAAGGGCAAATCTTAAGAGCACGCGGTGAAGGGGCTAAAAATAAGTATTGTGCAGTGTAGTGGTAAACCACACTAGAAAAGTAAGCTGAAGGATGGGTATAGGCAGATAGGAGAAGTTAATATAGTGAAGGAAAGGATAAGAAAAAAAATAGAAGGGAAAAGAGTACTGAGGAGTATGAAGGTGTCAGGGTTGCAGTGTTTATATGTGAATATGCAAAGCATTAGAAATAAAGTAGAGAAATTAGAGGTATTAATTAGAATGTTGATGTAATCTTGACAGAAATTTGGCTTAGGCTGGACAAGACTAGGAGCTAAATATTCGGTTAGCTATTCAGGCAGAGATTGCAACATAATTTAAAAGGGAACTGAATAAGGAGCAAGAGTAGGGAATGGGATTGGATAGCTCCAGCTAAAGCTGGGCCGAAAGGCCTCCTTCAGCTAGAAGTTCTATGATACTATATTATTTTCTTGTCAGGATTTTGTTCAAGTGACCACGTTTAGGAGTTAGCAAACCATTTTTAAACGACTGTTTATTTCCAAAACTGTACTCTGCATACTGTGTGTTAATAGATTACGACCAAAGGAATACTGTGGTTAGGAGGGCTAGATGGATGGATGGTTTTCTCCTGTCTAAAACTGTTACACTGTTACTATGCAAATTGATAAGTCGAGGTGCAGCATGGACCAGCAGCAGGGTAGGGAGGACCATACTGCAGCCTATGAAACCCAGGCAGAGAGGACCTGCGGGAAGAAGGGAGGACAGTAGGAGTACACTTGTGTGTGTGTGCGCTAGGCCGATGTAGCAGAGCCTGGTCTCCAATCGTCTTGGATCCCCTTGCCATTGGACCAAGACCTTGCTCTGTCAAGCCCGTGTGGTAGCTGGTGTGCAACGGCCACCCCACATTCAAATAATTCACGCACAGGCATCTTCCACCCTTTAAAATGAAGTTCAGGACCTGGAACATCAGGACCCTCATGGACAACCCCAGCAGCAACAGAAACTGTAGGTCCCACATTGGACTCATCAGTCACCTGAGACCTAATTTTTAGTGTGGAAGCAAGTCATCCTCGGTTCCGAGGGGCTGCCTAAGAAGAGGAGGAGTTAATAGATTAGCTCATTCAATCAAAAATACAGCCAGTTGTATCTTGGCAAACCCCTGGGTAAAACCTAATTCTGATGCATAATTTATTTAAAACCTTCAAGAACTGATTTGCCCCACAGCTGTGCAAATGCAGAGTAACATTTTTGGAACTGCATAGATATTTTTTCCAGGGAAAAAATATTTCAACCTGGTACAACAACCCAAATTTTTTTTTTTTTTTTTTTTTAAAAACCTCGAAGCACAAAAGACATACTGTGGCTTCAACATCACACCACAGAAAAAAATAACCATAGCTCTTTAAATTTTTAGTGTAATTTTAAGAGAATGTGGAATCTACTTTCTCAATGAAAGGAAATGAAGCTTTTTTGATTATGGATGTTGTACAAGATTATAGAGCCTTTGGCATCCAGTGTCAATAACAAACATTCTAAGTCAGATATAGTACAGGTTAGATATAGTGTGAAGCTTCCCCAACAGTCACAAAAATGTGTGATTAACCTGAATGATAATCAATCTGCTTTCTCCCATGCTGTCTTTCATGGAGGTGGAAGGATGGAGAAGAAGTGAAACTTCCTCCAACTACATAGTTATAATATAAAAATATATACATTTTACTGATTCTAATCGAATTGAGAGTTTCAGATCACGCCAGTAAAGAGAGAACCAATTTCAAGATGGTAATTTAATCATTACCCCATGGTTTATGATGACATCTGAACTTCTTAATGGGCGACCTCACTTGCAATCACTCCCAGGTGTCCATTATTCTCAAAGTAATACCCAAGGCATTAAAATAAGAATTGTGTTTTGGAATTATGATCTAATTCCTACCAATTTACATAGTCGTTATGTAGGAACTGGTATTAATTTTAAATTATGAGAGACCAGAGAGATAAAACACAGGAGGTAGAAAGTATGGCTACATTGTTATTGGCTCTCAAGTGCACAAAAATAAGTAAATGTTAACAGACCCAAAATATTCTACTTGTGGTTTCCTGAAAAGAAATGGAAGTAATTATTTATACAAAAGATTTCCTTGCAACAGTTTTTCACTTTTGAGAGTCTAAAATGAGTGGCCACAGATGTGAGATTTAGAACAGAGGAGGAGAAACATTCTTTATACAGAGTTGAGAGGATATGGAAATCACTTCCAGGGTAGTAGGTGAAGCAGGAACTATGTTAACCTTCAAGATTAGATTGGACAGGTGGATAAAGGGATATGGGAACTGGGTGGGTAAATGTGACTAGGATTATTTGCTCACGTGGAAGGTAAATGCTGATACCGACTGCTTGGGCTGAATGGCCTGCCTCAATGTTGTAACTTCTATGTATAAGAGGCATGGCATGATTTCAACTGATCTGACATGCAGGAAACTTTCGATTTACCGGCACCTAAATAACCGGAAAACTCGGTTAACCGGCAAAATTCAGGAGTAGGTTCAGGTAACTTTTATTACTTGCCTTCCTCCATTTGTTGCTGTGCAAGGGTGTGGCTGCAGCTGTTGCTAAGCTACAGAGACGCTTGCAACTTGTGGCCATTGTTCTGAAGCTGTTGCTAAGCAACAGGGTTTGTTGCTTTATCTTTTATACTGTAGCTTTCGGTTATCCGGAATTTTTGATGAACCGGCACCACGTCGGTCCCGTCCGTGCCAGATAAAAAAGTGTTTCCTGTACTATAAAAAGATTCATTTTTAGGTCCTTTATCATATCTTCCTTGGAATTAAAAAAAAATCAAATCCCAAAGAAATCGGTGCTTATGTAGGGAAGTCCAATTTATACACTAAAATCTTGCATCTAGCTCACATATGTAGTATATTGGAAAGTATGCATCACACTTCAAAGCTCTGCACCTGCCAACTGGCCATCACACTAATTGATTGGCTGAAATAACTCCTATTCTTAAATTAAGCGTGTTGATTTGCTCAACGATAGGCAGGAAAACCTACTAATCACCAATCAGGAATTACGGTAGCATAGTGGTTATGTTGCTAGACTAGCAATCCAGAAGCCTGGACTAATAATCCAGAGACGCGAGTTGAAATCCCACCAGCTGTGGAATTTAAATTCAGTTAATTAAATAAATCTGTACCAGTTATGGTACCATGAAACTACCAGATGGTCGTAAAAACCCATCTGGTTCACTAATGTCCTTTAGGGAAGGAAATCTGCCGTCCTTGCCTCCAGACCCACAGTGGTTGACTCTTAACTGTTCTCTGAAATGGCTTAGCAAGCCACTCAGTTGTAAAAAACTGCTACAAGAAACAATAAGAATAAAACCGGACGGACCACCCGGCTTTGGACACGACAAAGGCACACCCAGTGCAGTCAATCCTGCAAAGTCATCCTCACTATCATCTGGGGACTTTGTGCCAAAATTGGGAGAGCAACAGCCTGACATCATCAAACTCACAGAATCATAGCTTTCAGCCAACGTCCCATCACACCATCCCTGGGTGTCATGTCCTGTCCCATCGGCAGGACAGACCCACCAGGGGTGGCGGCACAGTCATGATATCAGGTCAAACATGGGCAAGGAAACCTGCTCATTAGCACCTACCAAATGCCCTCAGCTGATGAATCAGTACTCCTCCATGTTTAACACCACTTGGAAGAAGCACTGAGGGTTGCAAGGGCACAGAATGTACTCTGGGTGGGGGACTTCAATGTCCATCACCAAGAGTGGGCTGGTAGCACCACTACTGAACAAGTTGGCAGAGTCCTGAAGGACATAGTTGTCAGACTGGGCCTGTGGCAGGTGGGGAGAGAACCAACACGAGGGGGAAAAACCTACTTGGCCTCATCCTCACCAATCTACCTGTCACAGATGCATCTGTCCATGACAGTATTGGCAGGAGTGACCACCGCGCAGTCCTTGTGGAGATGAAGACCCATATTGACACTGAGGACACCCTCCGTCATGTTGTGTGGCACTACCGCCGTGTTAAATGAGATAGATTCAGAACAGATCTAGCAGCTCAAAACTGGGCATACATGAGGCGCTGTGAGAAACATAGAAGATAGGAGCAGGAGTAGGCCATTCGGTCCTAGTGCGAGTCAGCAGAGAGTGCTGCGAGTTTGGGTAAGTGTGAGTGTTCTTTAATTGTTATTTCTCTTTAAATCATTCTTGATACGATTACTTAAGCAGTTTAAGTAAAGGGGAAAAGTTAAATATTTGGCATTCTGTTGGTTTAAGAAGAGTAAAACAAGGTTACACTGCAGTAGGAGTAAATTGGCACAACAGGCAGTGGAAACCAGTTTTCTAACCAATCAGCAGGGGTGACTCATTTGGCTGCAAACAAACAAACAGTATAAAAAGTCTAGTCCTAGTGAGAGCAAGCACTGAGTGCGAGTCATCAAAGAGTGCTGTGAGTTTGGGTAAGTGTGAGGTGGGGCATTAGGTGCTCTTTTCAAACTTTAACTCTGTGGGTTGTAGTTAATAAGGCCTTTCTGGTGCAGAGTGACTGTTGTAAACCATTTAACTGGTGTAACTAGAGGGATTGATTTAATTTCAATCCAATTCATTAAAGGGGATACTAGCATCTAAAATCAGGCAGAGGGTGTCCATAACTAACAATAAAAAATTTAATTAATTACATAGAATGGAGCAGGTGATGCGTTACTGTTGCGAGATGTGGGAGCCAGTGAACCCCATTGAGGCTCACGGTGATTACGTCTGTGACAAGTGTCTGCTGCTACAGGAACTCCAGCTCCGTGTTGATGAGCTGGAGTCTGAGCTTCAGACACTGCGACACATCAGGGCAGGGGAGAAGTACCTGGACTCTGTGTATCAGGAGGTGGTCACACTTATGAAGCTAAGTAATTCAGATGTAGCCCATGGTCAGGGACAGGACGGTGTGACTACCAGTGAGGCAGGTACGGGGATCCAGGAGGTAGAGCTGGAGGAGCCACAGCCCTTGCTCTTGACCAACAGGTTCGAGGTTCTTACTCCCTGTGGGGACAGGAGCAGGGACTGCAGGGAGGATGAGCAACCTGGCCACAGCACCATGGAACGGGGGGCCATTCAAGAGGGGGGAGTAAATAGAAATGTTGTAGTGGTAGGGGATAGTATTATTAGGGGGATAGATAGAGTTCTCTGCAGCCGAGAGCGAGAGTCCCGAAGGCTGTGTTGCCTACCCGGTGCCAGGGTTAAGGACATCTCCTCTGGGCTGGAAAGAAACTTGCAGTGGGAGGGGGTGGATCCAGTTGTCGTGGTCCATGTTGGTACAAACGACGTAGATAGGACTAGGAAGCCGGTTCTGTTAAAGGGGTATGAGCAGCTAGGGGTCAAATTAAAAAACAGAACCTCAAGGGTAATAATCTCTGGATTATTACCTGAGCCACGAGCGAATTTGGCTAGGACAAATAAAATTAGAGAGTTAAATGCGTGGCTCAAAGACTGGTGTGGGAGAAATGGGTTTTGCTTCCTGGGACACTGGCGCCAGTACTGGGGCAGGAGGGAGCTGTTCCGTTGGGACGGGCTTCACTTGGCCAGTGCTGGGACTAGAGTCCTGGCGGATCATATTACTAGGGCTGTAGAGAGGGCTTTAAACTAACTAGTGGCGCAGAGGGGGGGGGGGGGGGGGGGGGGGAGGTTCCTAGAGAGCAAATAATAAAAATGACAACAGAGAAGGTCATAGACTTAGGTAGCAGTGGGGAAATTAAAAACCAGAGCGTGTCAGGAAGGGGCAGAAGGTATGGAGTAAAAGTTGAAGTAATGAAAAGGGCAAAAGCAGGAACTAAGTGTCATAAAACATATTTGAAAGTTCTCTATCTGAATGCACGTAGCATTCGTAACAAAATAGACGAGTTAATGGCACAAATAACTACATATGGGTATGATCTTGTGGCCATTACAGAAACATGGCTGCAGGGTGACAATGCCTGGGAATTAAACATACCAGGTTATTTAACGATCAGGAAGGACAGGCAGGAAGGAAGGGGAGGTGGGGTGGCTATGTTAATAAAGGAAGGAATCACTGTAATACAGATAAATGATATTGGGTCAAAAGATCAGGATAATGAAACAGTTTGGGTGGAGGTAAGGAATAATAAGGGGAAAAAAACACTAGTGGGTGTAGTCTATAGGCCTCCGAACAGTTGCAACTCTGTTGGACGGAGTATCAATCAGGAAATAGTTGAGGCTTGTAATAAGGGAACATCTATAATTATGGGGGATTTTAACTATCATATTAATTGGACAAATCAAATTGGGCAGGGCTGCCTTGAGGATGAGTTCATTGAGTATATTAGGGATGGGTTTCTTGAGCAGTATGTAACTGAACCGACCAGGGGGCAAGCAACCTTAGATCTGGTCCTGTGTAACGAGACGGGATTAATTAAAAATGTCTTAGTAAAGGATCCCCTTGGAATGAGTGACCATAACATGGTTGAATTCCATATTCAATCAGAGGGTGAGAAGGTTGGATCTCAAACAAGCGTGCTAAGCTTGAATAAAGGAGACTATGAAGGTACGAGAGCGGAATGGAGTAGAGTGGATTGGGAAAATAGGTTAAAGGGTAAGACGATACATGATCAGTGGTGTACATTTAAAGGAGTTATTTTACAACTTCCAAAAAATATACATTCCACTGAGAAGAAAAGGGTGTAAAAGAAAAGACAGCCATCCGTGGCGAAGTAAAGAAATTAAGGATAGTATTCGACTAAAAACCAAGGGCATATAAGGTAGCCAAATCTAGTGGGAGGATAGAGGATTGGGAAAACTTTAAAACACAGCAAAAAATAACAAAAAGATTGATTAAGAAAGGGAAGATAGATTATGAAAGTAAATTAGCAAAAAATATAAAAGCAGATAGTAAGAGTTTTTATAGTTATATAAAAAGAAAAAGGGTGGCTAAAGTAAATGTTGGTCCCTTAGAGGATGAGACCGGGAAATTAATGGTGGGAAATATGGAGATGGCAAAAACACTGAATGAATATTTTATATCAGTCTTTACAGTAGAAGACATTAAGAATATCCCAACACTGGACAAACAGGGGGCTATGGGGGGGAAGCTAAACACGATCAAAATCACTAAGGAAGTGGTACTCGGTAAAATAATGGGACTCGAGGCGGATAAATCACCCGGACCTGATGGCTTGCATCCTAGGGTCTTGAGGGAAGTGGCGGTAGGGATTGTGGATGCATTGGTAATAATTTTCCAAAACTCCCTGGACTCCGCAAAGGTCCCGGCGGACTGGAAAACTGCTAATGTAACACCCTTATTTAAAAAGGGCAGTAGACAGAAGGCTGGAAACTATAGACTGGTTAGCCTAACATCTGTGGTAGGTAAAATTTTGGAGTCCATTATTAAGGAGACAGTAACAGGACATTTGGATAATCATAATTTAATAGAACAAAGTCAGCATGGTTTTATGAAGGGGAAGTCATGTTTGACAAATTTGCTGGAGTTCTTTGAGGAAGTAACGTATAGGGTGGATAAAGGGGAACCAGTGGACGTAGTGTATTTAGACTTCCAAAAGGCATTTGGTAAGGTGCCACACAAAAGATTATTGCTTAAGATAAAAAATCACGGGATTGGGGGTAATATTCTGGCATGGATAGAGGATTGGCTATCCAACAGAAGGCAGAGAGTTAGGATAAATGGTTCATTCTCAGACTGGCAATCAGTAACTAGTGGTGTTCCGCAGGGGTCAGTGCTGGGTCCCCAACTCTTTACAATCTATATTAATGATTTGGAGGAGGACCGAGTGTAACATATCAAAGTTTGCAGATGATACTAAGATGGGAGGGAAAGTAGTGAGTGAGGAGGACATAAAAAACCTGCAAGGGGACATAGACAGGCTAAGTAAGTGGGCAGAAATTTGGCAGATGGAATACAATACTGGAAAGTGTGAGGTTATGCACTTTGGCAGGAAAAATCGTAGAGCAAGTTATTATCTTAATGGCAAGAAATTGGAAAGTACTGAAATACAAAGGGATCTGGGAGTCCTGGGGCACGAAACTCAAAAAGGTTGGTATGCAGGTGTAGCAAGTGATTAAGGCGGCCAATGGAATGTTGGCTTTCATTGCTAGGGGGATAGAATATAAAAATAGGGAGGTATTGCTTCAGTTGTACAAGGTATTGGTGAGACCGCACCTGGAATACTGCATACAGTTTTGGTGTCCATTCTTAAGAAAAGACATACTTGCTCTCGAGTCAGTACAAAGAAGGTTCACTCGGTTAATCCCGGGGATGAGGGGATGGACATATGAGGAGAGGTTGAGTAGATTGGGACTCTACTCATTGGAGTTCAGAAGAATGAGAGGCGATCTTATTGAAACATATAAGATTGTGAAGGGGTTGGATCGGGTGGATGCGGGGAAGATGTTCCCGATGATGGGTGAAACTAGAACTAGGGGGCATAGTCTTAGAATAAGGGGCTGCTCTTTCAAAACTGAGATGAGGAGGAACTACTTCACTCAGAGGGTGGTAGGTCCATGGAATATGCTGCCCCAAAAAGCTGTAGAAGCTACATCATTACATAAATTTAAAACAGAAATAGACAGTTTCCTAGAAGCAAAGGGAATTAAGGGTTACGGGGAGCGGGCAGGAATTTGGACACGAGTCTAGGTTCGGATCGGACATGGCCCTGTGGGTAGCAGAGCGGGCCCAGGGGCCGTGTAGCCTGATCCTGCTCCTATTTCGTGTGTCTAATTCTGTTAGATTCAGGAGATGGTTCTGTGATAGTAGATTGGCCGTTAGGTTCAGATCAGCCATGATCTTATTGAATGGCAGAGCAGGCTCGAGGGGCTGATTGGCCTACTCCTGCTCCTATTTCTTATGTTCTTATATGTTCCCTCGAGCCTGCTCCGCCATTCAATGCGATCATGGCTGATCATCCAAGTTCAGTACCCGGTCCCTGCTTTCTCCCATACCCCTTGATCCCTTTAGCCTTAAGAAATATATCCAACTCCTTCTTGAATATATTTAATGCATTGGCCTCTACTGCCTTGTGGTAGAGAATTCCACAGGTTCACCACTCTCTGGGTGAAGTAATTCCTCCTCATTTCTGTCCTAAAAGGCCTACCCCTTATCCTTAGACTGTGACCCCTGGTTCTGGACTCCCCGACCATTGGGAACATCCTCCCTGCATCTAGTCTGTCCAGTCCTGCCAGAATTTTATAAGTTTCAGTGAGCCAGCAGCAGCAGAACTGTATTCCACCACAATCTGTAACCTCATGACCCAGCATATCCCTCACCATCATATCATTACCATCAAATCAGACGACGAACCCTGGTTCAATGAGGAGTGTAGGAGAGCATGCCAGGAGCAGCACCAGGCGTACCTAAAAATGACAAACTGGAGAAGCTGCAACACAGGACTACATGCATGCAAAACAGCGAAAGCAGCATTCTATAGACAGAGAAATGCAATCCCACAATCAATGGATCAGATCAAAGCTCTGCAGTCCTGCCACATCCAGTCGTGAATGGTGGTGGACCATTAAACAACTAACGGGAAGAGGAGGCTCCACGAACATCCCCATTCTCAATGATAGCGGAGCCCAGCACTCGAGTGCAAAAGACATGGCTAAAGCGTTTGCAAGCATCTTCAGCCAGATGTGACAAGTGGATGATCCATCTCGGCCTCCTCCCAAAGTCCCCATCACAGAAGCCAGCCTTCAGCCAATTCGATTCACCCCACGTGCTATCAAGAAGTGGCTGAGCACACTGGATACAGCAAAGGCTGTGGGCCCCGACAATATCCCGGCTGTCGCGCAGAAGACAAGTGCTCCAGAGCTAGCCAAGCTGTTCCATCTCAGCCCCAGGACATTGCTACAGGAGTTCCTCAGGGCAGTGTCCTTGGCTCAGCCATCTTCAGCTGCTTCATCAATGACCTTCCCTCCATCATAAGTTCAGAAATGGGGATGCTCGCTGATGATTGCAGTGTTCAGTTCCATACACAACTCCTCAGATAATGCATGCCCGCCTCCAACAAGACTTGGACGACATTCAGGCTTGGGCTGATTAGTGGCAAGTAACATTTGCACCACCCAAGTGGCAGGCAATGACCATCTCGAACAAGAAAGCGTCTCACCACTGCCCCTTGACATTCAACAGCATTACCATCGCTGAATCTCCCAACATCAACATCCTGGGGGTCACCAATGAATGACCAGAAACTTAACTAGACCAGCCACATAAATATTGTGGCAACAAGAGCAGGTCAGAGGGTGGGTATTCTGCAGCGAGTGTCTCACCTCCTGACTCCCCAAAACCTTTCCACCATCTACAAGGCACAAGTCAGGAGTGTGATGGAATAGTCTCCACTAGCCTGGATGAGTGCAGCTCAAACAACACTCGAAGCTCGACACCATCTAGGACAAAGCAGCCCGTTTAATTGGCACCCATCCACCACCTTAAACATTCACTCCCTCCACCACCGGCGCACTGTGGCTGCAGTGTGTACCATCTACAAGATGCACTGCAGCAACTCGCCAAGGCTTCTTCGACAGCACCTCCCAAACCCGCGACCTCTACCACCTAGAAGGACAAGGGCAGCAGGTGCATAGGAACAGCATCACCTCCAAGATCCCCTCCAAGTCAGACAGCATCCTGACCTGGAAATATATCATCGTTCCTTCATCATCGCTGGGTCAAAATCCTGGAACTCCCTCCCTAACAGCACTGTGGGAGTACCTTCACCACGAGGACTGCTGCGGTTCACCATCACCTTCTCAAGGACAATTAGGGATGGGCAATAAATGCTGGTCTTGCCAGCGACGCCCACATCCCAGGAACTAATTTTTAAAAGCCTACATGAGAGTAGATTGTAGCAACACGCTCCCTCCTTAAGAATGCTGCCTCTGCTCACCTCTTCTAGCCACCCTCCGAGTGCTCTACTCCCCCAACCCTTTCCTCCACTCCCCCACCCTGATTACTTCTAGATTCTATCCTATTATTGTGAAGCCTCACATCTCTCCTCAATGCTCCCTGCCACCCCCCCCAACATTAGCAAGTATTCCTAGGTGCTCCACTCCCAAACCTAACCTAAGATCTCACACTTTTTCCACAGGCCTCGAGTGCCAAACCCAAGCAAAATAGTCAGACACAGAGATACAGATGCCATGGCAATAAAAATGTGAGACAATCATCCAGGGAACGGTTAGAAAGAGAGTTGTTAGGTAAATGAACAGAAAGAGAGGTACACAAAACATTTGGAGCAGGAAAGAAGCAAAGAAAAAGAGTTTTTAAAGAGAGAATTTTTATTTCCCACATCAACTCCATTGTCATTGTATCAATTTTTTTTTTGAAAGCAATTACACTTCAGTTTTAGATGTGTAAGATTGAAAGGCAGTGATTTTATGATTATTTTTTTTTTCTGGCCTGGAGCAGGAAATTTACAAACACCTTCCAATCTGCAAACTTCCCTCACCAAGCAGCAAATAAAAATTGAGATTTACCTCAGGCTACATTTACTTCACAATTAGACATCTTGGCCGTAAAGTGACAGGCCTGCTACACCACAGCTTCACCTCAGTAGTAGAATAATACATTGGGTTAAAAATTTATTTTCCATTATTATAAAACACCTTGCTTCACCTTGAGCAATACATTGGGTGATCAGATATTAAACAATACATTGTTCATTATTTGATATAACATTCCTGTCATTAGATTTAAAAAATCCTGTTATAGCCCAGAGGAACTTCTGTAGCATTACTCACAGCAAGTCTCAAAATTTTTTTTTTTTTTATGACAGGAATGTTGTATGAAGTAATGAACAATGTATTATTTAATATTCAATATAATAAAAAGCATCTTATATCTAGAACATGGGAAAGTGTTCTTCACACACAAAGCATCACAAAGTCAATGTTAATCACATTTAACTAACTAGGTTAAATAATCACCATCTTAAGATAATCATGCTGATTTGCATAATATTCATAAATACCAACCCACACAAAACCAATTAATGCATTTTTTTTTCAAAGCTACTAATCGAACGGCAGCAAGGGCCAGAAACAAACCAATTAAATGGTTCAGAGAACTTTGTTCCAATTTTCTTTCCCGTGGTCATGTTGTTTCCTCAGCTAGTCAACTAAACACATCGAAGAACATATTTTATAACAACCACAAAAACTTGCAAAACTCAAAAAAAAATTAAATGTAGTTATAAAATTGTAGAAATTCTGCTGGAAATGCATTCAATGTTTTGCCCCCAGAGGTTCCACTCCCATAGCCTTGGTGCTTGAGATTTGTTCCTTTCCTGAAGCTTCCCTTGTGCAGCCAGGCCCTCCCTCACAATAATTTTAGGCCACCATGATAGTGCCAGATCCATAGTCTTGCAGTTGACACATTTAAATGCTGCCAAATCTTGCGAGCCCTCCGCTGCTTCTTACCCACTCACTTCCACAAATAACTTTGTTGCACTCCAGTAGAGTACCTGAATTGCCCTTTCAGCAGGTGCCTCTTGTGTGTTCCCAGGTCTGCCCATTTGCAGACCTGGCTCCTCCCAGGCTCAAGCCTGTCTTGCACTGCTTCTAGCCACCACACCACCTCCAAGCCCCCATTTCCCTTTCAATGCTTCCACCATATATTTGTCTTTCTCAGTTGTCCAAGCCCCTCATCTCAGTGTTTGCAGATCCGCATTGCTCCCAGAATCCTTATTTTACCACTGCTCCATCATCTTCTCCTCCCAATGCTCCAAACCCCCATCCCTTCTCAGTGTTTAAGATGCCACTCATTGCTTCCAGGACCCATACACCCCACTGTTCCCAATAATCCCCCTGAATCCTAGAACCAAAATTCGTGCCCTTAACACAGCCAGAACCCATCTTCCTCTCTTAACACTGCCAGAACTTAGCTCCTCACGCTACTGTCAAGTACTCCCATACCCTTATCCATTGCACTTCCTAAACTTAACGGGGTAAAAATTAGGTAGCGCACCCTTTGGGTAGCTTCCCTTTGGGGCGCTACGCCAGGGCAAAAAAAGTTAGCGCCCCATGGCCAATTTTCCCAGGTAGCGCCCCGAGGGGGAGGAGGGGCGCTACTGGAAGCGCCCCGCGTCCCTCTTGGGGCACTGCGAGCCAATATCGCAGCGCTACGTGCCGTGGTACTGCAGGTCTTCCTCCCCTTATTAAAGGGGCGGGTCCTGGTGCAGCGTGTCCCGCTGCCTAGCTGGGCCAACAGGGATCTGGAGTGCCGGCAAACGAGCCCGGTGCTCAAGAGGCGTGCCGGGCTTACGTAGAGCAGCTGGCACCCCGCGGGGGCGGGGGGGGGGGGGCGGGACTTCACGGGCCCGGGGACAGCAACGGGGGCAGGTGCTGGCAGGCGGCTAGCAACAAAAATGGCGCAGTGCCGCACGGTGCTAACGGCTAGCGCCGCCGCTAACCTCCCGCTGAATTTCGCGGGCAGCATTAGCGACACCACGCCCAGGCGCTAGTTGCTTTGCGCCCCATTTAACAGAAGGCGCAAATCAACCGAATTTAGCCCCCCAACATCTCAAGCACATAACCTCCAGTCTTCCAAACCACCAAGCTATTGAGACCTCAATCTCCAGAGTCTACCACTCCCCCCAGTACCTGCTACCACACCTCAGACAGCCTCTCCTTCACCCACCCCACCAAATCTGGTGCATGTTGCCTCCCTGTGTATTCTAGGAAATACTAAGATAGATCAATAAAGGAACATGTTTGTTTGAGAAACTTACAGGAAAAAGGAGACAGTTACAGAAAGAACGAGGCAGAAAGAAAAAAACGAACAAGTTAGACACAGACACCACAATGAAAAAAATAAAGGAAGATATATGATGACAAACAATACAGGGAGAGAAGTACAAAAATAATTAGTGTACAAAAGAAGTAGAAAGATCGTTAACTTTTTTTTGTATAGGAACAGAATTGGGAGAAACTATTATAATACACAAACAGATCTCCCATGGAATTGCTCACAGTAAGTTGGAGGATCACGTTGGGTCATAATTTGTTGTAGCAGGGCATCGAACAGCATCTGCCGTTAGTTAGACTGGCCCTTAGACTGAGAAGAAAGTGTAGAGTAGATGAAATCAGTGTTGAATCAGTTACAGAAAGGGAAATAAAGAGGGAAAGAACGATTCAATGGAGAGAGAGAAAAAAAGACACAGACAAGAAAAGTAAAAATAAGATCATTTAATATTTTACATTTTTAACATCTCCAACAATTAAAGCCTGCAGGAATGAGACTCCATACTTGTAATAGTTACTTTTCAGTGCCAGAGCAGTTGATTGGCAGGAATTAATACTTATCACGTCGCTAAAATGGTACTTGGGCTTGAAATGATAGACTTAACTTTGTGGCAAGTTTAGTTCATATCTACCATGCAAATGCAGCAACTTCACACCATTCAATGTAATTCAATGGTGAGGCAGACAGCGAGATGCCGTTTTCGCAAAGCTAATGGCAGAGCGGCGCATCTTGGACAGCAACTTTTGGATTTTTGAGTTTAACCGCGCATCTGCCCCTTGCCTGAAGTAGCTGTACTAATTGCGCATAAATAACGGTGAGTGCCATTAGCCTCTGTTATTTTGACATCAAATTCTGGCCCAGAGTATCAAAGCCATTGATTTACAATGACTGAAAATGTCAAATTCTTCTTTATGATTTTATTATGGGATTTTTACTCTTATTTTGGGATGATTCTGTTCATTTTTCCATGAAAACGATAAATGTATGGCCTTGATTATTATACATTTCATTACCTGTATGTTTTAACTAAAATCTTACCTTTCTCAAAGTTTTGGATGTCCAGTGAAACGGCAGGCAACATGCAACAGAAATGAAGTAGGTATATTGCGCTTGATATTGGTGGAAGTGGGATGGGGTTGTTGTATTCAGCAGTAGTTAAGGGGGACAATTCTGGATTTTCATAGCATTGAATGGCAGCTCTGGCGAATGGCAGCACTGTGGGAAATGATCCTGTAGTTTGGTAGCACTGGACAGTGGAATTTGGGGTTTTTTGCTTAATGCGTGCTTTCTGGGATCTGGTGGTTGTGCAGGGTTCCCTATGCAATGGCAGTGCTGTGGAGGAAATCCAAGGGCAGAGGAACATTGGGGGAAGGTCTGTTGGGACTGGAGGTAAAAGGTCCTGGATGTTGCAGCTCTGGAGGGGATGCTAAGTTATTGAGCGCTAAGGATAGGTTTGACAGAACTGGGGAGGGGGTGCGGGGAGAAATAGGATCTGATAGCACTGGAATGTAATGCCAAGTGTCAGGGTTTGGAAGGAGTGGGGTCTTTGAGGCTGGGAGCACTGGGGAGATAAAAATGTTCCCCGTTTGGAGTAAACTCAGTATTTTGTGGTGCCTCCTTGTCAAGTCCTCCATAAACTTAACATTTCCAGTATGGGACACCAATCAGCATGCCTCCCAGTAACCTCAAAAGCCTATAATTTGTGTTAAGAATTATCGAGTACCCTGTATGGACCATTGCAAATAGAAGCTCGCTCAGCCATGTACCTAGCGCAGCGACTGATCCAAGATAGGTTCTTACTTTATCAAGTTGCTAATGTGAAAGCACACTGGTTTCTTTTCTTGTAATAATGTTTCTTTTGAGTGGCGTGTGTCCCAGTCAAGTGTTGTTTTACCAGCCGATATGTGCCTTCCAACAACATCTTCACACTGGCCTTGTAGTCAACAGGCCCTTCATTGGATGATCTATGATTCACAAACAAGTCAAGACCCTTCCAAAAAGGATAAGCACCCATGCATCACCTCTGTTAGCATGAAAATAGTGCTTCATTGTCATTAAACATAGTGTGGTTCTCACCCTTTTCTATACTTATATTGAACAGAACGGTGACTACGAAAAGTGGCAACCATCATGTCAAATGACTGGTTTTTATCAGGGGTTGATGTTTAGTCAAATGGGGCCTCCTTACTGGGAGAGTTTCCCATTGGGACATTGATCGCTTAGCTTCCCTTAACTGCTCACACTGATTTAATTCCCCCTTCTGTGGTTGCCAGAGGTTTATATATTCAATCTTGGTGTGGGATTGTGTCCTAAATCCCTCTGAGCTACTCCTTGGTACTATTTATATCCCCTTCCTGCCCTATCAATCACCAGGTTTACAGTAAAATGAACATGCTTAACTTTACACAAAGATTAAACTATATGTATAAATTTGATTTCAGCTCCGGCACTGAAGACAATGACTTCTGAAATTTAAACCTAAACAACTAAGATTCAAAACAATCCATTAAGGAACTGTATTTAATCTCTGCCCCCCCTCCCCCAACACACACACTACTTGTAGATTGTACCAGATGTAGCAAGATTATGTACAGCTCATAGCTTAAATATTACAATGTCTGATCAAACAACGACCACTTTTCAGCCTGCAAAGCAAGGCTTCATAAATTCAACAGAAATTGGGCCTTCAAAATAGGGAAATAAAAATCCCATGTCCCACATTAAACTTGCAAAACCATACTCTGAAAAGATTTAACAGTTCCAACAGCAATAAGTCTAAGAAAGCAGCCATTAAATGACAAAAATACCCTCAAAAATATATAGCTGATCTCCCATGGCAATGCTCACACTGAATCAGAGGATATGCTGTTTCACAAAGAGTGAAAGGGAAGTGCTGCAGGAAGTAAGTTCAACACTTGTAGGAAGCGACTTCTATATGCAAATCTTAAAGTTATATAGGCTAGTTGATCTCCCATGGCATTGCATATGGGAATTCGAAGAATATAGCCTCTCTCTGCTGTCATCATGTTGCAGTTTCTTTCTCTCTCTATCTTCTTCTGCTTCTGCTTCTTTGTTTCTTTCTTTCCTTTTGGGTAGGAGGTTATAGTCAGAATGTACTCGTGTGGCAGGGAAAGGAGCCACCAACAGCTACAGGCTGCATTTGGGGTAGAGTTGCAAGGAAATTGCAGCCTTCTGCGACTCCCTTCCCATCCCCAAATCCATCACCCACGCGTTCTCCCCAACTCCTTTTCTCCCATTGTGTCCCTTATCCCCTCAACTTCCCACTATCCCCATCACCATGCCACCCCCACCGGTGTCAAGGGAGCAGATGACCACACATTGAGAATTTCATTTCAAGGCCTCAGTCTCTCTCAAAAGCCTGTGCTTCAATTTGATATTTCTCCCCCACAACAGCTGAAGAGAAGGGGGTGCAAAAGAGGCTGTTGCAGATCGAGGGAAGGAGACTTTCAAGTGGGAACGTGGAGGTGGAAAGGGTAGCACATGATGGTGTCAAAGGAGGTGAGGCCATTCTCCTGCCCCCCCTTCCCTCCACCCAACATCGGTGCTAAACCACAGAAAATAACTCAAGGCATGGCTTAGAATGAGGCTTATGTACAGCAGAGTGGCACAAGACCTCATAACCATGTATTTCTTAAAAGGGATGGTGCCCAGAGAGGTTTTCCCTCCCTTGAGATGATGGCAATACGCTGTTTGTATGTATAGGTTTAATGAATGAAGAATACTTCACTTCTAAAGAACAAATCTGAAAGCATATCTTATTCATATTTCCCTACACAATTGGATGCAACTGTGCTTTAGATGTTAGTCCCATTAACACACATGACCAGATTTGAAGGCAGAGATTATGCCCAGTAGCTAAATGTTTTAAGCAGCACCAGGAATCTGGGGCTTTCAGTACTTTACCACTGATGCAAAGAACTTACAATAATCAACAAAGATACCAAAGAAATTCAAGCAAATGTGCACAACCCTGAAAATGTACCGGCAAGACGAGCGGTTTTGACAAACCTGAATACACTGAAATCAGAAAGTGACTAGAAATAGATTATATACTCAAAATAATATAAAAATAAAAATTCATATAAACAATTATAATTCTTTATAACTGAAGATGTTTTCAGCTTTTCCTTGAAGGCAAGCAAGTGTAAGCTTGATTAAATCGATAGCACTCTTTCCTCCGAGTCAGATTATAGATTCACAGCCCAGTACAGATTTGAGCAATTAATTCAGGCTGACCTCTGGCCATAATGAGGGAGTACTGCATTATCAGAGATGTTATTGCTTAGATGAGAAGTTAAACCAAAGCCCCATCTACTCAGGTGTATGGAAAAGATCCCATGGTACTATACAAATAAGAGCAGAGTGTTCTCCCAGTACCCTGCGCAACATTCCTCCCTCAACTATCACCAACAAAAACAGATTATCTGATCATTAATTCATCTGCTGTTTGTGGAACTTTGCTACAGGTAAATTTGCTTAATGCAATTACCTATTCAATTTGAACAGTGACGGCACTTTAAAAATTAATCCATTAATGTACGGTCCTTCAAGACATCCTGAGGACATGAATGTTTCTATGAAAATGCAAGTTCCTTCTTGATCTTTGCCATGCAACACAAATAATTGCGTTAGTTGTGATATCTAAACAGGTTAAGGTGGAAAAGGCAGTTTAAAATAGTACTTTCCAGGAAATATAAATTATGTGACTTTTCTCAGTAGAATGTTATTCACTCTATGACCATAAATATATGGCATTTTTTTCTGCTTGTAAAATTAATCTGAAATAGCGGTTTTGTTATTGTAAAAATATTTATAATGCTTTAGTCCCCGAGATATCTGCACTCCTCTAAAGGATCCCTGATTATAATCGCTCAACCTTTGGTGGCCGTGTCTTCTGTTGCCTAGGCCCTTAGCTCTGGAATTCCCTGCCTAAACCTGTCCACTTGGCTACCTCTCCTTCCTCCTTTAAGATGCTCCTTAAAACCTACCTCTCTGACCAAGCTTTTGGTCACCTGCCCTAATTTATCCTTATATGGATCAGTGTCAAATTTGTCTTAAAATACTTCTGTGCAACACCTTGGAACGTTTTACTACATTAAAGGCGCTATATAAATACAAGTTGTTGTTGTCGTAGGCTGAAAGGATAGAAACTTTTAACGTCAATGGAAATCAGGGGGAAACTCTATTGGCTGGAGTCATACCGAGCACAAAGGAAGATGGTTGTGGTGATTGAAGGTCAATCATCTCAGCCCCAGGACATCGCTGCAGGAGTTCCTCAGGGCAATGTCCTAGGCCCAACCATCTTTAGCTGCTTCATCAATGACCTTCCCTCCAACATAAGGTCAGAAATGGGGATGTTCGCTCATGACTGTACAGTGTTCAGTGCCATTCACAACTCCTCAGATAATGAAGCAGTCCATGCCCGCATGCAACAAGACCTGGATGACATTCAGGCTTGGGCTGATAAGTGGCAGGTAACATTCGCGCCACAGACAATGACTATCTCCAACAAGTGAGAGTCTAACCACCGCCCCTTGACATTCAATGGCATTACCATCACCGAATCCCCTACCAGCAACATCCTGGGGGGTCACCATTGACCAGAAACTTAACTGGACCAGCCACATAAATACTGTGGCAACAAGGGCAGGTCAGAGGCTAGGTACTCTGCGGCGAGTGTCTCACCTACTGACTCCCGAAAGCCTTTCTACCATCTACAAGGCACAAGTAAGGAGTGTGATGGAATACTCTCCACTTGCCTGGATCAGTGCAGCTCCAACAACACTCAAGAAGCTCAACACCATCCAGGACAAAGCAGCCCGCTTGATTAGCACCCCCTCTACCACCTTAAACATCCACTCCCTCCACCACCGGCGCAGCGTGGCTGCAGTGTGTACCATCCACAAGATGCACTGCAGCAACTTGCCAAGGCTTCTTCAGCAGCACCTCCCAAATCCGCAACCTCTTCCACCTAGAAGAACAAGAGCAGCAGATGCATGGGAACACCACCACCTCCAAGTTCCCCTCCAAGTCGCACATCATCCTGACTTAGAAGTATATCGCCGCTGGGTCATAATCCTGGAACTCCCTACCTAACAGCACTGTGGGAGTACCTTCACCACACGGTCTGCAGCAATTCAAGGCGGCGGCTCACCACCACCTTCGAGGGCAATTAGGGATGGGCAATAAATGCTGGCTTTGCCAGCGACGCCCACATCCCATAAAAACGAATTAAAAAAATGTTTATTCCTCCCCCTCCCTTGAAATAGTACTAAGGTGACCTTGAAGCCTTGACATATTTTATATTACTCACTAAATACTGTTTCAAATTTAACAGCACAAGTTGGATATATTTTCCAACACCAGTAAAAACTCAAAGTAGACACGAACAAAAAAAAACCTCAGCCAGAAAGCAATGAGATACATCAAGTCTATCCATAAAGATCAGATGTACCCTATTGTAGTTACAGTAGATTGGGCCTTACCTTTACAATAGTCAGCAGGGTCTTCCTGTTCTTCATCATCAGATCCCAGGATTTCCTCCTCTGGTTCTGGAGGAGCAGGCTCCGGTAGAGGTGGTGGTGGAGGAGGGGGAGCCACAGGAGCTTTCTGTTGAGCCTCTGGCCTTGAGGAAAAAGGGGAAAAAAATGAGGAAGGACTTTAAATGTTATGCATGACAGGTTACAATGTTTTTTGATCGGAGTTTTATAAAGAATTGAACCTCATAAAAGGATACAATTCATTTCAATTGCTCACCTTCAATTAGTTTAAAACCAATTAATTCTAAAATCCTTCACATATGATTTATCATATAAAACTTAGTTTTAGATCTTGCACTGGGTCAGTGCTTAGTTCACCACCTTGTGTGGTTCTGAAGTGTACAAACCAGGAGAGTCCGAGCTACAATTCTTGGTCTATGCTGTTTTAACCGATAGGGACTAGGAGTGGCAGTTGGACACAGCAAGAGACTTCAGCAATCCCAGGCTGGGAAAAAGACAGACATCCAGGGTTACCTTCCCTGATTCAGAGACCACTTCTGGAAAGTCCAACTATATATGGATATTAAAAGTGGATAGGATCAGGTCCAGTTCTGATGACCCTAAAGCTGATGAATGTGGCAACATGGTTGTTTGTATTCACAACTGAAGAGTAGCCACTTGGACAAAATTTAAAGAGGGCTGCCGCCTTGAGCCCGACCTCCAAAATGAGTCACTGCCTTCAGAAGAGGGGAGAATACTGGAAAAATTAACTTAATAAAAACGTTACACCCATCAGCTAGCAAAAATCTATTGTGAAGTCATATGGTATCATAGTGAAAAGAGCACAGGACCTCCAAGGTGAATTCGTGACACCTTCTAGGGGAAAGACGACAGCAAGAGATGACCACACACATATGCCCATAGGGCGAGAATCAATCCTGGAGACTCAAGCATCTTCATGTGGACAATTACAGAGTGACATTCAATGTTATCTGAGATTTCAATAAAGTAAAATGATGGACTTGTGAAACTTTCATACACCAGCATTTTAGACATTTTTCCTCCTTTGAGATGGAGAAATTTGAGAAGGAGCTGTAGGAAAGCAGATTTTGAATGCGAGAAGGTGCATAGGGATTTATTTGCTGAGTAAATCAACCGTTTGCTTTGCTGTAAAATTCACTGTTTGGCTTCAAGTCATGCCGGCCGCAAGTCCCGCCCCACCTCCATCTCATTGGCTGACAGGGTGGCAATAGGCACTCCAAACAAGGTTGACCAATAGTTTCGAAATAAAGCCGATGCTTACAGGCATGTTATTGATGATGGTAGCAATTTGAAATTATTAACAGCATCACACAACATTCAAAGAATATCAGTTTAAGTACTATTTTTCCTATAACATATTGGTGCTAATAGATTAAAAATTATGCTTCAACATCAATGAAATTCTGTCATTAACAGAGACCTAAAAGATATTAAAAGATGCCAGAGGACTGGAAAATTGCAAATGTTACACCTTTGTTCAGAAAAGGGTGTAAAGATAAATCCAGCAACTACAGGCAAGTCAGTTTAACCTCGGTAGTGGGGAAGCTTTTAGAAACAATAATCAAGGACAAAATTAACAGTCACTTGGACAAGTGTGGATTAATTAAGGAAAGCCAGCATGGGTTTAGTAAAGGCAAATCGTGTTTAACCAACTTGATCTGTGTTTTTTGATGAGGTAACAGAGGGTTGCTGAGGGCAATGCAGCGGAAGTGGTGTACATGGATTTCTAAAAGGCGTTCGACAAAGTGCCACATAACAGAATAACAAAATACTGCGGATGCTGGAAATCTGAAACAACAACAGAAAATGCTGGAAAAACTCAGCAGGCCAGGCAGCATCCGTGGAGAGAGAAACCGAGTTAACGTTTCAGGTCGAAGACTCGACCCGAAACGTTAACTCTGTTTCTCTCTCCATGGTTGCTGCCTGGCCTGCTGAGTTTTTCCAGCATTTTCTGTTGTTATGCCACATAATAGGCTTGCCAGCAAAGTTGAAGCCCATGGAATAAAAGGGACAGTGACAGCAAGGATACAAAATTGGCTAACTGACAGGAAACAGACTAATGGCGAACGGTTGTTTTTCGGACTGGAAGAAGGTATACAGTGGTGTTTCCCAGGGGTCGGTTCTAGGACCACTGCTTTCCTTGATATATATTAGTGACTTGGGTGTGTACAGGGCACAATTTCAAAATTTGCAGATGACACAAAACTTGGAAGTACAATGAACAGTGAGGAGGATAGTGATCAACTTCAAGAGGACATAGACAGGCTGGTAGAGTGGGTGGACACATGGCAGATGAAGTTTAACACAGAAAAGTGCAAAGTGATATACAGGAAACTCTTTACCGGCACCTAAATAACCAGAAATCTCTCTTAACCGGCAAAATTCAGGAGTAGGTTCAGTTAAGTTTTACTTCATATTAGTGGCTGTGTAACCGGGGTTCCTGGATCTGTGGCCGTGTAACCGGGGTTCCTGCACCTGTTGCCATGCAACAGGGACGCCTGGATCTGTGGCCGTGTACGGGGCTCTCGTACCTTAGTAAGTATACCTCTCTGTAATCCGGACTTCTTGATCAACCGGCACCACGCCGGTCCAGTCGGTGCCAGATAAAAAAAGTTTCCTGTATTTTGATAGAATGAGGAGAGGAAATATAAACTGTTGGGTACAATCCTAAAGAGGGTGCATGAACAGAGAGACAAATCATTGAAGGCAGCACGAAGAACCTATATAAAACACTGGTTCAGCCTCAACTAGAGTATTGTGTCCAATTCTGGGCACCACACCTTAAGGAGGATGTGAAGGCCTTAGAGAGGGTGCAGAAGAGATTTACGAGAATGATTCCAGGGATGAGGGACTTCAGTTACGTCGATAAACTGGAGAAGCTGGGGTTGTTCTCCTTAGAGCAGAGAAGATTGAGAGGAGATTTGATAGAGGTGTTCAAAATCATGAGGGGTCTGGACAGAGTAGAGAGAGAGAAACTGTTCCCATTGGTGGAAGGGTCGAGAACCAGAGGACACAGATTTAAGGTGATTGGCAGAAGAACCAAAGGCGACATGAGGAAAAACTTTTTTACTCAGCGAGTGGTTAGGATCTGGAATGCAATGCCTGAAAGGGTGGTGGAGGCAGACTCAATCACAGCTTTCAAAAGGGAGTTGGATAAATACCTGAAGGAAAAAAATTTGCAGGGCTACAGGGAAAAGGCAGGGGAGTGGGACAAGCTGAGGTGCTCTTGCAGAGAGCCGGCACGGGCTCGACCGGCTGAATGGCCTTCTTCCGTGCTGTAACCATTCTAAGATGTTTGTCTGAATTCCTTCTCAACTGGGAAACACTAATGGTGCAAGAGGATATCAAAATTATCAATTTTTTTTTTGGGGGGGGGGGGGGGTGGGGTTGGAAGGGGAAAAATAAATTGATATTGCATCCAAAAGGAATGTACTGTAATACCAATATCAGCTTAGTTACATCTGTGGTTCTGAAATGTCAAATATTTTACTCTGACACTGAAAAAATGTGACAGATGTTTCCAGCTCACACGGATGTGATGTATGCAGGAACGCCACCGGGATCCAAAATTTAAATGAATAAAAATTGACTTCAAGGCAGATTCACCACAGGTCCGACTGAAGAGGCAGCTGCATCCTACATTGCTCTCCATAAGACCTTTTAAATCAGAGCATGATATTAAAAAAGATAAAAAGTTTGCCAGCCTCTTCAATCCCATAATTTGTAAGCTGCAAGCTGAAGGCGAGATAGATGTAGACTGAGCCCTACAGCCATTTTGCAAAACAAAAGTACACAAATATAAAATCTTTAGCAAGCTTTAAGCTAAAATATCAGCCACCATATAAACAAGCACTGTACTTTGCATCTCTGTGCTTCAGTGACTGAATCCCTATGCTTCATCATTACGTATATTGCAACAATAAGCATAAAGGAAGATGAATCTTTTGTACCATTGTAAAAATAATAAAATGTTCACTTCGGGTACCAGCTAGCATTAAATATCCTGCATGTGTAACAGCACAGTAAATGGTTCCCATAGAAACAGATTTTGCATTTACGAACAACTGCTTAGGGAACGATCACCAATATGGTCAGCATTGCCAGTGCATCAGTTCAAACAAAATATTGCAAAACCAAGAATTATATGAAGCCAGCTACAGACTCCATTTTAAATATTTTTAAAAAATCAAATGTAATTTGCAAGATTCTTCCCTTTTCTATTGAGGCTGGAATCCTGCAATAAATGCCATTATTTTGCAACTGTATCTATCTAGACACACTTCATTTTCCAGGAGCGGTTTTGAATGACAAACATACCACTACTATCAATTCTACATAAAAATTCATTTTATAATAAATAATGTTCCCTGCAAGCTTCTGGCTACAGTACAGTTTTCACTAAAGTAATATGAAAACGTCACCTTTGTGCAAAGGTTCCATATAATTAATCTATTTGCTTCTGATTGATCAAAAGACAGAGCAGTGAACTATGTACTGTATTGCATTTTATTATTGACTGTATTTTAACAAAGCCCCAAGGTGCTTTTAATTAAATTTTATGAAATGTTCACATCATAAACTCATCTATGAAAATTTAAAGCATATTTTACAAAGTCCTGGTTTCATATTGTACCATGTCTTCTCTCTCTAATCGTGCAGACTCAGATTATAGTCAAATACAATTTTCAGCCAACGTAACAAGCTATTTCCTACAGTAACTAAAGAAAAAGACTTGCATTTCTATATAGTCACTGTTGTAATGTAAACGTAGTGGCCAATTTGCACACAGCAAGTTCTCAAACAGACGATAGCAAAATACTGCAGATGCTGGAAATCCGAAATAACAACAGAAAATGCTGGAAAAACTCAGCAGGCCAGGCAACATCCGTGGAGAGAAATTAGAGTCGACGTTTCGGGTCTAATCCTTTTTCAAAACTGGAAAGGATAGGACTAGTGGAAACAAAAGACGGCTCAGATTAGGTGTGAAATGTTCTGGCAGAATGAGAGACATCTGCCATGTGGGAGAGAGAAAAAAAAAGGAAAGGGAGGGGCGGGAGGGAAAAACCAAAACAAAGGGGTGGATTAAAAAGTATAAGTAAAAATGTAATAGGGGCCGAAGTTATGATCTGAAATTGTTAAACTCTATATCGAGTCTGGAAGGCTGCAAAGTGCCTAATCGGAAGATGAGGTGCTGTTCCTCGAGTTTACGTTGAGCTTCCGTGGAACAATGCAAGAGGCCAAGGACGATGAGGTCCGAGTGGGAATGGAGCGGTGAATTAAAATGACAGGCGACCGTAAGCTCGGGGTCACCTTTACAGACTGAACGGAGGTGTCCCGCAAAGCGGTCACCCAATGTGCGTTTGGTCTCCCCAATGTAGAGGAGACCGCATCGTGAGCAGCGAATACAGTATACTAGATTGCAAGAAGTACAAGTAAATCGCTGTTTCACCTGGAAGGGGTGTTTGGGGCCCTGGACAATGGGAAGGGGGGAGGTATAGGGGCAGGTGTTACATCTCCTGCGCTTGCACAGGAAAGTGCCGGGCAAAGGGGAAGGGGTGCTGGGGGTGATAGAGGAGTGGACTAGGGTGTCTCGGAGGGAGCGGTCCCTACGGACTTGAACCCACAACCTGCTAACTCAGAGGCAAGAGTGCTACCAACTGAACCACTGCTGATACTACAAGAGAGTATGGCGGCGAAATTCGGTATCGCCCCGTTTGGGGCGCTAGTATTGGCGGTGCGCAAAGTTTAGCGCCAGGCGCAAATTATCGCCACCTCCTGCGAAATTGGGTACCTGCGCCCGAGGGCGATTGCGGCGCTGCACGACAGTCTTAAGGTGCTGACCCAGCGGAGCGAGGCGCTACCTCAGTGCTGGCGAAGCTCATGTGATTTCAGTCAGCAATGGAACACAGACACACTGGCACCATTCAATTCTTAAAGGGGAGTTCTGACGAATGGTCATCAACCTGAAACGTTAAATCTGTTTCTCTCTTCACAGATGCTGCTTGACCTGCTGAGTTTCTCCTGCATTTTCTCTGTTTTTTTCTTAAAGGGGAGGGTTGATCTTGCCTTGCTCTCCATCCACATCCTGCTCATTGCAGCCTTGAATCTCAGCCTGAATCTCAGCCTGAAGAGACCTGTACATCTAATCTGCTGGAAAGAACAATGGAGAGAACCAGGGAAAGATCTCAGAGTGCAGACCCCACAGTCTCTTCAGATTCGATACAAGGGCAAATCAAAACCAACCTGCAAAACTCCTTCACACAGCGTGGAATCTCTCCAGAAGTCTGTCTGTCTCTCTCTCTCACACAATGTGTGGTGCAAAAATGTCACCTTCCAAAAAAAAGGCAGGAGGTGCTCCCCTTTAAATAGCACTCCCCTAGTCCCTTTCAGAGAGCATAACGGTCCCCTCAACCAGTCGTTGCTAGCGCCAGGCGGTAAGGCAGGGGGCACCACTGAATTTCCAGACCGGGGCGCCCCAAGGGCGTTGCACTCTGGAATGACGTCATGATCTGCGTGCGCGGGCGCTACGGTTTAGCGCCGGCACTAAATGTCCGCTCAATTTGGGACGAGGCACAGGGTTCGCTGCGCCTGGGCGCTAGTTGGTTAGCGCCCCACTTCTCGACCTCTTTAGGCGCTAATGGGTGGCGCAACCAACTGAATTTTTCCCCCTATATGTCCTGTTCAACAGAGACAAATATTAGGAACTCCGTAAGTAATACTGGCTAGATAACCAATGTGCAACAATGTTGAAAATTGAGTTCAGAGGAGTCCCACAAATGGGGATATTTATTCATTTCATGCTGCAAACAGCTTAAATTAGGATATTTAAAACTATGTAGATTTTTCTGATATCAAAACTGTGGCAATTGGGCATTAGTGCGTCAAAATGCAATGTTCCAAAGTAAAGGCAGATGCAAGTTAGAGCCTGTTCAGTTTCCAGTCTGAACCATAGCAAATATGGAGATACCGAGCAAAGGCTGTTTAGTGTTCCAGAAGGGTGAAGCAAAAATTGAAGAGTGCTGATGCCTGGCAAGTACGTGGCAGCCAGCTGCAGGGCACTAGCATGCCCTGAAGACTGGTGGTGCACCCATTCTCTTGACAGCAGACATTTTCACCTGACAAAGAAATGGGTATAAAATTAGGGACATGTTCCAACAAATGCCCATCCCCAGTAAAAGGAAAGTCAACAAAATTTAGTGATATATAATATCTTGGCTCTCGACCTCACTTGCTGCTGTGTATCGTTATAGAAAAAATTATGCCACAGTATATGTCATCTAAGCATTTCTTATGGTTTGTTCAAATGTTCAGTCAAGCAAAATAAAATTAGTGCTCATGTTTTCAGTACATCTTGGTTTAAATTTTAAACATGATTTGTATGATTCTAACATTTATATTCTGTTACTGTAGGTTCATATGAACTATAAATTTGATCTTTAAAAATGCAGACTACCTCTGTCAAACTGCTTTGAAATAATGGGTAATCTAACAACACATCAGGATAGTATCCTGCAATACTGATTCACATGAAAGTACATGTGCCGAGATGTTACATAAAGCCGTACAGCACAAATTAAGATGCTGCCTGCAGCTACATCTCTCAGAGAATCAGTACTTGAATGAATGTTGTGAATTACCTCAGTGTCCTATGCCAACTGCTAGATTCCTGTGTTTTTTACTGTACCAAATATTTCTGTAGTGGAATCTTCCTCAAACATTTGAGCAGGATATTGCAACAACTCTAGTCATCCTACAAATGACATTACTGATGTGGATTGCAAATCTAGCACAGAAATGCATTGACAATCCACTAAACAAGTCCAATCACATCTGTTTAACATTTTCTGGTTAATATGCCCAACAACTATAATCGTCCAGCGTTATGGTAAAATCAAATACAATAAGGCATACGTCAGTGCCGGCTAGATTATTCAATCGCAGCAGCAAGCAAAGGAATGTTTAAATTAGTCAGGTCTGTGTTGAACAGCAAAGAAGCCAAAACATTTTTTAAATTCAATCTTGGGATGTGGGTATCGCTGACATGACCAGCAATTATTGCCCATGCCTAACAACCGCGTGGTTTGCAAGGCCACTTCAGAGGGCAGTTACGAGTCAACCACACTGTTGTGGGATTGGAGTCACATTTAGGCCAGGCTGGGTAAGGACAACAGGTTTCCTTCCCTAAAGGACATGAGTAAACTAGTTGGGTTTTTACTGGTACCAGCTTTTTATTTCCAGATTTTTAAAACCAAACTTAAATTCTCAAATTGCCATGGTGGGATTTGAATTTACGCTTGCTAGATTAATGCAGGCCTCTGGATTACTAGGCCAGTAACATAACCACTAAGCTAGCGAACCCGTGTCTGTTCAATTACACATTGCTAATAGAGAGGAGTAAGCAGTATATTCAGTATTGAGTACATAACCCATCCAGAGGGCACAAAAATGTCACTGTGCCAACACCACTGGCAAAATCACACATGCACAATATCTGCACTCACAATAAACATAACATAAAGCCAGGTGCACATGTACCAAAATAAGATTTTGCGTATGTAATTAAAATGTATATTTATTTTACAAATTCATTTTTCAATTTAAGATTAGCCCCATCAGAATTAACTGGTAAAGAGAAGCCCTAGATAAAATTAATTTCCTCAATTATTTAGAGATAAATTTACTTACAAACTATAAAGTACAATGCTTCCTGAACCAAATATCAGACTGGCTATTGGTTCTTGAACTGCTCACACTGCATCATTTAAAGGATTGTACATTAGCGTCCCCAAATAATCATAACTCTGTATAGCAGTCTTTTTTGACGTTGGAGGAGATAGCCAAGATATAATTTTTTAAGGCAGACTTTTTCTGCTCCATGGAAAAACACATTTACATTGTAATGTCAGTATTCAATGTCAGTATTCAATTAAGTCCCATTGGGCCAGACTTTGCTGTGAGTGGTGAATGAACAGCACTCACCGTTTGTTAGACTTGTACTTGCCCATAGACTTTCTATGGGGTATTGCATGGCAAGTTGTGGTCAGTGGGGCATCCAAACGACCCAGCGCCCTCTACAGGGAATCTGGTACCTGTGAGAACAGGGCAAGCAACTGTATCTCCTTAGCCAATTAGACTGAATAATCGTTAATGAGCAGCAGAGAGTCTGAACCAAAAAGGGTAAGCTAGAATAGTGAATTCAATGCCAAATCAGGTACAGAAAGCAAAATAAGAGGGAAAGATTGGATTGAGAGAGATAAGAGACAGACAGAAATATATTGTTTTTATAAATCTCCAACAATAATTATAAACTGAAGGAATGAGACACCACACTTATAAGAGTTAATTTTCAGTGCCAGAGTGGTTGTTTGGTAGTAATTAATACTTACCATGCCATTAAAATGGTACTTAATCTGAAATGGACAAACCCTAACCTTTTAGGACGAGTTTAATCCGTATCTATGACATCAGTACAGGAACTTCATGCTGTTCAATACATTTGAATGGGAAATGAGATGCGGTTTACATGCAGCTTATGGATCCCTTTTAAAGAGGGAGTCTCTCTCCCTCGCTCGAACAGCAACTTCCGGATTTTCAAGTTTAATTGCGCATGTGCACTCGCCGGAATTTGCTGTCCGATTTGCGCATAAATGACGGTGAGTGCTGCTAGCTTCACCGTTATTTTCACAGCAAAATCCATCCCATTCTCTTTTTTGATCCAAATCCCCATCTTGCTCAGCCTGGCTACCACTGTAAATTGCTCTTAAACTATCCAATCTTGTGTGTTCAGCCTGGTAGTTTCCTTGAATGACATATCAAACATCATAACTGGACATCAAAATGACTGCTATTTTTTAGCAGCACCCTGGGTATGAAGTCTACTCTTAATTCAAACCATCTGTAATTCTACTTTGAGTACTACTAATAATCAGGGAGTATATTTTATAACTCATCTATTATGTATTTTATTCCTTTTAATTTTTGTTTTTCATTCAACACACTACCAGCCATTATCACTCCCTTCCACTGCCTCACTGGAGAACGGCCAGCTTAAAGCTCAAGCCTAGAAAAATAAACTGCATACTGACAAAAAACTACAAATTTCAAATATAGCATACAGTACTTGTATGCTCACCAACACATCCAGCACAAGTGTACAATGCAAATGAGCCAGAATGGAAGAAATGCTGTCCATTTCAAGCTCATATTGGACCTCTCACATTGCAACTGGATCCATGGGTAGCTACAATGAGCCAGACCCAAGCAATAAAAGAAGCCACAAGATGCTAGTTGCCCACCCTGGTCTATTGCCAGGTAACTTTCCAAACTAATGAATTTGCCACCAATTCTGAACCTTATGTTTTACCAATGTTGTCATATGTGAAACATTATTAAATGCTTTCTGAAAAATCAAGTTAAATTGTCAATTGCACAACCTTCAAACACTAGTTTGTTTGCTCCTCAAAAAAAATCCAGTAGAAGCACAATTTATTATTTATAAGTCCATGCTGATTACTTTTTATGGTCTATGTACTGAAAGATAAATAAAACAGGCAGACTAATCAGCCCATCTTGGTCTTTCCCATTGCAGTATCCAAATTTCACCTCTACTACTCTACCTGGAAGGCTATTCCATCCGAGGAGCCCTTAGTCAGGTTCAGAGTGGAGGAGTGGCAGGAGGTATGGAGTCAGATCCTAAACATCCTAAAATGTACGAAGCATAAATCAAGATCATATATCACACATACCGCACCAGTTCCAAACAGAGCACTGCTATAGTGGCTGTGGCCAGAAAGTCACTCGAACACATATTCTGGTCATGCCTGCACATCCAGAAGACTATTAGGACCAAGACTAGTCTTATAATCCCAGAGGATCCAACTCAGTGCTTGCCAGGGCTCTCCACTGGCGCTGCAAGAAGATACATTACACCCCCCCATTCCGTGGTGAAGTACAGTCCTTCCAACAAACATGGTGAAACACAAAAGGGCATATGTCAATCAGAACAAGTGATATCCAGCTTCCACCAACAACTGGGTAAATACCAAGCTGGCAAAGTCCATTCTTGAAGGTTCACAACACAAATTGCCTCCCAGTATAGCAACCAACCTCTGAAGGGCAATGACCCCAACTGACTTTGCCACTGGTATGCAGGGCCTCTTACCTGTCCCTAGAAACCAAAGCTAAACAAGCTACCTCAACCCTTTGACCCCGACTGCTCCCGATGCAAGTACATCCATGCCAAGAAACCTGGATGTATGAATCCATTCCTCCCAATCAAAATGTACAATGGGTTGGCAAAATATATATGTACCTTCATAAGATATATCTATGAATGTCCATTTAAATGTACAATGGCCTCATAAGTTATAGATGTGAATACAGTTTCTTGAGAACCCAACCAAAAAAGTGGACTACATTAAACAGTCTGTCATTGCCCTCTATCCACTGTCAATGTGAAAGTGGAGGAGATTTGGAACAAAGTAGTTATTTCCAAATGGGAACCTGACCAGCAGTAATAATTTTTTTTAAATGTAATGCAACACATGTATTAGAATGTAAATCATATGTACAGAACAAAGGGATCTATTTTGAGATATGCCAGTGCATTCCAGGATCAAGTGAAGCCCAACCTCTTCAGGATATATCAGGTGCCTCTCCTTACAGGGAGAGCACAGTTAAAAATTCAGAAAATGGATTAGCCCACCAAAAACTAACGAAACAAAAATAATGAAATTAAATCCAAACAGTAAAACCAGGAATGTCAAAATAAAAGTGCCATGCAATTGCCCACTGGTTACTGTGAACCATTAAACACTACTACGATAGCAAAATACTGCAGATGCTGGAAATCCGAAATAACAAAATGCTGGAAAAACTCAGCAGGCCTTTTAATTTCTCTCCACGGATGTTGCCTGGCCTGCTGAGTTTTTCCAGCATTTTCTGTTGTTAGTTCATTAAACACATCATGTTGATGTGCAAGAGTTACCCAAGCACAAACCAAAGCAGGAAACATATGCAAGCAATCAGAGGAATCCTGTCAATTATCTTATGTATCCTGGTCCTGTGGATGGCATCCTTTGTCTGGCCTAGGGCAATCCACACAAAGGTGAAAAAGCACAAAGAATACATCTCAAAAGCTGAAGTTAATTTAACTTTCAATTGTTTGTGAGGCATTTGGAATATTGTGCACAATTACTGATGCACTTCATTCTAAAAGGACATTGTTACATTACAAAGGGTAAAAAGAGTGATAATGATGATGCTGAGATTTTGTGCTCCAACTTAAAGGCCTGGATTTTACGGGGCTCATGACTGTACGCATAACCCCCGAGTTTCCGCATGCGTGAAAACCCGGAACTTGCGATCAGTCAGGTTTCTCCTTGACAGATTGTCTGCATGCACCCCAGAAACACTTGCTGGCGCAGAGCTGGACTATTTGCCCAACTACTGTCCAGCGAATGCCCACAAAACCCTTATGCCTGCTTTTACCAGTGTAAGAGTTAAAATAAAGGTATGATTAAAACATGCAAAAACATTTAAAATTAGTTCAAGTAAATTTTGGGCCAGAACAAAATGTTATTATTTTTCAAAAATTTAAATTTCTTATTTTAAATGCTTAATCAAAAAGGGACTTTTAATTAATTTTGAACATGGGAAATTTTTTTTTATTTGAAGTGTGTTTTATTTGGGGATCTCTCATAAGCTTATGGGGATTCCAAATGGAATCCCCATAAGCTTGTGAGGAATCCTCCTTTCTAATTGGTTGGCCTGGCCCACATGATCCCAGGGACGCTTCCGAACCGTTTGCATCCTTAGGATCCGTGGGCCTTTATGCAGGCGTATGCCTGGAGGCCTAAGACCTCAAGACTCCGAAGCTCTGGAGACACCCGGTACTTTTGGATTTTCTTTCCGGGTCGGAGGCGTATTCCGGAGAGGGAGACTGAGGAAGAGAGATGCAAAGGATGCCACAGGATGGCTGGTGTGGAAAAGGAAAAGATTCATGCTGTTGCAGTAGGGGATGCTCTTCTGAGGTAAGGAGCATCAGTTGGTCCACTTCAGTAAACAGATGAGCAAATAGTTATTGCAAACCAATAAGCATGAGGATATAATGAAGGAAAAGGTGAAATTGCAAATGTCTAAAATAATTCAAGCTTCTTTTCTTTTATCCAGGGGTTAAATGTCAGTAACTTAAGCTGTGTCACCCTCGAACTGCCTACTTCAACGTACATGAATGCAGTGTGCATTGACTCACCCTCAGGAGTAGTGCCACACCCAAGTCTGGCAATTCTCTATAAGAACTGGCAAAAATCAGAAATCCTCAGTAGAAAAAAAATCACAGGAGAATTTGTACAGCTCTTGTGTTGCACTACTGGGCCAACTCCTCTATGACATTAACCAAAAAATCCTCTAAATATTGAGTTTCAAATAAAAGTTTTACTATAAAACAGTTTCAAGAAACGTAATAACACACAACACAAAATGAGCAACAGAAATGTAGAGCACACGTGATATCTTTTATACGTGAAAGGGAACAACCCAATCTTACAAGTTCTTGCATGTACTGCCAATGCTGCTTAACGTCTTTCCTTGATTATTTAACAAAACATACAAGAAAAAAAATAGCTTTTTACTTTAAAAAGACACTAAAAACATACTATTCTGTTCATATTAACATAGGTCGATTAATTCAATACAAAAACAGTTGTCCTCTAAATTCAAATAGGTTACGGGTAAGATTGTCTTATGTACGCTGCAATTAAAATACAACTTTAAAAGAGACAGTTTTTCATTTAAGAGTTCCATAATCCTAAAACTATTTGGCTTTTGAGGTATGGGTGTTATACAGGAACCCTAATATGACATTTCTGATCTCCATAGCATACCAAAAATTGTGGGGAACTAATGAGAGTGAGGAACTTAAACTAATTAAGATCAGTCGAGAAAAAGTACTTGAGAAATTAATGGGACTAAAAACTGACAAAATCCCCTGAACCTGATGGCCTACACCCTAGGGTTCTAGAAGAGGTGGCTGCAGAGATAGTGGCTGCATTGGTTGTGATCTTCCAAAATTCCCTAGATTCTAGAATGGTCCCAGCAGCTTGGAAGGTACCAAATGTAGCCCCGCTATTCAAGAAAGGAGGGGAAGAGAGAAAATAGGGATCTACAGGCCAGTGAGCTTGACATCAGTCATCGAGAAAATGCTGGAATCCATTATTAAGGAAATGGTAACAGGGCACTTAGAAAATCATAATATGTTTACGCAGAGTCAACATGGTTTATTAAAGGGAAATAGTGTTCAACAAATTTATTAGACTTTTTTGAGAATGTAACTAGCAGAGTAGATAAAGTGGATGTAGTATATTTAGATTTCCGAAAGGCATTCAATAAGGTGCCACATAAAAGGCTGTGACGCAAGATAACGGCTCATGTGATTAGGGTTAATATATTAGCATGGATTGAGGGTTGGTTAATGGACAGAAAACAGAGTAGGGATAAACGGATCATTTTCCAGTCGGCAGGCTGTCACTAGTCAGGTGCCACAAGGATCAGTGCTTGGGCGTCAGCCATTTACAATCTCTATTGATGACTTAGATGAAGGGACCACGTGCAATGCATCCAAGTCTGCTGCTGATACAAAACTGGGTGGGAAAGTGAGATGCAAGGAGGATACAAAGAGATACAGACAGATTAAGTGAGTGGGCAATAAGGTGGCAGATGGAGTATAAAGTGGGGAAATGTGAGGTTATTCACTTTGGTAGGAAGAATAGAAAAATAGAATATTTTTTAAATAAGAAAGTATTATAAGTTGGTGTTCAGAGAGATTTAGGTGTCCTCGTACAGAAAACAGAGTTAGCATGCAATTACAGCAAGCAATTAGGAAGGCAAATAGCATGTTGGCCTTTATCGTAAGGGGATTGGAGTACAAGATTAAGGAAGTCTTGCGACAATTGTACAGAGCTTTGGTGAGACCACGCCTGGAGTACTGTGCACAGTTTTGGTCTCCTTATCTGAGGAAGGATATACTTGCCTTAGAGGCGGTGCAACAAAGGCTCACTTTTGTCTCCAAGTCAGAAGCTTGTGGGTTCAAGTCCTACATCAGAGACCTGAGCATATAATCCAGGCTGACACTTCAGTGGAGTGCCATCTTTCGGATGGGATGTTAAACCGAGACCCCCCCTCTGCCATCTCACAAAGCCTTTTTCAGTTATTTACATGATTACAAGCGTTTTTTTGCCACCCCCTTCTCATGGTGGACTTTTATATCTTGAAGTTATCAATACATCAATGCCCAGGGAAGTTTTACTTACAAGGTTTCAATGATTAGTACCTCGAATAGGTGGTCATTCACCATGGTCCAGGCCCAACTATCTGACTCTAGCCGCAAATTGAGTGTTCAGCATCAAACTGCTTCAAATAGCCTGTTCTGGCCCTGGCAAGAGTCCTCTCCTCAGTGACAATGTTTCCTTTAAGCACCGTGGCTGCACCGCTATCTGCTGGTCCCATGCAGCCCGGGAACGGCTTTTCCAATGTGAAATTTTACGCATGCGCAAAACTTTGAATGGGCCGCACAGTCCGTTAAAGGGACCATGCACCCAAATTTAAAATTAAGGGGAACATTGCTCAGTGACACAATACAAACTTCATCCCAAAGACTATTTTTAACTGAGAATTTTTATTTAATGGCGTAAAAATTTAATGAAACTTTGACCCTCGTGCCTCACCAATAATAGTACATTTTCTGCCTTGTTGTCTTATGAGTTGTCACAAAGCAGTCTAGATTTTATAATTCCAGAGTGCAAACTGCAACTCCCATGATGCATCTCTCCTCATGTATATACACACGCAAAATTTGTTAATATCATTAACTCCCCAACCCAATTGTCATGAAATCTCTGGGTACTATAGTTCAACAAAAGCAGAGTGAAAACTACAACTCCCTTGAAACATCTTTCAACACACTAAATTTTTCTCCTGGGCCTAGATCTGTGACACCCAAGGCTCAGGAGAAATGTCTAGCTTTGGCGCTGAAATGAGGGTGGAAAACTTCTGGTAAGGATTTCTAATGTTAAATGATTAACTGTATCGGGATGTTTAATGATTGTAGCGCAGATTAGTAATTGTCATCTTATGTTACCTGTCATGAGAATAATCTTCAGTGCATTCCGTACACTATTATGAAGGGGAATGTGGAATTCCAAGATATATATAACTATTTATGTATAATCTAAAAAAAAAATCTAAATATACTTTAAAAAAAAGCTATCTTCCCAGTTTTCAAAGTTTTCCCTGCCTCCTCCCCAAAGGAAGGTGCTTCACATTACACTATGCTCAGAAAACAGTCAGGGAATCTGATCACAAGTCTCTGTCAATGTAATTTTTGAATCAGCCATGACAACCATTGAGGACATCCTGGTGCAGCTTACCTGAAATGTTTCCCCTCTCTTGGGTACGGCCTCAATGAAGAGGAGAGCACATATTGTGTCAAAAGATCAAATAAATATAGCCTGCTTAGAAGGTGGATTTTATTTTGTTTAATCTTCTGGATCCTGATTTGTGGGAACCCACTATATTTCAGGGGTCCTTTCACTCCCTGGAACTGCTCTGATGATGTAAGTTACCAATTTAGCTCCAGAGTAGCTCCAACAATCAATCTGGGATGCAATCCAGAACCAGTCAACCAGAAAAAGCACTTCAAGATCAGCATACCACCAGCCTCAAGCATCAATTTCTGGAGTAATCTTTGGAGCAGCTTTGGGGAGGAATCATAGAAATACCCAGTGAACAAAGATCTGAAATGGTAGGTTGTTCGAAGAAAGTACAGATTATAATCAAAATATAATTTTTTTTTTTTTTTTAATTATATAGCTGGGGTAATACCTTACACTGAATGCACTCCCCTTATTAACTGGTTATTCATCTCATTTGCTGTTTACTGGATCTTGCTGTGCTTGCCAAGATAACAGCATCTGCATATCAAAAGTAACTTACGGGCTGTGAGGTGCATTGGAACATCCTGCAGATACAAGACACTATATAAATGCAAATGTACGAGGAGCTCATCAGTGTGAGGCAAAGCTCCCTACTCCAACTTTTATCTTGGTACCAAAATATGACTGCAATGATTAAAATAGTGACAAAACATTTTAAAATCTACATTTTCAGAAATAGGTCAGATGAAGTCAAAATTGTGAATTTGCAGAGAATCATGTTATTTTGCTATTAATATGTACATAAAGCTAAAGAGCATGCTATCAAAATCAATCATTTAATTACAACTTTTAATTAGAAATTGTGGTTGCACTAACTCAATAATAGATATAACACCCAACAGTTTTGCCTTAAAAAAAATTAAACTTAGCAAATTCATTTGAATTTCATTGATCTGGTTTATTGACCGGATCAATGAAATTCCTCAAACTGATGCGCTGCTCAAACACACGTCTCACAGCCTGCCGACTTCAGTTTGCAGACCAACTTATCAGACCCTTTCCAGGCACCCTCAGCTCTGCCAGGCACCAAGAATCCCAGTGAAAGAAGGCCCACATTCCACCAGCCAGTTTTTCCAAACTCCAGGTTGCCGCTCCAGTGCTGCCAAACCCCAGGGCCTATTCAGAATGCTCCTAAACCTCAAACCCCACATCAGTGCTGCCAAACCCCAGGAGCACTCTCTCCCAATGTTCCAATTCCCTTGCACTCCCACCCGTGCTGAAAACTCTACAACCCTCATCCAGTCTTGCCAAAGCCTCACCCCTCCCTAGTGCCAAAAGCATAGGGCTGCCAATAGTGCCTCAAAGTCCGAACACCCCGCTCCATCCCATCCCCGTCACAGTACTGCTAAACTCTTGGTACCTATCTCCAACCGGATACATGTTGCCTACCAACTTCCTGTACATCCTGGGCTTTAAAAAAAGTTAAAATTAAGTACACAGAGGTAAAAGAGTACATAATAAAAGGAAAAAAAATCCAGCCCTGAGGAAGGGTCTTAGACATGAAATGTTGACTGACTGACTGATTGATTGACTTCTGTTTCACCAGATGATGCCTGACCTGCTGAGTATTTCTATTTTTTTTTGCTCACACAATAAATCAAGGCTACTGATTTAGTTTTGAAATTGAAAAATGGATGAGGCACAAAATTGAACTCCCAAAACACCAGTAAAAACACCAAAATCTCTCAATTAAAAATTCAATCAGGCTTGTCAATCTGTGTCCCCAAAAATACATTGTGTACTACTTGCTATAATATTACCATCGTTGCAAAACCTCATCTTCCAACTCACCATGAACACCACAATAGGAGGTCCACTAGTATAAATCAAGGAATAGTTTCCACTTTGGCTGCAATCAGCAATCCAGGCGCAAATTGCGCCCAAAATTGTGATGGCTTAGAAATAAATTAATTTCCCCCCAGTTGCCGCTCAAACTAATTTGCATATTGCCAAATGTAGAAATCGGCCATAAATCAGCACAACTTAGAGTGTAATATTTTTTTTTTTTTTTTTTTTTTTAAATTTGCTTTAAAAATATTCCTTGATATATTAAGAATGGTAACTTGGACCAATTTGATTAATACAGCTGAAAATGGGTTTATAACAAAAATAAGCATTTTTAATCAGTGTCTAGTCCATCACCCGTGTGCAACCCCATTTTAAATAACTGAAAATTACTTTTAAAAAACTAGAGAGAACCATTTGCCAGCTATATTGGTATATACAAGTCAGTTTCTTAGTAAATTAAAAAAATATAGATCCAAAAGTGGCCATTAGTGGTGTCCTTGCTTTTAAAATGTGATCATTAGTGGTGTCCTCGTGTCCATGCTTTTAAAATGTGACCATTAGTGGTGTCCTTGTGTCCAAAACACAGCTTGATTTTAAGAGCCTCCTCAAAGGCCTGCAAACAGGTGCAATTAGCAGAAACTCGCAATGGTGATTAATTCGATCTGGGGACGGGACCAGCTTGCATGATCTTGTGGCCATTACAGAAACATGGCTGCAGGGTGACAATGCCTGGGAATTAAACATACCAGGTTATTTAACGATCAGGAAGGACAGGCAGGAAGGAAGGGGAGGTGGGGTGGCTATGTTAATAAAGGAAGGAATCACTAATACAGAGAAATGATATTGGGTCAAAAGATCAGGATAATGAAACAGTTTGGGTGGAGGTAAGGAATAGTAAGGGGAAAAAAACACTAGTGGGCGTAGTCTATAGGCCTCCGAACAGTGGCAACTCTGTTGGACGGAGTACCAATCAGGAAATAGTTGAGGCTTGTAATAAGGGAACATCTATAATTATGGGGGATTTTAACTATCATATTAATTGGACAAATCAAATTGGGCAGGGCTGCCTTGAGGATGAGTTCATTGAGTGTATTAGGGATGGGTTTCTTGAGCAGTATGTAACTGAACCAACCAGGGGGCAAGCAACCTTAGATCTGGTCCTGTGTAACGAGATGGGATTAATTAAAAATGTCCTAGTAAAGGATCCCCTTGGAATGAGTGACCATAACATGGTTGAATTCCATATTCAATTAGAGGGTGAGAAGGTTGGATCTCAAACAAGCGTGCTAAGCTTGAATAAAGGAGACTATGAAGGTATGAGAGCGGAATTGAGTAGAGTGGATTGGGAAAATAGATTAAAGGGTAAGACGATACATGATCAGTGGTGTACATTTAAGGAGTTATTTTACAACTTCCAAAAAAATATATTCCACTGAGAAGAAAAGGGTGTAAAAGAAAAGACAGCCATCCGTGGTGAAGTAAAGAAATTAAGGATAGTATTCGACTAAAAACAAGGGCATATAAGGTAGCCAAATCTAGTGGGAGGATAGAGGATTGGGGAAACTTTAAAAGACAGCAAAAAATAACAAAAAGATTGATTAAGAAAGGGAAGATAGATTATGAAAGTAAATTAGCAAAAAATATAAAAACAGATAGTAAGAGTTTTTATAGTTATATAAAAAGAAAAAGGGTGGCGAAAGTAAATGTTGGTCCCTTAGAGGATGAGACCGGGAAATTAATGGTGGGAAATATGGAGATGGCAAAAACACTGAATGAATATTTTGTATCAGTCTTTACAGTAGGAGGACACTAAGAATATCCCAACACTGGACAAACAGGGCGCTATAGCGGGGGAGGAGCTAAACACAATCAAAATCACTAAGGAAGTGGTACTCGGTAAAATAATGGGACTCAAGGTGGATAAATCACCTGGACCTGATGGCTTGCATCCTAGGATCTTGAGGGACGTGGCGGTAGGGATTGTGGATGCATTGGTAATAATTTTCCAAAACTCCCTGGACTCGGCAAAGGTCCCGGCAGACTGGAAAACTGCTAATGTAACACCCTTATTTAAAAAGGGCAGTAGACAGAAGGCTGGAAACTATAGACCGGTTAGCCTAACATCTGTGGTAGGTAAAATTTTGGAGTCCATTATTAAGGAGACAGTAACAGGACATTTGGATAATCATAATTTAATAGGACAAAGTCAGCATGGTTTTATGAAGGGGAAGTCATGTTTGACAAATTTGCTGGAGTTCTTTGAGGAAGTAACATATAGGGTGGATAAAGGGGAACCAGTGGACGTAGTGTATTTAGACTTCCAAAAGGCATTTGACAAGGTGCCACACAAAAGATTATTGCTTAAGATAAAAAATCACAGGATTGGGGGTAATATTCTGGCATGGATAGAGGATTGGCTATCTAACAGAAGGCAGAGAGTTGGGATAAATGGTTCATTCTCAGACTGGCAATCAGTAACTAGTGGTGTTCCGCAGGGGTCGGTGCTGGGTCCCCAACTCTTTACAATCTATATTAACGATTTGGAGGAGGGGACCGAGTGTAACATATCAAAGTTTGCAGATGATACTAAGACGGGAGGGAAAGTAGTGAGTGAGGAGGACATAAAAAACCTGCAAGGGGACATAGGCAGGCTAAGTAAGTGGGCAGAGATTTGGCAGATGGAATACAATACTGGAAAGTGTGAGGTTATGCACTTTGGCAGGAAAAATCGGAGAGCAAGTTATTATCTTAATGGCAAGAAACTGGAAAGTACTGAAGTACAAAGGGATCTGGGGGTCCTGGTGCACGAAACTCAAAAGGTGAGTATGCAGGTGCAGCAAGTGATTAAGAAGGCCAACGGAATGTTGGCTTTCATTGCTAGGGGGATAGAATATAAAAATAGGGAGGTATTGCTTCAGTTGTACAAGGTATTGGTGAGACCGCACCTGGAATACTGCATACAGTTTTGGTGTCCATACTTAAGAAAAGACATACTTGCTCTCGAGTCAGTACAAAGAAGGTTCACTCGGTTAATCCCGGGGATGAGGGGATGGACATATGAGGAGAGGTTGAGTAGATTGGGACTCTACTCATTGGAGTTCAGAAGAATGAGAGGCGATCTTATTGAAACATATAAGATTGTGAAGGGGTTGGATCGGGTGGATGCGGGGAGGATGTCCCCGATGATGGGTGAAACTAGAACTAGGGGGCATAGTCTTAGAATAAGGGGCTGCTCTTTCAAAACTGAGATGAGGAGGAACTACTTCACTCAGAGGGTGGTAGGTCCATGGAATATGCTGCCCCAAAAAGCTGTAGAAGCTACATCATTACATAAATTTAAAACAGAAATAGACAGTTTCCTAGAAGTAAAGGGAATGAAGGGTTACGGGGAGCGGGCAGGAATTTGGACATGAGTCTAGGTTCGGATCGGACATGGCCCTGTGGGTAGCGGAGCGGGCCCAGGGGCCGTGTAGCCTGATCCTGCTCCTATTTCGTGTGTCTAATTCTGTTAGATTCAGGAAATGGTTCTGTGATAGTAGATTGGCGGTTAGGATCAGATCAGCCATGATCTTATTGAATGGCGGAGCAGGCTCAAGGGGCCAATTGGCCTACTCCTGCTCCTATTTCTTATGTTCTTATGTAGCTTCTGGTGCGATGTTTTTTAAACGAGCGCAAAAGATCATGGAATCTCATGCTATATATATGAATGTACACTGCATTCGTAACAAGAGACATGAATTAATGGCACAAATAGAGATAAATGGGTTTGATCTAGTAGCCATTCCTGAGACATGGTTGCAGGGTGACTAAGGTTGGGAACTAAATATTCCAGGGTACTTGGCTTTTCTAAAAGATAGACAAAAATGGAAAAGGAAGGGTAGCCCTGATAATAAAGAATGGGATAAAGACAGGAGAGAGAAAGGATCTTAGCTCGGAAAATCAAAATGTAGACTCAGTTTGGGTGGAGCTAAGGAACAAGGGGCAGAAAACACTGGTGGGTGTAGTTTATAGGCCCCCTAACAGTAGTCGTAGTGTCAGGCAAAGTAAAAATCAGGAAATCAGAAGTGCATGCAACAAGAGTAATACAGTAATCAAGGAGGATTTTAATCCTCAGACTGGGCAAACCAAATTTGCAGTAATAGTGTGGAAGACGAGTTCATGGAATATATTCAAGATAGTTTTCCTAGATCAGTATTTCGAGGAACCAACTCAGGAACAGGCTATTTTAGATCTAGTATTGTGCAACGAGAAAGGATTAATTAATAACTTTGTAGTAAAAGGAGCCTCTGGGGGAGAGTGATCACAATGTGATAAAATTTTATACTGAGCTTGAGAGCGATTTAGTTAAATCCGAAACTGGGATCTTAGATCTGAACAAAAAAAAAGGTAGGTATGAAGGGCAAGTTGGCTAAGGTAGATTGGGGAACTAAATTAAAAGATACGATGGTAGATAAGCAAAAGTATTAGTAAAGAATTAGTACTGGAGAAATTAATGGGACTAAAAGTCGATAAATACCCTGGACCTGCTGGCCTACATCCTAGGCTTTTAAACGAGGTAGCTACAGAAATAGTGGATTCATTGGATTTGATCTGCCAGAATTCCCTAGAATCTAGAAGGGTCCCCATGGATCGGAGGGTAGCAAAAGCAACCCCGCTATTCAAGGAAGGAGGGAGAAAGAAAACAGCAAACTATAGGCCAGATAGCCTGACATCAGTAGTAGGGAAAATGATAGAATCTATTATTAGGGACATGGTAACAGGGCACTTAGAAAATCATATGATTGGGCAGAATCAACACAGATTTATGAAAGGGAAATCATGTTTGACAAATCTGTTAGAGTTTTTTGAGGTTGTAACTAGCAGGGTAGATAAGTGGGTGTACTGTATTTGGATTTCCATAAATCATTTGATAAGGTGCCACACGAGGTTATTATACAAAATTAGGGCTCATGCGACTGGAGTAATATATTAGCATGGATTGTGGATTGGTTAATGGACAGAAAACAGAAAGTAGGAATAAATGGGTCATTTTCAGGTTGGCAGACTGTAACTAGTGGGGTATCGCAAGGATCTGTTCTTGGGCCTCAGCTATTTACAATCTATACCAATTACTTAGATGAGGGGGACCAAGTGTAATGTACCCAAGTTTGCTGACAATACAAAGTTGAGTGGGAAAATAAGCTGCGAAGAGGACTCGGGAGGCTGCAAAGGGATTAGAGACAAATTAAGTAAGTGGGCAAGAACATGGCAGATGGAAGTGTGAAGTTATCCACTTTGCTAGGAAAAATAGAAAAGCAGAATTTATTTTAAAATGGTGACAGACTGGGAAATGTTGGTATTCAAGAAGGACTGGAGTATCCTTATACACAAATCACTAAAAGTCAACATGCAGCTCTAGCAAACAATTAGGAAAGCAAATTGTATGTTATATACTCCAATCCCTTTGTAATAAAGGCTAAGAGTTATGTCTTATTACAATTATATAGGGCCTTGGTGAAACCACAGCTGGAGTACCATGTACAGGTTTGGTCTCCTTATCTAAGGAAGGATATACTTTCCTTAGGAGGGAGTGCAACGAAAGTTCACCAGACTGGTTCCTGGGATGAGGGGATTGTCCGATGAGGAGAGATCGAGTAAACTAGGCCTATATTCCCTAGAGTTTAGAAGAATAAGAGGTGATCTCATTGAAACATATAAAATTCTTAGGGGGCTTGACAGGGGAGATGCTGGGAGGATGTTTCCCCTGGCTGGGGAGTCTAGAACCGGGGGTCACAGTCCCAGAATAAGGGGTCGGCTATTTAGGACCGAGATGAGGAGAAATTTCTTCACTCAAAGGGTTGCGAATCTTTGGAATTCTCTACCCCAGAGAGAATATATTCAAGACCGAGATCGATAGATTTTTGGATACTAAGGGACTCGAGGGATTTGGGGGCTAGGACGGGAAGGTGGAGTTGAGGTAGAAGATCAGCCATGATCTATTGATTGGCGGAGCATACTCAAAGAGCCGAATGGCCTACTCCTGCTTAATGTTATGTTTTGACTGGAGTTCACAAGGACTCTCTCCAGATCAGAGATGCATACCTTATCATAAATATCCTGAAATGTGCAAACCTCATTAGTAGTGGATTGCAGCATTTTTTGCTACATACAAATCGTTTCCATTGAGCACTAAAGAACTGTAAATCCATAGATTTTGCCGTACAATACCAACTGTAGTTAAATGCTACAATTTTTAGAATATAAATAGGAAAAGGCAATTAAGCTAAAGCCTGTACCTTTTTCATTGATTTCAACCCCATCAAACTTGTCTTCTAAATTATCTTTCAATCCCTTCCTTGTCTCTCAAGAACATTTGCCTTTTTACCTATTTGTATGGTTTCTGGCCTTCTCTGATAACTTATTCTAAAACTCTAATAATATGTGGAAAAATATTCCATCTATTTTCTCAGCTATCACTTTGCTACACACAATTTACCCAGATCAACTTTGCCAAGCCCTTTTATAATCTTGAAAACCTCAATTCAGTCTCCTTAAAGTCTCATCTTTCTGGAAGACAAAAGGTCTAACTTCCTTAATTTATCCTCCTCAACAAATTCTAGATATTTGACATCTGGGATGCTCATCTATACTCTCAACATTCTCTCAAGCATAACTATCATTGTTATGACCAGAACTGTACTCAAAATGGAGGGTGACTGGCACATTCAACAGCAACAATTTAACCCTTCAATTTATATTCTATTCCTATGATTATGCAAACTATTATCTTATTTTATTTTTGCCAAGTACCAAGGCAGATGGTTTAACTGTCAAACATGCAAGCAAATCAAGTGTGTGAGCTTACAATCCTTCAGTCATTAAGAATGCTCTCAGTTTGATTAAAATATAAATACCCATGCTAGCCAATATTGCACTGAGTGGCTAATGGACTTCAGCTGCCTTATCAAAATACAAATACATTATGGTCATAAAAACTATTAGAACATGATCATGGCCAATGCAGTGATGATGGAATTTCAATTAGCCCAGCATCTCTAAATTATAAGCGGAATTGGAGAGGAAAACAAAACCCAACCAAAATTCCTGCTCCCAATTGCCAACAGTGATTCCGCTGAAAACTATGTATGTGGAAGTCAAGTGAGGAGGGGACTGAGACTGTTGTGTGATGTCTGTCAAAAACTGTAGCAACACAGACTAGGTTCATACATGAAGAATGGCCACTTGGGCGAGATACCAGAGCCCTGCTAGGGCTGTGGAACAGTTCCACAGCATGAATTGGTAACTTCAGGAGAACATGGAAATATGGAATGAAATTGGAGAAGTAAGTTTATAAATATGCATGAATTTCAGATCACCATGAAGTTTTGCAATGCACTATAATATCTATGTGCAAAATACTAAACTTGGTCACATCACTCAACTGAAGAACAGCTGTCAAATCATCTGAAATGGGCAAAAAAGGTTTGTAGCAGAAGTGATTACAGGGTACAAGAGATTGAATGTAGTGTGTTTTTAAAAAAAAACGGAAACAAGGTAGATTAGAATGGTCTTTCCTGGTGTAGATGTGGACATATTTCTACAATATATTAGAAGTTTTGCATAAAGCATGCATTTACTGCAAGTGTCATACTTCCTGTAACAGTTGTCTTGTCACACTTTGTTGGTAACACCCCTATTGCAATAAAACAATACATACTCTACCTCACTGTGAGCAATGCCATGGGAGATCTATTAGTAATATATTAAAAATCTTGCATATATAGAAATATTAGCGAAATATTCTTGCCTCTTTCAAGAGCTGAACCCTGTGTCTGAAGGACAGTTGAGAAGCTGTGTTAATTTTTTTAACATAGCAATTTTCAGAGAGACTCAATAACAAATCATGAAATTGCACTGCACATACTAGCACTGGCACTCTGGATGGCCATAACAATCAACTTAACTGGCAGCAACTTAAAGTGAGCCCATTTCAATTGCTTTACTAAATAGTGAACGTTTGGCACCTTTGAAGTGAACTACCTTGTGGGCATATAACCATGCTGACCAGAAACAGTCAGTGTGAAACTTTTCAACTATAGTGAACATTCATGGATTCCCTATTACTAAACCTTCATTCATATTTCAATATAGCATTTTGTTGCAGTACTCAAAGTGAAAAGGAGTGCAGTTAGTTTTGTCACAAATGAGCTGCTATAGTGGTTAGCACTGTTGCCTCACAGCGCCAGAGACCCGGGTTCGAATCCGGCCTCGGGCGACTGTGTGGAGTTTGCACATTCTCCCCGTGTTTGCGTGGGTTTTCTCCGGGTGCTCCGGTTTCCTCCCACAGTCCAAAGATGTGCGGGTTAGGTTGATTGGCTATGATAAATTGACCCTTCGTGTTAGGGGGATTAAATACGTGGGGTTACAGGGATAGGGTGGGATATGTGTTGGTGTAGGGGTTACGGGGGTCGGGTGGGATATGTGTCGGTGCAGGCTCGATGGGCCGAAATGGCCTCTTTCTGCACGGTGGGGTTTCTGTGATTCTGTGATATGATATCCAGTCTGTGGCTACATGCCTTTGCTCCCTGCAACTTGTTAAACTAATTCTTCTTTGTAGAGTTGTACAGTTGTATCCTCTACCCAATGCTTGATAACTATGTTAAATACACTCAGATATGCTGAATGCCTTTCCAGCAAAAATGCATAAAACTTAGTTAACTAATTAGGCACAGAACAGCTGAAGACTAGTAGTCATGGCTGACTGAAAAACAGGTATGTACTTCACCAATTTTGAGATTACTTTCCATGATGATCTCACTCCCATATTGAAGCAGTCAATTACTGATGCAAGAAGATACAATTAGAAAACTGAAGGACTGGTAAATGAGTAATATTACATTGACTTTTCCAACTGTAGCTAATTCTTTCAATCAATATTGATTTTGAATTGGCAGATATAAAAATACATTGTTTTACGAACATTACAAGTCAATTAACCTCACCTGTAGGCATGAAACATTACTGCATCTGATGAATATTCCCCTACAGAACAGAAACATGAAGCAGCAGCATGTCTGCCTCACAGGAGGTGACTGACTAATCCATGGGTTAGTGATTTCAGGTCCTATGCACAGACACTCCCTTTCAGAATCAGCACCTAAACTCGGATCTAAGAAAGGTTAAAATAATAAATGAGATGCCCTGCATTTATGTTCTAAGTACATGTCACAGCAGGGGAGGAGGGGAAAAAACCTTCTTAAATAGCACACTGGCACTCTGTACATTAATTGTCGCTATTTGGTTTATGTTATGGATCTATTTAGCAAAACACACAAAAGAGGGAAATCAATAAGCCTCGGCTATCCTCAGCAAAAGCAACAAGCCTCAAAAATAAAAATAGATTCTGAAAAATGTTAACCAATGCAGTGAAGCTTTCTTAGCTGACGTTTCAACATTGGCAGCTCCTTTCTCCTTCCCTCCCTCCTTCCTTCCTTCCTTCCTTCCGATTTCCCACTGTCTGCCTTTAGCATCAATTCTGGGTGCAATGGATGTTTGCTGTACCTTTCAGAAGAGGACGACTTCCCAGAGTTAACTGACATCAGCAGCTCAATCTTCTGCTTGGTTTCTGGAAAAATTAGAAAACGTTCAGAGCCGAGCACCTCTGGTTTCTCTTTTAATACTAATCTTCAATATTTAGATATTTTGGCTAAACTAGGAGGAGGCCACAGGTTTCAAATGCTTCTGCGTGTACTGTAATTCACTCCTTCTGAAGAAAGAGAAAGAGAAAGAGAAAGAGAGAGAGAGAGAGAGAGAGAGAGAAAGCTCCAGAGGAATCAAGCTTCACTAAAATATGCACATGACCGTTTATGAAAACAGGAAGTACAGTACCACTTTTTTCCACAGTAGGGGTAGCTTTCCAGGCTGTACCAACGGACGATTTATGTCACACCAGATGGAGCGATTATACACAAGAACACAAGTGCTAGCTTGAAAGCTGCATCAGATGAACAGCTTGCTAAATGTATGACTTCTTCTGACCTCGATCTTAACCAATCAAATTAACTATTTTACATCAGTTCCCTCCCAGTGCTGCTGGAAATATTTCATTGTGTCTTTTTTAGCAAATTGTGATGAGCCAGTCATATTTATAGCTTAGTTACGCAACACTGTTACAAAGACAATCTCAGTTGTCCGATTTAATAGATAAGACAACGCAAGTCCTTCAATATTTCACAAAAGCATATGAAAATATCACAATATCCAAAAGTCTCGAGTAATTTAAAATTATTTTGCCTTGGTTGGCATAATCGGACAACCGGGGAAAGATGAAGCTCTTCTTCCATTGATATTTGTCAGATAATACAAAAGGAAGCAATTAATGTTATTAATATACATTGAAATGAAAAACAGAAAATGATGGAAATAAAAACAGAAAATAATCCAAATAAGCAGCAACTCTTGAGAGAGAAGATAGCTTACCATCTCAAAATAAGTTAACATTTCAGGTTAGATACTTTCATCAGAACTGAAAAAAGGCAGATGAGCCCTGTAGAGTGTTGACCAAGATAGAGATGGAAGGAGAACACAACAGGTCACAAGCCACGAAATAGTATCTCGTAGTACAAGGAGGCAGCTAAAAAAAAGTTTGAAAGAGGTTAAAAGGGCTGATCATGTCATGTCAGTTAAAACATGCAAAGGCATTATAAAAGACAAAAAGTGAATAGGTTCAAAAAGTTCTGACGAAAGGTCAGCGACCTGAAAAGTTCATTGTTTCTCTCTCCACAGATGCTGCCTGGCCTGCTGAGTATTTCCAGCATTTTCTATTTTTATCTCAGATTTCCAGCATCCGCAGAATTTTGCTTTTGAATAGGCGAAAAATTGCTTCATTTACTTCCCAGAAGTGAAGTGGGACGAATAAGTGATGAGAGTAGATGATCAATTGAGAAATAAGGTCCCCAACATAGTTAAGTTCAATGTAAAAATAGAAGCGAGTAATTTAGAGTCATAGGAAAAAGGGAAATTTCTGTGCGACAAGATGGGATCAGGCCCAAAATAACAAGGCAAAAATAGCTAGCAACAGGATGACAGATGAGCAATGGGGAATATATCTATTTTGTACAATTTCCAGCAGCTGAAAAGAAAGTTATCAATGGAGAGAGTTTTGCGGACAAAGAAATTAAAAGTAAACAATCTTAAAAAAGGAGGCATATGATAAAACTAGGGCTAACAATATTAAATAAAATTGAGGAATATACAAAGTGTAACGAAGAGCTGAAATGGGCAATTAGAAGGGCAAAAAAAGACTTGTGGTGAATATAAAAAGGAAAAATAAGGGCTTTTATATAAGAATATTCCAAGTAAAATAAAAATTAGCGAGGATAAGACTCCTCAGGGATGAAAGAGAAATGGAGTGGCAGATTATGAAGATAGCAGACAGATACTGACAAATGATGGTGGAAGTGGGCCACTAAAGGATGAGCAAGATAAACTCAGGTAATGACAGAGAAATGGCAGAAGTATTGAATAGCTACTTCGCCTCAGTTTTTACTAAAAAGGATAACGAAATAGACACTTCACTAGAGGCTGAACTTAAAAATACTACAGTTGGGATAGAAAGAGAGAAAATAATTGACAAACTAGCAAAACGGAGAGAGGATAAAACCTCAGGTGGTCCACGCATACTCGAGGAAACGAGGGAGAAGTTAGCAGAGGCACTAGTTTATATATACACAAAAGTTCCATAGAAGAGAGGGTAGTGCCAGAATGTTGTTCGTATACACAAAGTGAGATAGAACAAAACCTGAGAACTGTAGACCAGTCAGCTTAACGTCAGTGATAGGAAAGATGCTGGAATCTATACGAAAAAAAGTGAAAGAGCATCTAGAGACAGAAAATATAATTTAAAAAGTCAGCACAAATTCCAAAAGGCTAAGTCATGCTTACCTAACTGATATCTCTTGAAGAGATAATGGAAAGTGTAATAATAACAGGAGACCTGAAACGTTAACGGTTTCTCTCGCCAGAGATGCTGCCTGACCTGCTGAGTATTTCCAGCATTTTCTGATTCTATTTCAGATTTCCAGCATCCGCAGCATTTTGCTTCTAAATTAATGGAAAGAGTAGACAAGGGTAATGCAACAGATGTCATATACTTGGATTTTCAAAAGGCCTTCAATAAAGGTACCACATGTTAGGCTCATGACAGAGGTTAGGGCAGGTGGAGTCAGGGGACAAATAGCTGAATTTCTAGGGGGTATAGAATTCAAAAGTGGTTAAGTTACATTAAACTTGTATAGGACCCTGGTCAGGCCATGCTTACAGTTCTGGTCTTCATATTTTAAAAAGGACATAGATGCACTGGAGAAAGTGCAAATAAGATTTACAAGGATGATACCAGAACTGAGAGATTACAGCTAGCAGGAAAGAGTGAACCGACTGGAGCTTTTTTCTTTATTGTCCAACATTAGTTCTGGGTAAACTCCTAGAATCAATAACTCAAGATAAAATTAGTGATAAAAATAAATTTTGAAAAGTATGTGATAATCAAGGAATGCTGGCATGGTTTTGTTAACAGCAAGTCATGTTTGAGAATTTTAAGACTTATTGTATAGATAAAAGGCAACAGTGTACAGGAAACTTTCGATTAACCAGAACGCTCTATCCACCGGCAAAATTCAGGAGTCGGTTCAGATAATTATCACTTTTTTTAACTCCATTTGTTGCTGTGCAAGGGTGTAGCTGAAGCTGTTGCTAAGCTACAGAGACGCTTGCAACTTGTGCCGATTGTTTTGAAGCACAGGGTTTGTTGCTTTATATGGAGCGCTGAGCTCCGTATCTTTTACTAAAGCGTTCGGTTATCCGGAATTGTTGATGAACCGGCACCACGTCGGTCCCGTCCGTGCCGGATACCAGAAAGTTTCCTGTACATGGATTTTCAGAAAGCATTTGTTAAGGTGTTCAAATTAAGGTTTTTTACAAAAATTCTGGTGTATGAGAAAATTTAGTAGCATGGATAAAACATTTGATAGCCAGGAAATAAAGGGTTATGCTTAATGGGTGCTGCTTGGATTGGAAAAATGTTGGAAGTGGTGTATCCCCCAGGGGTCAGTGCTGGGTGTACACACCCGTAGGGACATCGGAAATGCCGGTTTCAGGCATGCGAAGCGAATGCGCTGAAAACCGGCATTTCCGATCAAGAATCGGACGCCTGCCCTGGAGAAGGGCCTCTGCGGGCGGATAGTTCCGCTTTCTGGAGACCCTCCGCCCGCTGAAAACCCTTAGAAATCTTATGCCTGGTAAAAGCAGGCGCAAGGCCTGTTTTTACTAGCGTAAGAGTTGAAAACGTTTTTTTTTTTTTTTTTTTTTTTTAATTTCACTCATTTATAATTTTAAAAATACTTTTAAAAAGTTTATTTTTAGCCCTGTTTTTCAAAAAATTTAATTTGTTTAAAATATTTAATTTAATTTCATTTTAACTCATTTTAAAAATGTGATTTAAAAAAAAATGTATTTAATGTTTTGGTGTGATCTCCATTCATATATTTGACAGGTCCATCTGTCAAAAGTATGAAGGGAGATTCCCTTCTCCAATTGGCTGGCCTGGCCCATGTGATCCCAGGGATGCTTGCGAACTGCATGTGCCCCTGGGATACGTGGGCCCTGCGCATTTTGACTGTGGAGAGGCCCAGGATCCGAAGTCTCTGGACCTTGGGAGCCCTCAGATTTTTTTCCGATAGGAGGCTTCCTGCGTGTGGATGCCTCCTATCGGAAATTACAGGCCATAGAATTACATAGAACGTTTAGTACAGAAACAGACCAATCGGCCCAACTTGCTCCACGCAAGCCTCCTCCCACCTCCATGAAAGTTTGAGTGCTGGTAAATAATGCCATAAAAAAGGCCAATAGTATTTTGGGCTTTATAAACAAAGGTATAAAAGTGTAGAAGCAAAAAGAGGTTATGATAAATTTGCAGAAGGCAATGGTTAATCACCAGCAACAACAACAACAACTTGTATTTATATAGCACCTTTAACGTAGTAAAACATCCCAAGGCGCATCACAGGAGCGTTACAAAACAAAATTTGACAGAGCCAGACAAGGAGAAATTAGGGCAGATGATCAAAAGCTTGGTCAAAGAGGTAGGTTTTAAAGGAGCGTCTTAAAAAGGAGCAAAGAGGTAGAAAGGCAGAGAGGTTTAGGGAGGGAATTCCAGAGCTTAGGGCCTAGGCAGCTGAAGGCACAGCCACAAATGGTTGAGCGATTATAATCAGGGATGCTCAATAAGCCAGAATTAGAGGAGCAGAGATATCTTTGGTGGGGGGGGTTTGTGGGGCTCGAGCAGATTACAAAGATAGGGAGGGACGAGGCCATGTAGGAATTTGAAAACAAGGATGAGAATTTTAAAATTGAGGCTTTGCTTAACCGGGAGCCAATGTAGGTCAGTGCATACAGGGGTGATAGGTGAACAGGACTTGATGAGAGTTAGGACAAGAGAAGCAGAGTTTTGGATGACCTCAAGTTTACGTAGGGTAGAACATGGGAGGCCAGCCAGGAGTGCGTTGGAATCGTCAAGTCTAGAGGTAACAAAGGCAAGGATGAGAGTTTCAGCAGCAGATGAGCTGAGGCAAGGGAAGAGACAGACGATGTTATGGAGGTGGAAATAGGCAGTCTTAGTTATGGTGTGGGTATATGGTCGGAAGCTCATTTCAGGGTCAAATATGACACCAAGGTTGTGAACAGTCTGGTTCAGCCTCAGACAGATGCTGGGAAAAGGTGGAGTCGGTGGCTAGGGAACAGAGTTTGTGGAGAAGATTTCTGCTCATCCAGTACTGGATGTCAGACAAGCAGTCTGACAACTTAGAGACAGTGGAGGGGTCGAGAGAAGTGGTGGCAAGGTAGAGCTGGGTGTAATCAGCGCACATATGGAAACTGACGCTGTGTTTTCAGATGGTGTCACCGAGGGGCAGCATGTAAATGAGAAATAGGAGGGAGCCAATAGATCCTTGGGGGACACCAGAGGTAACTATGCGGGAGTGGGAAGAGAAGCCATTCCAGATGATTCTCTGGCTACAATTAGATAGATAAGAACTGTGGAGGGGCGTTGGAGGAGGATGGAGTGGTCAACCGTGTCAAAGGCTGCTGACAGGTAGAGAAGGACGAGGAGGAATACATTCACAAAGGAGGTCATTTTTAACTTTGATAAGAACCGTTCGGTACTGTGGCAGGGCGGAAACCTGATTGGAGGGATTCAAACAGAGTTCTGGGAAAGATGGGCACTGACTTGGGAGTCAACAACATATTCAAGGACTCCGGAGAGGAAAGGGAGTAGATGGGGCGGTAGTGTGCAATGACGGAGGGGTCAAGGGTTGGCTTTTTGAGGAGAGAGGTGATGATGGCAGATTTGGAGAGGGGGGGACAGTACCCGAGGAGAGAGACCCATTAACAATATCAGCCAGGATAGGAAGCCTGGAAAGGAAGTTGGGAGCCAGGAAAGGAAGTTGGGTGATCAGCAGTTTAGTGAGAATAGGATTGAGGGAGCAGGAAATGGGTCTCATGGACAAGTTGATTGTGGCGAGAGCATGAGGGGAGATCGGCGAAAAACTGGAGAAAGATGCGAGTTCAGGGCTAGGGCGGGGGGAACCTTCAAGTAAGTTTGGCCCGGTGGGCTAGGGGAAGGAAGGGAAATGGCAGAGGCAACTGGATGGTCTCAATCTTGGAGACAAAGATGTCCATGAGCTCCTCGCAACTTGCTGTTGAGGTATGGGTGGAGGAGAGGGGTTCAAGATTGATTGCAGTAGAGAAAAGAAGCCGGGGGTTATCATTGCATTCCAGAATGACCCTGGAAGAGTGAGCAGTTTTGGCAGAAGAGTGCAGGACCCGATAATGCTTTATGTGGTCCAGCCAGATCTGGCAATGAATGGCTAAACCAGTTGTCCCCCATATCTGTTCATGTCTGCGTCCCTTGGACTTAAGGAAGCGAAAATTAGGGCTGTACCAAGGGGAACGGCCAGGGTGTGAGAGAGTAATGGTTTTAATAGGGACTAGGGCGTCAAAAGGTGGCGCTGAAGGTATGGTTGAGCAGATCGGTAGCTGTAGAAATGTCATGTTGAATGGAGTGCCAAAGGCTGGACAGTTGGGATTTTGTAAGCGAGTTGGGAGAGTTTTTCCGGGGCAGACACAGAAGGAAGTAGGGTTGGGGAGAGAGGGGGGTGTGGGTGGAGAGCGATACAAGGAAGTTGTCACAGATGGCCTGTGATTGACATGATGGGAATAGTGAGGCCATGTGAGATGGTGAGGTCAAGGGGGTGGCAGTGAATATGCGTTGGGGAGTTTACATGGAGGGAAAGGTTAAGGGAGGATAGGAGGGCAGTGAACGCCGAGGAGAGAGTGCATGATGAATTGAGATAGAGGTTGAAATCACAGAGGATGAGCAGTTGCTCGGTGCAGAGGGAGAAAAGTAGTGAAAACAGTTAAGTGTACGATATGCTGTGTTGAACACCCATTATAGAAAGAAAATTAAAACCATAGACAGCATACAGTAAATTCACCAGTATGATGTTGGGGATGAGAAATGAGTTATGAGAACAGACTTTAGATACTAGGATTACTTTGACTAAAGAGTCAGTTATGAGGACATTTAATAGAGGCTTTGAACATTACAAGAGTTTTGAAGGGGTGAATAGGAAGACTATTTCCTCTGGTTGGGGAGCGAGTTACAAGGTCTCATCAATTTAAAATGGTCACCAAGAGAAGGAAGAGGGGCTAGGGAGTAATTTCTTTACAGAGTGGTTGGAGTATGGAAAGCTTTGCTACAATGAATAGTCCGAGGCAGATGACATTGCATCTGTTAAGCGAAGAGTAGATAAACATTTGAAGTTGAGTGAGGAAGGAAGTATTAATGGTGAGAAAGGTGGTCAGCCTGAGGATTGGGATCTTTTTAGAAATCAGCAAAAGGGGGACCAAGAAATTGATAAAGAAAGGGAAAATGGAATGAGCACAAAGTAGCAAAAAATATAAAAACAGATTGTAAAAGCTTCTATGGGTATGTGAAAAGCAAAAGACTGGCGAAGGTAAATATAGGTCCTTTACAGTCAGAGACGGGAGAATTTATAATGGGGAATGAGGAAGTGGCATGGAAATTAAATAAATACTTCGTTTCTGTCTTCACGGGGGAAGACACAAAAAACTTCCCAGAAATACAAGAAAACCAAGGGTGTGACGAGAATGAGGAACTTAAAGAAATTATTAGTAAAAAAAAAACAGTACTAGCAAAATTAATGGGGCTAAAAGTCGATAAATCCCAAGGATCGGATGACCTATATCCTAGGGTTTTGAAAGAGGTGGCCATTGGAATAGTGGACACATAGGTTGTCATCTTCCAAAATTCTATAGATTCTGGGACGGTTCCCGCAGATTGGAGGATAGCAAATGTAACCCCGCTATTTAAGAAAGGATGGAGAGAGAAAACGGGGAACTACAGACCCGTTAGCCTCACATCAGTAGTTGGAAAAATGCTGGAATCTATTATAAAGGATGCAATAACTGGGCACTTGCACTTAGAAACTAGTAGTAAGATTGGGCAGAGTCAACGTGGATTTATGAAAGGGAAATCCTGTTTGACAAACCTGTTGGAGTTCTTTGAGGGTGTAACTAGTGGAGTAGACAAAGGGGAACTGGTAGATGTGGTGTATTTGGATTTTCAGAAGGCCTTCGATAAGGTCCCACACAAGGTTGGTGAACAAAATTAGGGCACATGGAATTGGGGGTAATATACTAGCATGGATTGAGAATTGGTTAACAGACAGAAAACAGTAGGGATAAACGGGTCTTTTTCAGGATGGCAGGCTGTGACTAGTGGGGTACCGCAAGGATCGGTGCTTGGGCCCCAGCTATTCACAAGCTAAATCAATGATTTGGATGAGGGGACTAAATGTAACATTTCCAAATTTGCTGATGACAAAGCTAGGTGGCAGTGTCAGTTGCGAAGGGGATGTGAAGAGGCTTCAAGGGGATCTCGACAGGCTCAGTGAGTGGGCGAGAACATGGCAGATGGAATATAATGTGGATAAATGTGAAATTATCCACTTTGGTAGAAAAAACAGAAAGGCAGAGTATTTCCTAAATGGTGAAAGATTGGAGAATGCAGATGCTCAAAAATGACCTGGGTGTCCTTGTGCATGAGTCACTGAAAGTGAATGTGCAGGTGCAGCAAGCCATTTGGAAGGCAAATGGTATGTTGGCCTTCATTACAAGAGGATTTGAGTACAGGAGTAAAGAAGTCTTACTCCAATTATATAGGGCCTTGGTGAGACCACACCTGGAGTACTGTGTACAATTTTGGTCTCCTTACCTAAGAAAGGATATACTTGCCATAGAGGGAGTGCAACGAACGTTCACGAGATTGATTCCTGGGATGGCAGGACTGTCGTATGAGAAGAGATTGAGTAAATTAGGGCTTGTATTCTCCTGAATTCAGAAGAATGAGAGGGGATCTCATTGAAGCATACAAAATTATTTCTGGGAGAATGTTTCCTTTGGCTGGGGAGTCTAGAACCAGGGGCCACAGCCTCAGGATAAAGGGTAGGCCATTCAGGACTGAGATGAGAAGAAATTTCTTCACAGAGGGTGGTGAATCTTTGGAATTCTCTACCCCGGAGGGCTGTGGAGGCTCAGTCATTGGGTATATTCAAAACAGAAGTCGATAGATTTGACCAGTAAGGGCATCAAGGGATATGGCGATAGGGCCGGTGAATGGAAAGGCTTTGGGGAGTCAGGAGGCGAGTCACTCGCCGCAGAATACCCAGCTTCTGACTTGCTCTTGTAGCCACAGCATTTAAGTGGCTCGTCCAGTTAAGTTTCTGGTCAATGGTGACCCCTTGGATGTTGATGGTGGGGGATTCTATGATGGCAATGTCACTGAATGTCAAGGTGAGGTGGTTAGACTTTCTCTTGGAGATTGTTATTGTCTGGCACTTGTGCAGCACAAATGTTACTTGCCACTTATCAGCCCAAGCCTGAATGTTGTCCAGGTCTTGCTGCATGTGGGCTTGGAGTGCTTCGTTACCTGAGGAGTTGCAAATGGAACTGATCACTATGCAATCATCAGCAAACATCCCCACTTCTGACATTATGATGGAGGGAAGGTCATTGATGAAGCAACAGAAGATGGTTGGCCCTAGGACACTGCCGCAAGAGTTCCTCAGGGCAATGTCCTGGGACTAAGATGATTGGCCTTCAACAACCATAACCATCTTCCTTTGTGCCAGTTATGACTCTAGCCAGTGGAGTTTTTTCCCCCCGATTCCGATTGATTTCAATTTTACTAGGGCTCCTTGATGCCACACTCGGTCAAATGCTGCCTTGATGTCAAGGGCAGTCACTCTTGCCTCACCTCTGGAATTCAGCTTTTTTTTATATAATTTGTTTCTAATCGTCATCTATGTAAAATGCTACATAAATCCAAAGACATCAGCTTTGTCCAGAATAGATGGACCAACTAATAGAATCTTGTCTAAGGACCACTTCAAATATGTACGTAGAAACTAGCTTTGCATAGAGAACAAGTATCTCTTTTCTTTCAAACATGTTCCTGTCCAGAGTGTTTTTCATGTCTCCTAGTTGCACTGAAATCTGTGAGGAACTTGCACTTAATTCTATTAGTAATGGTACAGTCGTATTTATTTGATTTGTTGTTGAAAGCAACTGATTTACCATAGCTTTTATACTGTTCTACAGAGCTTTTGACTGAACAGTACAACTGACAGAACATTCATTAAAAAGCAGTTATATGAAGGAAAGATCTTCATTCACAATAAATATGGATTATTGGTTCAAACCGAGTAAATGCATGCTATAGACTTAATGCTGAAACTTTCATATAAAACAAGCATTTCAAGTACTGATATATATGGAGGTCAAATATGCTCATTTGGATATCAACCAAGCAGAACTAATTTCAAAAAGGAGAATCAGAGAAACCAAGAAACATTAGTTGCTCTGACACAGTAGCGTTCTACATTACATAAGGACATAAGGAGCAGGAGTAGACCATACGGTCCTTTGAGCCTGCTCTGCCATTGAAGATCATAGCTGATCTTCGACCTCAACTCCACTTTCGCGCCCGATCCCCATATCGCTTGATTCCCCAGGAGTTCAAAAATCTATCTATCGCAGCCTTGAATGTACTCAATGACTCAGCATCCATAGCCCGTTGGGGCACAGAATTCCAAAGATTCACAAGCCGCTGAGTGAAGAAATTCCTCCTCATCTCAGTCTTCAATGGCTGACCCCTTATCCTGAGATTATGCCCCCTAGTTCTAGACTCTCCAGCCAGGGGAACCAACCTCTCAGCATCTACCCTGTCGATCCCTCTCAGAACCGTATATGTTTCAATGAGATCACCTCTCATTCTTCGAAATTCCAGAAAGTATAGGCCCAATCTGATAGGACAACCCTCTGATCCCAGGGATCAATCCAGAACCTTCATTACATAATCTCTAAGGCATGCATCTCCTTTCTCAGATAAGGAGACCAAAACTGTGCGCAGTACTCCAGGTGTGGTCTTCCAAAGCCCTGTTCAATTGTAGCAAGACTTCCTTACTCTTGTACTCCAACCCCCTTGCAATAAAGGCCAACATGCCATTTGCCTTGCTAATTGCTTGCTGTACCTGCATTCTAACTTTGTGCTTCCTGTACGAGGACACCTAAATCTCACTGAACACCAACATTTAATAGTTCCTCACCATTTAAAAAATATTCAGTTTTTCTATTCTTCCAACCAAAGTGAATAACCTCTCATTTCCCCACATTATACTCCATCTACCACCCTATTGCCCACTCACTTAACCTGTCTATATTCCTTTGCAGGCTCTTTGTATTGTACAATACCTGTTTGATGCCCGAAGACTGATGGCCGAGAGCAAGAGACCGACACCCCCCACCCTGGGGAAGGAGCAAGAAAAACCCACCCCCCTGGAGAGGGAGAGAAAGAAAATAAAGCCACAATATTTGAAATTAATCTTTCGATTTACAGCAACAGATGAACTTGTCACACAAGTTGAGCTGTGCACGAGTACACGCTTACAAAACATGAAAATAAACCATTTCTCTCCAGAGCTTCAAGATATTTCTTCAACAAAATTAGGTGTGCCCTTCCCTGTATATTATTTATTATTCAATATCTTGCATTATACAGCACTTTGGGATGGCTCTCCTTTCCTAATCATGAGGTTATTGAAATTTATTTGCTGGAATAAGTTTCCAGGGCACCACATAAGCAGGAGTGGCTCCTCGATGCCTCCATGCAACCATAGCCACAAATAACAATAACATCAACCACTCAGTGTGGGGAAAGCTGGTCATGAAGTGTTGTACTAAAACAGGAGCATGACCCTGTAATGGGGAGAGAAGCCCAATCTGTGCCAATGTTCTGGCCTTCCAAATGACAGACTGTGTCAAGCGTCGACAAATAGCATCTACAATGAAGACAATAATGGGAATGCAAAGAGGAGATTTAAAAGAGGTTTTTACAATAATAAAGAGTTTTAATAAGTGCAAATAGAGACTATTTCCCCTGTTTAGAGAATCTGTGACCAGGAATTCTCTATTTAAAAGTTAAGAGAGTGAAGAGAGAGATTATGGGAACTATCTTCAGACAGAGGGTTTCTGGAGCATGAAATGCTTTGCCAAAGGGAAAATTGGATAAATATTTAAAGCAGAGGCAAATATAAGGCCCTATTTTAATATTTCCCATTAATAGCTGTTCTGCAGTTTCCACAAAGCATTTTTATAATGGCCCAGATATTCCGATCCCTACAGGTGGGTACGCGCTGTGTACCCACCCGTAGGGACATCGGAAATGCCGGTTTCAGGCATGCGCTGAAAACCGGCATTTCCAATCTGTCAAGAATGGTCTTGACAGATCCTCCGGCTGCCCTGGAGAAGGGCCTCTGCGGGCGGATAGTTATGCTATTTGGAGACCCTCCGCCCGCAAAAAACCCTTACAATTCTTACGCCTGGTAAAAGCAGACGCAAGGCCTGCTTTTACCAGGATAAGAGTTGAAAAAAAGTAAATAAAGAAATTTTCTTCACCGATTTATCATTTAAAAATACTTTAGAAAAAGTTACGTTTATTTTTAGCCCTGTAAATTTTTTAATTTTTCAAAAAATTCAATTTTTGTTTAAAATACTTAATTTATTGTAATTTCAAATCATTTAAAAAATGTGTTTTTATTTATTTATTTAAAGTTTTACTATGTTTTTGGGGTGATCTTCATTCATATATTTGACAGGTCTTCCCGTGAAGTGTATGAAGTGAGATTCCCTTCTTTGATTGGCTCCCCATGGCCCACGTGATCCCAGGGACGCTGCGAACTACATGCGCCTCTGGGATACGTGGGCCCTGCACACTTCAAGTTTGGAGAGGCCCAGGAGCGGAAGCGAGTGTGTCCCGGGAGCCCTCAGGTAAGGGTGTAGAATTTTCCAGATCGCAGGACTCCGCCTGTGGGAGGCCTGCGATTGGAAAATACGGGCCAATATTTTCTAATCGTCATCTGTGCAAGATGTTACATAAATCCAAACACATCAGCTTTGTCCAGAAGACACTGGCCAACTAATAATAGAATCTTGTCTAAGAACCACTTCAAATATGCACGTAGATTCTAGCCTTTCATAGAGAACAAGTATCCCTCGTCTTTCAAACATGTTCCTTTCCATAGTGTTTTTCACATCTCCTAGTTGCACTCTAATCGGTGAGGAATTTGCACTTAATTCTATTAGTAATAGTACGGTTGTAATTATTTGAGAATTTGTTGAAAGCAACTGATTTACAGCAATACCAACCCCACTGTAAAGGAAACAGCCATATTCAAAGAGATACACCATCCTATGAACGGAATTTTGACTTTATTAAAACATGATATACTGGGTTTAAAAATCTAAAAAGCCTCAATGACAAGCTGTAAACAGAATACAAGCTTTGGAGATAAAATCGGTTGTTGACACTGAAACAATGGCCCTATTGAAGCAGCAAGTAAGAGTTGCCAGAAAGTCTAAGCTTTGGAAAGAACACAATGAGATTTACCTAGTTAAATTGTTTTAAACAAACACTTTGTAAACAGGCACATGAAAGAGCATACGGGTATAATGTTAAGGTGTCATAAAACAACACTTTGGGAAACAGAAACTCAGAACATTAAAAGAACCATATGCCTTCATAAATATCACATCAAATGAAACAAGGAGACACGACATCTGTAATATAACCAACTGAGGTAGCTAGGGGAACAATGGTGCATCTGGTTGAAGTGTTTTCAATTTACATGTTGTAAAATATACAAACAGAAGACTTTGTAGATATGATATCAATAGATGCACCAAGCAATCACATGGTTTTTGTATTGAACTTGGAACATATAGGAGACACAAAGTCTGCTTTCAAACAGCTAAGGTGATTTAAGAATTGAATAGAAGTCCTTTGTAAAAATGGCAAATAGATACATATGTTATAACCGTTTGATATGTTTTGAAAACCTACACAGCAGACAGAATTCTGCAAGCTAACAGCTGAATTGACAGTAAGAATAAAAAGTCAACAGAGAAATGACTAGAGATAATTAGCTTACATCAGCAGAAAACTTCAAAGGATATACCACTGAAAAAAGGGTATAAAAAAATAGAACTTTCAATTAGAAAGACAGAAGTCACTGAAAAGGCCAAAGCAATTCTCACTCTTCAGAGGCAGGCTCTAAGTTTTTAACTCCGAGTCTCGGGGATCAAAAAGGTACTTTGATTTTGATTTTGGTGGATATCCTGGGTTAAGAAATAAGTAAGAAATGTAAAAATGTAACAGTTAAGATTTGAGAATAAGGATCTCTGAGAATAAGAATTGTAAACCATTTGTTTTTTGAACTGTTAATGTTGCGACTGAATTCACCAGCTGTTAACTACATGTCGGTTCTTTAATAAATCTATATATTTTCAGAATTGTCTCAAGAGTACTTCTGTATCAAACTCGCGAATTCCATCTCTGTACACTCTGGTGAGGAGTTACAGAATTCTGGGGGAGTATTCTGGACCCTCATAATATCCAGAAGGTTACAGTCTATTTAAAAACTTATTAAAAGTGCTATCTGGAGGACGGTAACATCTTCAAGTCGTTCCTTTCCTTTAGGGAGTGATAGTCTGGACCTTTAGACCCAATTAAGCATCTTATAGGATTCGGCTATCTCTAACTTTAATTGAAAGTGAACGTCTGATCCGGGAGAGCCCAAAAAGGGCTAGGACTAGTGATTATCCCTTCACCACCATCTCATAAATGATGAGACAAACTCTTAAAAATCATGAGATTTGGTAAGAAATCATGAGTTGCTATTTTTTGCTTTAGAAGACCTCATTAGTGGCTTTATTTAATATCTAACAAGTCACAAAAACTGTATTACTGCATCTGAAAATGCTTTACAAAAAACGTTAAAAATCGTACCCGTTATCACTACCCTTCGAGAGTTGGGGAACATTTTCATTAAAAAGCGTGCGTCTTGTGATTAATCTGCAAGAGTTGGCATTATTGATGAAGCATTACCAAATGGAGCGTGGCACCATGTCCAATGTGCACTCTGGTACGGAGGAGTCACTGAATTGTTTTGGCATAAGCCCATGACCAATGAACCCCAGGTAATGGGCTCCCAATCACACCCACAGGACAAGTGCTGGATGGGGCGGGGGCGCGAGAGAGCGCGAGGTGTAAAACGGGTGATAGCAAGTCGGAAGCTAGTTTTACATCTCTCACATTGACTTCAATGTAAATAAAAATGGAGGGAGATGGGGGGGGGGGGGGTCGGTTGGATTCAAATCTGAAGCAGTTTGCAGTGCAGCAGCAGCAGCAGCAGCAACGCAACGCGGTTCAAAATCCTCCCTTTGCTCCAAAAGTGACCCCTACCCACCCCACAGAACCCAGGCCTGCTCCCCCGGCGGCAGTTTCAGGGCCACAGGATGCATGCATGGCTTAGAAGGTGAAGTCGCTGAATACGACGTCACGTCATTAAACTGGAATGGCACAGGTGCAAGAACTTCTAAAACAGAAAATCATGACTTTTTACAGTTGATTCGCGAGATCACGAGTTGGGGCAATATTTTTATTTTTTAAAAATCGCATGCCTCGCAATTATTTTGAGATTTACCATAACTTTTACACAGTTCTACAGAACTTTTGACCTAAGTACAACTGACAGAATATTCATGAAACAGCAGTTATATCAAGAAAAGGTCTTCATTCACAATAAATATGGATTTACAGGCCCATCAGACTAAATGCATGCTACAGACTTAAGGCTGAAACTTTCATATAAATTAAGCATTTCAAGTACTGATATGTACAGAGGTCAAATATGTACATTTGGATATCAACCAAGCAGATCTCACAAATTCATAATCATTATAGAAGTAGAGGAGAATCAGAGAAAGCAAGAAACAGCAGTGACACAGTAGCGTTCTACATTGTACGATACTTGTTTGATGCTGGATGACTGATGGGTAACAGGAGCTTAGTGACCAGTTGACAGATTGTTGTTAAGGCCATCTAAATGTAAAGTGAATAATCCTACAAAATCTTCTTGCTTCTTAACAAGACTCAAGTAGCTAACAATCCAACTCTTGCTACAGTTGCAGCAACAGAACAGTTTAGGAAGTGCATCATAAAGTTTTCTTCTCCTTCAGGGCACAGCAGCTAAATGTCACTATAATTTTATACAGGAAATAAACATAACTAGAAAAAACAGCTGGCTTACTGCCATTCAAGGATCTCTGGTCGTCTTTACAGGGACTTCAGTTAAGACTGCTTTATAAAACTGAGGAAAGACTAACAAGATAGCAGCTTTCTGATATGAACCAAGATATTTTGGCATTTCTTTTTCTTTACCGACAAAGCAAAGAGCTCCCCTCAATTCAGAATTCATGGCTTCCCTCCTATTCATCATGCACTGAAACTCACAAATCCAAGCAAATTGAAGACCATGACGAGCTATCGTTTCAACAAATAATTTCTCATTATAGCCATTAAGCACATATCTAGGCCAACATTGTGTGTTAGTCGCATATGCCAAAATGATATTATGTAAAAAGCACGCAGAGTTCTGTGAATGTCATTAGGATTAATTATTGCTCATCAGTTTGTCAACTTTTATTACTGATACTCAACACTGTAAAGCATATGCTAGGAATTCTTCAGCAAAGCACCAGGGACATAACTGATCAATAAAAATCAACCACAAGCTGCTGAGCTGAATCCCGCTATACTGCAGACCACGCAAGTGGTTTTGGTAAATATATTTTCTATGCAGAGCTAAGAAATGAACTTTTTCTTCACAGATTTGAAATACTCATATCCTGTACATATCAAACCTCATTACTGCAAATACTGTAACTCAAGAACTGCTTCAAATAACTAGATTACTTTTGTTTTTAAACATTCCTGCTTTCACAGCATAGTCAAGTTACCATTGCAATTGGTTTTCCAAAAGTTGCACATGCAGTAGCATTTCCGGACACCAACTCCAAGGCACAATCCTTAAATGGTACATTATGCATAATAAGGAAGCTTTGATAACATGCAGTTCACATAGATCGCACTTTAACCCTAAATAGTAGGCAAGCACTGAAGTGAAGGAGAGTTGATCTGAACACAGTACCTTTGGTTATGCAAGTTGCAAGGTATCGGGGTGTGTACATATTCCAGAGTTTTAAAAGCATCAAATTCCTTATTTGAATATTTGTATGCAAGAAAAATCCTTCTCCCATTTTCATTTGATCAATATTAATGAAAGAACTTGCAATTATGGAGCGCTTTTCACAACTTCAGGATGTCCCAAAGCACATTACAATCAATGCGGTATAGTCACTTTTGTAGTGTAAGGAAATGCAGCAACAAATTTGCACATGGCAAGCTCCCACACACAAGGAAATAGATGACCAGACAATCTGCTTTATTGATGCTGGTTGAGGGATTTATTTTGGCCAGGACACCAGGAGAACTCCCCACCTCTTCTTCAAACAGCACCATGGGATCTTTTAAGTTAACAGGGTAGACAGGGCCTTGGTTTAACATCTCATCTGAAAGACAGAAACATAGAAGATAGGAGCAGGAGTAGGCCATTCGGCCCCTCGAGCCTGCTCCGTCATTCAATGAGATCATGGCTGATCATCCAAATTCAGTACCCTGTCCCTGCCTTCTCCCTATATTCCTTGATCCCTTCAGCCTTAAGAAATATATCCAACTCCTTCTTGAATATATTTAATGAGCTGGCCTCCACCGCCCTCTGTGGCAGAGAATTCCACAGGTTCACCACTCTCTAGGTGAAGAAATTCCTCCTCATCTCAGTCCTAAATGGCTTACCCCTTATCCTTAGATTATGACCCCTGGTTCTGGACTCCCTGGCCATCGGAAACATCCTTCCTGCATCTAGTCTGTCCAGGCCTGACAGAATTTTATAGGTTTCGATATCCCCTCTCAATCTTCTAAACTCCAGTGAGTATAAGCCCAATCGACACAATCTAATAATAATAATAATCAACTTTATTGTCACTGTTAGTGCACAAGTGCAGTACAACGAAATGTAGGCTTGCGGCTCCCGAGAGTGTACATTTAGATTAAGACATTTAAACATTCAACATACATTTGGCTTGTAATACATTAACATAAACATAACCATAATAAAGTGCATTGGCAGATGTGCAGGCTTTAGAGTTTATTTGTGGAGTTCAGTAGGATGACAGCCCTGGGAAAGAAGCTGTTCCTAAATCTGGTCGTATGGGTGCGAATGCATCTGTAGCATCTCCCAGATGGCAGGAGGGCGAACAGACTGTGGCTGGGGTGGGTAGGGTCTTTGATGATGGTCCGTGACCTCCGTAAACAGCGTTTCTGGTATATGTGCTCTATGGTCGGTAGCCGGGTGCTGGTAATGCGTTGGGCAGTTTACATCATTCAATACATCATTCCTGCCATCCCAGGTATCAGCCTGGTGAATCTTCGCTGCACTCCTTCCATGGCAAGAACATCCTTCCTCAGATAAGGCGACCAAAACTGCACACAATACTCAAGATGTGGTCTCACCAAGGCCCTGTACAACTGCAGCAAGACATCCTTGTTCCTGTACTCGAACCCTCTTGCTACGAAGGCCAACATACCATTTGCCTTCTTAACCACCTGATGCATCTCCATGCTTACCTTCAGCGACTGGTGCACAAGAACACCCAGGTCTCTTTGCACTTCCCCTTCTCCCAATCTATTGCCATTCAAATAATAATCTGCCTTCCTGTTTTTGCCACCAAAGTGGATAACCTCACATTTATCCATATTATAGTGCATTTGCCATGTTTCTGCCCCATCACCCAAACTGTCCAAATCGTACTGGAGTTTCACAACATCCTCCTCATAGCATACCCTCCCACCCAGCTTTGTGTCATCTGCAAATTTGGAGATATTACATCGAGTTCCCTCGTCCAGATCATTAATATATATTGTGAACAGCTGGGGTCCTAGGACCGATCCTTGCGGTACCCCACTAGTCACTGCCTGCCACTCGGAAAATGACCCGTTTATTCCAACTCTTTGCTTTCTATCTGCCAACCAGTTCTCTATCCAAATCAATACCTTGCCCCCAATCCCATGTGCCTTAATTTTGCACGCTAATCTCTTATGCGGGACCTTATCGAAAGCCTTCTGAAAGTCCAAATACACCACATCCACTGGTTCTCCCTTATCTATTTTACCAGTTACGTCCTCAAAAAATTCCAGTAGATTAGTCAAGCACGATTTACCTTTTGTAAATCCATGTTGACTTTGTCTGATCCTGTCACTGCTTTCTAAGTGCTCTGCTATTACATCTTTTATAATTGACTCTAGCATTTTCCCCACTACCGATGTCAGGCTTACCGGTCTATAATTCCCCGCTTTTTCTCTGCCACCTTTTTTGAATAGTGGGGTAACATTAGCTACCCTCCAATCCATGGGTACTGTTCCAGAGTCTATCGAGTTCTGGAAGATGACCAGCAATGCATCTGCTATCTCCATGGCCACTTCCTTAAGTACCCTAGAATGTAGATTATCAGGTCCTGGGGATTTATCGGCCTTCAATCCTGTCAACTTCCCCAACACCATTTCCCTACAAATACTGATTTCTTTCAGTTCCTCCCTCCCATTAGTCCCTATGTTCCCCGACATCTCTGGGAGGTTATTTGTGTCCTCCTTTGTGAAGACAGAACCAAAATATGGGACCCATAGGGAACGGTAACATAGTGGTTATGTTGCTGGACTAGTAATCCAGAGGCCTGGACTGATGATCCAGAGACAAGATCAAATCCCACCACAGCAGCTGGTGAATTTAAATTCAGTTAATTAAATAAATGGAATAAAAAGCTAGCATCAGCAATGGTGACCATGAAACTATCGGACTGCATAAAAACCCATCTGGTTCACTAATGTGAAGGGAATCTGCTGTCCTTACCCGGTCTGGCCTATGTGTGACTCCAGACCCACAGCAATGTGGCTGACTCTCAACTTCCCTCTGAAATGCCCTAGCAAGTCACTGTTTTAACAAACTGCTACAAAAAACATTAAGAATAAAACCGCCGAGCATCGACCGAGGCACCGGCTTCATACACAACGACAGCACACCCAGCCTGGTCGACCCTGCAAAGTCCTCCTCACTAACATCTGGGGACTTGTGCCAAAATTGGGAGAGCTGTCAGACTCGTCAAGCAACAGCCCGACATTGGCTTAAAGGTATGATTCTATGAGTATGCCTATGTCCCAGACTCCATCACCATCCCTGGGTATGTCCTGTCCCACCGGAAGGACAGAGGTGACGGCACAGTGGTATAATGTCGGGAGGGTATGGCCCTGGGAGTCCTGAAAATGGACTCCAGTCCCCACGAAATCTCATGGCTTCAGGTCACGCAGGGGCAAGGAAACCTCCTGCTGCCCTCAGCTGATGAATCAGTATTCCTCCATGTTGAACATCATTTGGAAGAAGCACTGAGGGTTGCAAGGGCACAGAATGTACTCTGGGTGGGAGACTTCAATGTCCATCACCAAGAGTGGCGCAGTAGCACCACAACTGACCGAGTCCTGACGGACATAGCTGCCAGACTGGGCCTGCAGCAGGTGGCGAGAGAACCAACACGAGGGAAAAACCTACTTGACCTCGTCCTCACCAATCAACCTGTCGCAGATGCATCTGTCCATGACAGCATGGTAGCAGTGATCACTGCACAGTCCTTGTGGAGACGAAATCCCGTCTGGTGTTGTGTGGCACTACCACTGTGCTAAATGGGATAGTTTCAGAACAGATCTAGCAGCTTAAAACTGGACATCCATGAAGTGCTGTGGGCCATCAGCAGCAGCAGAATTGTATTCCACGACAATCTGTAACCTCATGGCCCGCCAACATTCCAGCTGTCGTGCTGAAGACTTGTGCTCCAGAACTAGCCACGCCTCTAGCCAAGCTGTTCTAATATAGCTACAACACTGGCATGTACCCGACAAGGTTAAAAACTGCCCCGGTAGGTCCTGTCCACAAAAAGTAGGACAAATCCAATCCGGCCGATTACCGTCCCATCAGTACTCTCAATCATCAGCAAAGTGATGGAAGGTTTCATTGACAGGGCCATCAAGTGGCACTTACTTCACCAATAACCTGCTCACCGATGCTCAGTTTGAGTTCAGCCAGGACCACTCGGCTCCAGACCTCATTACAGCCTTGGTCCAAACATGGACAAAGGAGCTGAATTCCAGAGGTGAGGTGAGAGCGATTGTCAAATGCTGCCTTGATGTCGAGTGTGGCATCAAGAAGCCCTAATAAAATTCAAGTCAATGGGAATCAAGGGGAAACTCTCTACTGACTGGAGTCATACCTAGCACAAAGGAAGATGGTTGTGGTTGTTGGAGGTCAATCATCTCAGCCCCAGGACATTGCTGCAGGAGTTCTTCAGAGTAATGTCCTAGGCCCAACCATCTTCAACTGCTTCATCAATGACCTTCCCTCCATCATCAGGTCAGAAATGGGGATGTTCACTTATGATTACAAAGTGTTCAGTTCCATTCGCAACTCCTCAGAAAATGAAGCAGTCTATGCCTGCATGCAGTAAGACCTGGACGATATTCAGGCTTGGACTGATAAGTGGCAAGTAACATTCGCGCCACACAAGCGCCAGGTAATGACTATCTCCAACAAGCGAGAGCCTAACCACTGCCCCTTGACATTCAACTGCATTACCATCGCCAGATCCCCCCACCATGAACATCCTGGGGTCACCACTGACCAGAAACTTAACTGGACCAGCCACAAATACGGTGGCAACAAGAGCGGGTCAGAAGTTGGGTATTCTGCTGCGAGTATCTCACGTCCTGACTCCCCAAAGCCTTTACATGGGTGTGCATAAGGTAAAATGCTTTTCATGAAGTATCTAAATGCTAATTTTGTTATTTAAGGTGAATCAATTTTTTTTAATTAACTTTTGTTTTGCTGGGCAGTTGTGAAATGAACAAAAAAAAGAGTAAGAGTGCCAATGAATTCCTGTTCAGATTTTAAGCTGCATACAGGAAACTTTGGTTTATCCGGAGGTTAAAAGTCTGGAAAGCTCTATCTACCGGCAAAATTCAGGAGCCATTTCCTGTAAGTTTTTTTACTTCTCGTTGCTTTTTTTTTCTCCCCCAGTCAGGCTCTGCAAGGTCTGTAGCTAAGCAACAGCTTCAGCTAGAGACGCTTTTAAGCTGCAGCCGACTGTTTTGAAGCTGTTGCTAAGCAACAGGGTTTGTTGATTCACACGGGGCTGAAAATCTCCGTATGTTTCAACATTAGCGCTGGTTTGCCCGGCAGTTTTGATGGGACGGCAACAGCTCAGTCCCGTCAGTGCCGGATAGCACAAAGTTTCCTGTACATACAAGTACATGGTTGTGCTATTTATGTCCACTTTTGTAGCACTCATCACGTGCTGCCTGAAGGGAGCAGTTTCGCTCTCTTCAGGAAAAATTTTAAGAAACACCAATAGGATAATCCTTGGATACCCTACAACGTTCTTGCTACAGACCAATCTCCTTTTTCAACTATAGCTACATAATACCGCCAAAAATTCTGGCCATCCACCTCAAAAATGGTCATTCATGAGTAAGAAAATCCCATCTGGTCTGTGTGTACCCATGCGAGGCACACAGTTGATAATCTGCATACTTGTAGAATGGAAACGTACAATGTTTATCGAGGAGGTGTCCCCCTCAGTTATGCAATGACCTGTTCCTCCTACCAGAAGACTGCTACCCTCAGTGTCCAGGTGGGTGCAAGCTTTCCTCAAAATGGTGCAACAGAGAGGGTGTATCAGAGGGTTACACCGAGGGGTGTGGGGTATATCAGAGGGTTACACCGAGGGGTGTGGGGTATATCAGAGGCTTACACCGAGGGGTGTGGGGTATATCGGAGGGTTAAAGTGCAGGGTATGTCAGTGTTACAGTGCAGGGTATATCAGTGTTACAGTGCAGGGTGTGGGGTATATCAGTGTTACAGTGTGGGGTATATATCACTGTTACAGTGCGGGGTTTATCGGAGTTATGCTGAGGGGTGTGGGGTATATTTCTGTTACAGTGAGGGGTGTGGGGTATATCACTGTTACAGTGAGGGGTATATCGGAGTTACAGTGAGGGGTGTGGGGTAGATCACTGTTACAGTGCGGGGTGTGGTTATATGTCCGAGACCGGGACCCAGGAGCGAGGACGAGCCCAGCAGTGTGGTCAAGGCCCAGGATGGTGCAACGTTGACCAGCAGCGGGGTCCCAGCCCAGGGAAGGTGCAGCATGGGCCAACAGCGAGGTCGGGAGGACCACAATGCATCCTACGAAACCCAGGCAGAGGGGACCTGCGGGAAGGAGGGAGGAGGACAGTAGGAGTACGTTTGTGTGTGTGTGCTAGGCCGCTGTAGCAGAGCCTGGTCTCCAATCGTCTTGGATCCCCTTGCCATTGGACCAAGACCTTGCTCTGTCAAGCCCGTGTGGTAGCTGGTGTGCAATGGCCACCCCACATTAAAAGAATTCACGCACAGGCATCTTCCACCCTTGAAAATGAAGTTTGGGACCTGGAACATCATGGACAACCCCAACAGTGACAGACTGGAACGCCGTACTGCTATCGCTGCCCGGGAGCTCAGACGTTTCAACCACCATCTGCCCCACCTGTGACAGAGACTGTAGGTCCCGCATTGGACTCATCAGTCACCTGAGAACTCATTTTTAATGTAGAAGCAAGTCATCCTCGGTTCCGAGGGACTGCCTAAGAAGAAGATAAATATATTACTACATTACTTTAAACATTCCAATTGCAATTTATCTTGATCCCTTTCCGACTTAAGATGCTTGGCCACATTTTTACCCAGCTCAGAGAACATGTTTTTGTCCTATTTAAGTTACTGCCAACTCCTTAATGACTAGAGTCCCCCTATAACTTGCCCTTAAAAAATGCTCAAACTTGTGTTTCTGGACTGCTAAAGACCTCCAGAGTCCCTCCATGTAGATAGGATACTCAAGTCCTACAAGTAGTAGTAGTCGTAATAATAATATCCAGCATTTATACAAGAGCCTTTTGATGTAAAAAAAAAAGTCCAGAGTGTTTCAGAGACTCAAAGAAAACAGATACCAAGCCAAAGAATCAATTAGGAGGGATTGGCTAAAAGCTTAATCAAAAAAGTGTGTTTTTTTTTAAAAAAGGAGAGTTTTAAAGGAAAAGGTAAGATAGAAGGGTTTGGGTGAGGAATTTCAGATCATGAGTCCTAAAAGTTGCTGAAGCCATGGACGCCAATGGTGTGGAATATACAAAGGACCAGAGTTAAAGAAAGAGTGTTTGGGAAGGGTTGTAGGGATAGAGGAGGTTCAAGGAAGAGAAAGGCAAGTTCATGGAGGGATTTAAAGACAAGAACAAAAAAAAATTAAGCTTTGGGAGCCAATGTAGGTCAGGAAGGATTGGGGTGACGGGCAAGCAGGATTTATTAAAGATTGCATAAGAGAGAAACTTTTACCGAGAAAGGCAAGTCACAACAATTTGACACTTGGGCAACAATCTCATTGAATTTTAATTTTGTAATAACCCTTTCTCACTACAAGACTGCTCATTTCTATTTTTGCAGTCTTTAGGTCTCCACAGATGACAAACAAAACATTCCTGAAGTAAGAGGGAAGACAGGTGACCTGCTCCTATGCCTGTAGTAAAATTGTTTGAGCCTGCTACTAAGAACTGAACAACAACATCAGATGATGTAATCCCTCCTGACTGAAGATCTAGCTTTATCTCAGAGTCTTCAATCATCACAGAAGAATAATCTAACTGCAACTTCTAGCAAGTACACCCTCTGGTGTCTGATCAAGTACTGTTCGGAGACATGACCTGCCCCATATCGGCCTGTCATTTCTGATAGGAGGCATCCGCACACAGGAAACCTCCTATCGGAAAAAAATCTACGCACTTACCTGAGGGCTCCCAAGGTCCGGACACTGCTGATACCGGGCTTCTCCACAGTCGAAATGCACAGGGCCCCCGCATCCCAGGGGCGCATGCGGTTCACAAGCATCCCTGGGATCATGTGGGTCAGGTGAGCCGATGAAAGAAGGGAATCCCCCTTCATATTTTGACAGATAGAACTGTCAAAAATATGAATGGAGGTCACTGAAAAAAGACACTAAAACATTAAATACATTTTTAAAAAACCATCACGTTTTTAAAATGAGTTAAAATTACATTAAGTTAAATATTTTAAACAAAAATTTAATTTTAAAAAATTTAAGGTTTTTTACGGGGCTAAAAATAAACTTACCTTTTTTTAAAAAGTATTTTTAAATTCCAAATGAGTGAAAACATTTTTTTTAAACTCTTATGCTGGTAAAAGCAGGCGTAAGATTTCTAAGGGTTTTCAGCGGACGGAGGTTCTGCAGAAAGTGGAACTCTCCACCCGCAGAGGCCCTTCTCCAGGGCAGGCGTCCAATCTGTCAAGGCGCCTGGTCAAGTGCATCCTGTGGGAAGTAGTCCAAATATATTATAAGCTAATTGATCTTTTTGTTGGAAGTTTGGTAGCTGCTTAGCTCCTCTCCTTGTGCAGAGGTAAAGTTATTTCAAGATCATAAAAGCCAACAGGAAATGATAGGCTTTCATTCACTTTTGTTTACAAGAAGTTGTTCAGTTGTGACTTCTTGCTGCTTTATACAATGTAATATGATGGACATGCTCAACAAATCTCTCAAAATTGGCTGAGCTACAAGCAATAGGCTGGGGCAGGAGGAAAAGGGGCCATTTTTGCCCTAAATGTAATTAAATTATTTTTCAGGAAAAATAAGTTTGATGTTAGCAATTTATCACAATATCATGGGCAGGAAAGCACAATATTTCAGAGAATAAAGAAAGGTTCTAGTTTATAGTTTAAGTGGCCTGTTTCTGTGCTGCGTATTCTATGCATGTAAGTAGCCGATACTCTATGACATGCCTCACAAGTAGCCTGAGGTTGACATAATTATAAGCATACCCAGAGGTCAAGACAGTCTAATTGTCAAGTTTCTGTACACAGTAGCTGCTTATAAACCTATTTGTAAACCCCTAGTTCCTGTCCTTGGGGTCAGACCAGGTTATAAGGGCATAAAAAAATAGCAGGAATAACTGGCATTCTCTCTTTTTAAAATATTTTTGACCATCTAAAGTGTTACAGACGAGTACTAGATACAAGATGTAATAGGAAGATATCCAGATGAATGTACCTGCAGATGAAAATCAGACCCAACTAGACATCACAAGTCAATGTAGGGATCAGAGTTTTTTCTGCTCAGACTAATTCAACCAACAGTGGTGCGTTTTTGTAAACGATACAGTATTATGGCCATGTTATCTTTTATAAATGTTGCTATCTCACTCTCAATTAATATGCTTCTAAATGATATGAAAGTTATTGAGATAGGATCTATCATATGGTAAAAGGGTCAAATTCTACAATGGCCTCTCGAGTGTGAAGTAGAAAATAAAGGCCTAAACTTATTTTTCACAACTTGCTTCTCAATTGTAGTTACAAATTTCTCAGCATTTGAGTCTAAGTGAAGAAACATAAGCAGTGATGGCATGTTCAAAAGCACAGTGGGTACAGTCATGATTCATTAGTTACACAGCCATTTCATTTATCAGCTCACAGCAATGTCTCCGCTAGACACTTACATCACCATTAGGTAACATACTTGTAGAAAGTTTTATTCCTAACCAGTGGCGATACAACGATCTTTCCGATCAGTTGTTATGGGTTAAGGTAAAACAACCTCCAATAGATTGGATGTCCAAGTCATTAAGACATTTTGCACTCAATACATATCTAAACAAAATGTTGACAAAACATGATTTTGTAATAATTGCTTTAATTGTACCAAGTTATCAAATATCCACCAAAAGGAATGAAACTCTTAAAATACATCTTATTCAGGGGAAGGAGAAGGGCAAACAGAGAGAGGGAAGAGGCGGGCACAAGCCGAGGAGGAGTGGGTATGGGGGGGGGGGGGGGGGGGCGGGGGGGGGGGGAAAGAGAGAGAGCAACAGTTGGAGAATAGGGACTGGAAAAGACAGAAAAAGCACCTCAAAAGCCGGGGGGGGGGGGGGGGGGGGTAGCAATCTCTGTCCTGGAGGGTGGTGGGTGGTCTCCTTCCCTCTACCAGGTTAGAAATATAATTTCTATGGAGAGGGGGTGAATTAAAACAAAGGAATTTCTAATATAACCATCTGGATGCAGCTGTTCACTTGAGGCCAAGAGGCATTATTGCAAGCTGATATTGCTGCTTAGAAAGAAGAACAATGCAAACTTGCATTCATATAGCTTCTTTCACTCCTCAAGACATCCAAAGCCCCGCCAGAGTCAATTAAATACTTTCCGAAATGTTGTATTGTAGGCCATTTCTTAAATGATGGGAAGGGAGAGAAATGAAGAATCACCAGGCTGAAATAACTACATTGTGGAGAACGGCTTTGGATTTTGTATCGCTGGGACAATTTTTCTGTTCAGTGGCGGATCAGGGAACAGATACCATCAATTTGGGGCAAAGAAAACCAGCTGTATTACCTTGAGCAGGTGCCTGTTCCAGAATTGAGCCAACAAGGTCTTCAGAACACAAGTCACAAGTTGAGTGAACTCCTTCTTTCAAGCCTCATTCAGTCATATGCTAGTTGCACTTGCAATCTGTTTTGGGGGGCGGTGGGGAAGATTGCGAGTGCAAGGCTATCCTTTGCTGGGGGAGGGAACCCCATAGAAACTTTGGGAACACAGAGTTGGACCTGCAGCTGTGATTACTTCTGGGCATGATACTACAGAAAGTCAGGATGGGTGGAAATTTTATGGTTGGTTTTTAAAGTGTATCCTTTTGATTTAATATTAATGGAACAGTACTGATTTTATTCTAACAATTACAGATTACATTCTGTTTTTGAGACAAAATTAGTAGAGTTCAAGAAAATACTTAACTTTCACCTTTGTGTAGAGTTCTTTGGTTAAGGCCCAAGACATTGCTGCGCTGCCACCCAGTGTCTTTGCAGTGGAACTGGATGTTGAATCTCAGGGCCAAAAAACAATTCTAGTGATGCACTTTGCACCTAGCACTAGAGTCAGGCATTTAACACTGTAAAAGCCAATCACAGGCATAACAAATACTGCAGGTAAATGTTGACACTTAAAATGGGTTTACCCATTGACAAAGCCTAACTTAGAAGTTTTCAAATGTGTTTTGAGACAGAATGTTGCAACCCACTCAACATTAATGGCCCAGAACTTGGTGTTGGGGGCTTGCCGCGCGTGCAAGCCCCCGATCTGCACGCTGACATCTGAAGCCCAGGCCTGCTTGCATTTCCCGTCACTGGCCCGGTTCAGATGTCAGCGCGCAGTGCTTACCTGATCCAGCGGCGTAGTTAGTGCGATGTGCCGGCTGGGATCAGGTGAGCACTGTACAACCAATCAGGGGAGGGGAAGGTTCATTCATGAGTTTGAGTGTAAGAACTGTCAAACTCATGAAAACTACAGGGGCCCAAAACACTATTTAAACTTCAAATAAAAATTTAAAACACATCCCAATCATTAAATTAAGTATAAATAAGTTTTAAAAAAAAATTTAAACAATTTTTTTTTTGAAAAAAATAATTTTTTAATAAAAAAGGGTCTAAAACTAAACTTAGCTTATTGTAGATTCTTTAAAATAATAAACCTGTGGGAAAAAAAATTCTAAACTGCAATAAAACACCACTTACCTGTAAAAATAAATACTTACGTGTGCTTTTTACAAGCGTAAAGACCGGAGGCCTTTACACATGCGCAAATCCCCCAAAACAGAGGAAATCCAAGACGCACGCGCTGCCCCCTACAGCGCACGCGCTAGCCTCTTCACCTCTTGGGTTAGAGGAGAGGAAATGCCGGTTTTCAGCGCATGCGCTGTGCATGCTGAAAACCGGCATTTCCTCTGGCCAGACGCATGAGTACCCCTTCCGTACTCACGCGTTTGGGGAGGAATTACTGCCCCAATATATCATGGATGCTTTCAGATGAAGGCCAGTTTTATTTTAGTGGTAAAATAATATATTGGGCCATAATTTGCAACCCCTATGGGTGCGTACGTGCCTGTAGGGGCCACGCAAGTTCCAGGTTTAGGCAATTAAATGCATGCGCTAAAACCCAGAACTTACGATCTGTCAAGAATCTTGACAGATGATCCGTATCCCCGGGAAAAGGAGGCGTAAAGCCTGCTTTTACCAGCGTGTGAGTTTTAAAAAAACAAAAAAATTCATTTAAACACATACACAATAAGGTACGTTTATTTTAGACCATTTAAATTGTAAATTTATTTTTCAAAAAATAAATTTGTTTTAAATGTTTAATTATATTGTATTTTAAATATGTAATTTTTTTGTTATGTTAAATCTATTTTTAATGTCATCCCCATGCATGCTTATGGAGGTGCCATACAAACAGCACCTCCATAAGTATGAATGGGGATCCCCCTTCTTTGGTTGGGCCGGCCCACAGGATCCCGGGGGGGCTTGTGAACCGCCTGCGCCCCTGGGATACATGGGCCTCTACGCAGGCATATGCATAGAGGCCCAGGTGTGAAAGTGTCTGAACCTCCAGGACCATCAGGCAAGTTTGTAGATTTTTTGCTGGTCAGAGGCATCCATCCACGGGAAGCCTCTGACCGCAAATTCATAGAATCATAGAAAGTTACAGCACAGAAGGAGGCCATTTCAGCCCATCGTGTCCGTGCCAGCCAACAAAGAGCTATCCAGCCTAATCCCACTTCCCAGCTCTTGGGATGCTCTAACCTGCAGGGTTACGGACCAAGTACTTTTTAAATATGGTTAGGGTTCCTGCCCCGACCACCCTTTCAGGCAGTGAGTTCCAGACCACCACAACCCTCTGGGTGAAAAAATTTCCCCTCAAATCCCCTCTAAACCTTCCACCAATTAGATTTAAATCTGTGCCCCCTGGTTTTTGACCCCGCTGCGAAGGGAAATAGGTCCTATCTATCCACTTTATCTATGCCCCTCATGATTTTATACACCTCAATAAGGTCTCCCCTCAGCGTCCTCTGTCCCAAGGAAAACAAACCCAACCTATCCAGTCTTTTCTCATAGCTAAGATTCTGTACTCCCGGCAACATCCTTGTAAATCTCCTCTGTACCCTCTCCAGTGCAATCACATCTTTCCTGTAATGTGGTGACCAGAACCGCACGCAGTACTCTAGCTGAGGCCTAACTAGTGTTTTGTACAGTTGAAGCATAACCTCCCTGCTCTTGTATTCTATGCCACAGCTAATAAAGGCAAGTATTCCGTGTCATGAATCTCATCATTCATGAAGAAATGACTCATGAAATAACACTGGGCAGCCAGCTGGTGGCGCCGTCCAAGGAGTATAAATACTCGGGCGTGGGCCCAGCTTGCCGAGGACGTTTTTGTAACCAGAATTTCATGGTTGCGAAAGTTGATTGAAGCCTGGTTTTATACTCAACCAAGTGCTTAGTGAGTTTTCTTCAGTCAATTTAATCAACTGAGTATTGGTGCCACGCTCAGTGATTTCGGGAACAGCCAGCTGCGACTTCAGCTGTAGAAGGGAACTCCGACGTCGTAATCAATCCATCATGGACAATCTACTCAGACCCGCCCGTCTTGACCTGAACCCGAATTCACCTACAACTGCTAAGGTATGGAAACACTGGTATCGTACCTTCAGCAACTTCCTCAGGGTGTGTGGTGAAAAAATGTTCCTGATAAATTAGATACACTTGCCAATTATGTATCTCCCCATGTGTTTGACTATATTGAAGACTGTGTAGACTATGACTCTGCTATCCTAATATTACAGTGACTATGTGTTAAGGCCCCAAACAAAATTTTTGCTCGGCATCTACTGGCCACAACTCGACAACAACCCGGGGAATCACTTGACAAATTCCTTCAAAAGCTTCGCAGGCTCAACGAGGATTGTAATCTTAGAGGTCACAGCTGAGCAGTACCTGGAGGAGTTAATTCGCGATTCCTTTATTAATGGGATTGCGTCTTCCTTCATACACCAGCGTCTATTAGAGAATAAAACGCTCGAGTTACAGGCTGCTTATGACCAGGCATGTTCTCTGGACTTAGCAAAGAGGAATGCAGATAGCTATCTTACCATGTGAACAGGCTGCTGCTATCACTTTTAGTGACTCCTTCGATAGGCCTCGGGTGGAAGCCCCACTGATGATGACTCTAACCTAGCTGATGACAACCCTGCCCTAGAAGCCTTCACTGATGACGACCCTGCCCTAGCGGCATCTTGGCAATCTGGAAGGAAGCGTTTCTTCTGTATTCCCACTATAGGAAATTTTGTCCTGCTCGTAACACAACCTGCAATCATTGCAAATAAGGTCACTTTTCTAAGGTATACCGGTCGAGAGCCCCGGGTGGTTTTGCAACTGCTATCTATAAAACTGCTCCGCCCACAAGAACCACTAAGGTTACAGCGGTCAAGGGTAAAACTGCTCCTCCTCCCATCACAGCTGTTTTTCCCCCAAAGTCTGTCCCATGCAGCCACGAAGGTTTTGGTAAATGGACACATTTTGAGTGCAATAATCGACTCATGCAGCTCTGACAGCTTCATTAGTGAGCGGGATGTCAGTAAGTTAAAACTGCGTATTTACCCCTCTGACAGGGAAATTGCAATGGCTCTGGCGACACTGACCACCAACTCTTCGGCTTTTGTCTCGTCAACCTTATTCTCAATGGCCGCACCTATTCCTCCACCCGGCTCGGGGTGCTCAAAAACCTATGCAGTGATGTGCTCCTGGGACAGGATTTCCAGAAACAACACACAAGACTCACTTTTGAGTTTGGAGGGTCAAAACCGGAGCTTACTATTTCCAAAGTACCGTTTTGTGCGCTTTCGGCGGCTTCGCTCGACGAGCCCTCCTTGTTTGCCAATCTTTCCCCCCGATTTAAGCCCACAGTCACTAAATCACGACGTTTCAGCCAAGATGATCGATCCTTTATCAAGGCAGAGATCTCTCGCCTTCTAGCTGACTATCATTGAGCCATGTTCATCTCCCTGGCAGGCTCAAGTCGTCATTGTTAAAAATCCTCTGAAATGTCTTTGCATCGATTACTCGCCAACTATTAACCAGTATACCAACCTGGATGCCTACCCACTACCACACATTTTCTATGCCAACTTCGACTCTTGTGGATCTTCATACTGACTTATGCCATCCTGGCGTTACCCGTATGTTGCACTGTGTGATCTAAAAATCTCCCATTTTCTACAGAAGATGTGAAAAGAACATGCTCCACCTGTAGAATTTGTGCGGAATTAAACCTGCAATTCTTCCGTCCGTCGGGTGGCTCGCTCATACACGCTATACTGCCTATGCAGGGGCTCAGCATTGACTTTAAAGGGCCATTGCCTTCCTCAACGCGAAACACCTACTTACTTACTATGGTGGACGAATATTCACGCTTTCCCCTGTCCCAATATGCTTACTTCCACAGTGATCAAATGCCTTGATCAAGTCTTTTCCCTTTGCGGTATGGCCAATTTCATCCACTCTGATCGGGGTCCCTCCTTCATGTCAAGTGAACTAAAAGTTCTCTTTCCCAACAGGGAATTGCCACAAGTAAAACAACACCGTATCATCCCATCGGTAACGGACAGGTTGAGAGATACAACGCTATCATTTGGAACGCTGTTCGTCTTGCACAGAGGTCACACAACCTACCAGACCAGCAGTGGGAAACACTGCTCCCTGATGCGTTGCATTCCATCAGGTCTCTTCTTTCTACGTCCACCAATGTCGCTCGTCACGAGCGATTCTTCAGGTTCCAGCGTCACTCCACTCATGGGACGTCCCTACCATCATGGTTGGCAGCTCCCGGCCCTGTGCTGCTCCGAAGATTCGTCCGATCTTCCAAAAACGATCCCCTCGTCGACGAGGTGGAACGAACAGACGTTAATCCTACATACACACACGTGCGGTACCCTGATGGCCAGGAGTCCACCATTTCATTGAGATCTGGCTCCCTGTCCAACCGGTCCCATAAGAACATAAGAAATAGGAGGAGTAGGCCAATCGGCCCCTCGAGCCTGCTCCGCCATTCAATAAGATCATGGCTGATATGATCCAAACCGCCAATCTACTGTCACAGAACCATCTCCTGAATCTAACAGAATTAGACACACGAAACAGGAGCAGGCTACCCACAGGGCCATGTCCGATCCGAACCTAGACTCATGTCCAAATTCCTGCCCGCTCCCTGTAACCCTTAATTCCCTTTACTTCTAGGAAACTGTCTATTTCTGTTTTAAATTTATGTAATGATGTAGCTTCTACAGCTTTTTGGGGCAGCATATTCCATGGACCTACCACCCTCTGAGTGAAGTAGTTCCTCCTCATCTCAGTTTTGAAAGAGCAGCCCCTTATTCGAAGACTATGCCCCCTAGTTCTAGTTTCACCCATCATCGGGAACATCCTCCCCGCATCCACCCGATCCAACCCCTTCACAATCTTATATGTCTCAATAAGATCGCCTCTCATTCTCCTGAACTCCAATGAGTAGAGTCCCAATCTACTCAACCTCTCCTCATACGTCCATCCCCTCATCCCCGGGATTAACCGAGTGAACCTTCTTTGTACTGACTCGAGAGCAAGTATGTCTTTTCTTAAGTATGGACACCAAAACTGTATGCAGTATTCCAGGTGCGGTCTCACCAATACCTTGTACAACTGAAGCAATACCTCCCTATTTTTATATTCTATCCCCCTAGCAATGAAAGCCAACATTCCATTGGCCTTCTTAATCACTTGCTGCACCTGCATACTAACCTTTTGAGTTTCGTGCACCAGGACCCCCAGATCCCTTTGTACTTCAGTACTTTCCAGTTTCTTGCCATTAAGATAATAACTTGCTCTACGATTTTTCCTGCCAAAGTGCATAACCTCACACTTTCCAGTATTGTATTCCATCTGCCAAATCTCTGCCCACTTACTTAGCCTGTCTATGTCCCTTTGCAGGTTTTTTACGTCCTCCTCACTCACTACTTTCCCTCCCATCTTAGTATCATCTGCAAACTTTGATATGTTACACTCGGTCCCCTCCTCCAAATTGTTAATATAGATTGTAAAGAGTTGGGGACCGAGCACTGACCCCTGCGGAACACCACTAGTTACTGATTGCCAGTCTGAGAATGAACCATTTATCCCAACTCTCTGCCTTCTGTTAGAGGGACCCATAGTAATGATGCCGACACTCTACGCCCCTTTGAGGATGATGCCCTACCTGGGACACCAAGGGATCTGCCAGCTACTCCACCGGATCACCTCTGGGAGCCAAGCGCTCCCCACGGGATGGCCACCCGAAGCCAGGACGCCGGTCAATCCCCGGCTACCAAACAAGAAGAAGCCAGCTCTGCGCCTGTGGGGACCTGCACCCGGAGTCAGGATCTCCCCAGTCTCTCTCAGGTCGATCAAGGTGACACGGGCCCTGTCGATCTACCAGTACGGACCAAGCGACCCAGGGACCAAGACACAGTCCGAGGAGACGTGCCTTCCAGCCACAAACACAGATCTAAAAGACTGCGGCTATTCGCGGTCAGTCTAATCCGCTAGAAGGAAGTCGTTAGACTTCCAAATCTTTCAGGCGGGAAGAATGTCATGAATCTGATCATTCATGAAGAAATGACTCATGAAATAACACTGGGCGGCCTGCTGGTGGCGCCGTCCAAGGAGTGTCAATACTCGGGCATGGGCCCAGCTTGCCCAGGACGTTTTTGTAACCAGGAACTAGTGATGTAACTAGAATCTCATGGTTGTGAAACAGTTGCTTAAAGCCTTGTTTTATACTCAACCAAGTGCTCAGTGAGTTTTCTTACATCTTTCCGTATGCCTTCTTAACCACCTTATCTACTTGGCCTGCTACCTTCAGGGATCTATGGACATGCACTCCAAGGTCCTTTTGTTCCTTTACACTACTCAACGTCCTACCATTTAATGTGTATTCCCTTTCCTCGTTAGCCCTCCCCAAATGCATTACCTCACACTTCTCCGGATTGAATTCCATTTGCCACTGTTCTGCCCAACTGACCAATTTATTGGTATCTTCCTGCAGTCTACAGCTTCCTTAGAGTCATAGAGTTTTACAGCACAGAAAGAGGCCCTTCGGCCCATCGTGTCTGCGCCGCCCATCCATCCCTGTCCAGTCTAATCCCATTTTCCAGCATTTGGTCCATAGCCTTGTATGCAATGGCATTTCAAGTGCTCATCCAAATGCTTCTTGAATGTTGAGGGTTCCTGCCTCCACCACCCTTTCAGGCATTGAGTTCCATATTCCAACCACCCTCTGGGTGAAAAAGTTCCTCCTCAAATCCCCTCTAAATCTCCTGCCCCTTACCCTGAATCTATGCCCCCTTGTTATTGACCCCCCCACTAAGGGGAAAAGTTCCTCTTTATCTACCCTATCTATGCCCCTCATCATTTTGTACACCTCAATCAGGTCCCCCCTCAGCCTTCTCTGCTCCAAGGAAAACAACTCCAGCCTGTCCAGCCTCTCTTCATAGCTGAGGCGCTCCATCCCAGGTAACATCCTGGTGAATCTTCTCTGCCCCCTCTCCAAAGCAATCACATCCTTCCTATAGTGAGGCGACCAGAACTGCACACAGTACTCCAGCTGTGGCCTCACCAGCGTTTTGTACAGCTCCATCATAACCTCCCTGCTCTTATATTCCATGCCTCGGCTAATGAAGGCAAGTATCCCATATGCCTTTTTAACCACCTTATCTACCTGCTCCGCTGCCTTCAGGGATCTATGTACATGTACACCAAGGTCCCTCTGACCCTCTGTACTTCCTAGGGTCCTACCACTCATTGTGTATTCCCTTGCCTTATTTGTCCGTCCAAAATGCATCACCTCGCACTTTTCAGGGTTAAATTCCATTTGCCACTTTTCCGCCCATCTGACCAACCCGTTTATATCGTCCTGTAGCTGGAGGCTTTCCTCCTCGCAATTTACCACCCCACCAATTTTCGTGTCATCTGCGAACTTACTGATCATACCTTTTACATTCTCATCCAAATCATTTATGTAGATCACAAACAACAAGGGACCCAGCACCGATCCCTGAGGTACCCCACTGGACACAGGCTTCCAGTCACAAAAGCAACCTTCGACCATCACCCTCTGCCTCCTGCCACTCAGCCAGTTTAGGATCCAACGCGCCAAGGCACCCTGGATCCCATGGGCTCTTACCTTCTTGACCAGTCTCCTATGCGGGACTTTGTCAAAAGCTTTACTGAAGTCCATGTAAACCACATCCACAGCATTTCCCTCATCCACCCCACTAGTCACCCCCTCGAAAAATTCGATCAGATTTGTTAGACATGATTTACCCTTGACAAAGCCATGCTGACTATCCCCGATTAATCCTTGCCTCTCCAAGTGGAGATTAATTTTGTCCCTCAGAATTTTTTCCAATAATTTCCCCACCACAGATGTTAGACTCACTGGCCTGTAATTCCCTGGTTTATCCCTGCTACCCTTCTTGAATAATGGTACTACGTTAGCTGTTCTCCAGTCCTCTGGTACATCCCCTGTGGCCAGAGAGGTTCTGAAAATTAGTGTCAGAGCCCCTGCAATCTCCTCCCTTGCCTCCCACAGCAGCCTGGGATACATCTCTTCTGGGCCTGGGGATTTATCCACTTTTTGGCCCGCTAAAACCGCTAGCACCTCCTCCCTCTCGATGCTAATATGTTCAAGTATGTCACAGTCCCCTTGCCCGATTTCTATGTCTGCATCGTCTTTCTCCATAGTGAACACAGATGCAAAAAATTCATTTAAAACCCCGCCTACATCCTCTGACTCTACACACAGATTGCCACTTTGGTCCCTAATGGGCCCTACCCTTTCCCTGGTTATCCTCTTGCCCTTAATATACTTATAAAACATCTTAGGATTTTCCTTTATTTTGCTCGCCAGTGTTATTTCATGGCCCCTCCTCGCCCTCCTAATTTCTTTTTTAAGTATGCCCCTGCACTTTTTATACTCCTCTCGGGCTTCTTCTGTCTTTAGTCTTTTGTAACTGCCAAAAGCCCCCCTTTTATTTCTAATTCATTTTTGTATATCCCTTGTCATCCAAGGTTCCCTTTGCTTGTTGGTCCCACCCTTGACCTTTACAGGAACATGTTGGCGTTGTACTCTCTCTATTTCCCTTCTGAAAGTCTCCCACTGTTTTGATGTGGATTTTCCTATAAGCAGCTGCTCCCAGTCCACTTTGGCCAGATCCTGCCTTATCATATTAAAATCGGCCTTCCCCCAATTTAGAACCCTTATTTCCGGGCCGTCTTTGTCTTTTTCCATGACCACCTTAAATCTCACCGAATTATGGTCACTGTCGCCAAAATGCTCTCCTACTGACACTTCCACCACTTGCCCGGCTACATTCCCCAGAATTAGGTCCAGTACCGCCCCCTCTCTTGTAGGACTTTCTACATGTTGGCTCAAAAAGCTCTCCTGGATGCACTTTAAGAATTCTGCACCCTCTAAGCCTTTCACACTCTGACTGTCCCAATTTATATTGGGGAAGTTGAAATCCCCCACTATTATTACCCTATTATTTTCGCACTTCTCTGAGATTTGCCTACATATCTGTTCCTCCATCTCCCCCTGACTGTTTGGGGGCCTATAGTACACTCCCAGCAAAGTCCTTCTTCAGTATCAACCACACAGCCGATTTTAGTATCATCTGCAAACTTCTTAATCATACCCCCTATATTCAAGTCAAGATTGGTGATATATACCACAAAAAGCAAGGGACCTAGTACTGAGCCCTGCGAAACCCCACTGGAAATAGCCTCCCAGTCACAAAAACACCCATCAAGCATTACCCTCTGCTTCCTGGCTCCGAGCGAGTTTTGAATCCAACTTGACACTTTGCCCTGGATTCCATGGGCTTTTAACTTCATGACCAGTCTGCCATGTTGAACCTTATCAAAAGCCTTGCTAAAGTCCATATACACTACATCAAACGCACTACCCTCATCTACCCTCCTCAAAAAATTAAATCAAGCAGACACTACCTTCCCCGTAGTCTATAGGCCTCTGAACAGTTGCAACTCTGTTGGACGGAGTATTAATCAGGAAATAGTTGAGGCTTGTAATAAGGGAACAGCTATAATTATGGGGGATTTTAATTATCATATTAATTGGACAAATCAAATTGGGCAGGGCTGCCTTGAGGATGAGTTCATTGAGTGTATTAGGGATGGGTTTCTTGAGCAGTATGTAACTGAACCGACCAGGGGGCAAGCAACCTTAGATTTGGTCCTGTGTAACGAGACAGGATTAATTAAAAATGTCCTAGTAAAGGATCCCCTTGGAATGAGTGACCATAACATGGTTGAATTCCATATTCAATTAGAGGGTGAGAAGGTTGGATCTCAAACAAGCGTGCTAAGCTTGAATAAAGGAGACTGTGAAGGTATGAGAGCGGAATTGATTAGAGTGGACTGGGAAAATAGATTAAAGGGTAAGACGGTACATGATCAGTGGTGTACATTTAAGGAGTTATTTTACAACTTCCAAAAAATATATATTCCAGAGGAAAAAAGGGTGTAAAAGAAAAGATAGCCATCCGTGGCTAAGTAATTAAGGATAGTATCCGACTAAAAACAAGGGCATATAAGGTAGCCAAATCTAGTGGGAGGATAGAAGGTTGGGAAGTCTTTAAAAGACAGCAAAAAATAACTAAAAGATTAAGAAAGGGAAGATAGATTATGAAAGTAAATTAGCAAAAAATATAAAAACAGATAGCAAAAGTTTCTATAGTTATATAAAAAGAAAAAGGGTGGCTAAAGTAAATGTTGGTCCCTTAGAGGATGAGACCAGGAAATTAATGGTGGGAAATATGGAGATGGCAAAAACACTGAATGAATATTTTGTATCAGTCTTTACAGTAGAGGACACTAAGAATATCCCAACACTGGACAAACAGGGGGCTCAAGGGGGGGGGGGAGGAGGAGCTAAATACAATTAAAATCACTAAGGAAGTGGTACTTGGTAAAATAATGGGACTAAAGGCGGATAAATCCCCTGAACCTGATGGCTTACATCCTAGGGTCTTGAGGGAAGTGGCGGTAGGGATTGTGGATGCATTGGTAATAATTTTCCAAAACTCCCTGGACTCAGCAAAGGTCCCAGCAGATTGGAAAACTGCTAATGTAACACCCTTATTTAAAAAGAGTAGACAGAAGGCTGGAAACTATAGACCTGTTAGCCTAACATCTGTGGTTGGTAAAATGTTAGAGTCCATTATTAAGGAGACAGTAACGGGACATTTGGATAAACATAATTTAATAGGACAAACTCAGCATGGTTTCATGAAGGGGAAGTCATGTTTGACAAATTTGCTTCAGTTCTTTGAGGAAGTAACATACAGGGTGGATAAAGGGGAACCAGTGGACGTAGTGTATTTAGACTTCCAAAAGGCATTTGACAAGGTGCCACACAAGATTATTGCTCAAGATAAAAAATCACAGGATGGGGGTAATATTCTGGCGTGGGTGGAGGATTGGCTCTCTAACAGAAAGCAGAGAGTTGGGGTAAATGGTTCGTTCTCAGACTGGCAACCAGTAACTAGTGGTGTTCCGCAGGGGTCAGTGCTGGGTCCCCAACTCTTTACAATCTATATTAACGATTTGGAGGAGGGGACCGAGTGTAACATATCAAAGTTTGCAGATGATACAAAGATGGGAGGGAAAGTAGTGAGTGAGGAGGACATAAAAAACCTGCAAGGGGACGTAGACAGGCTAAGTAAGTGGGCAGAGATTTGGCAGATGGAATACAATACTGGAAAGTGTGAGGTTATGCACTTTGGCAGGAAAAATCATAGAGCAAGTTATTATCTTAATGGCAAGAAACTGGAAAGTACTGTAGTACAAAGGGATCTGGGAGTCCTGGTGCACGAAACTCAAAAAGTTAGTATGTAGGTGCAGCAAGTGATCAAGAAGGCCAATGGAATGTTGGCTTTTATTGCTAGGTGGATGGAATATAAAAACGGAGGTATTGCTGCAGTTGTACAAGGTATTGGTGAGACCGCACCTGGAATACTGCATACAGTTTTGGTGTCCATACTTAAGAAAAGACATACTTGCTCTCGAGTCAGTACAAAGAAGGTTCACTCGGTTAATCCCGGGGATGAGGGGGATGGACATATGAGGAGAGGTTGAGTAGATTGGGACTCTACTGATTGGCGTTCAGAAGAATGAGAGGCGATCTTATTGAAACATATAAGATTGTGAAGGGGCTTGATCGGGTGGATGCGGGGAGGATGTTCCCAATGATGGGTGAAACTAGAACTAGGGGGCATAATCTTAGAATAAGGGGCTGCTCTTTCAAAACTGAGATGAGGAGAAACTTCTTCACTCAGAGGGTGGTAGGTTTGTGGAATTTGCTGCCCCCGAAAGCTGTGGAAGCTACATCATTAAATAAATTTAAAACAGAAATAGATAGTTTCCTAGAAGTAAAGGGAATTAAGGGTTACGGGGAGCGGGCAGGAAATTGGACATGAGTCTAGGTTCGGAATGGTCATGGCCCTGTGGGTAGTGGAGTGGGCCCAGGGGCCGTGTAGCCTGGTTCTGCTCCTACTGTGTTCCAATTCTGTGTTAGATTTCAGGAGATGGTTTTATTCTTGTTCCTGGCTGGGGTGGAGATCGCCTTTACAGAAGGTAAGTACTGTAGAAAATATAGGGACAGAGTGATCTCCTGGACGAGTTTCGATCGTCTAGATGGGTCGGAGAGGAATTTCCCAGATTTTTTTCTCCCTAATTGGCCATTGGGTTTTTTAATCTGGTTTTTCGCCTCTCCCGGGAGATCACATGGGTTCGGGTGGGATGGAGAGTGGAAGTAGATTTGAGGTTAGGATCAGATCAGCCATGATCTTATTGAATGGTGGAGCAGGCTCGAGGGGCCGATTGGCCTACTCCTGCTCCTATTTCTTATGTTCTTAGGTTCTAAATCTGTGACTGTCCTTGATTAATCCGTGTCTTTCTAAATGAAGATTTATCCTGTCCTTCAGAATTCTTTCCAATAATTCTCCCACCACCGAGGTTAGGCTGACTGGCCTGTAATTAGTCGGTCTATCCTTTTCTCCCTTTTTAAACAAGGGTACCACATTAGCTGTCCTCCAGTACCACACCTGAAGCCAGAGAGGATTGAAAAATGATGGTCAGGACCTCTGCTATTTTCTCTTTTGCTTCGCTTAACAGCCTGGGATACATTTCTTCCGGGCCTGGGGATTTATCCACTTTTAAAGCTGCTAAACCCCTTAATACTTCCTCTCTCACTGTTTATTTCATCTAATATTTCACACTCCTCCCCCCGATAGCAATGTCTGCTTCGCCCCTCTCCTTTGTGAAAACAGACGCAAAGTATTCATTAAGAACCCTACTGACGTTTCCCACCTCCACACACAGATTACCCTCATGATCTCGAATAGGCCCTACCTTTTCTTTAGTTATCCTCTTACTCAATATAGTTATAAAACAGCTTTGGGTTTTCCTTGATTTTACTTACCAAGAATTTTTCATGCTCTCTTTGCTTTCCTAATATTTTTAATTCCACCCCTGCACTTTCTGTACTCCTCTAAAGATTCAGGACTATTTAGCCCTCAGTATCTGTATCCTTCCAATTTACTTTCTACATTTTTGTTTTCAATTCCAGTTTTTCTTCCCTCCCTATTGACCCTACACTTAGGTTCCCATCCCCCTGCCAAGCTAGTTTAAACCCTCCCCAACAGCACTAGCAAACCCTCCCGCGAGGATATTGGTCTCGTTCCCGTTGAGGTGCAACCCGTCTGGCTTGTAGAGGTCCCACCTCCCCCAGAAACAGTTCCAATTCCTCAGGAATCTAAAGCCCTCCCTCCTACATCATCTCTCCAGCCACGCATTAATCTGCTCTATGTTGCTATTTCTGAACTCACTAGCACGTGGCACTGGTAGTAATCCGGAGATTACTACCTTTGAGGTCCTGCTTTTTAATCTCTTTCCTAGCTCCCTAAACTCTGCCTGCAGGACCTCATCCCTCTTCCTACCTATGTTGTTGATACCGATATGGACCACGACCTCTAGCTGTTTACCCTCCCCCCTCAGAATGCCCTGCAGCCGTTCAGTGACATCCTTGACCCTGGAACCAGGGAGGCAACATACCAACCTGGAGTCATGTCTGTGGCCGCAGAAACGCCCATCTGCTCCCCTAATTATTGAATCCCCTATCACTATTGCTCTCTAGCTCCTCCCCCCCACCCCCTGCCTGTGCAGCTGAGCCTTCCATGGTGCTGTGGACTTGGCTCTGGCTGCACTCCCCAGAAGAAACATCGCCCTCACTAGTACTCAGCACGTAATACTGGTTGGTGAGCAAGATGGGCTCAGGGGACTCCTGCACTACCGGCCTGGTCCTCCTCTTCTGTCTGATGGTCACCCATTCCCTCTGTGCCTGCACACTCAAGCTGCTGGGTGACCACCTCCCGAAATGTGCTATCCACGTAGCTCTCATCCTCGCGGATGCACAGCCCCATTGTGTATTGTTATGCACTACATGTGTACTGAGTGAAGTTTGCTTAATTTCTCTCTAGGCTGCAGGAAAGCATGATTGGCATGATTAGTTAGGGGTTCCAAATATTCTTGCTCCTGTGTCAATTAAGGAATTTATAATTGCTAGGGGACTTTGTACAAGTGCCTTTGTTTCTTGAATTCATTAATTTTTTTGTGTAAGTGTGGCACGGAAATTTACAGTGTGATCGAGAAGTGTAGCAGATGCACGCTAGACGTGCTATTGACCTTATATTGTACTATGGGTCTTCCATTGCTCACAGGTAGGTAGAGTATGTTGTTGTATAAGGGTGGGGAGATTAACTGATGCACTATAGTTGTAATATATTTTTGTTGCTGGAAATAATCAGAATGTTGGTTAGAAGTAAATAAGTGTAAAACAGATTAAATTATACACAAAAATATTGTTGAAATTGAAATTAGATTTATACTTCTTTTCCTAACTGATTTTAATTCCATCATTCATTTTCTTTTTCTGTATCCTGCCTGTATTTAGTTGTCTTTCCCATGGATTCTTCATGTGTGTATTGGCATGCTATGTTCTGCCATTCACTTTTTGTTTTACTAGGCTTCTCGCACTCCATTTACTTCTCTTTTCTGTGTCTCTTTTTCTCACATCATGCATTGCATTGCTTTATTGTTCTCCATTATTTATGTTATTTGGGGTCCTCATTGAAACTTATAAAATTCTAACAGGACTAGACAGACTAGATGCAGGAAGGATGTTCCCGATGGTCGGGGAGTCCAGAACCAGGGGTCACAGTCTAAGGATAAGGGGTAAGCCATTTAGAACAGAGATGAGGAGGAATTTCTTCACCCAGAGAGAGTGGTGAACCTGTGGAATTCTCTACCACAGAAGGCAGTAGAGGCCAATTCATTCATTAAATATATTCAAGAAGGAGTTGGATATATTTCTTAAGGCTAAAGGGATCAAGGGATATGGGGAGAAAGCAGGGACAGGGTACTGAATTTGGATGATCAGCCATGATCGCATTGAATGGCGGAGCAGGCTCAAGGGGCCGAATGGCCTACTCCTATCTTCTATGTTTCTATTGCTTACGTCTAGTCACTTAAAAGTCAGACTCTTGAACTCACGTGCAATCACGGACAGAAACTGCTCGTGTTCTACCCTTCTATCTGGCAATTGAATTGAACTATGAAAGAAGGAGCAGAAATTTGCTGGAGTGTCAGAGCACAGTGTATGAGGGCAAAGCCCCATATATGCACAATAAAGTAGCGGGATTTTTAATTTTTTTTTTTTTTATAATTGTAAAGAAGAGGGAATAAAAGATTTAAAACATGAAGGAAAGTGAAGAGAGGAAATCGGGAAAAAATGGCATTAACTTGGGGACAATAAATCAACAGTTTTTGTAACATTATAAATACAGCTTTTATCCCAAATACAATATTTATATGTGCAGAATATATAGTCTTAAAGTTTACAATCACTTAAAACTATTTCTATAGACTGCTTCAGATTACCACTAAGTCAGCTGATACATTACCATTCTCATCACTTCCCAAGCAGCCCCCAGTACAGAAAGAAATATTCTTACCCATATCAGATCATATTTTCAACGTATTCAGATGAAATAAAATATACCTGTGGGAGTGTTACATGATTTCGAAGTTTTACATACAGTTAAGATATATCTACGGCCCGGATTTTGTGTTCAGCGGTGAAGAAACAGCGCTTGCTGTTCACTACGCCGTCAGCTGCCCACAGGGTTTTCGTGTGCTTTTTTGAGCATAGACTTGCTGTCATTGGGTGTCTGATCCAGTGCGGCGCCCTCTATAGGGGATCTGTGGCATGTGCGCAGGGCAAGCAACAGCGCGGGTTCTTCAACCAATTCGATTGAAGAATCCTCACTGAGACATGGAGTCTAAACCAGGAAGCATAAGTTAGTTTTAAATAATGTACACCAAAATAGCGTGCAGCCTCTAATGAGTGCAAGTAGCCAAATTAATCAGAGCCTTAACGATCCTCGGGGCAGCTGTTACCAGTGCGCACTTCAACTCCTTTACCAAGATGGCGTCTTACACTAAAGGCAGGATAAACCAGCACTGCAGCTCAGGGACCCATTTTGACCACCTTGGAGGCTCTTCAGCGCCGAACGTATACGGGGAAAATCGCCCCATAAACTTCACAGTTAAAAAGGAAAGTTTTTGTAGAATTAATAACAAAATTAAGTAACAGGAATTTGTGCACCATTAACTACACTAGAGGAAAACAAGGTAAATACCTGCTTTATACAATGGTTAACAAAATTAAAAAGCTTCCATTAAGATTAGAATGGAAAATAGTAAAAGACTGCATCAACTGACTGAGCCAAAGTACATTCCCTGCTTCTGCAAAAAAGGAGGGGGGAAACTGGCAGTACGACCCACAATCGTAAGCGCACCGGGACAGGGTAAGTGGGTGACAGGATACATACAGCAGAGTATTGAATGAGCTTAAGTTTAGGGAAGGTGCAAGATAGAAGCCCAGCCAGGATAGCATTGGAATAGCCGAGTCTGGAGGTGACAAAAGCATGGATGAGTGTTTCAGCATCAGATAAGCTGATGGGGCGGAGGCAGGCAGTGACGGAGCTGGAAGTAGACCATCTTGGTAATATAATGAAGAGCAAGAGGATTACATTTATACAGTATCTCATCACATTTCTCAAATATCTCAAAGCTTTCCACATACAGTATATAACAACTTGCATTTATATAATGCCTTTAACATAGTAAAACGACCCAAGGCATTTCACAGGAGCTTTATCAAACAAAATCCAAGCCACATGAGATATTAGGGCAGGTAGGTTTTAAGAAACGTCTTAAAGGAGGAGAGGGGTAGAGTGGCAGAGAAGCTGAGGAAGGGAATTCCAGAGTTTAGTGAATTGCTTTGACGTTCACTGGCTGTTAGCAAATGCACCTGCCATTGTGCACATAGCAAGATCCTGCAAACATCAATTTCATAAATGGCCAGTTAATCTTTTTTTTCGTGATGTTACTTGAGGGAGGAATATTGATCACAGGTGAACTCCCTGCTCCTCTATGAATAGTGTCAAGAGAACTTTAATGTCTACCTGAGTGACTGAAACAAGCAAATTAAGATCTCATCAGGTTAATAGCTATAGCTCTGACAATGAACCTCCCACAATACCGCATGGAGCGTCAGCCTGGACTATGTGCTCAAGTCTTGGAGTGGGACATAAACAAGACAACATTCTTACTCAGATAAAAGTATTACCAACTCAGCCGAGCTACACTGCCCACTGTCAAATTCCACAAGTGAGGTGGATTGGATAATTCACAAGCCGAAAAGTCAAATGGATTATGTTCAGTTTAATATTGATCATATTTTATTTCCAACCTATAAATATTTTAATTAAACATTGTATTTTTCCTCTATATTCACTTAAATGTTTACCATGAGGGTATCGGGCCCCTTTATATAACCAGCTCAGCTTCGCACCTCTCTCCAGAGATGTCTGGCTCCTCATTTTGAAAATCCTCAAGCAAGGATTGAAGTCAGCTGCCAAAAACAGATTAAAACCAAATCTCTCAAAGCTAGATAAAATGTTCAACATCAGTTTAATTAAGATTAGCTGAAACAATATAACATTAAAAATTGAGATTAAAATTCTTGTGAAAGTTGAGCAAACATTAGTAAGATTAACCAGCAAAAATCAATAGTTCACAGATTAGCTTCCAATGCTGGAAATAACATCTGATTTTTCATATTTGATCATTTAAAAAAGAGGCAGCTAGGTCCCAATTACTTGTCATGTTCCCAATTAGTGGGATTACACTTGATATGGATGAGGAAGCCATTTTGTCCAAATTAGTTCATCCATCCCCAAAGAAAACTTGCAGCACACTAATATTTCAGAAGTTGCTGTAATGTGGCGATATCACTAATAACTAGCTGATAACTCGTCAGCAGCTACGATTTCCTGCATCAAAATAAAATCATGGACTATTTTTCAAAAACAGCACACTGAATATAAAAACCTTAAGTATTATTTACATTGTTGCAACTCATGTAAAGCACAAACACAGCTAAAATCAAAACCAAAGATAGGGGAAAAAATAGCAGCTTTGAATTCGTCACAAACATAAAAGTGATCCAAAACAAGATAAAATTAACAGTTGAAAAGCAAGACAAAATTCTTACAGCAAATCTATCATAAATGACTGTCAGTACAGGTCTGAAACAGACCACTAGCAAAAGCAAGGTTTAAATCGTTCAGCCTTGCACCGCAAGAACAAAAAGCAGATGTGTTTTTTTAATCATTATGACATTATAAAATGGAACTATTTATTATTGGAAGTATTTCTAAAATAGCTACCGGCTAATTGCTGCAAAAGGCAGAAACAAAACTTATTGCAACAAATATGTAGCAGTAAGCATTTGGCAACTGAAGCTACTTTCTAGAAAGCACTACCTCCAAAATATGCTTATTTGTTCCACACAAAAACATTGCAGAATGATAGCTAATGCACAAAAAGAGTCAGTATTTCTGACCTTAACACAGGACTTTTTGATTGTGACTTGCCCCTTTGGCCACAGCCAAGTTTAATGACCATCAGGTTCATTGATAGCAACTAGTCAGGCAGCTACCAGTAATATGTTTATCTACTAGATAGAACAAAATGCTTGTCTGCAGTCAGCACACTATACATAAACACCAATTGATGCAAGCTTGCATGGTACCTATATTAACCCAGGAGTCCAATTATTTCTTGGCAAGGGATCAACTGGAAAATGTTTTTAATCATCCATCCTGCAGCTTTATCTGCAGATACTGCAATAAAGTTTTAAAATGTAGGCAACATTTTCTCAAAGCAGTCAAGTCATTAAAGAAAACTTCTACAACATTCAGAAGTTCAAGCACTGCAATTTTTTTTAATGCTTTCAAATCACAAGTCTACAAAAGTTCCAGAGAAAAATTAGATGAGGACAATCAAGCTAGAAAAATCATTCATGAGCAGCAGGTTTTTGGCTCCTTGATTTCAATTCAATGATGCTGTTGGGTGTAGATTCAACAAGAAATAAAGTGTGCATACTGTGCTCAAAAGCTTATATCCAGAGAAATTCAACAGCGCTCTCCCTCTCTTGTTCCCTGAACCTTAAGTCTCAAGCTTTTTTGACAGAGTTCCACAGGGTGGGGCCAAGACTTCTGAAAACGGTGTCACCAAGTGGCAGTGCCAGGAGGTGATGACATACAGGAGACAACTTGTAGAAAAGAATATTTAATGATCCTGCAACTTCGAGAAATAGCATTAAGGAGCTTGAGGTTTAAAATTAAACACAGATAAGAACATGGTTACGAAAGACAGTGAAGGTTACAAAAAGTATAAGCATAGATCAGTGTTTCTCAAACTGGGGTCTGTATAGACTTTCCAGTGGATCCGCGACCAGAGGCAATTTCAAGCCTGCTTTCTCTATAAAACCCACACGGATTCAGTTCTTGTGAATTATTCTCAACGGCTGGGCCCGCCTCCTCACAGATGACCACAGCTCACACTCACTTTGCAACGAGCGCTCCCTGTTGGTCGTGCTGATTCCTCTCCCTGACGCTGTGACCCTCTGCCACCCTCCCAACACATGATCAGAGCACCTGTGGGGCCCTTCAAACACGTACCTGAACATGTTCACGCAAACATGCACAATCCCAGTGCAGCTGTTACAGAACATGACGGGCGAGACAGTAGGTCAGCGCAACTGGACCTTTTTTGATCATAGCCTCTATTTCAGTTATAGTGCAGCTCGAGAACATCCTGTCCTTCTAGTTGAGGCCAGTGATATGTCGTAGATGGCACAAGTGGAAATGGTCAGAGTCTCCGCTCGAGTCAGCCATGGCTCAGTCGGTAGCATTCTCGCCCGAGTCAGAAGGCTGTGGGTTAAAGTCCCACTCCAGAGACTTGAGTACAAAAATCTAGGCTGACACTCCAGTGCAGTACTGAGGGAGTGCTGCACATCGTCTTTCAGAGGAGACGCTAAACTGAGGCCCCGTCTGCTCTCAGATGGACATAAAAGACCCCATGGCACTATTTCAAAGAACAGCAGAGGAGTTATCCCTGGTGTCCTGGCCAATAACTCTTAAAACAGATTATCGGCTCATTATCACGTTGCCGTTTGTGGGACCATGCTGTGCACAAATTGGCCTCTGCATTTCCTACATTACAACAGTGACTACACTTCAAAAATACTTAATTGGCTGTAAAGCGCTTTGGGACGTCCTGAGGTCATGAAAGGCGCTATATAAATGCAAGTCTTTTTTTTCTTTTTTCCAATGGCCCTGCCAAACCAATGAGTGACGATGTCATCTATTATGGCGGCTACCCAGGTGACATAATTTATTTGTGACCTGAAGTCTAAGTTATTGATCAAAACTAGAGGGTGTGACTGGATTACCTGGCATGGGCTGGACCAGGAGTTCAGTCTTTAAGTTGATTGCAAGGCCATATCGCTGTGCCGCTCGAGCAAAGCAGTGGGATATTTACTGGATGCCCTCAAGAGTGTGGGCGAGTAATGCGCAGTTATTGGCAAAGAGCATGTCATGAACTGTTATCTGCATTATCTTGGTTTTACCTCACAGCTGACAAAATGCCGAAGATGCCACCGTCTTTGAAGTTTCAAATATAGATTCCAGTCATAGTTTTACAATGTCTCGAGCAGTACTGCAGCAAACAGAATGCTGAACACAACCTTGTTTGACGCAGTTACTAACTATAAATGGTGATGATGCAGGACCTTGATCTATTACTTGGGTCATCATATCAACATGTAATTGGCAAACAATGTTCACAAATTTGCCAGGGCATCCAAATTTTAGAAGATTCTCCCACAGTGCAGCATGATTCACTGAATTAAATGCCTTTGACAACAAATACCAGAGGTTCCGTGCTCTTCTCTACCTTTTCCCGAATTTGTCGAGCTGAGAAAATCATAAGAACATAGGAAATAGGAGCAGCAGTCAGCCATTTGGCCCTTTGAGCCTGCTCTGCCATTCAAGATCATGGCTGATCTTCTACCTCAACTCCACCTTCCCACACTATCCCCAAATCCCTTAATTCCCAAAAATGTATTGACCTCCATCTTCAATACACTCAACGACTGAGCCTCCACAGCTCTCTGGGGTAGAGAATTCCAAAGATTCACAACCCTTTGAGTGAAGAAATTTCTCCTCATCTCAGCCCTAAATGGCCTACCCCTTATTCTGTGACTGTGACCTCGTGTTCTTGATTCCCCAGCCAGGGGAAACATTTTCCCAGCATTAACCCTGTCAAACCCCTTAAGAATTTTATATGTTTCAATTACATCACCTCTCATTCTTCTAAACTCTAAGGAATATAGGCCTAGTCTACTCAACCTTTCCTCATACGGTAATCCCCTCATCCCAGGAACCAGTCTAGTGAACCTTTGCTGCACTCCCTCTTAAGGTAAGTATGTATTTCCTTAGGTAAGGAGACCAGAACTGTACTCTAGGTGTGGCCTCACCAATGCCCTGTATAATTGTAATAAGACTTACTTACTCTTATACTCTAGTCCCTTTGTAACAAAAGCTAACATACCATTTGCTTTCTTAATTGCTTGCTATATCTGCATGTTAACTTTGTGTGATTCATGTACAAAGACACCCAGGTCCCTCTGAGTGCAAACATTTCCCAGTCTCACCATTCAAAAAATATTCTGCTTTATTGTTTTTCCTAACAAAGTGAATAACTTCACACTTCCCCACATTGTAATCCATTTGCCATGTTCTTGCCCACTCAGTCAACTTGTCTATATCTCTCTGCAGCCTTTTTTGCATCCTCCTCACAGCTTACTTTCCCACCTAACTTTGTATCAGCAGCAAATTTGGATATATTGCACTCAGTCCCTTCATCAAAGTCATTATAGATTGTAAATAGCGGAGGCCCAAGCACTGATCTTTGCGGTACCCCGCTAGTTACAGCCTGCTAACCTGAAAAAGTCCCGTTTATTCCTACTCTGTTTTCTGTCCATTAACCAATCCTCAATCCATGCTAATATATTACCCCCAATACCATGTGTCCTAATTTTGTGCAATAACCTCTCGTGTGGCACCTTATCGAATGCTTTTTGAAAATCCAAATACACCATAGCCACTGGTTCCCCCTTATCCACCCTACTAGTTACATCTTCAAAAAACTCTCAACAGATTTGTCAAACACTATTTCCCCTTCATAAAACCATGTTGGCTCTGCTTAATCATATGATTTGCTAAATGCCCTGTTACCACGTCCCTAATAATAGATTCTAGCATTTTGCCTACTACGGAGGTCAGGCTAACTGGCCTATAGTTCCATGTTTTTTCTCTTCCTCCTTTCTTAAATAGTGGGGTTATGTTTGCTACCTTCCAATCCTTGGGACCATTCTAGAATCTAGGGAATTCTGGAAGATTAATACCAGTGCATCCGCTATCTCTGCAGCTACCTCTTTTAAAACCAGAGGATGCAGGTCGTTAGGTCCAGGGGATTTGTCGCCACTTAGTCCCATTAATTTCACCAGTACTATGTCTTTACTTGTACCGATTTCTTTAAGTTCCTCATTCGCTCTAGACCCTTGGTTCCCCATTATTTCCAGAATGTTTTTTGTGTCCTCTACTGTGAACACAGATACAAAGTACTGTATTTGTTTAATGTCTCTGCCATTTCCTTATTGCCCATCATAATTTCTCCTGTCTCTGCCTCTAATTGGCCCACATTTACTTTCACTAATCTCTTCCTCTTCACATACCTATAGAAATGTTTACAATCTGTTTTTATGTCTCTTACTAATTTACTCTTGTATTCTTCGTTCTCTTTCCTCATCAATTTCTTGGTCTTCCTTTGCTGAATTTTAAAATCCTCCCAATCCTTAGGCTTTTTTGGCAACATTATAAGCCTCTTCCTTTGATCTAATACTATCTTTAACTTCTCTTGTTAGCCACTGTTAGACCACTTTTCCTGTGGAGTTTTTGTGCCTTAAAGGAATGGATATTTATTGTAAATTATGTATTAATTCTTTAAATGCTAGCCATTGCTTGTCGACCGTCATACCTTTTAATGCAGTTTCCCAATCCACCTGAGCCAACTCGCCCCTCATACCTACGTAGTTTGCTTTGTTTAGATTTAAGACCCTAGTTTTGGATTGAACTAAATCACTTTCAAACTCGATATAAAATTCTATCATATTATGGTCACACTTCCCTAAAGGCCCCTTTACTACAAAGGTTATTAATTAACCCTTTCTCATTGCACAACACTAGATCTAAAATAGCTGTTCCTAGTTGGTTCCTCAACATACTGATCTAGAAAACTATCTTGTATACATTCCATGAATTCATCCTCCACACTATTACTGCAAATTTGGTTTGCCCAGTCTATATGTAGATTAAAGTCCTCAATGATTACTGTATTACCCTCGTTACATGCGCTTCTAATTTCCTGATTAATACTCTGCCCTACATTACAACTACTGTTTGGGGGCCTATAAATAAGTCCCACCAATGTTTTATGCTCCTTGCTGTTTCTCAGCTCCACCCAAACTGATTCTACTTCTTGATTTTCGGAGCAAAGATCCTTTCTCTCTACTGTCTTTATCCCATCCTTTACTATCCTTCTACTTTTCCATTTTGCCGATCTCTTCTAAAATTTAATTATCCTGGAATATTTAGTTCCCAACCTTGGTCACTTGGCAACCATATCTCCGTAATGGCTATTAGATCAAACCTATTCATTTCTATCTGCGCTATTAATTAATCTATTTTGTTGCAAATGCTTCACACAGATAGTGCTTTTAGCTTTGACTTTTTTTGATTTTTCCCTGATGTCACCTTAGTCAGATGCCCTATTATCTTTGTTACTCTCGCTGTCCCTTTGTGACCCACTTTGCTTATTTTTTTTACCCAAAACTCTACTCTGCCCTAAAGCCTTGACATTTCTCTTGCTGCTTTTAAAGTTACTCTTTCCTGAATCCTCCCATCCCCACCTTCATTAGTTTAAAAGATGGCAGGACAAGTTGATAAAAAAGCCTGCGGGATCCTGGACTTTATAAATAGAGCACAAGGGTATAAAATTAGGGCAGTAGACAGGGCTTTAAACTAATGAATTAATAGTGCAGATAAAAACGAATAGGTTTGATCTAATAGCTATTACAGCTAGAGTATTAAGGTACAAAAACAAGGAAGCTATGCTAAAACTTTATAAATCACTGGTTAGGCCTCAGCTTGTGTGCAACTCTGGGCACCTCACTTTAGGCAGGATGTCAAAGTCTTGGAGAGGGTACAGAGGAGATCTACTAGAATGACACCAGGGATGAAGGGCCTCTGTTATGTGGTGAGACTGGAGAATCTGTGATTGTTCTCCTTGGAGCAAAGAAGGTTAAGGGGAGATTTAATAGAGGTGTTCAAAATTATAAAGGGCTTTGATAAAGTACATAAGGAAAACTATTTCCACTGGCAAGAGGGTCAGTAACCAGAGGACACAAATTTAAGGTAATTGGCAAATATAACTATTTGCTTCTATTCAGCACTTTAGTGCTAAACCTGCAGGTATCTGTTTAGCTCCTCCAGGCAGTTCAAATTATGGTAATCAGCAATTAGGACCAAAATTGAGAGTTAAATCTGGACTTTCAAACAGACTAGTCTTACTAGCACTGCACCCATTTAACGCCTGTTTTCATCCTTTAGTCAAAATCTCCAGGTTATGCTATTGTACAAGTAGATATAGGGTGGTGCGCGTCAACTCCCATAACACCAAGACGTTTAGACTGTTTATGGGAGTGACTGACTCCATTGAGCGCTAGAAGGTATCTACAGCAGACCCAAATTCATAAAAAAGCCAAAAAGAGAAATTCAAAATCTACAATAGAGGTTGATACTAAAGCAAAATGCTGTAGATGCTGGAAATCTGAAATAAAAACAGAACATGCTGGAAATACTCAGGTCAGGCAGCATCTGTGGGGAGAGAAACAGAGTTAACGTTTCAGGTCGATAACCTTTTGTCAGAACTGGAAAAAGTTAGAGATGTAACAGATTTTAAGCAAGTGCAGAGGCAGGGAAAGGCAGGGGGGGGGCGGGGAGGAAAGGAGGAAAGAATAAAAAGGGAAGGTCTGTGATAAGGTGGAAGGCAGGAGTGATTAAATGAGAAAAGGTTTGACAGTACAAAGCAAAAGGAAGAGATGGTAATGGGACAAGAAACAAAAAAGAGGTTGATACATATCATGTTACATAATTTTCTTCCCTTTTGCACAATACTTTGCATGTCACATGGCATATCAAATTCCAACTAGCAAAGACAATACTGTCGTAATCTATTATGAACAGATTTTTTTTTTTTTTTTAAATTTCATAATTGAAGTACTTGCACTATGACTACATGCTCATAGCACAGTATTGCAACAATACCTTTGTTTTGAAATATTTCAACAAACGATGTCAGGTTTTGTATTACTTGTGTTTGTGCTTTGTAAGATGAGAGAGATCAGAGACTCAGCACGTTGTGATCATAAAAAGAAACCTTCACATTACATCTGTAGAAAGCACATCAAATGTGAGGAGACTGCAGATACAGAAAAAAGGTCATTGGAAACTACACATCTGCTTGCACAAAACTCAACTTTATCAATTCTCAGTGCCACGTCATCTTTAATGCCAACACAGACACGATGGACTGAATGGGCTCCTTTTGTGCTGTAATGATGATATGCTTCACCTAGTTCTTCAACAAGAAACATTTTTTTTCTTCCTTTCCAAAGCTTAAACAACTCTTGGATGCCAATCAATCCCTCTTCCACTTCACTTTCCTCTGACCTTATCTCTCCTAACCTAATTTCTTGCCAGTTTGTCCCATCCTCTCTGACCTTTTTCTGAACAATCTGTTCTCAGAAAAGGCCTCATTAGCTTCACCCCCTTTTCACCCTTACCTCAACAATTTCTAAGGTCAAAATGATGCTGAGCTCTTCTTTTGCCCCTTAGTCTCCATGTCTCCTTTTTTAGCCAGGAGATTCTTCCGCAAGAATCTGCTGTTTCCCACTTTCTTGATCCTCCAAGACCTTTCTACCCCACCCAGCCTCTTGCTTTCTCGTGTTATCATCAAGAATGGCAACCCAGAGATCAGCTGTCTCAGTTTCTTCAATCCTCTTACTCACTCTAATCCATCTCCCTCTGATTTTGTGGTGCCCCTTTGAGTTCTAACCCCAACAACATAATCAAACCTGAAAAAGGAGCCAAGGTCATCATATGGCAAAAGGATCTTACCTGGCTGAAGCCAAACACCAATTCCCTGATGACAATGAGTCGCATTTCTGTAAACTCAGCATAAACTCACTACCGAACACCAAACCATTAGTTTACTGACTGTTACGGTTTTCATTTATTCCAGAGAAATTACTCTGCCCCTCCCCGCCCCCAAGCCCACACACACTATTTCTACCTTCAAAGATACACAAATGGTACTGTTCCAGTAAATAGTTTCTCTTATCTTGACTTGACTCTACTCCCTCCCTTTACCTATCCATTTTCTACAAGTTATATTTGTCACTATTCTGATGCCCTTTGCCACTTCAATGATTTCAAATCCTCTGGCCCCAATTGTTTCCCGTTTACATACTGTCATTCTATAATGGTGGATGCTCCCAAATGTAATATTTATGGCTTTGTACAGACCTAGAGCAGAATGCAAAGATACTGATTGGAAAATACAGGATTCATTATCAGTACCTGGGGGTCCTGGTATATACATTAGCCTGGGACTCTCTCTCAAGGTAGCAGATATAAGGCAAAGGACACTTTGATCTTTCTTGTCTTACTTCAATGGCAAAGTCCCAATGCAAGTTAAGCTAGTGGCATATCAGAAATTCCAACAGTCCTTCTTTATGGTTCCAAACTCCTATGCATAGAAAGAAATGGCTTCCTCCAGCACGTGCAAAATCCAGGACAAAAGTGTGAGACGCAAAATGGATTTGTGGCAAATAAAGGGAAGCAGATGCAGGTAGGGAGGGCTAGAGCTTATACCCATCTATCAATAAGCATCCTGAAAGGAGGAAGTCAGCCTCACAGCCTCTGCCAAAGACCAGCATGAGCATGAAGCAGCTGAGTAAGCCTGGTAGATGCCACTGGTCTGGACATCTCGAACATCAACATGGCCAGCACGGCACGAGCTATCCTGTGCAAGTCCTTCCATCACGCTGAAGGCAGATGTTCATTGTATAGCCGATGAGGAAACTTATACTTGGAATGACAACTGTTGAACCTAAAACATACGGGAAGATACTCAATGGCACAATACTTAAACATCGATCAAATCAAGAGTTAATGTTCACTTTTTTTAAATGGTGTCTGAGTCTTAAAGGCAAAAGGACTTCTGAATGAAGGAGTCATATTTATCTCTTGGTATTTGTTCAAGATGAGATGTTGTAGAGGGATGACAAATATTCGACTGCATCCACAGTTTAGATTTCTTTGCCAGCACTAAAGTTTAATGGCTCAAGTTGTGATTTATACCATGGACTTTTTTCCAAGTTTCTTTTCAAATAAACAGAATTTAACAGATCTTAAACCTTCATAACTTATGTAGGAAACAGCAATATGCAAACATACATCAGAGAGAGTTTAATCCTTATAATTAACTTTTTTGTTTTTTAATTATTCATTTATGGGAGGTGGGCTTTGCTGGCAAGGCCAGCATTTATTGCTCATCTCTAGTTGCCCTCGAGAAGGTGGTGGTGAGCCGCCTTCTTGAACCGCTGCAGTCCCTGTGGTGAAGGTACTCCCACAGTGCTGTTAGGTAGGGAGTTCCAGGGTTTTGGCCCAGTGACAATGAAAGATTGGCAATATACTTCTAAGTCAGGATGGTATGTGACTTGGAGGGGAACTTGGAGGTGGTGGTGTTCCCATGCACCTGCTGCCTTTGTCCTTCTAGCTGGTAGAGGTCGCGGGTTTGGGAGGTGCTGCCGAAGAAGCCTTGGCAAGTTGCTGCAGTGCATCTTGTAAATGGTATACACTGCAGCCACGGTACTCCTGTGGTGGAGGGAGTGAATGTTTAAGGTGGTAGATGGGGTGCCAAGCTTACAGTGTTGTTGGAGCTGCACTCATCCAGGCAAGTGGAGAGTATTCCATCACACTCTTTACTTGTGCCTTGTAGATGGCAGAAAGGCTTTGGAGAGTCAGAAGGTGAGACACTCGCCGCAGAATGCCAAGCCTCTGACCTGCTCTTGTTGCCACAGTATTTATGTTGTTGGTTCAGTTACGTTTCTGGTCAACGGTGACCCCCAGGATGTTGATGGTGGGGGATTCGGCGGTGGTAATGCCATTGAATGTCGAAGGGAGGTGGTTAGACTCCCGCTTGTTGGAGATAGTCATTGCCTGGCACTTCTGTAAAATGAATGTTACTGCCACTTATCAGCCCAAGCCTGAACGTCGTCCAGGTCTTCTTGCATGCAGGCATGGGCTGCTTCATTATCCGAGGAGTTGTGAATGGCACTGAACACTGTGCAGTCATCAGCGAACATCCCCATTTCTGACGTTATGATGGAGGAAATGTCATTGATGAAGCAGCTGAAGATGGTTGGGCCTAGGACACTGCCCTGAGGAACTCCTGCAGTGATGTCCTGGTGCAGCGATGTCCTGGGGCTGTGATGATTGACCTTCAATCACCACAACCATCTTCCTTTGTGCTCGGTATGGCTCCAGCCAGTGGAGAGTTCCCCCCCCCCCCCCCCCACTCCCCACCCACCGATTCCCAATGACTTCAGTTTTACTGGGGCTTCTTGATGCCACACTCGGTCAAATGCTGCCTTGCTGTCAAGGGCAGTCACTCTCTCTTCTCAAATTCAACTCCTTTGTCCAATTGCTCAGTATCCAAAGGGAAGAGAATTACCTACATTAATAATCCATATATGCTATTGTGGTGTATGTACCTTTAAGAGGAACTATGTTTTTTTTGAAGCCCGTGTACTGTAGTACCGGTAGTGACCACTCGGGTATATAAGCCTGTATAGCGTCTTGTATAGTTTTTAGTTCACCTCCAGACTTTGTTCAGTAAACACTTGTTGAATCAACTCCTGCTTCCAGGTCTTCATTAACATACGGATACAACAGTGGCGACGAGTTAGAAACAAACTTACCTGCAATTCGGCAGCACCTCAAGGAGATCGATTCCTAAACTGTGGTTTCACCAGCTAAATGGGCTGGTGGCAGTAGTGCACTGATCCTTCCTGGGCGACGGGCTGGGGCTCGGTCGGGTAGCTCTGCAGCGGGGCCGGGCAGCAAGTCGTAAGGCAAAAGCAAACAGAGACGGAGGGTGGAGCACTCAGGACACGGCCGGCGCTGCAAAGCAGGTCGGCCTTCGGACCAAGCAAAGGGAGGGGAAAAGTCCCAGAGTCCCCGACAGGAACGATTCTCCAAGTGACTGAGAAACTGTTTAAAAATGTGTGAATAAAAACCGCGGAGAACAGCGTTGGCAGCAGCGGCAGGAAAGCGCGAGAAGCGCCATCTTGACTCTGCAGGGAAGAAGGAAAAGCGCGGGAGGCGCCATTTTTGATTTTCAGGATGCCTAAGACTGGCAATATTACTGCTTTCGATAGTAATATATAGAGGATTGGACCACATATGTGGAAAGAGTGGAGGTATATTGCAAGGCGAATGAAGTAGATGATAAAAAAGGCATTGGTACTTCTAAATCTGATGGGCGCAAGGACATACGGGCTGTTACGAAACTTGATCACTCCAGCCAAACCGATGGACAAGAATTTTAAGGAGATTGTTGATACCCTACAGGAGCACTTAAACCCAACACCGCTGCCGATAGCGGAACGATTCAAATTCTTCAGGAGGAATCAGCACAAGAATGAAAGTAACGTCGATTACCTCACCGAATTACGAAAGCTGTCTAAGCACTGCCAATTCGGGGCAGGACTGGCAGATTCGCTACGAGACAAATTCGTCTGTGGTCTCCTAAGCGAAGGAACACAGAAAAGACTACTTTCTGAGAAAGATTTGACACTGGACAAGGCTTTCAGTGTGGCTGTATCATACGAAGCAGCAGCAAGAGGAGCTGCAGAGATACAGCAAAAGCCACAGGACTTCGGCACCCATGAAATGACACGGGGTTGAGAGAGATGTTATCGCTGCGGCAGATCCACCCATGACCAGAGGGACTGCTGGTTCAAGGACAAAGCATGCAGGCAATGCGGAAAGATGGGACACATTACACGTGTATGCTGATCTGGAAAAAAATCCGCTGACAGTAAAAAGGTCAATAAGGAAAAGTACAGGAAGGTACAAATGATGACGGACAGTAGCTCCGAAGACCAGAAGAGCGATAGCGACTCCGAAAACAAGAGACTAAGCTGTCTCAAATTACATAATGTAATTGCCAAAGAAGATTACCAGACCATTTGGGTTACCCTCACAATAGCGGGGTCCCCAGTTAAAATGGAGCTAGATACAGGACCAGCTCTGACAGTCATAAGTCGACAGGATTACGAGTGGCTATTTCCGCATACACCTTTGAAAGACACATCCATTATCTTGAAGACATATACGGGGCAGAAAGTATACCCCAGAGGGAAAATAAGGGTGCCTGTTGTATACAACGGCAAGGAAATACAGAAGTTGTATTTATACGTTCTGCAAGATGGTGGTCCACCGTTGTTGGGACGTGAATGGATCAGAAAGATACGTTTGGACTGGCACTCCATTCAGGCACTGACGGTGACCAGTAAGAAAAAAAATGACGACGACGTCATCCCTGGACGATTAAAAGAAATCTTGGCTAACGCCAAAAGAAGTGTTTCAACAGGAACTAGGAACCCTGAAAGGCGCCACCGCCTCAATAAAAGTGGAAGATGCGGCAATTCTCAAGTTTTTTAAGGCAAGGCCAGTGCCATACGCAATTCGTCCAGCAGTCGAGGCAGAGCTGGAGAATTTGGAAAAAGCAGGCGTGTTATCCAAGGTAGATTGGAGCGAGTGGGCAACACCCATCGTCCCGGTCATGAAGAAAACGTTGAATAATGATAAATCTGACGAACAGAGAAAAATTCGCATCTGTGGGGACTTCAAGGTGACTGTAAACCCAGTTCTTCATACAGTACAGTATCCTCTTCCGAGGATAGAAGATATTTTCGCCTCACTATCCGGAGGGAAACGTTTCACCAAAATTTACTTGGCACAGGCATATCTACAGATGGAGGTTGAGGAGACCTCTAAAAAGTATCTCACGATGATAAACACACAAAGGCCTGTACCAGTACAATCGGCTAGTTTTCAGAGTAGCATCAGCTCCAGCTATCTGGCAAAGAGCTATGGAGCAAGTACTGCAAGGGATGCCGGGGACTCAATGCTACCCTAGACGACATCCTTGTAACAGGAGAAAATGACAACGAGCACCTTGCCAATTTGGAGCAGGTGCTCGCAAGGCTGAGAGAACGGGGCCTACGAGCAAATCGCCCCAAGTGCGAATTTTTCCAGAAACAAATATCATATTGTGGCCACGTCATTAACGAAGAAGGGTTGCATAAATCACCTGAAAAAATTGAAGCGGTCGTAAAAGCCCCAGCGCCTGAAAATGTCTCACAATTAAGGTCGTTCCTGGGATTAATAAATCATAAATTTTTACCGAACTTGTCAACGGTTCTGCACCCTCTTAACGCACTGCTACAAACGGGAGTAATTTGGAAATGGAGCGAAGACTGTAAACGTGCCTTCCATAAATGCAAAGGCTTGATCACGTCCAAGGAAGTGTTGGCTCATTACAACCCATCACTGCCAATCAGGCTGGCGTGCGATGCATCCCCTTAAGGCGTGGGAGCAGTATTAATCGCATAAATTCCCTGATGGCTCGGAGCGGCCGATAGCTTTTGCGTCACGCTTATTGAACTCAGCTGAGCGTAACTATGCCCAGATCGACAGGGAGGCACTCAGCCTGGTGGTGGTGGGGGGGGGGGGGTGAAGAAATTCAACCATTACCTACACGGACAAAAATTTACCTTGTTGACTGACCATCAACCCCTCGTCTCCATATTCAACCCTAAAAAGGGCGTTCCTATTATGACAGTGCAAAGGCTACAGAGGTGGTCCCTTTTCCTAGGGGCACACCAATATGACATACAATACAAAGGAACAAAACAGCATGGGAATGCTGACGGTTTATCGCACCTACCGTTGCCAACGGTAGAAGAGGCACCTACAGTGGACCCAGTGAAGATGTTCCACTCGACCATAGTTGAATGTCTACCAGTGACAAATTCTACCATTGAAAAGGAAACGAGAAATGACCCGACACACACGAGTCTATGTAGTGTCCGTGTGTAGATAAAGACACTGAAGACAGGAGTTGGTTCATAGGTATTTACTGAGCAAGTCTGGGGGGGGTTTCTAAAGGATATACACAATACACAGGCTTATATAGCCCAAGTGGCAATTACCGGCATTACGCACACCTGGGGCTCTTAAAGGCACATACACCACAATTCCTCCCCTTCTAGCTAACTAGTACATCATATTTTAAGTAATTATTAATTACATGTTATATGCAAAATAATATACATTGCTGTATTAATTAATTATAAGTTAGTCTCTCAGGAGGCTTCCTGACTCGGTCCGGATAACGCCTCGGGGGTGTAGTAGTTTCTGGTGGTGTAGTAGGTTCTTCTGGCAAGGCTGATTCGGCTTGAAGGCCAGTGTCGGGTTCATCGGGCTCCAGTATCACCGGATCGGAGGTAGATATGGGTATCTCTACTTCATCGTTAGATGTATAGAGTGGTGGTGTAGGTTGTCCCTTTTCGGATGACTTGATGATTTGGTCAGCATGGCGCCTTATTATGCTGTCTCCGATGTCCACGGTATACATCAGTGGTCCTAATCCTGTGCAGATAGTTCCAGGCTGCCATTTCTCGGTACGGTAGTCCCGGGCCAAAACCGGTTGGCCTATCTGGAAGGCCCTAGTTGGCCTTTCATTCATGCCCTGAAACTGCCGGTTCTCCACGTCCCTTCGGATGTTGGGCTTGACCAAATCCAGCCGGCATCTTAGGTTTCTATTGTAGAACATCATGGCGGGAGTTTGGTTAGTAACCATATGCGTTGCATTCCTATATGCAAATAAGAAGTTATCCACCTTGTGCTGAAGTTTTATGTCTTCATTACCCATGGCCTTGATGGCCTTCTTGAAGGTCTGGACAAACCTTTCAGCCAATCCATTGGTGGCGGGATGGTATGGGGCGGACGTGTAGTGCTTTACCCCATTGTTCTTTAAGAACTTTCTGAATTCTTCGGACACAAATTGCAGTCCATTATCAGAACATATCTGCTCCGGCAGCCCATTCCTGGCAAATATGGTCCTTAATACTGTGATGGTTTTTTCCGTGGTGGTGGAGGACATCTTTATTACCTCCGGCCACTTGGAGTGTGCATCAACTGCGATTAAGAACATTGAGTCCATAAATGGACCAGCAAAGTCGATGTGTACCCTTTGCCAGGGAGATGAGGGCCACTCCCATGGATGTAGAGGGGCCTGTGGCGGAGCATTTTGGACCTTCTGGCATCCTAGGCAGCTCTTGGTCATGTCTTCGATGTCTCCATCGATACCTGGCCACCATACAAACGCCCTAGCTAGGTTCTTCATTTTCACTCCACCCAGATGCCCCTCGTGAAGCTCCTTTAGCACTTTATCCTGGAGTTTGGGTGGAATCACCACTCTGGACCCACACATCAAGGTTCCTCGGCACACTGACAGCTGTTCTCTTCTTTGCGAGAATGCTGGCAACAGTGGTTCGCCATGTGCTGGCCATCCCTTCACTGTTAAATCGTAGACCCGTGAGAGAGTAGGGTCATTTCTTGTCTCCCTTTCAATGGCAGAATTTGCCACCGGTAGACATTCCACTATGGTAGAGTGGAATATCTCTACTGGGTCTACTGTAGGTGCCTCTTCTATCGTTGGCAACGGTAGGCGTGATAAACCGTCAGCATTCCCATGCTGTTTTGACCCTTTGTATTCAATGTTGTATTGGTGTGCCCCTAGAAAAAGGGACCACCTCTGTAGCCTTTGTGCCGTCATAATGGGGACACCTTTTTTAGGGTTGAATATGGAGATGAGGGGTTGACGGTCAGTCAGCAAGGTAAATTTTTGTCCGTGTAGGTAATGGTTGAATTTCTTCACTCCCCATACCAGGCTGAGTGCTTCCCTGTCTATCTGGGCATAGTTACGCTCAGCTGAGTTCAATGAGCGTGACGCAAAAGCTAATCGGCCGTTCCGAGCCATCAGGGAATCGATGGGACAATACCGCTCCTATGCCGTAAGGGGATGCATCGCACGCCAGTCTGATTGGTAGTGATGGGTTGTAATGAGCCAAAATTTTCTCGGATGTGATTAAGTCTTTACATTTATGGAAGGCACGTTTACAGTCTTCGTTCCATTTCCAAATCACTCCTGTCTGTAGAATAGTTGATAAGTTCGGTAAAAATTTATGATAGTAATTTATTAATCCCAGGAATGACCTTAATTGTGAAACATTCTCAGGTGCTGGGGCTTTTATAACTGCTTCAATTTTTTCAGGTGACTTATGCAACCCTTCCTTATTAATTATGTGGCCACAATATATCTGATTTTGGAAAAATTCGCACTTGGGGCGATTTGCTCGTAGGCCCCGTTCTTTCAGCCTAGTGAGCACCTGCTCCAAATTGGCAAGGTGCTCGTTGTCATTTTCTCCTGTTATAAGGATGTCGTCTAGGTAGCATTGAGTCCCCGGAATCCCTTGCAGGACTTGCTCCATAGCTCTTTGCCAGATAGCTGGAGCTGATGCTATTCCAAAAACCAGTCGATTGTACTGGTACAGGCCTTTGTGTGTGTTTATTGTGAGATACTTTTTAGAGGTCTCCTCAACCTCCATCTGTAGATATGCCTGTGCCAAGTCAATTTTTGTGAAACGTTTCCCTCCGGATAGTGAGGCGAAAATATCTTCTATCCTCGGAAGAGGATACTGTACCGTGTGAAGGACCGGGTTTACAGTCACCTTAAAGTCTCCACAGATGCGAATTTTTTTCTGTTCCTCAGTTATTTTTCAATGTTTTTTTCATGACTGGAACGATGGGTGTTGCCCATTCGCTCCAATCTATTTTGGATAATACGCCTGCCTTTTCCAAATTCTTCAGCTCTGCCTCGACTGCCGGACGTATTGCGTATGGCACCGGTCTTGCCTTAAAAAATTTTGGAATTGCTGTATCTTCCACTTTTATTGAGGCGGTGATGCCTTTCAAGGTTCCTAGTTTCTCTTGAAACACTTCTTTGGCGTTGGCCAAGATGTCTTTTAATCGTTCAGGTATGATGTCATCATTGTTTTTTTCCTTACTGGTCACCGTCAGTGCCTGAATGGAGTGCCAGTCTAAACGTATCTTCCTTATCCATTCACGTCCCAACAACGGTGGACCACCATCTTGTAGAATGTATAAATACAACTTTTGTATTTCTTTGCCGTTGTATACCACAGGCACCCTTATTTTTCCTTTGGGGTAGACTTTCTGCCCCGTTTATGTTTTTAAGATAATGGATGTGTCTTTTAGAGGTATATGCGAAAATAGCCTCTCGTAATCTCGTCGATTTATTACGGTTAGAGCTGATCCTGTATCTAGCTCCATTTTAACTGGGGACCCTGCTATTGTGAGGGTAACCCAAATGGTTTGGTAATCCTCTTTGGCAAGTACATTATGTAATTTGAGACAGCTTAGACTCTTGTTTCCGGAGTCGCTATCGCTATTCTGGTCTTCGGAGCTATTGTCCGTCATCATTTGTACCTTCCTGTACTTTTCTTTATTGATTTTTTGTTTTCTGTCAGTGGATTTATTTTGTCCAGATTGGCATACCCGTGCAATGTGTCCAATCTTACCACATTGCCTGCATGCTTTGCCCTTGAACCAGCAGTCCCTCTGGTTATGGGTGGATCTGCCGCAGCGATAACATCTTCCGAACTCCTGTGTCATTTTATGGGTGCCGAAGTCCTGTGTCTCTTGTTGTATCTCTGCAGCTCCTTTTGCTGCTGCTTCGTATGATACAGCCATACTGAAAGCTTTGTCCAATGTTAAATCTTTTTCAGAAAGCAGTCTTTTTTTGTGTTCCTTCACTCAAGAGACCGCAAACAAATTTGTCTCGAAGATAATCCGATAGTCCTGCTCCGAATTGGCAGTACTTTGATAGCTTTCTTAATTCGGTTAGGTAATCAGCGTTACTTTCATTCTTGTGTTGATTTCTCTTGAAGAACTTGAATCGTTCCGCTATCAGCAGCGGTGTTGGGTTTAAATGCTCCTGCAGGGTATCAACAATTTCTTTAAAAGTCTTGTCCTTTGGTTTGGCTGGAGTGATTAAATTTCGTAACAGCCCGTATGTCTTCGCGCCCATTAAGTTCAGAAGTACTGAAGCTTTTTTTTCATCTGTTATTCCATTTGCAGTGCAATAAACCTCTACTCTTTCCACGTATGTGGTCCAATCTTCTATTTCGCCATCAAAAGCCTCAATATTACCAGATTTAGGCATTTCAGAAAAGATATGGCGCTTCCCGCGCTTTTTTTTTCTCTGTAGCAACGATATGGCACTTCCCGCGCTTTCCTGCCGCTGCTACCGATAACAACGCTGTTTATTCACTGTTGGAGACTCGTTCCCGACGGAGGTCTAAACGCTGACCTGCTTGCCGCGCCGGCCGTCTCTCGAGTGCACCCTCCCAGTCCGTTATTGCTTGCCTCCGATTTCGCTGCCTGTCTCAGCTGTAGAGCCCGCCGCTGGAGCTCCAGCCTGACGCCCAGGAAGGTTTAGCGCAGTACCTGTCACCAGCTTGGCCAGCTGGTGAAACCACAGTTTCTCTTACTTCCTTGAGTCTTCTGGACGCTGGAGGAATCGATGTCCTTGAGGTGCTGCCGAATTGCAGGTAAGTCCGTTTCCACTTCGTCGCCACTGTAGTGTCCGTGTGTAGATAAAGACACTGAAGACAGGAGTTGGTTCATAGGTATTTACTAAGCAAGTCTGGGGGGGGGGTGGGGGGTTTCTAAAGGATATACACAATACACAGGCTTATATAGCCCAACTGGCAATTACCGGCATTACGCACACCTGGGGCTCTTAAAGGCACATACACCACAGTCTACGATTTAATGGTGAAGGGATGCCAGCACATTGCGAGAATGCTGGCAACAGTGGTTCGCCAAGAGGAGAACAGCTGTCAGTGTGCCGAAGAACCTTGATGTGTGGATCCAGAGTGGTGATTCCACCCAAACTCCAGGATAGAGTGCTAAAGGAGCTTCACGAGGGGCATCTGGGTTGAGTGAAAATGACGAACTTAGCCAGAGCATTTGTGTGGTGGCCAGGTATCGATGGAGACATCGAAGAAATGACCAAGAGCTGTCTAGGATGCCAGAAGGTCCAAAATGCCCCACCACAAGCCCCTCTACATCCATGGGAGTGGCCCTCATCTCCCTGGCAAAGGGCACATATCGACTTTGCTGGTCCATTTATGGACTCAATGTTCTTAATCGCGGTTGATGCACACTCCAAGTGGCCGGAGGTAATAAAGATGTCCTCCACCACCGCGGAAAAAACCATCACAGTATTAAGGACCATATTCGCCAGGGATGGGCTGCCTGAACAGATCTGTTCTGATAATGGACCGCAATTTGTATCCGAAGAATTCAGGAAGTTCTTAAAAAACAATGGGGTTAAGCACGACATGTCCGCCCCATACCATCCGCCACCAATGGATTAGCTGAAAGGTTTGTCCAGACCTTCAAGAAGGCCATGGGTAATGAAGACATAAATCTACAACATAAGGTAGATAACTTCTTGTTTGCATACAGGAATGCAACACATGTGGTTACAAACCAAACCCCCGCCATGATGTTTTTCAACGGAAGACTAAGATGCCGACTGGATTTGATCAAGCCAAACATCAGAAGGGACGTAGAGAACCGGCAATTTCAAGGCATGAATGAAAAGCCAACTAGAACCTTCCAGACAGGTCAACAAGTTTTGGCCCGGGACTACCGTACCGAGAAATGGCAGCCTGGAACTATTTGCACACGACTAGGACCGCTGATGTATACCGTGGACATTGGAGAAAGCATAATAAGGCGCCATGCTGACCAGATCATAGAGTCATCCGAAAAGGGACAACCTACACCACAACTCTATACGCCTAATGATGAAGCAGAGATATCCATAGTATCTACCCCCGATCCGGTGATACTGGAACCAGATACTGGCATTCAAGCCGAATCGACCTTGCCAAAAGAACCTACTACACCACCGAAACCTACTACACCGAGGCGTTATCCGGACCGAGTCAGGAAGCCTACAGAGAGACTGAATTTGTAATTAATTAACTTCAGCAAATGTGTAGATTATTGTTCTTGTAAAAATGTTAATGATTACTTAAAATATTATGTACTATTTATCTAAAAGGGGAGGAATTGTGGTGTATGTACCTTTAAGAGGAACTATGTTTTTTTTGAAGCCCGTGTACCAGTAGTGACCACTCGGGTATATAAGCCTGTATAGCGTCTTGTATAGTTTTTAGTTCACCTCCAGACTTTGTTCAGTAAACACTTGTTGAATCAACTCCTGCTTCCGGGTCTTCATTAACATACGGATACAACAGCTATCATTTTACATAAGCTGCTCTCGCCAACAAAGTAACTTTTGACTGAATTGGTTTCTGATCAAAGGAATTGGCTGTTCTCAATTAGAGTATGTAATCCTCTATTTTGAATCTGGGTGAAAGAACAGCTTCCATTTTGACACCTATATGAAATAAAAGATAGACATTTTGCTATTTGTCATAGTGGCACCATTTATTCTATTGCAAGTTAACATTCAGTTGCTAATTTGAAAGGTGAAAATAAAATTAACATTCTATATTTATTTTTTTTCAAAAATTACACACAAATTTGATGAATGCAATCAGAATGATTAGTTCCAGGTTTACTGCCGGAACATTTCCAAATTACAAACCACCATCCTTCTGGTGCCAAAATCCTGACACACAGTATTTGGTGGAAGAGAGTGTAAATTTTACTGGGGGTATGTTGCCATGATTTACAGGAGGAAAAAGCACATTCCACCTGTGCATAATATTAGTTTAACTAATACCAGTTGCCAGGTTACCACATAAATTCAATTACATACCCAACAAACACCAGTAACTCAAATACAGACATGACTAACTCAAAAACAAACAGTCATTTGGACCAGGTGAAAAATAAAGCAGAATGTTGTAGAGTAGCTTTGTATGTGTAAAATAAATATAGGTCACGTCAGTGGTACAAAAATATATTATGGCAGAGCCACCAGGGGGACTCTGATCTAATGTACATAATTATCTTTAACAAATTATTAGCTACAGAATGAATCTGTATCTTTGTTCATATCATTGCATGTACATAGCGCGGTCCCTTTAAGAATGAGACCAAACGCGATGACGTCATCACGTTGATCACGTGATCCTCCAGCGGCGGAAAAACGTGATGACGTCATGCTGGGGAGCCACCCTAGCCAGTCCTCATGGAGCCAGCAAAGAGTACAGACCTGTAATGTAGTTCTGTGTTTTCGTTTTAAACTCTGTTGATTAGTATTAAACATCGTTTGTTTGATAGACTGACTCGACCTCAGTCCTTTAGTTAGGAATCTAGCCATTCCTACAATATAGTGATTGTTATAAATCTCATCATCGTAAAGAACTAATGAAATAACACTGGACAGCCAGCTGGTGGCACCGTCCAAGGAGTATAAATACTCAGGCGTGGGCCCAGCTTGCCTAGGGACATTTTGTAAGACAGGAACTAGTGAAGTACAACTAGACCTCCATGTTCTAAAACAAGTTGATTAAAGCCTTGCTTTATACTCAAACCAAGTGCGTAGTGAGTTTTATTATGTCAGTGATGCAAAGCACAAAGATTTTGCACTTGTAAAAGGCTCATTTTTAAGATTTGAATATTGGATTTTGGAGAGTAAAGGAAGAAAAGCATATTTTTAAAAATCATGCTAGTAACAATTTAAAAGTCAACCATACAAAATTGGTATCTGGAGTTGAACATATTGGTTGCAGGACAAACAACACAGAATATCCAAGGTCCAGATCTCGGTTATATTTTTCTAATATTTTAGTGAAGAAATCTCCAATGCAGGTTCTCCAAGTCATAGATTATTTCTCAAATTTTAAAATGGCTCACAAAACTCACTTCACTGCCCCTCAGTGCTGCCTGTGTTTCATTGAAGTAAATACCATATTAAACAAATACAGTGCATTTTTGAAAATGGCAAATATTCTGAGACACAATATCCCGGTGTTTCATCACATTCGACTCAGAAGCATGACACAGGATAATTTATTCCTCTTCTCTTCCACCCCCACCTCAATCAAGCCATTAGGAGACATACTGACAAAGGCCAGACACCTCCCCAAGTTGTTGGGCGAGGGAGAAGAGCAAAAGGAAGAAAGATCAAAGATTTTTTTTTAAATCATTGTGCTACTGTCTTGTACCAAATATGCAGAGGAGCAAATAGTTGCAATAATGACAACAATTATACTTTGATCTTACTTAATCGAGTATTTTTAATATTTTGCTATGTAGTTTTAAAATACCTCAGCAGGGATGGAGGAAGGCTGGAAAAGTAACTCAATGGGGGAGGGAGGCACAGATTTTCAAAAAGATAGACTCATTTCAGAACAAGCACGGATTTCTCCAGGTGCATTCCTGAGATAAGCTTTGCTAACGTGAGAAACTGCTTAACACTGAAAACACCTACCACAGCACTGCATACAAAGTACAGGAAACTTTGGTTTATCTGGAGGTTGTATGTCCGGAAACCTCGATCTACCGGCAGAAATCAGGAGCCGTATTGTTAGGTTTTTTTTTTCTTCTCGTGGCTTTTTTTCCCCCCCAACAGTCAGGCTCTGGAAAGTCACTCTGAAGCTGTTGCTAAGCTACAAAGACGCTTCCAAGGTATGGGCCGACTGTTTAGAAGCTGTTGCTAAGCAACAGTGTTTGTGGTCAGATACGGAGATGAAAACCTCCGTATGCTTCAACATTAACGCTGGTATGTCCGGCAGTTTTGATAGATCGGCAACAGCTCGGTCCCGTCGGTGCCGGATATAACAATGTTTCCTGTAAGTTATTACAAGTAAATGTGGACATTTTCATAGTAGACTTTTTCATAGGACCAAATTGACAGGAGGTTTCAATGCATTTTGAAATATAATGTTGTGCCCCACCTAACATTTTTAATATATAATAGACGTTCAGTGTATTTGCATGCCATTTTATGCACTGCTGATTTCTGAGAGGACAAAACCACACACTTCGAAAGAACTTTAAATACAAGTTATTACACAACAGAATGTATAAATGGAAGTTAACAAATTTCCTGTACTTGTAGTCATGCTTTGTACTTTGGAAAATAATCCAGGAAACATGGACTCTCAAGTAGATCGTTATTTTATTGTTATACAGTTTTGTGAAAAGTAGTGCAATCAGTATTGGTCCTTGCTCTGCTGAACATTGTGATTAACACTATAGAAGCTTAAGACAGTTGATCTATCATGACCACCTAATAGTGAAATAAGAAATGTAATTTTCAATCTTTAATATGGAGCCCATCTATCAATAAAGTCCCTTTAAAGCCAATTATGAATTTTTTTTGTTTTTTTGTTCCTGGGATGTGGGTGTCACTGGCAAAGCCAGCATTTATTGCCCATCCCTAATTGCCCTTGTGAAGGTGGTGGTGAACCTTCTTCTTGAACTGTTGCAGTCCTTGTGGTGAAGGTACTCCCAGTGCTGTTAGGGAGGGAGTTCCAGGATTTTGACCCAGTGATGATGTTAGGAATGGCGATATATTTCCAAGTCAGGATGGTGTGTGACTTGCAGAGGAACTTTGAGATGGTGATGTTCCAATGCGCCTGCTGCCCTTGTCCTTCTAGGTGGTAGAGGTTGCGGGTTTGGGAGGTGCTGTCAAAGCAGCTTTGGCGAGTTGCTGCAGTACATCTTGTAGATGGTACACACTGCAGCCACGGTGTGCCGGTGGTGGAGAGAGTGAATGTTGAAGGTAGTGGATGGGGTGCCAATCAAGCAGGCTGCTTTGTCCTAGATGGTGTCGAGCTTCACTCATCCAGGCAAGTGGGGTGTATTCCATCACACTCCTGACTTGTGCCTTGTAGATGGTGAAAAGGCTTTGGGGAGTCAGGAGGTGAGACAATTGCTGCAGAATACCTAGCCTCTGACCTGCTCATGTAGCCACATTATTTATGTGGCTGATCCAGTTACGTTTTGAGTCAATGGTGACCCCCAGGATATTGATGGTGGGGGATCTGGCAATGGTAATGCAGTTGAACGTCATGGGAAGGTGGTTAGACTCTCGCTTGTTGGAGATTGTCATGGCCTGGCACTTGTGTGGCACGAATGTTACCTGCCACTTATCAGCCCAAGCCTGAGCGTCGTCCAGATCTTGCTGCATGCGGGCATGGACTGCTTCATTATCTGTGGAGTTGCAAATGGCACTGAACACTGCAGTCATCAGCGAACATCCCCACTTCTGACCTTATGATGGAGGGAAGGTCATTGTTGAAGCAGCAGATGATGATTGGGCCTAGGACACTGCCCTGGGGAACTCCTGCAGTGATGATTGACCAACAACCACAACCATCTTCCTTTCAGCTAGGTATGACTCCAGCCAGTGGAGAGTTTTCCCCCTGATTACCATAGAGTTCAATTTTACCAGGGCTCCTTGATGCCACACTCGGTCAAATGCTGCCTTGATGTCAAGGGCAGTCACTTTCACCTCACTTCTGGAATTCAGCTCTTTTGTCCATCTTTGGACCAAGGCTGTAACGAGGTCTGGAGCAGAGTGGCCCTGGCGGAACCTGAACTGAACATCGGTGAGCAGGTTATTGGTGAGTAAGTGTCACTTGATAGCACTGTCGACAACACCTTCCTTCACTTTGCTGATGATTGAAAATACACTGATGGGGTGGTAATTGGCCGGATTGGATTGGTCCTGCTTTTTGTGGACAGAACATACCTGGGTAGTTTTCCACATTATTGGGTAGATGCCCGTGTGTAGCTCTACTGGAACAGCTTGGCTAGAGTCACGGCTAGCTCTGGAGCGTAAGTCTTCAGCATGACAGCCAGGATGTTGTCAGGGCCCATAGCCTTTGCTGTATCCAATGTCACGTGGATCAAATTGGCTGAAGACTGGCTGCTGTAATGGTGGGGACCTCAGGATGAGGCCAAGATGGATCACCTACTCGGCACTTCTGGCTGAAGATGGTTGCAAATGCTTTAGCCTCGTCTTTTGCACTTGTGTGCTGGTCGCTGCCAACACTGAGGATGGGGATATTCATGGAGCCTCCTCCTCACGTTAGTTGTTTAATTGCCCACCATCATTCACGACTGGATGCGGCAGGACTACAGAGCTTTGATCTGATCCGTTGGTTGTGGGATTGCTTAGCTCTGTCTATAGCATGCTTATAATCCTGTGTTGCAGCTTTCCCAGGTTGGTACCTCATTTTTAGGTATGCCTGGTGCTGCTCCTGGCATGCTCTCCTGCATTCCTCATTGAACCAGGGTTGTTCCCCTGGCTTGAGGTAATGGTAGAGGGAGAGATATGCCAGGCCAAGAGGTTACAGATTGTGATGGAATACAACTTTACTGCTGCTGATGGCTCACAGCGCCTCATGGATGCCCAATTTTGAGCAGCTTGATCTGTTCTGAATCTATCCCATTTAGAACGGCGGTAGTGCCACAACACGATGTAGGGTGTCCTCAGTATGAAGACGGGACTTAGTCGCCACAATGACACTGCGGTGCGCACTGCTACCAATACCGTCATGGACAGATGCATCTGCTTGGTGAGGATGAAGTCAAGTACATTTTCCCCCTCGTGTTGGTTCTCTCACCACTTGCCGCAGGCCCAGTCTGACAGCTATGTCCTTCAGGACTCGGCCAGTAGTGGTGCTACCAAGCCACTCTTGGTGATGGACATTGAAGTCCCCCACCCAGAGTACATTCTGTGCCTTTGCTACCCTCAGTGCTTCTTCCGAGTGGTGTTCAACATGGAGACGTACTAATTTATCAGCTGAGGGATGGTGGTAGTGGTAATCAGAAGGAGGTTTCCTTGCCCATGCTTGACCTGAAACCATGAGACATCTTGGGTTCCAGAGTCAACTTTGAGACCTCCCAGGGTCACTCCCTCCCGACTGTATACCACTGTGCCACCTCCTCTGGTGGGTCTGTCCTGCCGGTGGGACAGGACATAGCCAGAGATGGTGATGGAGGAATCTGGGACATTGGCTGAAAGTTATGATTCTGTGAGCATGACTAGGTCAGGCTGTTGTTTTACTAGTCTGTGGGACAGCTCTCCCAGCTTTAGCACAAGTCCCCAGATGTTAGTGAGGAGGACTTTGCAGGATCGAATGGGCTGGGTGTGCCGTTGTTGTGTCCGAAGCCTAGGTCGATGCTGGGTGGTCCGTACCGTTTTATTCTTCTTATTGTTTATCGTCATGGTTTTGTACAACGAAGTGGCTTGCGAGGCCATTTCAGAGGGCAGTTAAGAGTCAACCACATTGTTGTGGGTCTGGAGTCACATAGACCAGACCTGGAAAGGACGACAGGTTTCCTTCCCTAAAAGGACATTAGTGAACCAGATGGGTTTTTACGACAATCCGACAATTTCATGGTCACCATTACTGATTTAAATGTACAACAAAACAAATTTATATTGAACTTTTAAACATGTAATTTAAAGTAGAAAAAAATTCAATGCTCCATTTCATGTATCATGCAACTGAATGGAGTAACACCATTGTTATAAATGAAAATACTACCCATTTGCTACGGAAAATATGAAGTTACCTGTAGTTCACAAAAAACGGGCTGTATTTCACTGATGAATGGAAATGAGCCCATCATAAAGCATTTTCTTACAATCTCTGTACTGACCAATTTTGGGGGGAAAAAATGGTTAATTATAATTTCCATACATGAAACAGTCACAATCAGGAACAGAATTTGTTTTGCTAACTTTCCATTTACAATTTTAGTTAGGCTTGCAACATGAAGTGACAGGGAATGCAGCAAATGCATGTTCCAATACAGTTCAGGAAAGCGCTTCATAAGTACAAGCCTTTCCATGAATATATTCTAGTGCAGAGTCTGTTTCATGATTGGAACTTAACGCTACTTATCGTCATCAAATAGCCAGACAAGCAATCAACTGGCTCCTGACTGAGACATTTACTTGCTCAAGCAAGATTTACTTAAAAAAAAGTTTCACTAATAGGAATAGTCTATCTATCACTATAAAATAGACTTTCAGCAGCACAATAACGACATAGTACATATTTAATGTACGAGTACAATTCAATATTGGGAAGACCGAAGCCATTGTTTTCAGTCCCCACCACAAATTCCGTTCCCTAGCCACCGACTCCATCCTTCTCCCTAACATCTGTCTGAGGCTGAACCAGACTATTCGCAACTTTGGCGTCATATTTGACCCTGAAATGAGTTCCGACCACATATCCGCGCCATAACTAAGATTGCCTATTTCCACCTCTAACATCGCCCGTCTCCGCCCTTGCCTCAACTCATCCACTGCGGAAACCCTCATCCATGCCTTTGTTACCTCTAGACTTGACTATTCCAATGCACTCCTGGCTGGCCTCCCACATTCTACCGTGTAAACTTGAGGTGATCCAAAACTCAGCTGCCTGTGTCCTAACTCGCACCAAGTCCTGTTCACCCATCACCCCTGTGCTCGCTGACCTACATTGGCTCCTGGTTAAGCAACACCTCTATTTCAAAATTCTCATCCTTGTTTTCAAATCCCTCCATGGCCTCGCCCCTCCCTATCTCTAATCTCCTTCAGCCCCACAACGCCCCCAAGATATCTGCGCTCCTCTAATTCTGCCTTCTTGAGCATCCCTGATTATAAAATCGCTCAACCATTGTTGGCCATACCTTCTGTTGCTTCGGCCCTAAGCTCTGGAATTCCCTGCCTAAACCTGTCCACTTCATCTCTCTTTCCTCCTTTAAGACACTCCTTAAAACCTACTTCTTTGACCAAGCCTTTGGTCACCCGCCCTAATTTCTCCTCAGTGTCAAATTTTTTATCTGATAATACTCCAGTGAAGCGCCTTGGGACATTTTACAATGTTAAAGGCACTATATAAATACAAGTTGTTGTTGCTACATTAGATTAACAAATCCCTGTTTACATTTCAGATAACTTCAAAACTGTCCATTTCCATCTAATTTTCCTTGGTCGTGGTAAATTAACCTTCTTGATCCATTGGGGTCCTCTGACCAAGATTCTGTGTAACTTATTAAAAATCTACCTTCAAAATCAGCTTTAAGCATTCTCATCAAATTTACCTGGCTATCCCTCCACCATTTGCCCCGCCCAGACCGCTGCAGTGGCGGTGGGACTCTCATCACCAAATCACACCTTGGTCTGTCCCCTACTCCTCTGGCACTTTCTCCTCCTTTGAGCATCTCACCTTCTTCCACCCCTCTCACCTTTCATTTAAAATCCTCATTCTCTACTGCCCACCCAAGTACCATAAATTTTTTCTCACCAAGATATCTTCACTGCTTTTCTCCCTCAGCACCAAGAGACTTCGCATCCTGTGATTTCAACCTCCATCTCAATTCATCATGCTCTCTCTCCTCAGAGTTCACTGCCCTCCTATCCTCCCTTAATCTCTCTCTCCCTATAAACTCAAGCCATATTCACAGCCACCCCCTTTGACCTTGTCATCCCACGTAGCCTCGCTACTCCTATCATGTCAATCACAGACAAGGCCATCTCTGATCACTTCCTTGTATTGCACTCCACCCACATCCCCTTCCCCCTCCCAACCCTACGGTCAGTGTCCACCCTGGAAAAAAACTCTCATCATTCACTTATAACTGCATTTCAAAATCCCAAATGTCTAGCCTTTGGCCCTCTGTTCACCACGATATTTCTGCAGCTACCAATCTGCTCAACCACACCCTTACCTCCACCTTTGATACCCTAGTACTATTTAAAACCCTCACGCTCACTCTAGCCGTTTCCCCTGGTACAGCCCTCATCTCTACTCCCTTAAATCAAAGGGATGTGCAGACCTGAATGGATATGGCAGACAACTGGTTTAGCCATTAACTGCCAGATCTGGCTGGACCACAAAGCACTAAACGGTCCTGCTGTCGTCTGCCAAAACTGCTCACTATTCCAGGATCATCTTGGAATGCAAAGATAACCCATGGCTTCTTTTCTTTACTGCAAATCATTTTCTTAAACCCCTTTCCTCCGTCTCCTCCGCCCTCATCTCCAATTAGTGCGAGGAGCTCATGGACTTTTGTCTCCAAGGTTGAGACCATCCGATCAGCAGCCTCTGCCACTTCCCTCCCTTCCTCTTGCCCACTGCGCCAAACTTCCTCTAAGGTTTTGCCCTGCCATAAGCCCTGAACTCGCATCTTTCTCTCATTTCTCTATCTCCCTTCATGTCCTCTACCATCTTGTCTATGAGACCCAACTCCTGCTCGCTCGATCCTATTCCCACTAACAACCCAACTTCTCTTCTTGGCTCCCACGTTAGCTGATATCGTTAACGGCTCTCTCCCCTCAGGTACTGTTTCCCTCACCCGTCTCCTCAAAAAAACACTTCACCCCTCCGTCCTTGCAAACTATAGGCTCATCTCCAGCCTCCATTTCCTCTCCAAATTCTTTGAACATGCCGTCGCCTCCCAAATCAGTGCCCATCTTTCCCAGAATTCCATGTTTGAATCCATCCAATCAGGTTTACGCCCCTGCCACAGTACTAAAACGGCTCTTATCAAAGTCACAAATGACATCCTATGCGACTGTGACAAAGTTAAGTAATCCCTCCTCGTCCTTTTCAACCTGTCTGCAGCCTTGGACATGGCTGACCACACCATTCTCCTCCAACACTTCTCCACTGTCGTCCAGCTACACGAGACTGCACTTGCCAAGTTCCATTAAACATAGAAGATAGGAGCAAGAGTAGGCCATTCGGCCCCTTGAGCCTGTTCTGCCATTTAATGAGATCATGGCTGATCATCCAAATTCACTACCCTGTACCTGCTTTCTCCCCATATCCTTTGATCCCTTTAGCCTTAAAAAATATATCTAACTCCTTCTTGAATATATTTAATGAATTGGCCTCAACTGCCTTCTGTGGTAGAGAATCCCACAGGTTCACCACTCTCTGGGTGAAGAAATTCCTCCTCATCTCAGTCCTAAATGGCTTACCCCTTATCCTTAGACTGTGACCCCTGGTTCTGGACTCCCCGACCATCGGGACCATCCTTCCTGCATCTAGTCTGTCTAGTCCTGTTAGAATTTTATAAGTTTCAATGAGATCCCCTCTCATTCTTTTAAACTCTAGCGAATACAAGCCCAATCGACCCAATCTCTCTTCATACGTCATTCCTGCCATCCCAGGTATCAGTCTGGTGAATCTTCGCTGTACTCCCTCCATTAAAGAACATCCTTCCTCAGATAAGGCAACAAAAACTGCACACAATACTCAAGGTGTGGTCTCACCAAGGCCCTGTACAACTGCAGCAAGACATCCTTGCTCCTGTACTCGAATCCTCTCGCTATGAAGGCCAACATACCATTTGCCTTCTTAACCGCCTGCTGCACCTGCATGCTTACCTTCAGCAACTGGTGCACAAGAACACCCAGGTCTCGTTGTACTTCCCCTTTTCCCAATCTATTGCTGTTCAGATATTAATCTGCCTTCCTGTGTTTGCCACCAAAGTGGATAACCTCACATTTATCCACATTATGCTGCATCTGCCATATCACCCAACCTGTCCAAATCATACTGGAGTTTCTCTGCATCCTCCTCACAGCACACACACCCACCCACCCAGCTTTGTCGTCTGCAAACTTGGAGATATTACATCTAGTTCCCTCATCTCGATCATTAATACATAGTGAATAACTGGGGTCCTAGCACCTATCCCTGCAGTACCCAACTAGTCACTGCTGCCACTCGGAAAGACCCGTTTATTCCAACTCTTTGCTTCCTGTCTGCCAACCAGTTCTCTACCCAAGTCAGTACCTTACCCCCAATCCCATGTGCTTTAACTTTGCATGCTAATCTCTTATGCGGGACCTTATCGAAAGCCTTCTACAAGTCCAAATACACCACATCCACTGGTTCTCCCTTATCTATTTTACCAGTTACATCCTCAAAAAATTCCAGTAGATTAGTCAAGCACGATTTACCTTTTGTAAATCAATGTTGACTCTGTCCGATCCTGTCACTGTTTTCCAAGTGCTCTGCTATTACATCTTTTAAATAATGGACTCTAGCATTTTCCCCACTACCGATGTCAGGCTTACCGGTCTATAATTCCCCGCTTTTTCTCTGCCACCTTTTTTGAATAGTGGGGTAACATTAGCTACTCTCCAATCCATGGGTACTGTTCCAGAGTCTATAGAGTTTTGGATGATGACCAGCAATGCATCTACTATTTCTAGGGCCACTTCCTTAAGTAACCTAGGATGTAGATTATCAGGCCCTGGGTATTTATCAGCCTTCAATCCCGTCAATTTCCCTAACACCATTTCCCAGAAATACTGATATAATTCAGTTCCTCCCTCTCATTAGATCAAATGTTTCCCGACATCTCTGGGAGGTTTTTTGTGTCCTCATTTGTGAAGGCAGAACCAAAATATGTATTTAATTGGTCTGCCATTTCTTTGTTCCCCATTATAAATCCCCTGATTCTGACTGCAAGGGACCTATGCTTGACTTCACATATCTATAGAAGCTTTTACAGTCAGTTTTTATGTTATCTGCAAGCTTACTCTCATACTCTATTTTCCCCATCTTAATTAATCCTTGTCCTCCTTTGCTGATTTATAAACTGCTCCCAATCCTCAGCTTTGCTGCTTTTTCTGGCCAATTTATATGTCCTCTCCTTGGATATTATGCTATCCCTAATTTCCCTCGTTAGCCACAGTTGAGTCAACTTTGTTTTATTTTTATGCCAAACAGGGATGAACAAATTTTGTAGTTCATCTATGCGATCTTTAAATGTTTGCCATTGCTTATCCACGGTCAACCTTTTAAGTAATGTTCCCCAATCCATCCTAGCCAACTCGCGCTTCATACCATCGTAGTTTCCTTTATTTAAATTCAGGACCCTAGTCGCTGAGTCAACTACTGCACTCTCCATCTTAATGAAGAATTCGATCATATTATGATCGCTCTGCCCCAAGGGGCCTCACACAACAAAATTGCTAATTAATCCTCTCTCATTACATAATACCCAGTCGAAGATGGCCTGAGCTCCAGTTGGTTCCTCGACATATTGGTCCAGGAAACCATCCCGTATACACTCTTGGAATTCCGCCTCCACAGTATTGTTACTAATTTGGTTAGCCCAATCTATATGCAGATTAAAGTCACCCATGATAACTGCTGTGCCCTGCTGCACACATCTCTAATTTCCCATTTAATGCCATCCCCAACCTCAGCATTACTGTTGGGGGGGGGGGGTCTGTATACAACTCCCACTAATGGTTTCTGCCCCTTGGTGTTTCTCAGCTCTACCCATACAGATTCCACATTAGAGCAAAATCCTTCCTTACTATTGTGTTAATCTCCTCTTTAACCAGCAATGCTACCCCACCTCATTTTCTTTTTTGCCTGTCTTTCCTGAATATTGAATACCCCGGGATGTTGAATTCCAAGCCTTGGTCACCCTGGAGCCATGTCTCCATAATCCCAATCATATCGTATCCATTTACATCTATTTGCGCAGCTAATTCATCCACCTTATCACGAATGCTCCTCGCATTGAGACACAAAGCCTTCAGGCTTGTTTTAACACTCTTCGACCTTTTAGAATTATTATTTACTGTGGCCATGTCTGATTTACACCCTTGATTTCACTGACTGCCACTTTTGCTTTTCTCCTTCCTGTCTTAGGGTATATCTGTTTGAGAGGGGGATGGCCACAGGGGACCCCTGCACTACCTGCCTGCACTTACTACTCTGCCTGGCAGTCACCCATTCCCTTCCTGCCTGTGCAGTCTTTACCTGCGGTGTGACCAACTGATCAAATGTGCTATCCACGACGTCCTCAGAATCGCGAATGCTCCAGTATGTATCCATTCGCTGCAATGTGGTCTGCCAGTAGCTGCAGCTGGATACACTTCCCGCACACATGGTCGTCAGGGACACAGGAAGTGTCCCTGATTTCCCACTTAGTGCAGGAGGAGCATGCCACGGGACCGAGCTGTGCTGCCATGACTTACCCTTTAATTAATTTTAATTAAATCAAATCAACACCACTAATTACACTACAATTAGATGATATACTCAAGGGCCCTTGTTTACTAGCACTCCCCGCTACACAACAGAGACCTTAGAAATTATAACCACAAAAATTAAGACCTTCTAAACTTTATAAACTATTAACCTTAACTGTCAAACGATAGAATAGTATAAATACTCACCTGGCCGTACTCACCCAATCAGCTGCTTCCTCTTGCCCGCGTCACTTTGAATCGTGACGTGGCTCTGGAACACCGCCGCCGGTCTGCGAGATTGGTAAGCCTCTGAAAAAAACCTGAGAAAGTGAGTTTAAATACTCACTGTATTCTCCTGCTGCTCCCGACACCGGCCTCTTCCTACAGGGTGAAAAGTTAGGAAAAACAAAGGCGAAGCAAGGGAGCTCCTCCTTCCACTCCTCATCTAATTCCCTGACTCACCCAACTCGCAGCACTCTGTTCAAACCGCACTCAGTGCAAATCGCAGTTCAAAGCCTGTTTTATAGGCCCTGAAACAAAGGAGACTTGCTGAGCCCAGCTACAGGAGAACCAGCTTAACCTAGTTTCCCTAATTAACTGCCTTCAGCTGCTCTGAATTGTAGGCCTTTTATATCCCTTTATAACCCTGCTTAAAGCTGGGAAATTTAGATTTAAAAAACAGTACACATTAACAGTAAATGTGAAACAAACAAAAGTTTGATTTTAGCAACTAGTTAAGCCTCCCTGACTCACCCAACTCGCAGCATTCTGTTGAAACCGCACATTCTTATCTATCCAGTCGTAACCAGAGAATCACCTGCAATGGTTTCTCTTCCCGCTCCCGAATTGTTACCGCTGGTGTCCCCCAAGGATCTATCCTTGCCTCTCTCCTATTTCTCATCTACATGCTGCCCCTCAGCAACATCATCCAAAAACACAGCGTTAGTTTCCACCATCTACAAGTAAGGAGTGTGATGGAATACTCTCCACTTGCCTGGATGAGTGCAGCTCCAACAACACTTAAGAAGCTCGACACCATCCAGGACAAAGCAGCCCGCTTGATTGGCACCCCATCCTCCACCTTAAACATTCACTCCCTCCACCTCCGGCGTACCGTGGCTGCAGTGTGTACCATCTACAAGATGCACTGCAGCAACTCGCCAAGGCTTCTTCGGCAGCACCTCCCAAACCCACGACCTCTTCCACCTAGAAGGACAAGAGCAGCAGGCGCATGGGAACACCACTATCTACAAGTTCCCCTCCAAGGCACACACCATCCTGACTTGGAAGTATATTGCCGATCCTTCATCATCGCTGGGTCATGGAACTCCCTACCCAACAGCACTGTGGGAATACCTTAACCACACTGACTGCAGCGGTTCAAGGCGGCGGCTCACCACCACCTTCTCAATGGCAATTAGGGATGGGCAATAAATGCTGGCCTTGCCAGCGACGCCCACATCCCGTAAACACCCAGCTCTACATCACCACCACCTCTCAACCCCTCCACTGTCTCTAAATTGTCAAACTGCTTATCCAACATCTAGTACTAGACGAGCAGAAATTTCCTCCAACTGAAAGATTGGGAAGACCGAAACCATTGTTTTTGGTCCCCGCCATAAACACCGTTCTCTAGCCACTGACTCCATCCCTCTCCCTAGACCTCTTCGCCTCTCTACCTCGCTCTCCTCCTTCAAGATGCTCCTTAAAGCGTACCTCTTTGACCAATTTGCCCCAGTATCTCTGTGGCTCGGTGGCAAGTTTTGTTTGATAACGCTGCTGTGAAGCGCCTTGGGACGTTTTACGACTTTAAATGCGCTATATAAATACAAGTTGTTGTTGTTGTTATATTCATTTTGAAATGCTGCCGATTTTTGCAATTTCAAATACTGGTTCATAAGTAAAACATCTTTTCTAAAATCCCCAGCATCTGGTTTGAGGCACATATTAAAAATTACATCAACTTCTATTTAAAACATTGAATGCTGAAAGATAAGAACTCTTATGCAAGATCATAAATGAAAAGGGCTTTATGTGGCACTAAGGGAATAAAAATTATTTTGTGCAGTTGTGACAAATATACAGTAATCTGATCCCTAATTATTCAACAGAGGACTGGAAGCCCACAGAATACCCAATTGTTTAGAGTGTTGTTACAGGTAAATCCAAGAGGCAATGTTACAGACTAAAATATTTATCTTCTGAAAAACTCCTTGAAAAGTTCATGCAAGGAATATTCCACATGCAGTACTTTTCAAGCAAAGCTGTGAGAATTTTATTAAGGCAGTGCTCTGAAAGTATTTATACTTTTCCAAAGTATCCCGAAATCTCATTTTAGGCAGAGCTTAATGGACAAATGTTCAATATTTCACAGGTTGCTTAATGAATAGTGTGTGTTCAGAACAAGTTCATCCTAATTTTGTTGCGAAGGGCAATTTTCCTGACCAAGAACATGTCCAGTACAGGATAATAATTATACTTGATATTTTCTGAGTAGAATTTACTACCTCTCCAAATTTCCACTGCAACCCCTGAAACATCACAAACGAGCACTAAAAAATAAGAACTTTGAGGAAGAATCTGCATCCAGAAGCAACAGACCAATCTGACATTAGAATATTCTCTTCCATTCCTGCTGCAAAAAACTTAGCTGAACATCTTTTGTATTAAATCACTTGAGATCTCTCTCATATATATATTTATATATTTTTATTTTGTAATAAATTAAAATTAGTTTCCTAATCTTAGATGGCGTCGCAGCACTGCTTATTACTCATTTCTTCCAGTGGTGAATTTTAGCTGCTTTTTAGCCATTCTGATAGGCAGAGTATAAAATCTCTGGCCTGACCACATGGTGGAATTTGGTAATAACCATGGAGAAGACCTTTCCCATCCAACATATTGAAAGAGGATACAGCAACTATAAGGGAAGGGAGGACCAGATTTTGAGATAACTTTACAAAATGTGGTTCTGATACTTTACTTTGAATCCCAACATATACCTTTATTAAGATATTTTATGATCCAACTTATAAAATGAAATTAAGCTAGGTTAGAAACAGATACAGATAGAGACAACACCCCAGACTGCTCACGCACCTCCTTATGATCACGAGCCCAGCCTCGGTGGGAAATGGTACCTAGTCATGGGACACCTAAAGAAAGGGGGAGAAAAAAACCCAACACTGTACCAATTTCCTCTGGCCCATGATAAAACACCCCTATTTCATAAGAACATAAGAATTAGGAGAAGGCCATTTGGCCCCTCGAGCCTGCTCTGCCATTCAATAAGATCATGGCTGATCTAATCTTGGCCTCAACTCCACTTTCCTGCCCACTCCTCATAACCCTCGACTCCCCTGTAGCTCAAATATCTGTCATTCTCCACCTTGAATATATTCAAGGACTCCGCTTCCACAACTCTCTGGGGTAGAGAATTCCAGAGATTCACGACCCTCAGAAGAAATTCCTCCTCATCTCTGTTTTAAATGGGCGACCCCTTAGTCTGAAACTATGCCCCCAGTTCTAGATTCCCCCACGAGGGGAACATCGTCCCTGCAGCTACCCTGCCAAGCCTCCTCAGAATCTTATATGTCTCAATAAGATCACCTCTCCAATGAGTATAGGCCCAGCCTTTTCTCATAAGACAACCCCTTCATCCCAGGAATCAACCTAGTGAACCTTCTCTGAACTACCTCCAAAGTATATCCCTCCTTAAATAAGGAGACCAAAACTGCATGCAGTACCCAGATGTGGTCGCACCAGCACCGTGTACAGTTGTAGCAACACTTCCCTACTTTTATACTCCATCCCCCTTGCAATAAAGGCCAACATTCCATTTGCCTTCCTAAATACTTGCCGTACCTGCATGCTAACTTTGTGTTTCATGTACGAGGACCCCCAGGTCCCTCTGTGCCGCAGCATTTTGTAGTCTCTCTCCATTTAAATAATAATTTGCTTTTTTATTCTTCCTACCAAAGTGGAGAAGCTAACATTTTCCCACATTACACTTCATCCGCCAAATTTTTGCCCACTCACTTAATCTATCTATATCCCTTTGTAGATTCTTTGTGTCCTCCTCACAACTTGCTTTCCCACCTATCTATCATCAGCAAATTTGGCTACATTACACTTGACCCCTTCATCCAAGTCGTTAATAGATTGTAAATAGTTGAGGCCCAGCACTGATCTCTGTGGCACCCCATTAATTACAGTTTGCGAACCTGAAAATGACCCATTTATCCCAACTCTCTGTTTCCTGTTAGTTAGCCAATCCTCTCTCCATGCTAATATATTACCCCAACCCCGTGAGCTCTTACCTTGTGCAGTAACCTTTTGTGGCACCTTATCAAATGCCTTCTGGAAATCCAAATACATTACATCTACTGGTTCCCCTTTATCCACCCTGCTCATTACATCCTCAAAGAACTCTAGCAAATTTGTCAAATACGATTTCCCTTTCATAAAACCATGTTGACTTTGCTTGATCGTATTATGATTTTCTAAATGTCCTGCTATTACTTCCTTTATAATGGATTCCAGCATTTTCCCAATGACAGAAGTTAGGCTCACTGGCCTATAGTTTCCTGCTTTCTGCCTCCCTCCTTTCTTGAATAGAGGAGTTATATTTGTGGTTTTCCAATCTGCTGGGACCTCACCAGAATCCATGGAATTTTGGTAGATTACAACCAACGCATCCAATATCGCTGCAGCCACTTCTTTTAAGACCCTAGGATGCAGGCCTTCAGGTCCAGGGGACTCGTCAGCCTTTAGTCCCATTAGTTTGCCTAGTACTTCTTCTCTAGTGATAATCATTGTTTTAAGTTCCTCCCTCCCAATAGCCCCTTGATTATCAATTATTATTGGGATGCTTTTAGAGCCTTCTGCCTTGAAAACCAATACAAAATATTTGTTCAAAGTTTCTGCCATTTCCCCATTATTAATTCCCCAGTTTCATCCTCTAAAAAGGGACCAACGTTTACTTTAGCTACTCTCATCCTTTTTATATACCTTTATGGAAGCTCTTGCTGTCTGTTTTTATATTTTTTGCTACTTTACTCTCAATATCTATCTTCTCCCTCTTAATTTTTTTTAGTTATCCTTTGCTGGTTTCTAAAAATTTCCGAATCCGCTGGCCTACCACTAATCTTCGCAACATTGTACGCCTTTTCTTTCAATTTGATACCATCCTTAACTTCCCTAGTTAGCCACAAATGGTTCATCTTTCTTGTAGAGTCTTTCTTTCTCACTGGAATAAACCTTTGCTGAGAGTTATGAATTATCTCCTTAAATGTCTGCCACTGCTTATCTACCGTCTTACCCGTTAATCTATTTTCCCAATCCACTTTAGCCAACTCTGTCTTCATACCTTTTTAATTGCCTTTATTTAAGTTTAGGACACTAGTTTCAGACCCAAGTTTCTCACCCTCAAACTGAATTTGAAATTCTATGAACACTCTTCCCTAGAGGATCCTTTACAAGGAGGAGATTAATTAATCCTGTCTCATTACACATTACCAGGTCTAAAATAGCCTGCTCCGCCCTGGTTGGTTCCACAACGTATTGTTGTAAGAAACCATCCTGAATACACTATGAGCTTGTCCTCCAGGCTACCCATGGCAATTTGATTTGTCCAATCTATATGAAGATTAAAAATCACCCATTATTATTGCAGTACCTTTCTTACAAGCCCCCATTATTTCTCGATTTATACTCTGTCCCACAGTGTAGCTGCTGTTAGGGGGTCTATAGACTTCTCCCACCAGTTACTTATTTCCCTCATTATTTCTTATCTCCACCCAACCTGATTCTACATCATCATCATCTTCTGAGCCAATATCATTTCTCACCCCTGAACTGATCTCATCCTTTATTAACAGAGCTACCCCACCTCCTTTTCCTTTTTGCCTATCCTTCCAAAATGTCAAATACCCCTGAATATTCAGTTCCAAGCCTTGGTCACCTTGCAACCACATCTCTAATGACGATTAGGTCACACACATTTATTTTGATTTGTGCCATCAACTCATCTATCTTGTTCGATAGTTGTCAAACTAAATTACTACTCACATTCAGATCAACCAACCATTATTAGAATTAAATCACGGAGATTTACCTTATGAAGTCAGAAATTTGGGGGGGGGGGCGGAGAAATTGGGTACATTTGCACTACCCGTTATCGCCTCCGGGGTGATAATGGGCCGCTAACCACTTACCACCCAGGCGTGGCAAGAATATCGCCTCCCGCTAAATTCGGCGGGAGGTTTGCGGCTGCAGTATGGCATTGCGCCCCAATCTCCTTTGCCCGGAGATCGTGATGTCATCGCCGTGCACATCGCCCCGGTCCCGTACTTCAGTTTCACCCCCACCCCTGCAGCATCGCCGGGCGAAAACACCAGCAGCTGCAGGAGGCGTTTATCGGGAGGCTGGGCGCTTCATGGGCGATACTTAAAAGGCGAGGTGGCCGAGGTAGAGAAAAAATAAATCAAATGCTTGTTCTGGTTCTTTTGCTTTTGTTCCCCCTCAGCGCTTGATCAGTCCAGCACTCTGCTGCAGTGCATTGGGCTGATCGGGCCAGATCGCGGCTACCATCGGGGACCAGAAATTGCTTTCCCTTGCAGAGTCTGCAGCGATGGCCCTTCCCTTTAAAAAGGGGGGGGGGGAAAGGAGCCTTCCAACGCGGCACGGCCCATTGTGCAGCGCTGCTCACCTACCGCCCTGCCTGCTGCGCTCCAGGAAGGAAGTCGAGCGCTTGAGTTAATGCTCCACTTCCTTCCTGGAACACAAAACCAAATTTTAAAAAAAAGCTGAGAAACATTAGCACCTGGCGCTAATTTTTTCAACTTTTAAACATTCGCACCCTAAACAGGGCTATAATGAATTTCTCCCCCTTTAAGTTTTAAAATTCAGTCACAGAAAAAGCAAAAAGCAGTTTAATCATATGCATGTGATGTTTCTGATCCAAGGTTGTTCAAATTGCAGTTAACTTTCAATGGAAGGAGAAATGTATTGTTTTGTTACTTACCAGCCAGTCAAAATGTTGAATTTTACCTACAGTAATTCAGTTTCTTAGTTTCTATTTTTTCCCCCTATTCTTGAAATTGTGACAGGAAGCTATAAGATCAAGTAGTGAAATCATGAATGAGGATCATCACACAGATAATTTACCATCAAAGTGGATGAGTAACCTAATAAGGTAACCCAACAACAAAAGCTGAGACCATGTCGTCCAAATCAGACTGTTCAGCAAGTCAGTCAATCCATGAAGCCCAATATGTGACATTCAATCACCACAGGCATTCCTGTAACAATTTAAAATGAATTTACTGCGCTGCAATGACTTGACAATTCGTTTGGGATCCCACTTCCACCTACCTTTACAAATTTAATATGCTGAATGTTGTTCTCCTTCAAAATATGGTGTGGAGATGCCGGTGTTGGACTGGGGTGGACAAATGTAAGAAGTCACACAACACCAGGTTATAGTCCAACAGTTTTATTTGAAATCACAAGCTTTCGGAGCGCTGCTCCTTCGTCAGGTGAAGTGGAGAGATGCATAAAGACACAGCTTATATAGTCAGAGAATAATCCCAGATGGTTACAGGTAATCTTTCTAACTGCCATATATCACACCTCGGCAGAGAGATAATCACAGCAATCAAAGGTGTGAATGGTGTCCAAACAGGTCAGTCAGGAAAACATTGTTCTTTGATGTAATGTCTTTATGCATCTCCACTTCACATGACGAAGGAGCAGCGCTCCGAAAGCTTGTGATTTCAAATAAAACTGTTGGACTACAACCTGGTGTTGTGTGACTTCTTACATTTGTCCTTCAAAATAATAATTTGCATATATGAGGACTGTACAACATGATCTTACCACATGCATTTTATTTTCTAAGCAATTTCTGAAGCTATGCAAAACAATAAAAAATTCATGTTTCCGTGTCCATTTGGCCTCATCAGTTGTCGACGAGAGCAGTGATTACATGCTGATCCAATAAGCAATTTACTGATAGATCTCCATATAAAATTTAATATACAAGATAAAGCTCATTTCATAAAACACAATACTTTAAATCAAAGATTTTAGACTAAATCATATATTTTACTAAGCATCCACCAGCCACCATCCATAGTGGGTGAAAGATTTTCATAAACTCATTGATTTCAGAGTTTTTCCTTCAGTAATATTGCAGAATAAAAACAACCAGATCCCAGGGATAATAAAACCAATCTGGAGGCGAGGGGAGGGTGGGAAAGGAGGGGAGGCAGGAGAAGAGGGCAAGAAGCAGCTAGTGGGAGAGAAAGGCACAAGGAGAGAGATGGGGAAGAGCAAAAAGGGAGAGGGGAGGGGGAGAAGAAGGAATGGCTGATGACATCCTTTCTGACTGCGACCAAAGTCAACTATCCCTCCTCGTTCTTCTCTACTTGTCTGCAGCCTTTGACACAGTTGAACACACTATCCGCCTCCAACGCCTTTCCTCTATCATCCAGCTGGGTGGGACTGCACTCGCCTGGTTCCATTCTTATCTATCCAGTCACAGCCAGAGAATCACCTGCAATGGCTTCTCCTCCCACTTCCGCACCATTACCCCTGGAATCCCCCAAGGATCGATCCTTTGCCCACTCCTATTTCTCATCTTCATACCGCCTCTTGGTGGCATCATCCAAAAACACGCCATCAGGTTCCATATATACGCTGATGACACCCATCTCTACCGCACCAACCATCTCTCTCGACCCCTCCACTGTCTCTAATTTGTCACATTGCTTGTCCGACATCTGGTACCGGATGAGCAGAAATTTCCTCCAACTAAATATTGGGAAGACTGAAGCCACTGTCGCCACTGTCTTCGGTCCCCGCCACAATCTGTTTCCTAGCCACCGGCTCCATCCCTTTTCCTGGCAACTGTGAGGCTTTACCAGACTGTTCGCAACCTTGCTGTTATATTTGACCCCGAAAATGAGCTTCTGACCACATAACTGCTCCATCACCAAGGCCAAAATTTTACTTGATGACTGGAGATTGCTCTCTCTTTTGCAAGTTAGGTCTGCCTACAATGACATAAGTGAATCACAAACATTTTCCTTCCAGCAAGGTTACTTTGGCTGAGATTTGCTCTTTCACAGTACATTGGACAAATAGGAGCTCATGCAGTTTTCATAAACCATATATTTAAATAATTGAAACTTTCAGCACTTTTTTTTTCCCCCCAATCTGTTGTGCAACAAAAAATACCATATTGGAAACAATAGGTGCCCCTAAAAAAAAAGGGTTTTCTAGAGAATACAAACTGAAATATAACAATTGCAGCTACCATCACATTTGTCACTGTTCACATTGGCATGAGTGCCACCATGAAGGGATAGCTCCTTTGCTCCATTCCATTAAAACAGAAAGGTCTGTAGACTAATTCCATCTATCATTGCATCAAACTGTGTGTGTGTCTGGCACAGACACAATGGCTGTCATCAGACCCGCTTCCTTTTAATTGGCCGGGAACCTTGCACGGCGGGCTTAACAAGCCCAATCAGGGCAAAATCACGGAGGTGGGGTGAACACGTTGCGGGGTTTGAGGCTGCTGCCTACTCCGGCCGCACTGGAATCACCACGGTTGGCGAAATCGCGGCCAATGAGCTAACAGCCATTTAAAAACATTTTTATATGTGTAATAAAACTCAAATTACTTCTGAGAATAGTTGCTTGACAATTATTTTTATTTCAGTTCTAAAATATAAAATGTTGTGCTGTGTACTTATCAAATCACACTACATGCTTAATTTGGAGTGATGGAGAGATTGTTACATAAACACCCACTTACACGAAGTACAGAAGCCAAAACTCAATGTTGAGTTTCCTCAGGTTACTTGCTCTCAATTTTTACATTAAAACCATATTTGGTATTCATTTAACACATCCATTTAGCCACCTTGCCAAAAGAATACATTAAATATGGCAAGTGTACTGTGTTGGAGCTTACTGATGTATTACAATACACCATAGCAATTATTGATAAAATTACTACTTTTCTTTCAGAAAGTCTGCACAAGTGTCAGCATATTCTATTAGTACAGGAAACTCTCGATTTACCGGCACCTAAATAACCGGAAATCTGTTAACCGGCAAAATTCAGGAGTAGGTTCAGCTAAGTTTTACTTTATATTAGTGGCCGTTCCTGGATTTGTGGCTGTGTAATCGGGGTTCCTGCACTTGTTGCTAAGCAACAGGGACGCTTGGTCTGTGGCCGGGCTTCTTGCACCTGTTGCTAAGCAACAGGGAAGCCTGGATTTGTTGCTGTGTACGGCGCTCTCGTACCTTTTAACTATACCTCTGTGTAATCCGGACTTTTTGATAAACCGGCACCACGCTGGTCCAGTCGGTGCCGGATAAAAAAAAGTTTCCTGTAATATCAGATGTGTACAAAAGCTGGTAGTCTTTGTCCACAAATTTTAGTTGAATGCCTTCTCAAATGATTGTGGAATTGTTTTAAATATACACATACACACATTAAGGTTTTCTTCAGTTCTATTTAATTCCATAGCAAGCATGCCTGGTAATACAATCACTTTAATAAGTTTCCAATAGTCCCACACTATTCGCATGTTGCACTGTTCATACATGCATTCAAAACCTGCTCACGTTTAAAACATTTCTCATCCTGCCCAAACTGTTGATTGCATTCCTTTGCAAGTAAAGAAAGTTAACATGAAAGTTACAACACAGAAACAGGACATTCAACCCAACCAGTCTGTCAGAGTTTATCCTCCATGTGAGCAAAATAGTCCCAATCACAGACCCCCAGATTTGATGCAAAGTTAGGTCTATAGACCAACTGCATCTATCTGGATATTTCATATTCCTTTTTCCTTCATCCACCTATCCAATCTAATCCTGACTGCTGACATAGCTTCTGCTTCTAATTCCCTTACATTTAATCTTGTATCTATGGCCCCTCATTCTACACCCCATAATTTTGGAAACCTGCTGCTTTGATCTATTCTGTCCCATCTTTTCATATATTTTTTTTAAACACTTCTATCATATTGCCCTATAATCTGCGTTGTTCTAATGAAAAAAGCCCCAATTTTGAGAGACTTTCTTTGTACTTTGTCATACCAGGCAGCATCCTAGTGAATCTGCATTGTAAAGCCTCAATATCCTTCCTATAATGTGGAGCCGAATACCTTACTCTAACAGAGGTCTTAAGGTTTTATATAGGCTCGTCATTACCTATTGATTTTTATATTCTATACTTCTTGTAATTAAACTTGGAATTCCATTTTTTTTTATGGCCATATCAATCAGAGGCACTACCTTTAATGTCCTGGGAACCTGGAGCCCCAAATTGTTCTCCTCTTTCACAGCACCAAGCTTACTTCCATTCAGTCTAATTACTGCTGTTATTTTTTTTAAACCAAAATGCATCACCTCACACCTACTGACATTGCATTCCATTAGTCACTTTTTAGTCCAGTCCCTCATCTTATCAATATCCCTTTGCAGCTTCCTTTGATCTACCGAAGAACCAACTATACCTCCTATTTTGGTATCCGAAGCAACTAATACTGCACAAGGCATAGATTTGCCATCATAATACAGAGAGATCCATATGAAAAAAAATAATTTTGTAGTAATCCAAAATAGGATTCAAAAGAAGTTATAAACAGAAAGGTTCCTAGATGTCAATCTTCTCCATTCAGAGTTATATAGCACTGTATGCAATACAGGCAACCGAAGGCTGCACTGGCACACTGAAGGCGGCGTTGGACTTCGTCATTGACGTCTGCCCTCGTTGACAGTAGGCTCCCGAGGTATGGAAAGTGGTCCACGTTGTACAAGGCCTTGTCGTGGATTTTGATAATCGGGGGGGGGGGGGGGCGGGCATTACTGTGTTGCTGGGGGCAGGTTGGTAGAGGACCTTTGTCTTACGGATGTTTAGTGTAAGGCCCATGTTCCCGTACGCGTCGTGAAGGTGTTGATGATGGTTTGGAGTTCGACCTCAGAGTGTGCGCAGACGCAAGCGTCGTCTGCATACTGTAATTAGACGACATGGCAAGAGAGCCCCAGGTGGGCAGAGGAAATGCTTCAAGGACACCCTCAAAGCCTCCTTGAAAAAGTGCAACATCTACACCGACACCTGGGAATCCCTGGCCCAAGACCGCAGAAAGTGATGGAGAAGCATCCGGGAAGGCGCAGAACACCGAGCCTCTTCGCCGGGAGCAAGCGGAAGCCAAGCACAAGTCAACCCAAGCACCCCACCCACCCGCCCCTTCAACCACCGCCTGCCCCACCTGTGACAGACTGTAGGTCCCACATTGGACTCATCAGTCACTGGAGAACTCATTTTTAATGTGGAAGCAAGTCATCCTCGGTTCCGAGGGACTGCCTAAGAAGAGAAGGATACAATACAAAATGTCTTTATTCCAAATTTTCCAAAATACAGAAATCCATTAGCTTTAACCATTATAGTACAAGCTGCACCTTAGGACGCCCACAGGGGGATCCCACGGAGTTTAGGGTTGGGGATATGGGTGCCATGAATACCATGCCTCAAGAATTATACATTTTATATTTTTTCTGTATTAAAAATCGAATATCACATCAATTTTGTTGCTGTGTAGAAAAGGTTTTCCATGATAGTAGCAACATTTTACTTTGGATACCCAGATGTGGTCTTTCAGAAGTTAAGATCTGCAGCCCCCAGAAAATGGCAGTATTTGAAAGAGGAGTCAGGAATATATCAATAATCGGAGGGAATTCTTCACATGGATAAAGACTGAAAATCAGTGTTGCAGTATCTTTTTAATCCCAATATAAAAAAAAACTATAATACAAACAATTATCTTTTTTGAGCAAACCAATTTGAAATGATGATTGTTCTGCTTTGCAAATAGAGAAATTAACATAAGCAATTAATAGTGCACTTCAAGACATGGTTTTTCATTATACAAGAGAGATCCACATGATAAAATATACATTTTATCATAATCCAAAATAGGATTCTGACAAAATAACTTTAAAAACTAAGTGTGCCTGATGTCAGCACCGACAAGAGAATCAGATTTAGAGTTGCACCAAGGTTGCATTAATGCAACTCTCCCTTATTTGAAATTTGCCAAAAGAAAAACCACAGGAGCTTTAGCCAAGATAGTTTCAAAATTGCTGGAGGTCACCTGCATTAATTTCAGACATTAGCAGATTAGTCTTAATGACTGGAACAATAAATCGGAAAAATTAGGTGCAGCGGCCCTATTGGTGTAGTGAGGTATTCCAACGACCTTTTGGGAGTAAGCAAATTGAATATAGTCACCGAAGTACACTGCTGCCTTGTGGGTAAAGGCAGGTCCAGCGCAGTGCTAAATTCTGCACACCAGGGAGGTCCCAGGTTAATTCAGTTTGCTGTTCGCAACTAAGGCAGCAATTGGGGCACTACAATTTGCCTCAATACCCTATGCTAGGGGAAGAGAGGAAAGAAACTTGGTCAGGGTTTCACCTCCTACTCACGATCCAATGACTTGTGCTGAAAAGTGTGTGGACATGTGTGTATAGAGATCAAGTGAGAACAGGACTGGACTCAACTGTGGTGCGCTCAAATAGTCAAACAGCCTGCCAAGGCTCACACACAAAGAACAGATAACATAAATGACAGCTGTTGGTGATCTTGGAACTACACCCCACAAGTTTGATACCATAATCCAGCAATAGTCAATGTGTTCAATGGAGATTGGGGCTGGGGGGGGGGGGGGGGGGGGGGGGGGGAAATCTTGGCAAAAAAAAATATACGATGGTTTTAATTTCCCAGTATTTCAGGTGAGAAGTTCTATTATTTAATATAATCAAAGCTATTTTTATAAAAAGAGGCAGTATTACACTAAGTCTCATGTGGAATATATAGTAGTAATCTGTATTAAATTATTTTGCAATGGAATAGCCACGACTGTTATTTTTTATGCAGTAATGATTTGAGTTACTTTTTATCCCCAAATCAGAAGTCCAAAACCCACTCCAAAGACTTCAGCACATAACCTAGGCTGACACTTCAGTATAGTACTGTATAACGTTCCTTCTAAATTGTCTTTGTTCTGCGAGGCCTGTATATTTCAATGCGTGGTACCTTGCAGATTACAGCGTGGCCGCATCCACACACGCGCAGCTTAAAGGAAACATTGATATTGTACTGTTGGAGGTGCCGTCTTTTGGATGAGACATTAAACCAAGAACCCGTCTGCCCTCTCAAGTGGGCGTAAAAGATCCTGTGGCACTATTTCGAAAAGGAGCATGGGAGTTCGCCCCAGCGACCTGGCCAAAGTTTATCCCTCAACCAACACCTAAAAACAGATTATCTGGTCATTATCACATTGCTGTTTGTGGGACCATGCTGTATGCAAATTGGCTGCCGCATTTGGAACAGATTGTGGTCTCGAAAAGCACCATATAAATGCAAGTTCTTTCTTTTTTTTTCCAAATCCTGACTACAGAATTCAATAAAAGGAAAGTCTTGCATTTATATAGCATCTTTCACAACCTCAGGATGTTCCAAAGCGTTTTACAGCAAATGAAGTACATTTCAAGTGTAGTCACTGTTGTAATGTAGGAAACGCATTTGCAAAGCCTCAGATAATGAAGCAGTCCATGCTTGCATGTAGCAAGAGCTGGGCAACATTCAGGCTTGGGCTGATGTGTGGTGTGAATGTTATTTGCCACTTAAGTGCCAGGCAATGACCATCTCCAACAAGAGAAAGTCTAACCACCTCCCCTTGACATTCAATGGCATTACCATCATCAAATCCTCCACCATCAACATCCTGGGGGTCACTTGACCAGAAACTTAACTGAACCAGCCACATAAATACTGTTGCTACAAGAGCAAGTCAGAGGCTAGGTATTCTGCGGCGAGTGACTCATTTCCCGAGTACTCCTCAAAGCCTTTCCACCATCTACAAGGCACAAGTCAGGAGTGCAACGGAATACTCTCCACTTGCTTGGATGAGTGCAGCTTGTCATGAGGATTAAACAAATATTCACTCCCTCCACCACCAGCACACCATATCGGCAGTCTGTACCATCTACAAGATGCACTGCACGGCTTCTTAGACACCACCTCCCAAACCTGTGACCACTACCACCTCGAAAGACAAGGGCGGCAGGCGCATGGGAACACCACCAACTCCAAGTTCCCCTCCAAGTCACACACCATCCTGACTTGGAAATATATCACGGTTCCTTCATCGTTGCTGGATCAAAATCCTGGAACACCTCATCTAACAACATTGTGGGAGTAACATCACCACAAGGACAATAGCAGTTCAAGGCGGCGGCTCACCACCACCTTCAAGGGAAATTAGGGATGGGCAATAAATGTTGGCTTTGCCAGAGATGGCCACATTCTATGAATGAATAAAAAAAAAGCAGCAGCCAATTTGCACACAGCAAGGTCCACAAACAGCACTAATGACCAGATAATCTGGGTTTTTTTGGGGGGTTTTTTTAATTAATTTTTTTAAGTGATTTTGGTTGAGGGATAAACATTGGCCAGGACACCACAGAGAACTCCCCTGGTGCTTCTTCGAAAAGTGCCATGGGATCTTTTACATCCACCCGAGGGGGCAGACAGGGCCTCGGTTTAACATCTCATCCAAAAGACAGCACTCCCTCAGTACTGCACTGGAGTGTCAGTCTAGATTTTGTACTCAAGTCTCTGGAGTGGGGCTTGAACCCATAACCTTCTCAGGTGTGAGAATGCTACCAACTGAGCCACGACCGACAGTCAGACTGTTGAAAGCATGGTTAGAAGATTTCAAAACTAGTCAAGTTAATGTGTACCAGTTTCATTATTTCCCTATCAAGCCAAGTTCAGGGCGTACTTACACAATTAAACCATTTACAGTTTTAATAGTACTGAACTATTTTAGGTTTAATGTAGAATTATTCCAACTATAATGGGAATAATTCTTCAAAATGTTCATTTTTAAAAATATTACACATTCACTTATGGTTTATTTTGTCTTCAAGTATATATACAGAAATCATAAAAACTAATACAACTGAAGCACTTTTCCTGCTAGAACTAGTAATTTTCAGCTGCATTTTTTACAATTTGGAACTGCGTTGTGTCTTGTGTATATATGTGTCTTCTTTCCTACAGACTCAATATAACTTTATGGTGACAAAGATTTAGCATACAGCCAAACTTCCCTACACTTGTTTTTCGTCATCTAGGAGCACTTTGCTCAAGTTCTTCAAATATCGCAAAGAAAAAGACTTACATTTATAATGTGCATTATCACTTATCTCAGAAGCATTTCAAAATGCTTCACATAAAATTAATAACTTTGCAGGTGTAGTAACAGTTAAACAGACAAATGTGGCTCAAAAGCAAAATACTCCAGATGCTGGAAATCTGAAATAAACAACAGAAAATGGTGGAAATACTCAACAGGTCAGGCAGCATCTGTGGAGAGAAACAGAGTTAACGTTTCAGGTCGATGACCTTATGTCAGACAAAACCGGCAGGCATTTTGCACACAGCAGGACTGTACAAAAAGCCATGAAATTAATGACCAGTTAATTTGTTTTTGTTGGTTGATGGAGGAATATTGCCCAGAACTCCCACTCTTCTACCAATAGTGCCCACAGGATCTTCAACATCCACTCAAACTACTGAACGATGCTACTGATTGATTTCCATATTTAATGTAAAATAATTTGAGCACGTTGTACAACTGATTTGCAGAAAGACAATGGGCTCACTTAGTCTACAGTATGGCACCAAATTTTGGTTTCACAATCATAAGCCCTTCAAAATCCGACATCTTGCAAGTAATGGTGCTACTGCCTTACAATTAGTCTTTCAACACACAAGTGATACAACAAAATTACCAATACTGCACATTAATCAATATCTAAAAGATACGTCAATGTTTTAGGTAGGGCCCTTAATCAATTGGAAACACTGGCCAATTTCAGATTGCCACAAAATATCAGTATTTAATTAAAGTCAATATAGAAAGATACAGTCTAGAGCCAAGTGTTCTACCCTGATCATATACACTGGATTCGAACAGGAGATAGTGAAGTACCGGCAGACAGCGACTGCCCTAACTTCTTATGCCATTCTTCAGCTAGCCAAAACATACTGCTGAAATGACTATCTTATGGAATCCCATCAATCTTCTCTCATATCACAACAATACTCAGTGGGATTTATTAAAAGATCAATACTGAGCTAAAATAGTGAGGTAATCCTGCTACTTTATAAATCATTGGTGCAACTGCACATAGCATATGGTGTACAATTCTGGTCACCACAGTACAAAAAGGATAGTGCAGCTATTGAAAGAATACAGAAGAGATCAACCAGAATGATTATGGGATAGAGGGTTAGATTATGAGCAATTATGTAAACTGGGCATGCTCGCACTGGAAAAGGGAAGGTTGAGTTGTAATACGATTACTGTTTTTAGGATTCTAAAAAGGGACTAAACAATGTAGACCATGACGAGCTGTTTCACCTTATCTAGAACAGTAGAACCAGAGGACACGGCCTATGCGTAAAGAGGGGTAAATTCAAAACTGATCTGTGGAAGCAACATTTCAGTGAGCGAGTGGGCAATATATGGAACATGCCCCCAAGGAATAAGGTGGAAGAAGTTAGCATTGATTCATTCAAATGCAAATCAGATAAATTTCTTTCAGAAATTAACATTTTGGCATACAATATATGAATATTTTGAGACATAACATGGTAAGTGTAGCATACTTGGGAAGAACAAGTGACTTTAGATCTATGGTTCCCAAAGCATTCCACCACTGGGGTTTTCCTCACGTCACGAGTGGGTCTGTTGTAGACCAATTGATTGCTATGATTAGTCAACAACTCCATCATCATTGTAGCATGTGACTACCAGAATGGTAGAAGAACTAGATGGATCTTTGATCTTTTTTCATCTAGCAATTCCTATCTTGGCACTGCTCTGCTTTGAACTGCTTCCAATTACTTAATCTTGTGGGGAAGGAGGAAGGCGGTTTTGGGGGGGGGGGGGGGGGGAGGGAGAAACAGAATAGGAGGGAAGGCAGAGTCAGAGTCAATGTTGCAATTAATTCTCATCACCTAGGCAACAGTATGATGCAGTTTACATCAGAAAAAGCAATAGCAGTTAAAGATTTTTCATCCTACAATTTTACTTTCAATAAAAATACATAAAAAACACTTTTTTTATTGCAACATCTTAGCCTGTGGCTCTTTATTGTTCCACAGGTTTGGGTGTGTCTTCCACTCATTTCTGCTGAAATTCTTTAGATTAATTTGTTGCACCTCAAACAAAAAAGATATACTGGATTTGGGTATAATTCCTACATCACATTGATAATGTTAGATGCCACCAAAATATATCAATTGCACAAAAAGTTTTGACAACACACATCACACAGCAGATGTCACACTTTGTATAAAACACCAGCAAATCAAAAGTGAGAAATATTTTAAAAGGGTATGTAAAAAAAAAATAAACCCAGTCTTTTTGACCTTGAGATAACCTCATGAGATTGTTCAAGTAACAAGTAGAGGAAGCAAGCAACTGGCAATATGGAAAACTTGAAACAATATTAATTAGCCTCTAATTGACCTCAGGACCTATTTAGACCACTTTCCCAAAGGAAGCACCAGAGCAGTGGTCTGAAGGGGTTGCAGCTAAATTTCATAGATCTAGTCCTCGAGTGCTCAGCTTAACATCTTGTCTGCTTGATCCAAAACAAACATCTGGAAACTACCTGAAGATCATCATCCAGACCTCGGACTACCCAGGAGGTCAGCAGATATAGTCGAATAAAAAAAAATGTTGAGACATGTATCACATTTTATCACAAATGCAAACTTCTGTGTTTGAAAAAAGAAAAACAAACAATGCTTTGCTGTTTTTTTCTGACCTTGGGAAGGAGACAGATTCACAAGCACCTGATAATCTATGGGGAAACTTCCACAGCAACAGAAAATACCCTTAATATGTTCCTGGAGAGTAGTTAGACATAGCCTTAAAGGAATACACTGGTTACACACACTTCTACCTTGTGCAGCAGAATAATATGCTGTACATTATATAGCATAATATTCCTGTCCTTATAAAATAGCATTCTCTGAATTACTGTGAGCAAAGTCACCACAGATCTGCTAATATTTTGAAAGTTTTACATATATTGCATGTCACACTTTTGAGTTAATAGCACAAAAAAGTCAGTCATGCTTTTCAATTTGGGAAATTTGAGCCACACAAAAAAATACTTTACTATCTACTAACTTTGCCATCTCGCATCACATCTCTCTGAAACTTCTATTTTATATCCTCTGACTCTGAGTCAGCTACTTCACAGGAGATCCACTATAATGCATTATCACCTTTTTAAATTACTTGTAAAAATAGATCAAAAAGTACCTGTAACCCTCTCGAATCAAATTGTTCCTTCTCCAAGGGCAATGCATGCAAGATCACTGGACCTCATTTTAAAAAGTATACACTCCTAAAACACAGGTTTAACACCAGTGTGTTTATTGTGTAACAAAAAGTATAGCACAATACTAACTTTGATGACGCCTTGGGAAAAAAAATCCTATAACAATTTCAAGTTACATTACGTTTAAATATCTGATGTTCTGTAGAAACTTAAAATCAAATTATCAATAGCAAACATCAAAGTCAGGCCATTGCATAATCAAATTAAAAATTGTACATATATCCTAAATGCTCAATCATAAATAGGCAAAACATTATCTTTTTTAAATAGAACAGAATTATACTCACACAAACACCTCAGATTACCAGTAACAAGCAGGTTTGTTTTTTTTAAAATTGTCAAGCTCGCCTCCTTTATATACCCTAACTCAGCTACATCGGATATACTGAACTGTGTTTACTAAGTGTTAGAAAGTGGGGTTTGGCCCACACGATCAGCAATTATTAAAATAAAATGGGCACATTAGAAAGATGCAGTGCTGTACTAATTTGTTGTGCCAACCAATTGATAGTGTGGATTATCTCACTGCAAACCCTCTATGCATTAGAAAACCACTGCTACCCTTTGTGCATACCTCTTGGCATTCTGCAACAGGCCCATCATTGAACCAGAAATTACCAACAGAAATAATGTTAAACCAATAGAGAAAACGATTAATTTTCTTAGTTCAAAGTGTCGGTAACATCTTCAATTTTATTAGTGCCAAGACAAAGAGCTCCAAATAACAAAGATTTTGGAATGCCTGCTTTGGAAGTATAGTCACTGTTGTCGTGAAGGCAAATGCATCTGCCAATTTACGCGCAGCAAAGTCCCACGGGCAGCAATGAGACAAGTGACCAGATAATCTAATTTTGGAAGTGCTGCTTAAGGGACAACTCCCTCAAAAAAAAATAGTCCCACAGGATCTTTTAGAACAAGCAAAGTATTTTTTTAACGCCTCATCTGAAAGACGGCACCTCCAACAATGCAGCACTCATACAGTACTGCACTGAAGTGTCAGCCTTGAGCCTTGACGATGTGCTGAAGTCACTAGAGTGGGGCTTGAACCCACGACCTTCTGACTGAAAGGACAGTACGACCACCGGGACAAGATGGCAATTTACTGCAAACTAAATAATTTTGTTGGTGCACAATTTGCTAAAATAGGAACTTTTCTTCTTGCTCATCTATTACCATATAAGTTCGGGTATTTGCACAATAATTTTGGATAAAGTAATTTTAGCCTAATCTCTTGGGTCTCATTTATGTCCTTAAGATGAAGCACACTGGAACCATACTACACAATTACTAAATAACTATCTACCAAGTCAACAATTTGCTGGTTGAGGGGGGGGGGGGGGGGGGGGCGGGAGGGGACATTTATGAAGATGGGAAGGCACATAATTGTGGCAGGATGATTAGTGGCTCTTTCAGTTGATTATATAGCATAAAGTAGCAGCCACCCAGATCACTCAGCAGCTTATCCAATGAGTAGCTGAGCCATACAGATGACAGGGGTCCCATGTTTAATCTTCAATATTTGCTGAGTTAACTGATCTCAAAAACAGCAGTAGTAGCGGTGCTACAACTGATCTTCGAGCCCCTAATTTAGGGGAGAGAGCATAAATTGTCCTCGATTCCCACTTCCGATCACGAGCCGAAGGGAGTGGAGGAGAATTTTTTTCACCCAGAAGGTGGTGGGGGTCTGAAACGCTCTGCCTGAAAGGGCGGTCGAGGCAGAAATCCTCACTGCATTTAAAAAGTACTTGGATATGCACTTGAAATGCTGTAACCTACAGGGCTACGGACCAAGAGAGGAATGGGAAAGAGCGAGATGGAGGTACAGAGAGGAAAAGGAGAAATGAGAGGAGAGAGATGTGGAAGAGTGACAGGGAGAGATGGGGATAGAGAAAGAGGTGGGGGAAGACTGATGCAAAGAGAAAGTGGGTACAGAGAGGAATGGGAGACAGATGGAGGTAGAGAGGGGAGTGGGAGACAGATTAGAGAGAGAGAGATGGGGTACAGAGGGAGGAATGCAAGAGACAGGGAGAGATGGAGGTCGAGAGAGAGAGAGAGGGGGGGGGAAAAGAGAGAGATGTGGAAGAGTGACGGGGAGAGAGATGGAGGCACAGAGAAAGAGTTGCAAGAAGGCTGATGCAGAGAGAGAAGTGGGTCAAGAGAGGATGCGAGAGACAGGGGTACAGAGCGAGGGCGCGAGAGAGTGCGAGCGGATGAGACTCCGGGGAGGGGGGAAAGAGATCGAGAACAGTGTAGAGGGGTGGAGACACGAAAGGAAGAGATTGACGTGGCCGGGGGGAGAGGAGTGTGGGAGAGATTGGGGGAGGACGAGAGAGTGTTACCAGGCTGGTAGAGAGCAGCAGACACTGAGGGCAAGAGATAGTGAGATACAGGGAAAAGAAGGGGGAGACAGAGATGAGAGAAAGAAATTGAGAGGTAGTGAGAAAAAGACAGTGGCGGGGGAGAGCAACTGACAGAAAGATGTGAGGGGGAGAGAATGAAAGGAGGGGGCAGAAGAGAGAAACCAGGGGAGTTGGGGAGTGAGACCAGAGGCAAGGGGGAGAAAAAAAGAAAGACACAAAAGGAAGGAGGAGAGGGGAGAGAAGAGAAGAGAGGAAACTGATAGATGGATGGGGGGGGACTGGAAAGAGGAGGGCAATGAGGAAGGTTTTCAAGTTTTTAGGCTGCACCAGATGGTTTTCTTGAGTCCAGTGACAAAAGTCATTCTTGTGGTTAACCCACACACCCAGTTAACTGAAGTGACTTTATCTGCCAATATCCAGTAATGTAGCATTGCCCAAGGTCAATCAGAACACTCTTGTTATTGTAATTTGTTAATTGGATAGGACATCAGCACTCCCATGTATTTAGATAATGGAAGAATAAGCCAGTGGTTCTCAAACTGGAGTCCACAGAGACAGGCCAGCAATGGTAAACAGCAGAGGGGGAGCGAAAAAATCCTGAAACACTCAGTGGCTGAGCAGTGAGTAGGCTGGCGGTGGAGGGTTGCACCTGAAACGGTGACAGTGTTCCCAACAGGAGCCACCAAGCCTAATTCCACTCTCGGAAGAGAAGGGAGGTGTTGTGCAGTAAAGTATTCAACAGGTATGTTGCTGAACCTGTTGGGTTACCTTTCAGCTGAAGGGGAGATAAATGTTTTCACATCAATCAATCACATCAATGCTCACCACTCCCGTCTCCATGAGAAGGTGTTTTTGATTTCCCCCCCCCCAAAAAAAACTTACCATTGGTTGGCAGCTGTAGGGTCTGCATTGCATGGTGGTTGTGTTGGGCACCAGGTGAAGGGTGATGATAACAGGTAGGATTTTTTAAAAATGTTGCAAAGCATTTTCAGATGTAGTAATATAATTTTTGTAAAGAGCTGTGACCTGTTAAAGATTAAATAAAGCCACTAATGAGGTCTTCTAAACCAGAAAATAGCAACTCATGATTTCTTACCAAATCTCATGATTTTTAACAGCTTGTCTCATGAGACGGTGGGGTTGGCATCACTGATTAAGTGAATGGCAAAACTGTGGAATATAGATTTCAATATAGACAAGTGTGAGGTCATCCACGTTGGAACTAAAAAGGATAGATCAGTGTACTTTATAAATGGTAAAAGTTAGAAACAGTGGAGGTCCAGAGAGACTTAGGGGTTAATGTGTATAGATCATTCATAGAAACATAGAAGATAGGACCAGGAGTAGGCCATTCGGCCCTTCGAGCCTGCTCCGCCATTCAATGAGATCATGGCTGATCATCCAAATTCAGTACCCTGTCCCTGCTTTCTCCCCATATCCCTTGATCCCTTCAGCCTTAAGAAATATATCCAACTCTTTCTTGAATATATTTAATGAACTGGCCTCCACCGCCCTCTGTGACAGAGAATGCCACAGGTTCACCACTCTCTGGGTGAAGAAATTCCTCCTCATTTCAGTCCTAAATGGCTTACCCCTTATCCTTAGACTATGACCCCTGGTTCTGGTCTCCCTGGCCATCAGAAACATCCTTCCTGCATCTAGTCTGTCCAGGCCTGACAGAATTTTATAGGTTTCGATGAGATCCCCTCTCAATCTTCTAAACTCCAGTGAGTATAAGCCCAATCGACACAATCTCTCCTCATACGTCATTCCTGCCATCCCAAGTATCAGCCTGGTGAATCTTCGCTGCACTCCTTCCATGGCAAGAACGTCCTTCCTCAGGTAAGGCGACCAAAACTTCACACAATACTCAAGGTGTGGTCTCACCAAGGCCCTGTACAACTGTAGCAAGACATCCTTGTTCCTGTACTTGAACCCTCTTGCTACGAAGGCCAACATACCATTTGCCTTCTTAACCGCCTGCTGCACCTGCATGCTTACTTTCAGCGACTGGTGCACAAGAACACCCAGGTCTCTTTGCACTTCCCCTTCTCCCAATCTATTGCCATTCAAATAATAATCTGCCTTCCTGTTTTTGCCACCAAAGTGGATAACCTCACATTTATCCACATTATAGTGCATTTGCCATGTTTCTGCCCAATCACCCAACCTATCCAAATCGTACTGGAGTTTCACGACATCCTCCTCACCGCTTACCCTCCCACCCAGCTTTGTGTCGTCTGCAAATTTGGAGATATTACATCCAATTCCCTCGTCTAGATCATTAATATATATTGTGAACAGCTGGGGTCCTAGGACCGATCCTTGCGGTACCCCACTAGTCACTGCCTGCCACTCGGAAAACGACCCGTTTATTCCAACTCTTTGCTTTCTGTCCGCCAACCAGTTCTCTATCCAAGTCAATACCTTGCCCCCAATCCCATGTGCCTTAATTTTGCATGCTAATCTCTTATGCGGGACCTTATCAAAAGCCTTCTGAAAGTCCAAATACACCACATCCACTGGTTCTCCCTTATCTATTTTACCAGTTACATCCTCAAAAAATTCCAGTAGATTAGTCAAGCATGATTTAGCTTTTGTAAATCCATGTTGACTTTGTCCGATCCTGTCACTGCTTTCCAAGTGCTCTGCTATTACATCTTTTATAATGGACTCTAGCATTTTCCCCACTACCGATGTCAGGCTTATAATTCCCCGCTTTTTCTCTACCACCTTTTTTGAATAGTGGGGTAACATTAGCTACCCTCCAATCCATGGGTACTGTTCCAGAGTCTATCGAGTTCTGGAAGATGACCAGCAATGCATCTGCTATTTCGAGGGCCACTTCCTTAAGTACCCTGGGATGTAGATTATCAGGCCCTGGGGATTTATCGGCCTTCAGTCCCATCAATTTTCCTAACACCATTTCCCGACAAATACTGATTTCTTTCAGTTCCACCCTTTCATCAGACCCTATGTTCCCTGGCATCTCGGGGAGGTTATTTGTGTCCTCCTTTGTGAAGACAGAACCAAAATATGTATTTAAGTTGGTCTGCCATTTCTTTGTTTCCCATTATAAATTGCCCTGATTCTGACTGCAAGGGACCTATGCTTGACTTCACCAATCTTTTTCTCTTCACATATCTATAAAAGCTTTTACAGTCAGTTTTTATGTTCCCTGACAGCTTACTCTCATATTCTATTTTCCCTTTCTTAATTAATCCCTTTGTCGAATCCTAAACTGCTCCCAATCCTCAGGATTATTGCTCTTTCTGGCCAATTTATATGTCCTCTCCTTGGATCTTACGCTATCCCTAATTTCAAATGTCATGGACAGGTAGAAAAAAATCCAAAACTCTAATGGAATGCTGGCCTTTATATCTGGAGGATTAGAACACAAGGGATTAGAAGTCATGCTACAGCCATACAAAGCCCTGGTTAGACCACACCTGGAGTACTGTGTACAGTTCTAGGCACCACAGCTTAAGAATGGAACTCCCTCCCTAACAGCATTGTGGGAGTACCTTCACCATACGGACTGCATTGGTTAAAGAAGGTGGCTCACCACCACCTTCTCAAGGCAATTAGGGATGGGCAATAAATGCTGGCCTTGCCAGCGACACCCACATCCCATAAACTAATTTTTTTATTTATTTATTTATTTATTTATTTTAAATTGGTCTAGGAGGGAGTGCAGCATAGATTTACCAGAATACCTGGACTCCAGGGGGTAAATTATGAGGAGATTACACACAAACTAGGGGTGTATTACCTGGAAGTTACAAGATTAAAGGAGTGATTTGATTGAAGTTTTCAAGAGATTAAGGGGAACTGATAGGGAAGACAAACAATTTCTGTTGGTTGGGGAAATCTAGGCCTAGGGTACATAGCCTTGAAGGAAACACTTCTACATGCAAATGGTGGTAGAAGTTTGGAACTCTCTTCCTGAAATGGCAGTTAATGTTGGGTCAATTGTTAGATTTTAAATCTGAGATTAATAGATTTCTGTTAACCAAAGGTATTAAGAAATATGGGGCAAAGGCAGGTATATGGAGTTAGGTCGCAGATCAGCCATGATCTCATTGAATGGCGGAACAGGCTTGAGGGGCTGAATGGCCTACTCCTGTTCCTATGATTTTACATCATCTGCAATCATCGTCATAAGCCACTTTTACAGGTTAAATTCCAGACAACCAGCACCTGTTAGCCAGTTCCCAGCATTTACACTAAAATCTAGTTCCCTTATTCTAATCACAAAATCGGAGACCCTCAAGAAAGACTATCATTCTCTAACAAGGCAAATTTAGTAGTGTGAATATAGGAGTTGTTGTATAGGAACAGGCCATTCATCCCTTCGAGCCTGTTCTGCCATTCAACGAGATCATGGCTGATCTGTACCTTGGCTCCATATCCTTTTATATCTTTGTCTAGCAAAAATCTATTGCTCTCAGATTTAAAATTATTCATTGAGCGAGTATCTACTGCTTCTCGTGGGCGAATTCCACACTTCTACTACCCTTTGCATGAAGACGTGTTTCATAACTTCTCTCCTGAATGGCGTGGCTCTGATTTATAGGTTATGGCCCATTGTCCTAGATTCCACCACCAGCAGAAAAAGTTTCTCTATCTACCCTATCAATTCCTTTCAAAATCCAAAAACCTCAATTAAATCACCCCTTAACCTTCGATATTCCAGTGATACAAGCCTAGTTTATATAATCACTCCTCATAATCTAACCCTTGGAGCCCTGGTAACATTCTGGTGAATCTGTGCTGCACTCCTTCCAAGGTCAATATATCCTTTCTCAGATGCGGTGCCCAGATTTGTAAACAGTACTCGAGATGCAGTCTAACCAGGGCTTTGTATAGTTGTAGTAAAATTGCCTCCCCTTTATATTCTAGCCCTCTAATTATAAAGACTAACTTTTTTTTTTTTTATTCGTTCATGGGATATGGGCGTCGCTGGCAAGGCCAGCATTTATTGCCCATCCCTAATTACCTGCGAGAAGGTGGTGGTGAGTCGCCTTCTTGAACTGCTGCAGTCCGCGTGGTGAAAGTACTCCCACAGTGCTTTTAGGAACGAGTTCCAGGATTTTGACCCAGCAGCAATGAAGGAATGGCGATCTATTTCCAAGTCAGAATGGTGTGAGACTTGGAGGGGAACTTGGAAGTGATGGTGTTCCCATGTGCCTGCTGCCCTTGTCCACTAGGTAGTAGAGGTCGTGGGTTTGGGAGGTGCTGTCGAAACAGCCTTGGCGAGTTGCTGCAGTGCATCTTATAGATGGTACACACTGCAGCCATGGTGTGCCAGTGGTGGAGGGAATGAATATTTAAGGTGGTGGCTGGGATGCCAAATCAAGCAGGCTGCTTTGTCCTGGATGGTGTTGCGCTTCGAGTGTGGTTGGAGTTGCACTCATCCAAGCAAGTGGAGAGTATTCCATCACATTCCTGACTTGTGCCTTGTAGATGGTGAAAAGGCTTTGGGGAGTCAGGACGTGAGACACTCGCTGCAGAATAGCTAGTCTCTGACTTGCTCTTGTAGCCACAGTATTTATGTGGCTGGTCTAGTTAAGTTTCTGGTCAATGGTGACCCCCAGGATGTTGATGGTGGGGGATTCGACTGTGGTAATGCCACTGAATGTCATGGGGAGGTGGTTACACTTTCTCTTGTTGGAGATGGTCATTGCCTGGCACTTGTGTGGTGCGAATGTTACTTGCCACTTATCAGCATAAGCCTGAATGTCATCCAGGTCTTGCTGTATGCGTTGAAGCATTGACTGCTTCATTATCTGAGGAGTTGTGAATGGAACTGAACACTGCAATCATCAACGAACATCCCCACTTCTGACCTTATGATGGAGGGAAGGTCATTGATGAAGCAGCTGAAGATGGTTGGGCCTAGGACACTGCCATGAGGAACTCCTGCAGCGATGTCCTGGGGCTGAGATGATTGGCCTCCAACAACCACAACCATCTTCCTTTGTGTTAGGTATGACTCCAGCCAGTGGAGAGCTTCCCCCCCTAATTCCATTAGCCTTTTTGATTATTTTTTGTACCTGGCTACTACATTTTAGTGATCAGTGTACACGGACCCCTAAATCTCTTTGGACCTCCACTCTTCCTAGCTTTTCATTATTTAAGTTACACTCAGATCTACCCAATTTGGTCTAAAATGGATGACTTCACACTTGCCCATCTGCCACAGTTTTGGCCACTTACTCAATTTATCAATGTCCCTTTGTAGCTTTATGCTCCCGTCTACACTACTTACTATACCACCAACCTTTGTATCATTGGCAGACTTGGATATATGGCTCTTTATTGTGTTAATTAAGTCATTAATAATAAATATAGTGAATAATTGAGGCCTCAGCACAGATCCTTGTGGGACACCACTAGTCACTTCCTTCCAATTTGAATACATACCCATTATCCCTACTCTATCTTTTACCACTTAACCAAGTCAATAATTTGCCTTCAATTCAATGAGCTTTAATTTTAGCCAACAGTCTCTTATGTGGCACCTAATCAAATGCCTTCTGGAAGTCCATATAAACTACATCCATAGACAATCCCCTATCTACTATTTTAGTTACATCCTCAAAAAATTCCATTAAATCATTAGACATGACCAACCCTTTACAAATCCTTCTAATGAAAGATCATCGATCTGAAACTTTGTTTCGCTCTCCACAGATGTTGCCTGACCTGAATATTTCCAGCATTTTCTGTTTTTACTCTACAAGTCCATGTTGGCATTCTCTAATCAGCTCATATTTCTCCAAGTACTCAATTACTCTGTCCTTAATTATAGATTGCAATAACTTCCCCACAACAAAGGTTAGACTAAGAGGTCTATAATTTTCTGGTTTCTCTCTCACCTTTCTTAAATAATGGAGTTACATTTGTAATTTTTCAATCTAAAGGGATAATTCCTGAAATCGAGAGCGCATTGGAAGTTTATGGCTCTAGCATCTGCAATTCCTTACCTACTTCCTTTAAAACCCTGGGGTGGAATCCATCAGGTTCTGGGGATTTGTCAGTCTTTAGTGCTGTTAGTTTTTCGAATACTGTTCACAGACATCAGCCATCTAGAATCCAACCTAAATAACCTCCAATATAAAAACAGCTCTACAGTCTGTTGTTAGCAACTGATCATTTACTTAGTGCTTGGGCAGCAACAACTCCTGCAGGTGCTTAATAGGAATTATACATAATTTATAATTCTGTTTTGAGTCAAATAAAATTAATTCAAATATAATCCAAAATCAAGTTCTCTCAATTTGGTGCATCAAAAACCCAGGTCAAAGAGAGTTTAGATTTGACCATAAAAATCCAGCTTTAACAATTATGTTTACTCTTAACATAATTTGCTTAATAGTAACACTGTGTATTCAATATACAAACCTACATCATCACAGAATTGCAAGCTACACATTTGTATCCACGACTCCCGAAGTATTTCTTTTTGAAAGATTAAAAGGTCAGTCAAACTCGTCTCTTGATGCCAGTTAGTCATCGCAAAAGAAACACTAGACGAGGCCTAGGACAAGGCCTGCTTTTATACTCAACTTATTGTACAGCATTGTCTCTCAGCACAACCGTACAGGCCAGATATTCTATTTCCACAGATCAGAACTATGCAGACCTTCGCCCAGCATTAGGGAAGGGCCTGTCACCAGATTCACATCATCATGAATATAACTTTAGAAAAAGCACACATGTTCAGTTGTTATGAAGAATTGTTCAACAACGAATAAACTGCAAGTGTGCAAGTCTTGCATTTGTACAGTTGTAATGTCACCACCCATATTCCAATTTCACCCCACAGCATAAATCAGGGGAGAAAAAAAAAATCTCTCTCTCACTGTTGGCTTGGAGTTTAAAATCAAAGAACCATACATAAGTTACTGGCATCAAGTAACGTACCATACATGTGATATTTTGTTTTCACTAGAGTGAAATACCACCATTAAGGCTTTACAAATATACCAATACTACTCAATGTTTCTGATAAAATACAAATGTATGCCTCATCTCTGCTTTGTGATGCTTGGCCCAATGATCTGGTCAAGTGCAGAATGGATGAAAAGTTGAAAGAATAAGTAACCGAACAGGCATCAGACACAACCTCATCAGTTACTGCAGAACTAGACCAATCTCTTTCATATACTGAAACAAAGTGATCCCTCCCCAATGGCTCAGTACAATATATGTAGTACGGAGCCACATAGATCAGGAAGGTGACAGCTATTCAAATATTACCGAAAACACAATATAATGCAAATTAGCAACAGGAGAAATCATGCTTATGGGAAGAAAAGTCCATCAAGAACTGTAGGACCAAAGTGACAATACATGCATTTTCTATCTGAATGGTTCACATGCCTCAAAACTACAAGGGAATGCCAATTAGTTTACAAAGAAAACACCCTTTGACACAGAAGAACGCACACTTCAACCTTGAGAGAGTTATAGTTGTTCGTAAATTCTTCAGAAAATATTTTAAGAGCAACATTAAACCACAAATGAGATATTTTTGAAATCAAATTGAGCCAAACACACATTATACAGAATGACAATAAAAAGGCTGACATTTCTAAAAACACTTTAATATAAAGCAAAACAATAAACATTGTAACAGATGCATTGGTGTATAAACACAAATACACACAAAACATTTTTTTAAAGATTATACCAGCGCTTTGCAGCATCAGCCAGTGAATAAAGCCCTTTTTTTCTGCCCAAGCCCAAACCACCGTTACCAAATCCAGCAGCAGCAGGAGGAGGAGGAGCATCATCAGTCACACAAATACACACCACTCTCTGCTCTACTCACTTTTTATGAGCCTTCTCTTTCTTTCCTTTCGGCCTCCTCTTTCGAGCTTGAATGGCCAGGACTGACAAGGCAAGACATACAAAAGAAGGGAGGAAAAAAATAGTAGATATATAAAAATACTAAAAATCCACCGCTCGGCAACAAGAACAAAAACCCCGCAATCATCTAATTTAACGCGGTTTGTTTCTATTCTTGTGTTTTAAAAAGTCGCTGATGTTTAAATTCGCCGGCGGACTGGATTTTTCTTTACCTTTCCTGGAACTCATTTTTCCAGCCGGGATTGTCCTCGCTGAGCCGCGCGCAGGCGCAACCGTCAACTTCCAGGCGCTCGAGCGCAAGGAAACTCGGTTGACCAGTACACAAATGACGTCACTTGCCATATATGGAAGCTATGCAATTAAAAGGCCTATGCGTGTGTGTGTGTATTATTATATATATATAGATAAATAATAAAATTAAAGAATATTATCACACATTACAATGTGTCTTTTAAACATAAATATTTTGGTCTCGTTTTCTTTACAAAACAACAACAAAAATCAACTTTAGCCAGTGTCTCAGTTGCCAGCACCCTCCCATCTGAGTCGGAATGGTTGTGGGTTCAAGTCAAGCACAAAAATCTAGGCTGACACTCCAGTGCAGCGCTGAGGGAGTGCTGCACTGTCTTTTGGATGAGACGTTAAACCGAGGCCCCATCTACTCTCTCAGGTGCACGTAAAATGTCCCATGGCACTATTCCGAAGAAGAGCAAGGGAGACATCCTTGGTGTCCTGGCCAATACTTATCTCTCAATCAACATCACTAAAAAAAAAACAGATTAAATGGTCATTATCACATTGCTGTTTGTGGGAGTTTGCTGTACCCATATTGGCTGCCACGTTTCCTACATTACAACAGTAACTACACTTCAAAAAGTACTTCATTGGCTGTAAAGCGCTTTGAGATGTCCAGTAGTCGTGAAAGGCACTATATAAATGCATGTCTTTCTTTTAAAAAAATCTATATATTATTTTGGTAATAATTTTGACTTGAATAAATAAATGATTTTAGAGGTGAACAACAACATATATTCCCGTCGTTTGGTGCACTGATTATTGCGTTCACTTGCTTTCTTATCATCTGAGAGGACATGCTGTCCAGGCCAGTGTCAGGAGTGTGGACTTGTATAAGCTTCTTCTGTAACTGTGTTTATTGTACAGCACTGATGCTTGGTTTTGGTTTTGTCGCTATGGGTGTACCGCCAAAAATCACACGAGCCTTTCCTCCACAGTTCTGCGACCTGTTTCCTGTTCATGTGTGCAGTCTGTTGAAAGTTAAAGGCGATTTAAAGGCCAAATAAGATACGATTTAACCTAATTTGTGATACATTAATACTGCCATTTATCATTTACATTTGGTTTACAAAGTTTTGCACCATGTCATCTTTTGAAACTTTATTCATATTAAAGAGGTAGCATCATCCAGAAAAGTCATTAGGCAAACATTTTCTACTGCCTGTAAGCACACACACACAGTATTGTCATTGCCACTGCAGGTCATAGGAATGGGAATAGGTCATTCAGCCTCTTGAGCTTGCTCTGCCATTCAGTTAGGTCATGGCTGATCTGTATCTTAACTCCATTTAATCGCCTTGGTTCCATATCCGTTAATACCCTTACCCTCAGCAGTTCATGTTGGCACAGTTCCTCCCCACTCCCTCTGTTAATGCCCTTGAGTTTTGGCCTGTAGCATACAGAGGTGTCAGTCCCAGTGATTAGTGCAGGGAGCACACTGAGAATTGAGCAGAACTTTTCCAGGGCACTGAATGCGGTGGGGGGGCGGGGGGGGGAGGCGGGGAGGGGGCAACAGGGCTGAGTGGGCCCCATTCTGCTGATTTTTGTCAGCAAATGTTGACATATTGACTGGGCCCTCAAAACACTGATTTTTAGCATGAAATGCTAACAGTTGGGACGTATGATGTTCCCAGATTTTCAGTAGTCCAACTTTAGAAATCTAACATATCAAGTTGATTCTGAGCAATTTGCAAATCTAGAACATTGAAGCAGGACTTCATCCTCTCCAACCTTCATTGGAGAGCCCTATTAAACTTTTTTCGAGGTTTCCGCCCCGCCACAGAACAAAAACAGCTCTCGTCAAAGTCATAAATGATATCCTATGTGACTGTGACAACTTGTCTCTGCAGCCTTTGACATGGTTGATCACTCCATCCTCCTCCAATGCCTCTCCACCATCGTCCACCTAGGTGGGACTGCACTCGCCTGGTTCCATTCTTATCTATCTAATGGTAGCCAGAGAATCACCTGCAATGGCTTCTCTTCCCACTCCTGCATCGTTACTTCTGGTGTCCTCCAAGGATCTATCCTTGCTCCCCCCTCCTATTTCTCATCTATATGCTGCCCCTCATCGACATCATCTGAAAACTCAGCATCAGTTTCCACATGTATGCTGACGACACCCAAGCTCTACGTCACCAACACCTCTCTCAACTCCTCCACAATATCTGCTTGTCAGACATCCAGTACTGGATGAGCAGAAATTTTCTCCAATTAAATATTGGGAAGACCGAAGCCCACCACAAACTCCGTTCCCTTGCCACCGACTCCATTCCTCTCCCAAGCATCTGCCTGAGGCTGAACCAGACTGTTCGCAACCTTGGTGTCATATTTGACCCTGAAATGAGCCATAACTAAGACTGCCTATTTCCACCTCCATAACAGCGCCTGCCTCCACCCCTGCTTCAGCTCATCCGCTGCTGAAACCCTCATCCATCCCTTTGTTACCTCTAGCCTTGACTATTCCAATGCGCTTCTGGCTGGCCTCCCACGTTCTACCCTGACATGAATCAGTCATTCATGAAAGAAAGACTTATGAAATAATACTGAGCGGCCTACGGGTGGCACTGTCCAGGGAGAGTATAAATACTCGGGCACGGGCCCAGCTTGCGCAGGACATTCTTAACAGGAGCTAGTGAAGGACACAACTGGATCTCCATGTTGTAAAACAGTTGATTAAAGCTTTGTTTAACGCTTCGACCAAGTGCCTAGTAGTTTTCTTACGTCATACCCTATGTAAACTTGAGGTCATCCAAAACTCGGCTGCCCGTGTCCTAACTCACACCCAAGTCCCATTCACCTATCACCCCTGTGCTCGCTAACCTATGTTGGCTCCCGGTTAAGCAACACCTCGATTTTAAAATTCTCATCCTTGTTTTCAAATACCTCCATGGCTTTGCCCCTCTCTATCCCTGTAATCTCCTCCAGCTCCACAACCCTCTGAAATATCTGTGCTCCTCTAATCCTGCCATCTTGAGCATCCCCGATTTTAATCGCACAACCATTGGTGGCTGTGCCTTCAGCTGCCTAGGCTCTAAGCTCTGGAATTCCCTCCCTAAACCTCTCTGCCTCTCCGCCTCTCTTTCCTCCTTTAAGATGCTCCTTAAAACCTACCTCTTTGACCAAGCTTTTTGGTCATCTGCCTTAATTTCTCCTTATGTGGTTTGGTGTCAAATTTTTTGTCTTAAACACTCCTGTGAAGTACCTTGGGATATTTTACTACCTTAAAGGCGCTATATAAATACATGCTGTTGTTGTTGTTGTTTTGGTCAGGCGGAAAATCTTGGCTGGAGTTCCTGAAATATGCCTAAACAGCCGGAGATAGGCCTGATACTTCAACATAAAACTGGGAGAAATACATTAAGTCAGGCAGCTGGGAACCTAATTGTGGGCCCAGAACAGAGAGAAACAAAGCTGGAAGTGCAAGTTAGAAAAGTAGTCAGCAAAACTAGTCAGCAAAACTCGTAGGGAGCAGAAACAAAGGCCAACAGTAAAGAGGGTCAAAGTGCAGAAAAATATTAAACAGGCAAAGCTGAAGGCACTTTATCTAAATTCATGTAGCATTCGCAACAAGGTGGATGAATTAATGTCACTAATAGAAGTAAATGGGTATGATGTAACTGCCATTACAGAGACATGGTTGCAGGGTAACCAAAGCTGGGAACTGAATGTTCCAGGGTACTCAACATTTAGGAAGGACAGACAAAAAGGTAAAGGAGGTGGCATAGAGCTGTTAATAAGGGATGAGATCAGTACGGTAGAGATAAAAGATCTTGGCTCGGCAGATCATGATGTAGAACTGGAATCAGTTTGGGTGGAGCTAAGAAACAGCAAAGGGTGGAAAACATTGGTGGGAGTTGTGTATAGGCCACCAAACAGTAGTGGTAATGTAGGGCACAGTATCAATCAAGAGATTAGAAGTGCATGTAACAAGGACAGTACAGTAATCATGGGGGACTTTAATCTACATATTGACCGGGCAAATCAAATTACCACTAATGGTGTGGAGGACGAATTCTTGGAATGCATGCGAGATGGTTTCCTGGATCAGTATGTGGAGGAACCAACCAGGGAACAGGTTATTCTGGATCTGGTACTGTGTAATGAGAAAGTGCTAATCAATAATCTTGTGGTAAAGGGGCCTTTAGGGACAAGTGACCATAATATGATTGAATTTTACATTAAGCTTGAGAGTGATGTAGTCCAATCTGAAACCAAGGTCTTCAATCTAAACAGAGGAAACTACAAGGGTATGAGGGACAAGTTGGCCATGGTAGATTGGGAAACTACACTAAAAGGTATGAAGGTGGACATACAATGGCTAACATTCAAGGAAATAATGCATAATTTGCAGCAAACATATATTCCTCTAGGGCATAAAAACCAAAAAGGAAAAGTGACCCAACCATGGCTAACAAAAGAAATTAAAGCTAGTATTAAGTCAAAGGAGGAAGCTTATAAAGTTGCCAGAAAAAGCGGTCAGCCTGAGGATTGGGATCTTTTTAGAAATCAGCAAAGGGGGACCAAGAAATTGATAAAGTAAGGGAAAATGGAATATGAGCACAAACTAGCAAAAAATATAAAAACGGATTGTAAAAGCTTCTATAGGTATGTGAAAAGGAAAAGACTGGCGAAGGTAAATGTAGGTCCATTACAGTCAGAGATGGGAGAATTTATAATGGGGAATGAGGAAATGGCATGGAAATTAAATAAATACTTTGTTTCTGTCTTCACGGAGGAAGACAAAAAAAAACTCCCAGAAATACGAGAAAACCAAGGGTGTGACGAGAATGAGGAACTTAAAGAAATTATTATTAGTAAAAAAAAGTACTAGCAAAATTAATGGGACTAAAAGTCGATAAATTCCAAGGACCGGGTGACCTACATCCCAGGGTTTTGAAAGAGGTAGCCATTGGGATAGTGGATGCATTGGTTGTCATTTTCCAAAATTCTATAGATTCTGGAATGGTTCCTGCAGATTGGAGGATAGCAAATGTAACCCTACTATTTAAGAAAGGAGGGAGAGAGAAAACGGGAAACTACAGACCTGTTAGCCTCAAATCAGTAGTTGGGAAAATGCTGGAATCTATTATAAAGGATGAAATAACTGGGCATTTAGAAACTAATAGTAAGATTGGGCAGAGTCAACATGGATTTATGAAAGGGAAATCCTGTTTGACAAACCTATTGGAGTTCTTTGAGGATGTAACTAGTGGAGTAGACAAAGGGGAACTGGTAGATGTGGTGTATTTGGATTTTCAGAAGGCCTTCGATAAGGTCCCACACAAGAGGTTGGTGAACAAAATTAGGGCACATGGAATTGGGGGTAATATACTAGCATGGATTGAGAATTGGTTAACAGACAGAAAACAAAGAGTAGGGATAAATGGGTCTTTTTCAGGATGGCAGGCTGTGACTAGTGGGATACCTCAAGGATCAGTGCTTGGGCCCCAGCTATTCACAATCTAGATCAATGATTTGGATGAGGGGACTAAATGTAACATTTCCAAATTTGCTGATGACACAAAGCTAGGCGGCAGTGTCGGTTGCGAAGAGGATGTGAAGAGGCTTCAAGGTGGATCTCGACAGGCTCAGTGAGTGGGCGAGAACATGGCAGATGGAATATAATGTGGATAAATGTGAAGTTATCCACTTTGGTAGAAAAAACAGAAAGGCAGAGTATTTCCTAAGTGGTGGAAGATTGGGGAATACAGATGCTCAAAGGGACCTGGGTGTCTTTGTACATAAGTCACTGAAAGTGAATGTGCAGGTGCAGCAAGCCATTAGGAAGGCAAATGGTATGCTGGCCTTCATTACAAAAGGATTTGAGTACAGGTGTAAAGAAGCCTTACTCCAAGTATATAGGGCCTTGGTGAGACCACAACTTGAGTACTGTGCACAATTTTGGTCTCCTTACCTAAGGAAGGATATACTTGCCATGGAGGGAGTGCAACAAAGGTTCACGAGATTGATTCCTGGGATGGCGGGACTGTTATACATGAAGAGATTGAGTAAACTAGGCCTGTATTCTCTTGAGTTCAGAAGAATGAGAGGGGATCTCATTGAAGCATATAAAATTATTACAGGGCTTGATAGGGTGGATGCTGGGAGAATGTTTCCCATGGCTGGGAAGTCTAGAACCAGGGGCCACAGCCTCAGGATAAAGGGTAGGCCATTCAGGACTGAGATAGAAGAAATTTCTTCACACAGAGGGTGGTGAATCTTTGGAATTCTCTACCCCAGTCATTGGGTATATTCAAAACAGAAGTCGATAGATTGCTGACTAGTAAGGGCATCAAGGGATATGGTGATAGGGCCGGTGAATGGAGTTGAGGCAGAAGGTCAGCCATGATCCCATTGAATTGCGGAGCAGGCTCGAGGGGTCGAATGGCCTACTCCTGCTCCTATTTCTTATGTTCTTACATTAAGGGAACAATAGCATAGTGGTAATGTCACTGGGCTAGTAATCCAGTAGGCCTGGACTAATGATCCAGAGACATGAGTTCAAATCCCACTAGCTGGGGAATTTAAATTCAGTTAATTAAATAAATCTGGAATAAAAAGCTAGTATCAGTAATAATAACTGTGAAGCTATTGGATTGTCTTAAAAACCCATCCGGTTCACTGATGTCCTTTAGGGAAGGAAATCTGTTGTTCTTACCTGGTCTGGCTTAGATGTGACTCCAGACCCATAGCAATATGGTTGACTCTTAACTGCCCTCTGAAATGGCCAAGCAAACTGCTACGAAAAACAATATTAAGAATGAAACCGGATTGACTGTGGCCCCAGACATGGCAACAGGACACCCAGCCCAAGTCCTCCTCACTAACATCTGGGGACTTGTGCAAAAATTGGGAGAGCTGTCCGACAGACTAGTCAAGCAGCAGCCTGACATAGTCATACTCACAGAATCATACCTTCGGGAAGGAATGGCCCTGGGAGCCCACAACATTGACTCTGCAGTCTCATAGCTTTAGGTCAAGCATGGGCAAGGAAACCTCCTGCTGATTATCATCTACTACCCTCCCTCAGCTGATGAATCAGTACTCCTCCATGTTGAACACTACTTGGAAGAAGCACTGAGAGTAGCAAGGGCACAGAATGTACTCTGGGTCGGGGACTTCAATGTCCATCACCAAGAGTGGCTCCACTACTGGCTGAGTCCTGAAGGACATAGCTGCCAGTCTGGGCCTGCAACAGGTGGTGAGAGAAAAACCCTACCTAACCTTGTCCTCACCAATATATCTGTCCATGACAGTATTGGTAACAGTGACCACCGCATAGCCATTATGGAGACGAAGTCCCATCTTCACACTGAGGACACCCTCCACCGTACTAAATGGGATAGATTCAGAACAGATCTAGCAGCTCAAAGCTGGGCATCTATGAGGCGCTGTGGGCCATCAGCAGCAGCAGAATTGTATTCCACCACAATCTGTAACCTCATGGCCCGGCATATCCCTTACTCTATTACCATCAAGCCAGGGGACCCACCCTGGTTCAATAAGGAGTATAGAACAGCATGCCAGGAGCCAGTAGGACATTTATAATGTCCAACTGCCACCCTCCTTGAGAACAGCTAACTCAGTACAGACTGGGGATTGAAGCTGGGATATTCCTGTTACTAATCGATCAGATACTCTCTTGAGCCTAGAGGAAGACTATAAACAATTAAGTTTTTACAACGTTTTTAGGTGTAGCTAAAAATGAGGTGCCAACCTGGGGAAGCTGCAACACAGGACTACATGCATGCTAAAAAGCAGAAGCAGCATGCTATAGACAGGGCTAAGCAATCCCACAGTCAACGGATCAGATCAAAGCTCTGCAGTCCTGCCACATCCAGTCGCGAATGGTGGTGGACCATTAAACAACTAACGGGAGGAGGAGGCTCCATGAATATCCCCATCCTCAATGATGGTGGAGCCGAGCATGTGAGTGCAAAAGGCAAGGCTGAAGAGTTTGCAACAATCTTCAGTCAGAAGTGCCGAGTGGATGATCCATGTAGGCCTCCTCCTGAGGGCCCCACCATCACAGAAGTCCGTCTTCTGCCAATTTGATTCACTCCACGTGATATCAAGAAATGGCTGAGTGCACTGGATACAGCAAAGGCTATGGGCCCCGACAACATCCGGCTGTCGTGCTGAAGACTTGTGCTCCAGAACTAGCCGTGCCTCTAGCCAAGCTGTTCCAGTACAGCGACAACTCTGGCATCTGTCTGACAATGTGGAAAATTGCCCAGGTATGTCCTGTCAACAAAAAGCAGGACAAATCCAATCCGGCCAATTACCGCCCCATCAGTCTACACTCAATCATCAACAAAGTGATGGAAGGTGTCATCGAAAGTGCTATCAAGCAGCACTTACTCACCAACAACCTGCAAACTGATGCACAGTTTGGGTTCCGCCAAGACCACTCGGCTCCCGAGCCTTGGTCCGAACATGGACAAAGGAGCTGAATTCCAGAGATGAGGTGAGAGTGACTGCCCTTGACATCAAGGTAGCATTTGACCAAGTGTGGTGATGTGCCTTAACCAATACACACAATAGGAACAAAAGGGGGCGGTTCACACAATACAAGCAGGTAAAACACACAGGTAAAACACATGGGCTGATGAAGGCATATATTTCATCACATGTGGCATCAAGGAGCCCTAGTAAAACTGAAGTCAATGGGAATCAGGGGGAAAACTCTCCACTGGCTGGAGTCATACCTAGCACAAAGGAAGATGGTTGTTGTGGTTGGAGGTCAATCATCACAGCCCCAGGACATCGCTGCCGGAGTTCCTCAGGGCAGTGTCCTAGGCCCAACCATCTTCAGCTGCTTCATCAGTGACCTTCCCTCCAACATAACTAAAACAGATTATCTGGTCATTATGACATTGCTGTTTATGGGAGCTTGCTGTGCACAAATTGGCTGCTTGTTTCCTAAGTGACTACACTTCAAAAGTACTTAATTGTCTGTAAAGCGCTTTGGGGCATCCTGAGGTTGTGAAAGGCGCAATATAATTGCAAGTCATTCTTTCTTTCTATTAATTCTAGAATCACTTTAAGGCAACTGATGGGAGGTTGTAGAAGTGGTCCATTTTGTGCCTAAAACCATGCTGTTATTTAGTTTGTGGGAGGAAATGTAATGTTACTGTTGAGACCCGCATGTTTGGTTGCACCTTCTTGATGAGCAAAGTTCTGTTGATTTCAACAGATCGTAATCTGTCTCATTGCCATGACCACAAGTCAGTTCCAGTCAATAGATATTACACCTAATCTTACAAAGTATTGCAGCTCCTCCCACCCTTCTTTATCGAACCCCACCACCATATCCTCCTCTGCCTTTCTCCCTCATGTATTTATCGAGCCTCCCCTTGAATGCATCTGAGCCATTGACCGATCTTAGCCGAGAAGCGATGTTTGGAATCAGTCTGTAATGAGAACAGCTCTCAGGCCTAAGTGATTTGCAATCCTTCATTGGCCTTGCTCTTTTAGTTTTCTCATAAAATATCACTTTATTTTTTGGCGACTGTGCATATGATTGACAAGTGGTCACGTCCACCAGCCCGTCTCTCTTCCGCTTTCTCCGCGTGCACCAGCTGCTGAACGTAACGCGTCACACGCACCGGATAGTTACGTCATGCCGCAGCCCTTCCGAAGGAACGACCAATCAGCGTGCAGGAAGGGGCGGGGCTCCCGTTCCCGGCCGTGGCGCATGTGCTTCCTGTGAGCAGGTTGGGCGCGGGTCTGGCATTTTGGTGCATGTTGTGGTGAGTGAGGTGAGATGCACTGTGCCATTGCTTCATGTACCGCGACATATAAAGCGCCGGATTTCTGGGCACTGAGTGGTGTGCAGATGTTGTTGGGGAATATCCTTGTGCGGCATCATGTGAGGAGCCGAGGCCCTGTTATAATGCGCCGTGGATTGCAGCCTCCATCCTCTGCAGGGGAAAGGCTTGTATGAAGATAGTGTCAGAAGAGGCAGCTGAAGCTGCGTGCCAGATTACAACTTTTGCTCATATATTTTATACCTATATAAATCATTTATCAATTAATTATGGGTATCAGCTAATACAAGATTTTGCAGTGCATCACCAGAAGTACTGAGAATACCCAACTGAAGAGAGCCAATTTCAGTGATATTGCGATGGGATCTAGCACAGGTACACTGGAAACAAAGATTGGCCGAGAAAACAGTAAATGAGCAATGGCCGGCCTTCAAGGTGGAGATACTTTGGGTACAAACCAAGCCAAGTCCCATAAGGGGGAAAGATGTGGCATCCAAAGCTTGAGTTCCCTGGATGACAAAGGAAATGGAAGTCAAAATAAAACAGAAAAAGGAAGTTTGTGACTATTGTCAGGTACAGAATACAGTAGAAAACCAGGCAGAGTACAAAGAGTGCAGGGGGAACTTGCAAACAGATATAAGAATGGCAGAGAGTGTAGATAACATGATAGGAAACCCAAAAATCTTTCATAAACCATAAAAAGTAAAAAGATAGTTAAAGGAATGGTGGGAGTGATTATGGACAAAAAAGGAAATTTTGTGGAGGCAGAGGGCACGCCTGAGGTACTGAATGAATACTTTGCTCCTGTCTTCACAAAAGAGGATGAAATTAATGTTGCAGTAGTGGAGGGGGAGCAGAGATATTGGATATGATAAAAATGGATAGAAAGGAGGTGGTAAATAGGTTGGCATCACTCAAAGTTAGCAAGTTACCTGGTCCAGGAGGGATGTATCCTAGGTTGCTGAGGAAAGCTAGGGTGGCGCTAGCAGGAGCTCTAACAACAATCTTTTGATTTCCCCTTGGATATGGGAGGGGTTCCAGAGGACTAAATAATTGCAAATGTTACACCCTTGTTCAGAAAAGGGGAGAGGGATCAGCCTGGCAACAACAGGCCGATCAGTCTAATGCCAGTGGTGGGAAAACTACTAGAGACCATTGTCAAGGACAAAATTAATTCTCGCTTGGAGAAGCATGGGTTTAATAAGGGACAGCCAGCACAGATTTGCTAAAGGCAAATTGTGTGACTAACCTAATGGAGTTCTTTGACGTAATAGAGAGGGTTGATTAAGGTAGTGCAGTAGATGTATATATGGACTTTCAAAAGGCATTTGATAAAGTACCACATAACTGCCTTATTTGGGAAATAGAAGCACGTGGTATTAAAGTGGGAATACATTTTAGTGCTCTTTCCAAGAGCTGGGCTGACTGGCCACCTGTGCTGTATAATTCTCTGAATATAAGAAACCACATTTTTACAGAGAGGCTAGGTATACATTTAATCAAAGATTTGGCCCTATTAGTTCACAGTCAGATTACTTATAATGTGAAGTCCAGATGTTTTTTGGATTGTTATTACTTAGCGTTGCATGGTTGAAGGTCATGGTGAGGATAGAAATAGTGTAGATTTAAATTGGTAGATGCACATCTGGATTAGATATGGGATGAAGGGAAACCCTATGTTATCTAAATCATGCAGAGGTCATTAGCAAGTTACTGATTCGTTCCCAACTCAATTTGTGTTATTTTGCGACCTGTTTGTTGTGAAACACTTGCAATGACTATATTACATGAAATGAGTGGGAAGCGTCTATGGGGACAGTTAAGGTAACAAAGTTCAGCCATGGCAAAATGAATGGCTGGATGGATTGTCAGGGACAGCAGATTCCCAGGTGCTGGTTTTGCTTACTGTGCTGCCTATTCAAGTGCTACCTTGCTGGTGCTGTATTATGGAGGATGCAGTGCGCTGGGAGAGTAAATATACAATGTTGTCAGTATGTATGTCGTTTTCAATTATTTTCTATGTGTGGTTACCATAAAGAAAGAGACTGCTGCTACCCAGAGGAAAACTCTGCTAGTGTTGCAGTGAATGATTTTTCTTGGTATACAGCAATTTAATTAATGTCCCAGTAAGTCAAGTCGAGGCCAATGAACAGTGGTTTCTATTTTTATTGAAAGTCTTGGGTTGAATCATGGCAGGGTAGATACTGGACTATGCTTTCTAAAACTTCTACAAAGCACTTGTGTCGAACATAAACATATACCGATTCAGCTGAAAACATCAGTGACCGCTAATTATAGGAACTGCTTAATTTAGAAAATAAAAGTAGTCGTGAAGTGTTTTATGCTCCAATTCTAAATGGATTTAAAAAATGGAATTGGGCAGTGCATGTTCATCCCAGGTTGGCAGGGCCATTTACAGGCTGGGTATGGTGATAGGTAATGGCCCAGATATTCCGATCTCTACGGGTGGGTACGTGCTGCGTACCCACCCGTAGGGACATCAGAAATGCTGGTTTCAGGCATGCGCTGAAAACCGGCATTTCCGATCTGTCAGGAATGGTCTCGACAGATCCTCCGGCTGCCCTGGAGAAGGGCCTCTGCGGGCGGATAGTTCCGCTTTTTGGAGACCCTCCGCCCGCAAAAAACCCTTACAATTCTTACGCTTGTCTTTTTATTGATAGCTTGAAATATATCTTGCCTTATATTCTCTGAATGTATTTATCAAATAATAATATAATTTTCTACAAATGATAGTGAGAAAAGGAATAATGTTGGCAGTCCAGTGGCACAATGCTTTTTTTTTTTTGCTTTGTTTATGGCTTTTGTGCTGCACTCACTGCCATGGTTGATTAACATGGGCTCACCTCCAGGCCTTTGGTGTCAAGTTATATCATCGAACTGAGGCACTCTGAGTACAGAGCAAAGATGGGCGGGTGAGGCACTCCAAAACTGCACTTGCACACTTCCAATCAGTTAGTTTCAAGTCTTGAGAGCTGGCTGCGTGTCCATATTTTGAACAGGGTTAGCTCCAGTCCTTTCTGAAGCACAAGCAGAACCTTAAACAATGGCACTGCGAGTAAGATTCGAACCAGGGCAGGAAAGCTACTTTAGATTTCAAAGCCGTTAGCTTCACCTCTCGGCCATCACTGCTGATTTTCAGTTGTCATCCTGCAGCCTAGATTAAATTCAAACTCGTGTCTCGCACGTGGAAGGTCTGCATGCTAACGCACTGCACCAGCCAGTACCCCTGCTGGGCACGGTTAGTGGCATTCAGATACCTGAAGCACGGGAAGAAAATTTAAATAGGGGTGGGGATTGGATAAGACGTAATTTTTCCATTGGAGTGCCACATAGGCATTGCTGGACGACAAAAGACCAAGGGCCATCTAGTTTGCTGCCTACCATCCTGTTCGTTACATGATACATTAACTAATCCTAGCAATCAATTTCTATCAGTTGGTCTACAGCAGACCCAGATATGACGCAATGAAGACCCCAGCGGTGGAGTGCTTTCGGAACCATAGGCCCAAAGGCACCTGTTTCTCCCAAGCATTCTACACTCGCCACACGTCATGTCTCAAATCACTCACATACTGTATCCCAAAATGCTATTTTCTGAAAGAACCCTAATTTGCATTTGAATGAATCAATACTAACTGCTCCCACCGTCTCCCTATAGATTGATCACTCGCTTGTTGAAATATTGTTACAGCAGATTAGTTTTGAATTTACCCCCCTTTGAGCGCAGGTCTTGCCCTCTGGTTCTGCTGTTCTGGACAAGGTGAAACAGTATATCATGGTTGACATTACCTAGACCCTAGAATCCTAAAAACAGCAATCATTGTGCTGGATTGCCATTGTTTTGCTTCATTGCAGTTTTGTGAGGTTATGTATAAATTCTATCTTGCATGAAGAAACCAAATAGGTTTAAAACTAAATTTAGATCCTGACACTAACTTCACCAGACGTCTGCATGCAGACGTCTGGTGAAGTTAGTGTCAGAATCTAAATACCACAGCTACGGTAGCATAGTGGTTATGTTACTGGACTAGTAATCCAGAGGCCTGGACTAATGATCCGGAGATACAAGTTCAAATCTCATTGCAGTTGGGGAACATAAATTCAATTAAATAAATGTGGAATAAAAAGCTAGTGTCAGTAACTATCAGTTTGACGTAAAACCCCATTTGGCTCTTTAGGGACGGGAATTACCCGGTCTGGCCTATGTGTGACTCCAGACCCACAACAATGTGGTTGACTCTTGCCTGCCCTCGGAAAGTCACTCGGTTGTATTGTAGAAGGCGGCTCACCACCACCTTTTTGAGGGCCATTATGGATGGGCAATAAATGCTGGCGACGTTCCGTGAATGAATTAAAATTTTTTTCCAGGTGTCTCTAAATAGTAATCAGGAGTAAGAACCTGAGCCGATTTCTTTCTCTCTCTCTCTTACCCAAGGGTCCTGATGGCTGCCTGAGCTGCAATTGGCTAACGCAGCACCAACCAGAGATCAAACCTGGGACCTTCACTGCCCGAGGACTACCATCATTGTTTTTCTTGGTATGCTGCCCTCCATTGAAGGGAATGCGGCCACAATTGTTGTTTTCTTCACCCATTTTTCCTATGAAGGTCTTCCCTGGGACATGCGTCATTGGCTAAAAGATGGGGGTGAGGATAGGTAGGAAGAGGTAGTATCCTGCTGTTAAGCCAATGCAATGCTGCTCTTCCCCCATTACCAAGAAACAAACGATAGTGTCTTGATGAGAAAATTTATACTGACTTAAAAAAAAACTGCTTCTGTAATAGGATGGCTGCCGGTGAAGTGTAGGTGAGGTTAGAAACTCATTGAATCAGAGAATGGTTACAGCACGGAAGGCGGCCATTTGGCGCATGGAACCCGTGCCAGCTCTCTGCAAGAGCACTCCAGCTAGTCCCACTCCCCTGCCTTTTCCCCATAGCCCTGCAAATTTCTTTCTTTCAGGTACTTATCCAACTCCCGTTTGAAAGCCGTGATTGAGTCTGCCTCCACCGCCCTTTCAGGCATTGCATTCCAGATCCTAACCTTTGTCTTTGCACAATGTGGTGCTGTGGGTAGGTGCTTCAGCTTGCAGTGTCCCTGAACTATGAACAATGAAGTTGGGATTATTTAAATGTACATGTGCATGAAGTATTAATCTCCCTCCACTATTATTATTTGTACTCTTGTGAAATCTTCAATGACTATTATGGATGTTTTTTTTAGAGGAGTCATAAATCTGATTTCACTATTTTAAGTCATAAAACATTCCATATCCTTGTTGCTAACTATCATATTTGTTGGATTTTTGACTGAGATTTCTTTTTTTCTTCAGGATTTTGGATCTCATCTAGTTTTTAGAAAGATACTCTGTCATGTGCCTTTAAAGATCTGTTAGTCAACAAACAAATGGACTAACTTTGAAAAAAATAATCTTGTCTACACACTTTTTAAGAAAGATGGAAGTGGAGGAAGGAAACAATCTTGCCATAAAGCGTTCTCGCCCCGATGACGATGAGGAGCGAACTGAGCCAGAACACTATAAAAAGACCAGGCTTTCAGAACCTGGTATATCTTCAGATCAGTCTGGTATTGGTAAACATACTGAAGGAATTGAAGGTGGTTTGGAAGCCCTTCCTTCTAGAGCAGATGAGAATAATGGGAAAGAAGTTGGGGAAGAAATAGATAATGTTGTGCTCGAGGAGGATGAAGAAGGCGATGGAGACAGCTTTGCTGATATGATGAAACATGGCTTGGTCGAGCAGGATGTTGGAATCACACAGTTTGTCAGCATTCACAAAGGATTCTCGGGAATTCTAAAGGAAAGGTAAAGTCAGCCATGAGTAGAGTTAGTGTTTCATTAAAGTGGACAATGGAATTCATGTTGTATTGTGTATGAAATCATCGCCACTTTGCTTTTAAAATTTGTTTAACTGTCCATTAATGAACACATTTGCTGCTGTTGCCCGTCAATTAACTGATGTAGAAGTCAAATAATGTTACACGTTCAAATAGTTCTAGCTCCACTGCTCTAAGGTGAAAGGAAACTTATTTTGAATTAATCTTAATTAAGTTGTAATAAAATTAGATTTTTTTAAAAATTACCGCAATTTGTCAACAACAGCAACTTACATTTAGATAGCGCCTGTGACATAGTAAAACGTCCCAAGGCACTTCACAGGAGTGTAATAAAACAAAATTTGACGCTGAGCTATATAAGGAGCTGTTAGGGCAGATAGCCAAAAGCTTTGTCAAAGAGGTAGGTTTTAAGGAGCGTTTTAAAGGAGGAAAGAGAGGTAGCGAGGCGGAGAGGATTAGGGAGGGAATTCCAGAGCTTAGGGCCTCGGCAACAGAAGGCACGGCCACCAATGGTGGAGCGATTGAAATCGGGGATGCTCAAGACGGCAGAATTGGAGGAGCGCAGATATCTCCTGGGGGGGTGGGGGCTGGAGATTACAGAGATAGTGGGGGGGGGGGGGGGGGTTTGTGGGGCTGGAGATTACAGAGATAGTGGGGGGGGAGTTGTGGGGCTGGAGATTACAGAGATAGTGGGGGGGGGTGGTTGTGGGGCTGGAGGAGATTACAGAGATAGCGGGGGGGGGTTGTGGGGCTGGAGGAGATTACAGAGATAGCGGGGGGGGGGGTTGTGGGGCTGGAGGAGATTACAGAGATAGCGGGGGGGGGGTTGTGGGGCTGGAGGAGATTACAGAGATGGGGAGGTGCGAGGCCATGGAGGGATTTGAAAACAAGGATGAGAATTTTAAAATGGAGGTGTTGCGGACCAGGAACTAATGTAGGTCAGCGAGCACAATGTAAGGGTGATGGATGAATGGGACTTGGTGTGAGTTAGGATACGGGCAGCAGAGTTTTGGATGAGCTTAAGTTTACGGAGGGTGGGAGGCTGGTCAGGAATAGTCAAGTCTACAGGTAACAAAGGCATGGATGAGGGTTTCAGCAGCAAATGAGCTGAGGCAGGGGGGGAAGTCTGGCGATATTCTGGAGGTGGGAATAGGTGGTCTTAGTGATGGCGTGGATATGTGGTCGGAAGCTCATCTCGGGATCAAATATGACACCGAGGTTGCAAACTGTGGTTCAGCCTCAGACAGTTGCCAGGGAGAGGGGTGGAGTCGGTGGCTAGGGAGTGGCAGGGACTGAAGGCAATGACTTCGGTCTTCTCAATATTTGGTTGGAGGAAATTTTTGCTCATCCAGGACTGGATGTCAGATAAGCAGTCTGACAATTTAAGTACAGCGGAGGAGTCGAGAGAAGTGGTAGTGAGGTAGAGCTGGGTGTTGTCAGCATATATGTGGAAACTGACTGTTTTCAGATGATATCGCTGAGACAGCATGTAGATGAGAAATAGGAGGGGGGGCCAAGGATAGATCCTTTGGGGCCACCAGAGGTAATGATGTAGGAGTGGGAAGGGAAGCCATTGCCGGTGATTCTCTGGCTACGATTGGATAGATAAGAATGGAACCAGGTGAGTGCAGTCCCACCCAGCTAGACCATGGTGGAGAGGCGTTGGAGGAGGATGGAGTGGTCAAAGGCTGCAGACAGGTGGAGAAGGACGAGGAGGGGTAGTTTACCTTTGTCACAGTCACATAGGATGTCATCTGCGACTTTGATAAGAGCCATGAAAATGATGTTTGCCCATGAAAATGTTGTTTACTGCGCGACTTTGTGTAGACCAATTATTATCACAGCTACAAATTCCATCCCGCAAGTTCAAACTTTGACTTTCGTTTTGAGCAGAAATCAATGGTTGTTAATTGTATGAGTTCATTAAAATATTTGCATGTGGTTGATGGTAGAGAAGAGGAGCCTGGGGCTATATTTGCTTCCAGGATGACCCTAGAGTAGTGGGTGGTTTTGTTAGAGGAGAGCTTGAGGTGGTTGAACCAGACCTGATGGATCGCTAAGCTAGTTGTGCACCTGGTGTGCTCAAGTTTGTGCCCCATAGCATTTCAATATGGATAATCCTTTTTTCAGCTGATGAATTTCTTGTCTAAAGTATGTTCAGATCAAATCTAAGTAGAATCTACTCTTGTTGATTCAAAGTTGTTCATTGATTGAAAAAAAGATGGAGCTCAAATTAAATATATCAGTGGACAGAAGTCTTTTTCATACTTTCTAAATTTGAATTATCAGATAATTCAAATTAAGAGGAGTTGGACTGTACAGTTAAATTTTCTTTGTGAATTCACTCTCCAAGGTCAAGCCTCAAACCTACTACAGGAAACTTTGTGCTATCCGGCACCGACGGGACCGAGCTGTTGCCGTTCCCTCAAAACTGCCGGACACACCAGCGTTAATGTTGAAGCATACGGAGATTTGCAGCTCCGTATCTGGCAACAAACACTGTTGCTTAGCAACAGCTTCTAAACAGTCGGCCCGTACCTTGGAAGCGTCTCTGTAGCTTAGCAACAGCTTCAGAGAGACTTTGCAGAGCCTGACTGTTGGAAAAAAAAAGCCACGAGAAGAAAAAAAAGCCACGAGAAGAAAAAAAACCTAACGAAACGGCTCCTGATTTTTGCCGGTGGCTCGAGCCTTCCGGACAGTTAGCCTCCGGATAATACAAAGTTTCCTGTACCAATTATGACTGACAATGAGTAATACCTCCTGCATCTTAGCTAAATGAGCATATTGGGATAATTATAAATCATGAATATTCACATTCCCTGACTAATTGAACAAGGATGCAACTTGGCACAATGAAAAGAATTTGAGCTTTTTTTAAAAAAGGAGTCAAATTGAAGCTGTTTTCTGAATCGTCTGCACTTTTATCCCAAACAGGTATTCAGATTTTGTTGTGCATGAAATAAACAAGGATGGGAAGGTAGTTGTTCTGGATGACTTGTCTGTACCAGCTAATGATGAGGTAAGAACTGTTGGTTTGTAATTTAACTTTTAGTACAGGAGGTGATGGGCATCAAAATAGTTTTTCTGATAAATTAATGAAACTGTGCATGAAAGGGCACTGAACAGTGTAATAGTAACGACACTGCCATAGTAAATCAGCTAATTTGTAATAGTAACTACGGCAGCTAAATGCTGCATAGGGGATAAGTACTCTTCAGTAAAATTCCCTAAGTCTTGGTGTGAAAGCAACAGTGTTTAATATGGAAGAGCTTAAGTGGGATTGGTTCTTCTGTGTATATTGGGTAGGCTGTGGACTTGAAAACACATTGGGGTGCGGGGAGGGAACTACTTAGAAAAATTCCACCTCCAAAGGTGGGCTGTACTGTGCTTATGCATGTAGTGTAAGCACTATACTCCTAGTGCCACGCACACACAGACTGTAGGTACATTATCTGCATATGTAGTTAATTCCATCTGCTACTGAACCTCTTCTACATTGCACAGTCATCTGCTTAATATTAAAATCATATTGTTTTTCATTTTGCTAAGAGTTCAATTTATTCCATGTATGTGAGGCTAGGATATGCAGTAGCTCAGCAATATATTGCCTGTGGTTTTTGTTCAGGAATGGTCCAGGAGAGACCAAAATGACAGTGAGGGAAATATATTTTAAAATAAGACAAACAACTTCTTTCTCAATGATTCCACCCCACTTTAAAATTAACTTCCAAATATCTACTTCTGATATTTACTGATACTGGCCTTACATTATCCAAAATAGTCTCATTTTTACCCTGTATCTGGTGAATAAATAGCCTGGTTGCACAACACCTGTATTGATCTTAAGGTCTAAAAAAAACTTAGATGGATAGTGTTTTGGAGCTGCCGCATGCTGTCTCTTGGAGTGATGGACCCACAGTTCTCCACACGGTGATTTCTCGACGGCAACCATGAGAGGTGCCAAGCAAAGGCCAGGCACTTTCTCACAGGAGGAGGAATTCAAGGACAGACCCCATGCACTTCATAACAGCTGTCGAAAGGCTAACATTAGAGGCTGGAAGCAGGACAACAGCCTGTCCTATTAGCCACAGAAGATGCATGATGCCAGGAGGTTCTTAATGAGGTAGATGGTGATTTAAAAAAAAACACAATATTACTTTGTTTCCTTATTTTTAATTTTCTCTCTTGCTTCTTTCCCTCCCCTGTGACTGTTGGGTAAATGCCACTTGTATAAATGAGCTTGTGACACCTTTAATGATCTTTTAGGAACCTTCAGAGGACATTTTTTCAGTTTTATCTGCTGAAGACAAACAACGTTTAGAAGACCTTCAACTCTTTAAGAATAAGGAAGACTCTGTTGTGATAGAGGTATGAAGATAAGTTACTACAGAATTACATGGCATTACATGGAATATACAGCACAGAAACAGCCATTTGCCCAACAATGCTGTGCTGGTGTTTATACATATTTTGGTTCTGTCTTCACAAAGGAGGACACAAATAATCTCCCAGAGATGTCTGGGAACATTGGGTCTAATGAGAGGGAGGAATTGAATGAAATCAGTATTTGTAGGGAAATGGTGTTAGGGAAATTGACAGGATTGAAGGCTGATAAATCCCCAGGGCCTGATATTCTGCATCCTAGGGTACTTAAGGAAGTGGCCCTAGAAATAGTTGATGCTTTGCTGATCATCTTCCAGCATTCGATGGAATCTGGAACAGTACCCATGGATTGGAGGGTAGTTAATGTTACCCCACTATTCAAAAAAGGTGGTAGAGAGAAAACGGGGAATTACAGACTGGTAAGCCTGACATCGGTAGTGGGGAAAATGCGAGAGTCCATTATAAAAGATGTAATAGCAGAGCACTTGGAAAACACTGACAGGATCGGACAAAGTCAACATGGATTTACAAAAGGTAAATCGTGCTTGACTAATCTACTGGAATTTTTTGAGGATGTAACTGGTAAAATAGATAAGGGAGAACCAGTGGATGTGGTGTATTTGGACTTTCAGAAGGCTTTCGATAAGGTCCCGCATAAGAGATTAGCGTGTAAAGTTAAGGCACATGGGATTGGGGGCAAGGTATTGACTTGGATAGAGAACTGGTTGGCAGACAGAAAGCAAAGAGTTGGAATAAACGGGTCTTTTTTCGAGTGGCAAGCAGTGACCAGTGGGGTACCGCAGGGATCGGCCCTTGGGCCCCAGCTATTCACAATATATATTAATGATCGAGACAAGGGAACTAGATGTAATATCTCCAAATTTGCAGACGACACAAAGCTGGGTGGGCGTGTCTGCTGTGAGGAGGATGCCAAGAAACTCCAGGATGATTTGGACAGGTTGGGTGATTGGGCAAAAGCATGGCAGATACAATATAATGTGGACAAATGCGAGGTTATCCACTGGTGGCAAAAACAGGAAGGCAGATTATTATCTGAACGGCAATAGATTGGGAGAAGGGGAAGTGCAATGAGACCTGGGTGTCCTTGTGCACCAGTCGCTGAAGGTAAGCATGCAGGTGCAGCAGGCGGTTAAGAAGGCAAATGGCATGTTGGCCTTCGTAGCGAGAGGGTTTGAGTACAGGAACAAGAATGTCTTGCTGCAGTTGTACAGGGCCTTGGTAAGACCACATCTTGAGTATTGTGTGCAGCTTTGGTCACCTTATCTGAGGAAGGATGTTCTTGCCATGGAAGGAGTTCAGCCAAGATTCACCAGGCTGATACTTGGGATGGCAGGAATGACGTATGAGGAGAGATTGGGTCGATTGGGCTTGTACTCGCTGGAGTTTAGAAGAATGAGAGGGGATCTCATTGAAACTTATAAAATTTTGACAGGACTGGACAGACTAGATGCAGGAAGGATGTTCCCGATGGTCGGGGAGTCCAGTACCAGGGGTCACAGTCTAAGGATAAGGGGTAGGCCATTTAGGACAGAAATGAGGAGGAATTTCTTCACCCAGAGAGTGGTGAACCTGTGGAATTCTCTACCACAGAAGGCAGTAGAGGCCAATACATTAAATATATTCAAGAAGGAGTTGGATATATTTCTTAAGGCTAAAGGGATCAAGGGGTATTGGGAGTAAGCAGGGACCGGGTACTGAATTTGGATGATCAGCCATGATCGCATTGAATGGCGGAGTAGCTCGAGGGGCCGAATGGCCTACTCCTGCTCCTATCTTCTATGTTTACTCCACACGAGTCTCCTCCCATTCCATCTGCCTCATCTCAGCCTTTCAGCATATCTTTCTATTCCCATTTCTTTCATATACTCGTTTAGTTTCCTTTTTTAAAAGCATCTAAGCTATTTGCCTCAACCGCTTCTTGTGGTAGCAAGTTCCACATTCTAACTGCTCTCCGAGTAAAGAAATGTCTCCTTATTTCCCGATTGGATTTATTAGTAACTATCTTGTATTTATGGCCCCCAGTTTTGGATCCTCCCACAAGTGGAAACATTCTCTCCACATCTACCCTGTCCGACCCATTCATAATTTTGAAGACCTCTATCCGGTCACCTCCAAGTGTAAAGAAAAAAGTGCCAACCTGGTCAACCTTTCCTGGTGGCTGTAATCTCAGTCTGATACCGTGCTTCTATGTCCTTTTTATAGTATGGAGACCGGAACTGTGCGGCCTGACCAGGGTCCTATACAAGTTTAACATAACTTCACTACTTCTTAATTCTTTATCCATAGAAATAAATCCTGGTGCTTTGCTAGCATTTGTAATTGTTCTGCTGACCTGAGAAGCTGCTTTTAATGATTTATTCACCTGTATCCTAGATCCCTTTGCCCATTCAGTTTTTTATTTTCTACGGTGTTGATGATGTTTCTATTTTTCCTACCAAAGTGCATCACTTCACATTTATCTATGTTAGAAAGTTCATTTGCCACTTAACTGCCCAGTCTGCAAGTATACTAATGTCTTGTATTATGTTGCATTCTTCCTCAATGTTAGCTGTCCCCCCCCCCAGTTTGGCATCATTGCAAATTCTGATGTTGAATTACTTGTTCCCAAGTCCAAATCAGTGACCAGTGAACATAGAAAGGCGGTAATCTAAACTTTGGACGTTGCAGTGACGCAGTCTATCTGTGGGGAAGTGAAGGCAGTATCCCTTCCGATGTTAATTTGTAAATTATTTACTTCCTTTAGTCCTTCCTATTTCTAAAGTTCTGACTCCATCCTGTTTATTTACAGTTGAATTTATTATTCCATCAAAACTCTTTAATTTTTATGCTTCCTGTTTCAGAAAATGTTGCTTTTTAAGCATTCAGAATGTAATTGTGATCAAATTCAGGGATGGAAAAGTGTTAAAAGCTGATCCAGATAAATAATTGTGAACAAGATCAGGTTAAGCTACGGGCCTACATAAAGGGGCTGTGGGTTACCAGAGACACGATAGCTATGATTCCACCAAGGAGATGTGAGAGGATGTGGATTGACTTCCAGCACATTTCTTCCACCCATTCCCTCAGTGACCTGGCTGCAGTATATGGAGAAACCAGAGTGTGAGGATTTGTGTGCAGAAATCTGTCAAACAGCTTGCCACCTTGTTGAGCTCATTTTGGGGTTTAAGTTTTTTGCTTTCCCTTTCCTTTCTATACCTCCCAGTCTTCTCCACAGATATACTTTGCAGTTTGTTAAAGGGGATGGCCAGCACTGCACATAGAAACATAGAAGATAGGAGCAGGAGTAGGCCATTCGGCCCCTCGAGCCTGTTCCGCCATTTAATGCGATCATGGCTGATCATCCAAATTCAGTACCCTGTCCCTGCTTTCTCCCCATACCCCTTGATCCCTTTAGCCTTCAGAAATATATCTAACTCCTTCTTGAATATATTTAATGAATTGGCCTCAACTGCCTTTTGTGGTAGAGAATTCCACAGGTTCACCACTCTCTGGATGAAGAAATTCCTCCTCATCTCTGTCCTAAATGGCTTACCCCTTATCTTTAGACTGTGACCCCTGGTTCTGGACTCCCCCGCCATCGGGAACATCCTTCCTGCATCGAGTCTGTCTAGTCCTGTTAGAATTTTATAAGTTTCAATGAGATCCCCTCTCATTCTTCTAAACTCTGGCGAATATAAGCCCAATCGACCCAATCTCTCCTCATACACCATTCCTGCCATCCCAGGTATCAGTCTGGTGAAACTTCGTTGCACTCCCTCCATGGCAAGAACATCCTTCCTCAGATAAGGCGACCAAAACCACACACAATACTCAAGGTGTGGTCTCACCAAGGCCCTGTACAACTGCAGCAAGACATCCTTGCTCCTGTACTGGAATCCTCTCGCTACAAAGGCCAACATACCATTACGAAGGCCTCCTTAACCGCCTGCTGCACCTGAATGCTTACCTTCAGCGACTGGTGCACAAGGACACCCAGGTCTCGTTGCACTTCCCCTTCTCCCAATCTATTGCCGTTCAGATAATAATCTGCCTTCCTGTTTTTGCCACCAAAGTGGATAACCTCGCATTTATCCACATTATACTGCATCTGCCATACATCTGCCCAATCATCCAACCTGTCCAAATCATACTGGAGTTTCTCGGCATCCTCCTCACAGCACACACACCCACCCAGCTTTGTGTTGTCTGCAAACTTGGAGATATTACATCTAGTTCCCTTGTCTAGATCATTAATATATATATTGTGACAAGCTGGGGTCCTAGCACCGATCCCTGCCGTACCCCACTAGTCACTGCCTGCCACTCGGAAAAAGACCCGTTTATTCCAACTCTTTGCTTCCTGTCTGCCAACCAGTTCTCTGTCCAAGTCAGTACCTTACCCCCAATCCCATGTGCTTTAACTTTACACGCTAATCTCTTATGCGGGACCTTATCGAAAGCCTTCTGAAAGTCCAAGCCACAGTGTGATTCATATTAGTTTAACTACAAGAGAATGATTTGTGTCTTAACTCTTTCCTGCCCCCCCCCCCCCAAGACTTCAAGTACTTATTTTCTTCATGTTCTTGCCTGTAATTTTTTTACAGTTTATTCCTTGACTTTTTCCTTTTTGATTTTTTTTAACCTTTTGCACAAAATGCTATGAAGTTTTGATGCATTCTTTGATGTTGTACATACTTCCAGCTTTCTTGCATATTGTTCAGACAGAGGAATCGATTCTTGTGTATTTGAACATTATATTTGGGATCACACAGATCAACATTAAAGTGGTTGTAAGGCTTAAGGATAAACTTTCCTGATGTCTGTGTGAGAGTGAACATGTAATGTTGATATGCTCTTTTCGGTGAGGGCCTTTAATTTGGAAAGCATGCTTCCTAAATTCTGCCTCTACCAGTTATATTTCTGAGTTATGTGAAATTTAGAATTGCTATTTGTTATGTTAGAATTGAAATATATTCAAGTTTACTCCACTAGGACAAAAATGGGTGCTTTACAAACATAGTATTTGCTATTAATTCAGCAACAGTAAACAGATAACTTAATTTAAAAGAAACGAACACTGCAAAGACTTCTATTCCAAAATTATTTAGTCTTTATTCAGTTACGAAAACATTTTTTTTTTAAAACCAAAAGCTACTGTAAGTCGGTGTGCAGCATAAAGCTTATACAGTATCCATATTCCTTTCTGCTCCTTATTATGGATATCAGTTACTTTAAACTGATAAATAGTAATAGAATGTGAGTACAACCAAAGGAACTACCTCATATTTCTTGAATGTTGGAAGATATTGTATATGGGAAAGGAAGAATATTGAAGAAATAGATTAGAGTAGATGGCCCCAGTTGAACAGCTGGCACTGGCACAGACATAGTGTGACTGGCTGTAGTTCCCTTCAATGCTAACAGCTAAATTTAACATCAATGCCATCTGTATACCTGGAAAATATGAATATTTTCTTCATGCTCAAATACACCCATTATCTTTTCCTCGAACTACAGAAAAAATAGTCAGCACTAACAAACTTAGATGTGAACTGAAGCAATGAGCCAAAGATGGGCTTTTCAATGATGGATTTGCCATATCATCCCTAAAATGGGTTGTCTATCCTCCATTTTTGCTGCTTTATGTGCATTATTATTGCTGATATTCAAAACATACAATCTCCTTTTTCACCAAAAAAATCCAGTTGGAAGATTTTTGCAATCCAATGAATTGTTTTTTTAGTTTTATTTTCCCTCCAACATTTTTCAAATATTAGATGAGTCCGTACAATAGCTTGTAAAGCTTTAGAACATTCTATATATTTAATATTTTCAATGAAAGTCTTTTTCTAGGTTTTAACAATCTCTTCCATTCTCTTTCTCATTGTGCTCACTAGCACGCCCCTTCCCCTACACATACACCCAAGTCTTATCCCCCAATACCATGTAGATGGTAAGGTTGCCCTTGCTATGTTGTCAAAAATTGTGTTTTTTGAAATATGTTTTTTCTACAAGGCATTGCTTACTGGCTATAAAAGGAGGTTTTAATTCTTTCCACTGCAACTGGGTGGAGGAGCTTGCTTGGTAACTTGGCATCTGTGTAGAAATACATTGCTAAGCTGGAGTTAGACATCATCACTGGTAACTGGGGCTGTACTTCTGCCTTTTTGTTTCATTCTCTTCCTTTTATTGCCTTGTTTCTGTTGAAGATTTTTTCCCTCTTTTTGGCCCAGAAATTCAGGTCAGAGGCTTCCCACGGGTGCAAGCCCCCGACCTGCACTTACCTTGCGCGCCGGCCGTTGAGCTGTGGGCCCCCGTGGAATTGCGATCCTGGGCCTCCTCCAACTGCCGGCGCGCAGTGCTTGCGTATCCCAGGGGCGCAGTTAGTTCGATGCGTCCCCTGGGATCACGTGGGCCATGGAGAGCCAATGGTAGCAGGGAATGCTTCATTCATAAGTTTGACAGGAAGGGCTGTCAAACCTATAAATACTATAAGCCCCAAAACATCACTAAAACCTCAAATAATTTTTTTTTTTAATCACATTTTTAAAATAAACTATGAATTACATGAAATAACTATTTTAAACAATAATTTAAATTTTTGAAAAAATTAATTACATTTTCTAACGGGCCTAAAAATAAACTTACCTTTCTTTAAAGTATTTAAAAATAATAAACCTGTGGAAAAAATATTTTAATTTTAATTAATTCGCCACTTACCTTGTAAAAAGCAGGCCTTGCGACTGCTTTTTACATGTCTAACTTCTGGAGACTCTTTTTTGCAGGTTTTCCCAGGAGGGTAAGTTTGATGCGCACGCGCTGCCTCTCCTGCACACGCGTTCCACCTCTGAACCCTTTCTTTCAGGGGAACGGAAGTGCCGGTTTCCCGCGCATGCACAGTGCATGCACGAAACCGGCACTTCCATTGGGCTTATGGGTGAGTACCCCATGCGTACTCATCCGTAGAGACCCGAATTTCTGGGCCATTGTTTCTTGTTCTCTTCCTCTTTAAAATATGAAAGATCTTTCTAAACAGGTTGTTGAAGATACTAAAGAAAAAAGAACAGTTATTCATCAGGCTGTGAAGAGTCTCTTTCCTGGGCTAGAGACTAAAACTGAAGAAAGAGAAGGAAAGAAATATATTGTCGCCTACCATGTTGCTGGGAAGACTGCACTGGCAAGTAAGTTTTATACTACGGCAGATCTTCATGGATTTGTCACTTGGGGGGGAAAAAAACGCTGCTTAAGGAAATGTGCTGAAGTAATTACTGAAACTCCGTATTGGTGTGCTGGCAAATCCAAAAAATGTTGTCTTAAACATTAAATTTGTCCTTGTAACATGAGAATGGTTTGCTAACTTGGATCATTACACTTTTGTTAACTGAGTTGCTTTTTGGGATGCTTCTCAAGAATATATATTTTCTAAAATTTATGAAACTTTCCTAAGTCTCAATATTTTTGTTTAATCTTTATCTAAACATTTTGCTTGTGAAGTTTTAGAAAATAATTTTCTTTCTGCTACTTTTCAGAATGCATAGCATTTGCTTAATTTTGCTGGTAGTTAAGATGGTGTATATATTTTTGATTACTGCTTTTGCATGTATCATGCATGTATTTGTTCCCTTGGTCATGCATATGTTTTTTTTCTCCAAAGAATTAACTACATCTCTGATAAAGTCATGCTGTTTTCACATTGCTAAATCTTTACCTGTGTTGTGCAATTTGTGCTATTAGCCAAGTGCTAAATATTGACAGGGTTCTGCACGCTGAATCACCAGCAAAAGAAAATAGGCAGTGTACAGCAGGTTAAGCAACTGCTGGAGTTGCAGATCCTTGTAGCCTTGAAGGCACAACATTTAGTGTTGATTTAGGCATTTTATATAAAAATGGTCCTGGAACAAGGGTTACTGTATATGAATGATGACCATTGATTCAAATCGAGTTTACTACAGGAAACTTTGTTATATCCGGCACTGACGGGACCGAGCTGTTGCCGTTCCCTCAAAACTGCTGGACACACCAGCGTTAATGTTGAAGCATACGGAGCTTTTCATCTCCGTATCTGACAACAAACACTGTTGCTTAGCAACAGCTTCTAAACAGTCGGCCCCGTACCTTGGAAGCGTCTCTAGCTTAGCAACAGCTTCAGAGAGACTTTGCAGAGCCTGACTGTTGGTAAAAAAAAAAGCCACGAGAAGAAAAAAAACCTAACAAAACGGCTCCTGATTTTTGCCGGTGGCTCGAGCTTGCCAGACACTTAGCCTCCGGATAACACAAAGTTTCCTGCATACTGTTCTGTTGGGCAATTTTTGAAAATTCATATGGCTTTGGTATATGGTCTGGTACTGGCATTATGAAAGCTTATGATAAAACTAAGGCATTGTGTGAAGAGTGGAACCTTTATCATTAGAGTGGAGCTGTACCTTTGTCGTCTGTTAATGATACAAGTCCACGCTGCTACATGCACTCTGGCATGTGTACTGTCAGTCACAGTAGTTTACAAATAGTTACGCTGGTGCTGGCAGTATAACTTTGCCCTGTCTTCTGGCAGAGAGTTGTAGAGCAAAACTGTTGTGAAAACTTTGAAATGGACAAAACAGCATAACACTGCCCTTTAAAGGTTCTAAAATACATGTAGAAAAGATCTTAAAGCTATTTTGAGCTGGTTTGGTTAAATCAGCAAATGCAATCATGGAACTCAAAAATGAGAATGAAGGTATTTTCATTATATATTGTTGGGGATATGATAACAAATGTTTTCATTTTGATCAATTAGCGATGAATTGGTCAATAACTCAACTCTTAACGATATGTTGCAGGCTAAACCACAAACCTGAATTGGAGTGAAGAGTTGCATAATTAGTAGCTCTGACTGTTCCCCGTTGAACTCGGTGTTAGGTAGTTAAGTTTGAAACAGATTCTGTAATGCAGTTGGGGGCAGTAAGAATTAGGATTGGTAGAGAAGGTCACTTTATGACTGCAAGTGGGACATGGAGTTCAGTATGAAAAATGTTATTGACTGCAGATCCAAGTAAAAATTAATACTTAGAATACTTTTCACATAATTTATTCTGGCTGGTTAACTGAGAGTTACTAGTTGAGAGTTGTTGGAGGTACAGAGTCTGCATTTATGACTAACGTAAATATTTGGTGTTGACTATGTTAAATGCCTTCTGCTTAAAAATTATAAAAGCTGTTACTCAAAAATGTCAATTGGTTTAAAAGTTGAAATATTAAAAGTTTCAGGTGTGGGGTCATGGAGTATTGAGTTGGCAGTTCAGGCTTATAATTCCTTTGGCAGTAAATGTCAGCAGCGCCTTAAAGGGCAATCAGGCATCTCCATAAAAGTAGGGAGGATGTGTTACCCCAAGCTCCTCTGATCAGCTTCCTTGTGTCCTTTGGTAGATTAGCAAACAGGTTGTTTGCCCTGCCTTAGTTTCTGTATGACACAGGGACATTTAAAGGAGAAAGTGGAGAAAACTTTTTAAATGTTTTTTAAAAACGCACATGGTTTTGTGTGCATGAAGTTTAACCAATGGCTAATATCTGTGGGGTTAGATTTTACATTTAGTCTGTGTGTAGAGTGTGGGGCCATAATCCTAATGTTTTGCACTGTTGTCATGATTCCCATTTAACAGTTTTTTGAATTCCAATCTAAATCCCAAATTTGTGGTACAGATTGTAGTAAATAACTAGCGATATTGCCTGTTTTTGAAGAAGTTCTTCCAATCATCACAATCTACTGCTGTTTCAGTTTATATACTGGTCGATGGATCTTTTGTGAAATTGTTCAACGTTTGTAAGAGTTGGTGCCAGAGTTTGAGTGATGGTGTGCAAGGCATGGTGTAGAGTTGGAAATGAGTGGGAAGCTAATGGTTCAGAATGGGAGAGGGGAGGCTGCAGTGTTGAATCAGGCCAGGAAAGAAGAGGCTTTGAGACAAGCCAGTCTGAGAATATGAAGGCTGCATGGTCAGTCGAGATGAGGGTAGTGTAGACTGACCTCACCAACTCTTGAGTCTGACCGTCAGTAAGCTTGCTTGCTGCAAAACAAAATTTGCAGAGGCGATGAGCCCAGAATCAGACTTTCAGGACTGCTTATTTTTATGTTTGTGGCATAAGCGTGTGACGAATAATAGCAAATGGTTAGCACACATGGTTAGTACCGATCAATCAAAAAGGCAGATTTCTGCATTCATACAGACACTTTTTCATTAGTAAGCTATATGAAAACTAAACTAAGTACATTTGGTTGGGATTTGGAAAAGCAAACATTAAAATTTCCAAATTGTATTCTTCAAAAAGCACTGAATCATAAATTTAAATCCCTTTTACAGTCAGGCTTGTTCCTTGCTACTTGTATGATTACTTTTCAATTGAGTTGACTTTTGATCGTTATAAATGTTGCGTTTCTCGCTCTTCCACCTTCTAATCTGTCTGTGGGCTGAGTAGACTGATCAAACTTGACTATCATTTTATCGTGCTCTATCTGAGAAAAGTGGGCCGGACTGTGTATCTGCTCACGTTCAAACTGGCAAGACAGCAGGAGTACTGCTCCGTTTACAAAAATCTTGATAGAATTTACACTGATAGCAATTGCATCACTACTACGGGTGAAGGCATGATATTTTATGATCAATAGGTTATGGTTTTCTAATGAAAAAGTCCCCCCTTTAAGTGAGAATTTTTTTTTTCAGGTTAGGTGACTTTGGTAGGAGATCCTATCTCTAGTATAGGTGGGCTGAAATATTTTGTATTAAATATGGAAAAAGTCCAGTCAATTCTTTGTGAAACCCTGAGTATAATCAATATCCAAAGGAAACTATAGGATCCAAATAAGAAGAGATGGGAACGATTTGTGGGACAGAATGTTCTGACTTGGGGCAAAATTACTTTAGTCATAGAAACATAGAAGATAGGAGTAGGAGGAGGCCATTCGGCCCCTCGAGCCTGCTCCGCCATTCAATGCGATCATGGCTGATCATCCAAATTCAGTACCCTGTCCCTGCTTTCTCCCCATATCCCTTGATCCCCTTAGCCTTAAGAAATATATCTAACTCCTTCTTGAATATATTTAATTAATTGGCCTCAACTGTCTTCTGTGGTAGAGAATGCCACAGGTTCACCACTCTCTGGGTGAAGAAATTCCTCCTCATTTCAGTCGTAAATGGCTTACCCCTTATCCTTAGACTGTGACCCCAGGTTCTGGACTCCCCCGCCATCGGGAACAGCCTTCCTGCATCTAGTCTGTCTATTCTTGTTAGAATTTTATAAGTTTCAATGAGATCCCCTCTCATTCTTCTAAACTCTAGCGAATATAAGCCTAATCGACCCAATCTCTCTTCATACGTCATTCCTGCCATCCCAGGTATCAGCCTGGTGAATCTTCGCTGCACTCCCTCCATGGCAAGAACATCCTTCCTCAGATAAGGCGACCAAAACTGCACACAATACTCAAGATGTGGTCTCACCAAGGCCCTGTACAACTGCAGCAAGACATCCTTGCTCCTGTACTCGAATCCTCTCGCTATGAAGGCCAACATACCATTTGCCTTCTTAACCGCCTTTTGCACCTGCATGCTTACCTTCAGTGACTGGTGCACAAGGACACCCAGGTCTCATTGCACTTTCCCTTCTCCCAATCTATTGCCGTTCAGATAATCTGCCTTCCTGTTTTTGCCACCAAAGTGGATAACCTTGCATTTATCCACATTATGCTGCATCTGCCCAATCTGCCAACCAGTCCAAATCATACTGGAGTTTCTCGGCATCCTCCTCACAGCACACACGCCCACCCAGCTTTGTGTCGTCTGCAAACTTGTGGTGTATTTAGACTTTCAGAAGGCTTTTGATAAGGTCCCGCATAAGAGACTAGCGACTTGGATAGAAAACTGGTTGGCAGACAGGAAGCAAAGAGTTGGAATAAACGGGTCTTTTTCCAAGTGGCGGGCAGTGACTGGTGGGGTACCGCAGGGATCGGTGCTAGGACCCCAGCTATACACAATATATATTAGTGATCTAGACGAGGGAACTAGATGTAATATCTCTAAGTTTGCATGCAGGTGCAGCAGGCGGTTAAGAAGGCAAATGGTATGTTGGCCTTCGTAGCGAGAGGGTTCGAGTACAGGAACAAAGATGTCTTGCTGCAGTTGTACAGGGCCTTGGTGAGACCACACCTTAAGTATTGTGTGCAGTTTTGGTCGCCTTATCTGAGGAAGGATGTTCTTGCCATGGAGGGAGTGCAGCGAAGATTCACCAGACTGATACCTGGGATGGCAGGAATGACGTATGAAGAGAGATTGGGTCGATTGGGCTTATACTCGCTGGAGTTTAGAAGAATGAGAGGGGATCTCATTGAAACTTATAAAAGTCTAAGGACTAGACAGACTAGATGCAGGAAGGATGTTCCCGATGGCGGGGGAGTCCAGAACCAGGAGTCACAGTCTAAGGATAAGGGGTAAGCCATTTGGGACTGATGAGGAATTTCTTCACCCAGAGAGTGGTGAACCTGTGGAATTCTCTACCACAGAAGGCAGTTGAGGCCAATACATTAAATATATTCAAGAAGGAGTTAGATATATTTCTTAAGGCTAAAGGGATCAAGGGATATGGGGAGAAGGCAGGGACAGGGTACTGAGTTTTGGATGATCAGCCATGATCTCATTGAATGGCGGAGTAGGCTTGAGGGGCCGAATGGCCTACTCCTGCTCCTATCTTCCATGTTTCTATTCACTGGTTCTCCCTTATCTATTCTACCAGTTACATTTTCAAAAAATTCCAGTAGATTAGTCAAGCATGATTTATCTTTTGTAAATCCATGTTGACTTTGTCCGATCCTGTCACTGTTTTCCAAGTGCTCTGCTATTACATCTTTTATAATGGACTCTAGCATTTTCCCCATACCGATGTCAGGCTTGCCAGTCTATAATTCCCCGTTTTTTCTCTACCACCTTTTTTAAATAGTGGGGTTACATTAGCTACCCTCCAATCCATGGGAACTGTTCCAGAGTGTATAGAATTTTGGAAGATGATCAGCAATGCATCTACTATTTCTAGGGCCACTTCCTTAAGTACCCTAGGATGTAGATTATCAGGCCCTGGGGATTTATCGGCCTTCAATCCCGTCAATTTCCCTAACAGCATTTCCCTACAAATACTGATTTCATTCAGTTCCTCCCTCTCATGAGATCCTATGTTCCCTGACAACTCTGGGAGTTTATTTGTGTCCTCCTTTAGTCTGTGGAGAGAGGGACAAGTTCTACCTCAACTGTGAGGTTTTTGATGAATAAATTAGATGCATCTAGTAAGAGGATCTATTAATTGGTAGGTTTGGAAAAAACAACCAATTCTTTATCTGGTTTAATTATTGAAATTGTGAGTAATAAAGAAAATAACAAACTTGTGTTAGAGTTTTACTGAAGGAAACTAAGTGGGCAGTGTATTCAGTTGTTGTACAAATAAAGACAATGTTAGGTCGTGTTTTGATAATGGAAATGGCTTAAAGAAAAGAACAAGTGCAGAGGAAGTTTTTTTTTGTTCTAAAACACCATTCTATATAGAAAGAAATAGAGTAACGATTATTTTTTCTTGGGCTAGATTTTGCTGAAAATATAATGGGGTCTGAACGACGCACGCTGTTATTAATGTGTAAATCGCCTAGCAACGTGTAGTGAGGAAGAGATAGCCCGTGAATTGCAAATCAATACCAGTTGCTGGCTGATTTACGTCACTCCATTGTTAGCTTTGAGAAAACGGCTTCTCGCGTTTAACCTCCCCATGATTTTCATGAAGTTGCTGCATTTGCATGTTAATTGGCCATTAAACTCGCTGCAAAGTTAAGTCTACTAATTGACAGCGTAAGTACCTTTTTGACAACCTGATATTTAATGACTGCCAATCAACCTTTCTTGCCCAGAAAGTAAACAATTATAAGTGTGGAGTCCTATTCCTTCAGGTTGTGAACTGTTTTATGAGATTTTTAAAATGTCAAATTTAAAAAAATCTTACTTTGTTTCCTCTCTCTTAATCCAATCTTTCTTTCCCTCACTTTATTTCTCTTTCTGTACCTCATTCGACATTGAATTCATCCACTCTAATTTACTCTCCTCCATCCTTCCTTTGTTTATTTCTCAATCCTTACATCTCATTGGTTAATGAGGTACACTGATTGTCCCGTTGTTCACTAAGGTCCCAGATGCCCTGTTGGCCTTGCTGCACCGTTATCACTTCGCACTTCCAGCAACTTTGTGGGCAAAATTTTTTAAAACCTAAATGTGAATTGTAAATTGAACTAACTGGGCACACTCCAGCAAAATCTGGCCTGATGTATTTTGTAGATGTGAGTTTTGTTGGTTTGGACACCTTTGTCATCAGTTGGGTCTTGGTGATAACTACTTTGTTAACATAAGAAATAGGAGCAGGAGTAGGCCATACAGTCCTTCGAGCCTGCTCCGCCATGCAATAAAACCATGGCTGATCATCGACATCAACTCCACTTTCCCGCCCTATCCCCATATCCCTTGATTCCCTTCGTGCCCAAAAATCTATCGATCTCTGTCTTGAATATACTCAAAGACTCAGCATCCACAGCCCTCTGTGGTAGAGATTTCTAAAGATTCACAACCCTCTGAGTGAAGAAATTTCTCCTCATCTCGGTCCTAAATGGCCGACCCCTTATCCTGAGACTATGACCCCTGGCTCCAGACTCTCCAGCAAGGGGAAACAGCCCTGTCAAGCCCGCTAAGAATTTTAGACATTTCAATGAGATCACCTCTCATTCTTCTAAATTCCAGAGTATATAGACCTATTCTACTCAATCTCTTCTCATAGGACAGCCCTCTCATCTCCAAGAATCAATCTAGTGAACCTTTGTTGCATCCCGCCCCCCTCCCCCAAGGCAAGTATATCCATCCTTCGGTAAGGAGACGAAAACTGCACAGTACTCCAGGTGTGATCTCACCAAAGCCCTATATAATTGCAGCTAGACTTCCTTACTCTTATACTCCAACCCCTTTGCAATAAAGAGGCTAACATACCATTTGCCGTCCTAATTGCTTGCTGTACCTGCATGTTAACTTTCTGTGATTTATGTACAAGGACCCCCAAATTCCTCTGAATACCAACATTTACCAGTGTCTCACCTTTTGGATATATTACACTCTGTCCCCTCATCTAAGTCATTGATATAGATTGTAAATAGCTGAGGCCCAAGCACTGATCCTTGCGGCACTCCTCCAGTTGCACCCTGCCATCCCGAAAATGACCCGTTTATTCCTACTCTCTGTTTTCTGTCCGTTAACCAATCCTCAATTCATGCTGATATATTACCCCCAATCCCATGAGCCCTAATCTTGTGTAACAACCTCTTGTGTGGCACATTATCGAATGCCTTCTGTAACTCAAGATATACTACATCTACTCGTGCCCCCAGCTGTTTCCTATGGAGCCAAAGCAGGTGAAAGATCTCACCGCAGTAGCCCAGCAGTGAGGGAAACTTGACTTGAAGTTTCTCATATTGACAACTAAATGAACTTTTCTGTCAAAACATCAAATAAAATAACGGTCATTCTGATATTTTGCAGTATGGGATGTGGGAGTATTTCAAATAAAATCTCTTCCTTCAAATCTTGTCTTCTTTGATTGGCCAGTACATGAAAAAAGAAGCTGCAGTAAAGCTGTGCATCATTGTTGGAGTCATTTTAAAAGAATCTACAATAGTGATCAACTACTTGTATCGCTCCTATTCAGATCAGTGATGTATTATTTATCATTCTGAATGTTTTGGATGTAATTGAAGCAACCGTGACACACATAAGGAAATTAATCAAAGATCTGTACTGCGGTGGGGGGGGGGGGGACCAACGTTTGTGTATGTGCATTTCCCCTCACCCATAGCCTGACCCCTTTTTATTTGGGTATAGATAACGTTATAGCACTAAAGTGTTATAGCTGCATGATAATAATAATCAACTTTATTGTCATTGTTAGTGCACAAGTGCAGTACAACGAAATGTAGGCTTGCAGCTCCCGAGAGTGTACATTTAGATTAAGACATTTAAACATTCAACATTCATTTGGCTTGTAATACATTAACATAAACATAATAAAGTGCATTGGCAGATGTGCAGGCTTTATAGTTTATTTGTGGAGTTCAGTAGGATGACAGCCCTGGGAAAGAAGCTGTTCCTAAATCTGGTTGTTCGGGTGCGTCTGAAAGAAAAGGCTTGCAGTGCAGGTTTTTTCGTCTTAAATTCATTTTTATTTTTTCCTCATGATGCATAGCATAGGATAGCAGCATGGCTGAAAAGATTAAAAGAGAAGAGGTAAATCAAGAGGTCGTATTTAGTTGATGCCAGTCTGAAGATTATAAAAGGAAGGATGAATGAGGGTCGTAAGGTGTTGCACAGTTATGAGACCCTTGGAAAGAATCTGATTGAATAGGGGACCAGTCTTTATTTCAATACTGGGGATATAGGAAAGAGATTGGTAAATTTGGCATGAGAGGAAAATTCAGAGCATCATTGACTATAGTTGTACAGATACAATATAGAAAGATAAAGATGCTTGAAATGAGAAAGGGATCATCTATTTAAAGGTGAGCTTTTTCATGTATTCTGTCTAGGAGTGCTAGGTGAGCATTCTCACATTTGGAAGCAGAGCTAAAGCCTTGGACGGGTGTGTATGTTGTAGTGAGTTAAGATTTACAGGGAAAGGTGTTTGCTACAAAAGAGGAAAACAAGCTGCTTGGGCTTAGATGGAGACATGAGAGTTCATGAAGTCAGAAGAAATGGTGAGGCCAAAAATGTTAATGAGGATAGGACTCTGGGCGAAGCAATAAAAGCTAAGAGGTACAAAAAGAAAATACTGCAAATGCTGGAAATCTGAAATAAAAACAAAAAAAGCTGGAGATACTCAGCAGGTCATGCAGCATCTGTGAAGAGAGAAACAGAGTTGACGTTTCAGGTCGATGACCTTTCGTCAGAACTGGAAAAAAGCAGGAAATGGAACAGATTTTTAAGCAAGTGTAGGGGCTGGGAAAGGGGGGAGGGGAATGAAAGAACAAAAGGGAAGGTCTGTGATAGGATAGAAGGCAGGAAAGATTAAGAGACATTAAGAGATATTCAAGGCAAAAGGAGATGGTAATGAACAGGTTAAGAAACAAAGGATGGCTCTAGATGAAGTGTAAATTGCGCTGGCAGAATGAAAGACAGCTGCCATGTGGGAGAGAGGAACAGAAGGCACAAGTAAAAAGTGTGAATAAAAAATATATATAGGATAGGGGCCGAGGTTATGATCTGAAATTGTTGAACTCTATGTTGAGTCCAGAAGGCTGTAAAGTGCCTAATCGAAAGATGAGGTGCTGTTCCTCGAGCTCACGCTGAGCTTCAGTGGAACAATGCAAGAGGCCGAGGATGGTGAGGTCTGAGTGGGAGTGGAGTGGAGAATTAAAGTGACAGGCGACCGGAAGCTCGGGGTCCCCCTTACGGACTGAACGGAGGTTTTCCGCAAAGCAGTCACCCAAACTGCGTTTGGTCTCCCCAATGTAGAGACCACATCGTGAGCAGCGATTGCAAGCGTAAATTGCAAGAAGTACAAGTAAATCGCTGTTTCACCTGGAAGGGGTGTTTGGGGCCCTGGACAGTGGGAAGGGGGGGAAGTGTAAGAGCTAAGAGGTGGTTTGCGGTTCATTACAGCTTTTGAGAGACAGGAATAAACTTTGAAGAATGCTAGATTTTCATTGCCTCGTGGAAGCACATGATGAACAAGATGTAGTAATTCATCCATTGAACTGGAGGTTGAGCACTGAAGGCATGTAATCTAAAGGAAGTTGATAAATGTAAAAAAAGAATGAATAGGGCTGGATGATGAGTGGAGGAGGATATTGCCTGAAGAGGAGAGAGGACAGAGCCCTGGGTAACTCCTAAATTACTGGAAAAGGTCAGAGGATGAGTCATCAACAGAGAGATAGCGATTTGAGATGAAACTAGATAGCCATGAGCATAACATTGGGGAGACCAAACGCAGATTGGGTGACCGCTTTGCGGAACACCTCCGTTCAGTCCGTAAGGATGACCCCGAGCTTCCGGTCGTCTGTCATTTTAATTCACCGTCCCATTCCCACTCAGACCTCACCGTACTTGGGCTTTTGCATTGTTCCACGGAAACCCAGCGTAAGCTCGAGGAACAGCACCTCCTCTTCCGATTAGGCACTTTACAGCCTTCCGGACTCAATATCGAGTTCAACAATTTCAGATCATAACCTCGGCCCCATTACATTTTTACCTATATTTTTTTATCCACACCTTTGTTTTGCCCCCACCCCCTCCTCTCCCCTCCCCCCCCCTTTTTTTTTCTCTCTCCTACATGGCAGCTGTCTCATTCTGCCAGCGCATTTCACACCTAATCTAGAGCCGTCTTTTGTCTCCACTAGTCCTATCACCATCTCGTCTCGTTTTGAATACCTCTTAATGTCTCTTCACTTCTCTTTTGTTCTCTCCCAGCCTGGTCTCTTAATCTATTTCATTTCCTGTGCTTTTTCAGTCTTGACGAAGGGTTTTGACCTGAAACGTTGACTCTATTTCTCTCTCCACGGATGTTGCCTGGCCTGCTGAGTTTTTCCAGCATTTTCTGTTGTCATTTCGGATTTCCAGCATCTGCAGTATTTTGCTATCGTACATGAGCATAATGTTCATGGAAGACCATATGATGGTGACTTGTTTTAGAAGTGTTTTGAAAATATCTAAAGCAGTGATCGATGATTCACCAGAACATTCAAGAGCAGAGTTTGAGGTGTTTAACAACCAGAACATTGGTGGAAGAACCATTCTATAAAAAAACAGTCACAATCGTGTATAAGGCCATGACTTTCAAAGTGAAGCATAATCTGATGATCAGCAGCAACTTCCATTACTTTGGAAAGTATCGCTATTAAGGCAGTAGTTTGAGGGAAAGAGAGATCAAGGAGAAATTTACTGTACTTATTACTGATGGTGTATTATCTCAAAGAGCTGCAGAAACTCTCTATTACTCTGCTGGTGCTTTGCAGCTTTCATTTTAAAAAGATTGCTTGGGCACAAACTGTATGGTAGCACCGTTGGTACTGACAGGCTGAAGGGCCTGGTTGCTTGACATTCATTGTGTTGAAGCCTCATGAGAGTTGTGTCAATAATTGGACTCGAGCAAGTTTGAATGTATAGCGATGAGACAGTAAAGCTGTTTCCAAACAGCGTTTGACTGCAAAATATTCTCACTAACGACACAAATATATACAACTCACTTACCATTGGGGCTTGTAATTGGAGTGTTGTGCATCACTTGGCTGGTTATTTTGAGAGTTTTTTTTTGCTGCATTTAATTACATGGTGTCAGCAAATGTGCAGTAGCAAGATGTTCCATTAACACATCCTGGTAAACATGGTTTAGAGTTTGCTGTTAATAACACAATCCAAGCTTGTGTTATAGCAGCAGTAACAGCCTCTAACTAGTTCTGCTTGTTGCAAATCTTCACCACAGAACACAGTAAATATTTTTGTAGTATTAGATTAAAGAAAATCTCTTAACCTCTGTAAAGTTTGTTTTCTTTGTTGAGTTTCTCCCCATCTCCCGTTCTGAGGACATTGAATCCTGGTTAGGGAGGGGATAATTATCCAGGAGTTGTACTTCTAATTGCTATGTGGACGTTGGATGATGATAGAATTGGGCTTGGCTGTGTGTCTCCCTGTGGTTAGATGGCCTGCCAACACTGGCTTTCAGGTGCATAGCAGAATATAGTCTGATGCGTGTGGAACCACATCCCAAAATTGACAACAAAAGAGTGGGAACCGAAACAGATGAGTGGACAGCTATGTGGCTTACACTTGTATTCTTTGATGACTCGTGAACAGGAATGGGGTGGTTATTGGCCAGTCCCGCTTTGCTTGGTCAGTTATTCACTGTTCTGCGGAAGCCCTAATCCAGCAGTCCTTTGATTCTGGGATGTGAACATTGGCTTAAAGTATTTCCATTTGTTAATTTTGAAACTTGAGTGTGGCATTGAGATTAATACATTATAGCACAACTGGACATGTACATAGATAGCAAAAGGAGCTCATTCTTTAGGAAGTGGGCTCAAGCTTTGCATGGAAGAAATGTTTTTTCATATTCTAAAAGGGGAAAAAATAAAAGCATTAATCTTGTGAGGCAAGTTGCCCATTATTAAGCCAACAAGTTGACTATTATATTATTGGGCTTCAACCAAGACAGTCGAGATTTATCGGAGCTGGGGGAAAAAAATAGAATTTCCTTTTTCTTGTATGTTGCTTTTGGGAGTCAAAACAGTATGATACAGAATATTTGTCCTAAGACCTACCCACCACATTTTCTACAGAGCTTTTACTTGTACAAATGTTTTTGCATATAACCAAGGAAATGACTGAATCGGCAAAGGGAAAGTTCTGTATTGACCGTTTTTTGAACCTGTATGTTCAGTCTTTTCTGTAAGAATAGTTGTCCTCCACTCACTGCATACTATTGTATGTTCTATTTGGAAAAACTTGTGCAAGTTAATTAAACTACAGAACTAAGTAATAATCTGATGTGCATGTGTGAGAGATCGAGATCTGACTGATATTACGAACTTGCAGTTGAATAGTGCGCTAAACTAACCTGGGGAAGGGACTGAACTGTAGTACTTGGACTGCCTGATGACCTCCCTACTTCACATATTTTGCACATTCATAGCTGCAGTTCTTGCATGGCCACCTGCAATACACCCACACTGGGATATTGTTCTACAAATTAAATAATGCTCTGTTTATACTTCTTATGCTTTTCAATGGTTGGACAGAGGTCAAAGCAGCAGGTAAGATATGTTTCATTCCACTGAAAAGAAATGTCGGCCATTATATGCAGCTTTCCAAACTGAAGATTGTTCTATGAAGCTGTTAATTGAAAGCACTACATTATATGGTTGATCCATTAAAAAAAATACATTTCTAGAAATTTCCACAAAAATAATCAATATTTTACAGAATAACTTGTGAAGCGATACCTTTTGACTAAGTTTGTAATATATTTTGGTGGATTGTTTGTGTTGCAAAATCCTTAAACCGTATTGACCATTTGTATGGTTTTGATCTAAAGATGCTGAGAAATGTCTGTCTTTCGGTGTGTATTGGCTTAATGTAAATGTAACATTTGGTTGCTAAGGTACAACTCCTGTTTGTCATATGGGAGGTAATACAACACTCATTTGAAAACTGCTGAACTGGAACTTGAATGATTGTTTGCCGCACAGTCGAGTTAAATTACAGTCTTATTATTAAGGAACACAAAACCAGCTCTATACCCCACTTTGTGAATGACCAGTATGTTTAAGGAATGTTTGTACAATTCACTGGAAAATTCATCTTCAGCCACATTGTACTTGGTGATTTTATTAACGGATTTCTGTTGGATTGTGAGTTGAAAATCTAACCGTGTTTGTCACAAGTGAATTCCATCAAAAAGATTAAACTGGTAATTTAAATGACCTTTTACATTTAGTGGAAGAAAAATATAGCCAGGACTGAGTGTAAACATGCCGGGTTTTTAATGACGATGGGTTAGAAAATATTAGTTAGAAAGTTAGTTAGAAAGTATGTGTATTCTATTTAATTTTCTGATCGCATACAAAAGCTTTAACAAATTGCATTGAGTTCCATGTTCAGATATTGCTTGTACTTTATAAAAATATAATTGAATTGCATTATTTAACATGCACCCCTTTTTAAAAAAAACCCCCACAATATAACACTTTATCACGTTAATTTAAATTACAGGGAATGTTATGTAGGCAAACCTGGCAGCTATTTTGAAGATAGCAAATTCCAACAAACAGTGAGATGAATAACAAAATAATTTTGTGGTGGTGGTTGAGGGAGGAATGTTGGCCAGGACACTGGGAGAACTCCCTGCTCTTAACCTCCACCTGAACCACTGGAATGGGCAGACAGGGCCTTGGTTTAATGCCTCATCCAAAGAATGGTACCTCTGACAATGCAACATTCCCTCAGTACTGCACTGGAGTGTGAGCTCAAGTCCTGGAGTGGGATTTGAACCAATAATCTTCTGACTCGGGCAAGGACACAGCCAACTAACCAAAAATGGCATTATGGAGATACCGCCACCATACAACAACTTTCATTTATATAGCGCCTTTTAATGTAGTAAAATGTAGAAGCAAAAGAAAAGGTTACAGTGTAGACTGAAAACTAGGTTTGTTCGTGATAAACCGTCGGAAGTGTTGTAGTTGAGCAACTGACTTGACGCAATTTTCGTACTGGTAAAACCATGCAACTGAATATTATGGAACACATGGTGAACAATCCCTGTTTAAACAAAATGGAAACCTTATTTGGTGTAAGATTTGATATCTTTCCATTCACTATTACACTTTAGCTATTAAAGAATTAATACAGCATTAGCATTTTTTAAAAACTTATTTTGTTTCCTACTGTTTATTTGGAAAAAAAAATTGAGCTGGTGTATAGGTTTTAGAGTTGTGAAACAATAGCTACCATGTAATGTGCAGGCAAATTTTGCTTGGGTCCATTTTACTAACTATAAAGACATTTGAATGAAAAGGAAAACATTTGCAGGGCTATAGGGAAAGAGCAGGGACATGGGACTAATTGGATAGCTCTACCAAAGATACGATGGGCCGAATGGCCTCCTTCCGTGCTGTATCATTCTATGGTTCTATGACCGATGCGTAAGGCTGCTGATCTGATCGATGGTTTTCATAGGAAAATGGAACAAATTGCAGAATTCAGTCCTCGTGTAAAAGTCGTGGAATCCATGGAATAATAGCAGAATTTGACATCAGTCACCGTAAATCAGTGCCCCTGCAGATGAGACATGATCATGTTTAGTGAACTTACTGTAGTTTGCCTTTAGTTACAGATTGCAAATTGAATTTGAGAAACTGATCAACTTCTGTTTTGCTTCTTTACGTAGTCTTTATTACTAAATTATTGTTTTTATGTGACCTGCAAACTACTCTCTGAGGAAAATGGTAACTGCGGGAAGAAAGAAATGTACATTTTTTTCACTGATGTTTCTTTGGCTTAATGAATGGTTTTATTTTCAAAGATCCAAGAAAGCACTCGTGGCCCAAAAGCAGGGGGAGCTACTGCCATTTTGTGCTATATAAGGAAAACAAAGACACAATGGATGCTATTAATGTGTTGTCTAAATTTCTGAGGTATGTTGAGTTGACTGTTATTACATAGCTTTCATTTAAAGCAGACGTTTCTACATATTACTGAACATTTTGCAGTTCTACTTTCAGTATGTATAAATTAAAGTAGATTAAATACATAACAGTATTCGGGTCTAGCAGGGTTACAGGGTGGGGGGATAATTGGAGTAAGTGAAGGAGGAATGGGATGGGGGGGAGAGGAGACTTGGAGTCTAGAATGGAGGCAGAGGAAGGGGGAGGAGAGGAGGATGAGGAATGAAAATGGGTGGGTGGGGAAGGTTGGGAGTGGGAAGGGCAGGAGAATGGGTCAGGGGAGACAGGGAAATAACCTCTGCAGCAGTAAATATAATGAGGGGATGGCGTGGGAGGCAGGCAAAAACAATACATTTGGTCTTGACTCCCTGTATGCAATACCATGGGCGATTAACGTCTCTGTGTGTGTGTGTGTGTGTGTGTGTGTGTGTGTGTGTGTGTGTACCGTTGATCTGCCTTGGCATTGCACACATGGAGGAGGGTGGGTGGGCGTCAAGACCAAATGTCGTTCTCGGGTGAAGAAAGGCTAGAAGCCTGTGTGTAATTAAAACAGCACGCAAATGTATTTCAGTCCGCATTTTAGAGTCATGCATTCTGTCCTTATTTTTATATTTCCATTATAAATTCCTATGCCCATATTTATAATGGAAACTAACCGTGTGAACTTATCACGCTGCAATTATACCCCCGGACAGTGGTGGCACTCCATATTTTATCTCGGCTTCAGATTATAGGGAGAGAACTATATACAGTTCGCTGACAGTTACTCATCATTACTTGACACCTGCAGCAAATCTGAGAGTAAACCGATTTCTATTTTAAATAGTCACCTGAAAGGTTCATTTTTAAAACCGCAAAAAAGTTTTAAGCTTTGAGGGGAATATTTATAACCCTCTTGGTATATTCACTGCTACTGTGTGGGTTGCAAGGCTGGCTGTGTGTGTGACAGGCAAGATGTGGCACCCTTGACATTGACAATCATATTGCCATCTACAGGCATAACCGGTACTACAGGTAATATAATGAGCTTGCTTACAGTGGAAAGGCTACCATGAAAGTTTTCAATACAACATGTGGCCCGCATGCAATTTTTTAATATATGTACGTATGTATGCAACTTCAGTATTTGATTACATAAGCTTAAAAAATCTGCTGATCTATCACCAGGTTCTTAATTAGCAATTTATTTTTCCTGGGAGAACCAATAAGCCTCTCAATGATTTGCACAGCAGTGAAGCTATAGTTAGTGGAATAATTTGTGACTATTTACTCCATGCCCTTGCTGCCTTATCTTTATGGGTCATTGCCTAAATTGATTTCTAGCTCTAACAGCAGAACTGCATACTTGGAGTTGTAAGCATGATTCCAGAATCATTTCATATAAGTTGTGAACTAGTCCTTTCACATGCTTTGTTGGGTCTCAGTTCTGTGGTATTTAAAGCAATCTCAAGCCTCAAATATTGGTTAGAAGCAAGCCCAGGTTGCTAATATCCTTCTTTGCCTGGAAACATGGAGACATTTTCAGTCGATCCATATCTATTTTGATCCAGAGTTATGCATTTACAAAGCTGAACACCTTTTTTTCCAATACAATATAACCATTTAAATTTTTGTGCTTCCGTACCTTAAATATGTTTTTCTTTTGTGTTTCTGCAGAGTGAAACCAAACATATTTTCATACATGGGGACCAAAGATAAAAGGGCTATAACAGTACAAGAAATTGCAGTTGTAAAGTAAGTATTGTCAGACAAGTAGTGTGTAGTTATTAGGCTGTTGGACCAAAACCTTTCTGGTCACTTTGATTATTTATTTTCTTCGACATTTTTCACCCTTTCTGCGTTGCTGCGGGTAATAGATTGACTTTGTTTGGCAGAAACCATGGTTTCAAGTAGAACGTACAAGTTGTAGGCCAGTCCAACAACATAGCCAACTGGTTATGTGCTTGCAATGGACTGTTTCTCCCAAACCTTAAAGTAGATTGCTCTTGTTGCAAGCCAGTAATAACTTCGGGGGCTCCTCCATGATATGGTTATACTTTCCTGCAGACATTGCAGTTTAATTAGACTGTAACCTTTGAGACATTTTAATGTATGACTCTTTAAATTGCCAGGGCTCTATGCATTGGGCCATTTTGCTGGCTTCTTCAGTGATGTTTTAGTCCTGTTAAAGAGGGGGGGCGGGGGGATCTTCACTGTGACTGAGTAGCACAGCCATTGATAAAAAGGTGTTAACCGTACATACATCAGTATTAAGCAGCTTGCATTGTAGTTTTAAAGATATATTGGTGGGTCATTAGCCAAGGGAGCAGAGTGCTTCATTCAGGGGTCCAGTTGAAAATTGGTGAACTCTACCTAGTGAAAGCTTGTCAATTATAAATGTTTGTTGAGATCCAAATTTGTAACCTTTCTTTCTGAATGTTTTCAATATTAATATAATTTCAAGTGATATGGGAATCTCGAGTTTTGTATCCTGACCTTGTGTTTTGGGAGGAATAGGCTGACAAGAATGATCTAATTTCCCATGTCATACAAATGCTATATGCTTGATTTTTTTTTACAGAATCACAGCACAGAGGCTTTCTCATCTGAACAAATGTTTAATGAACTTCAAGCTAGGGAATTTCAGTTACAAAAAATATCCCCTGAAGTTGGGCGAATTGCAAGGAAATCATTTTATGGTTGTTCTGAGGTAAGATTATTAAGGAAATATAAGAAAAATCTATTAGAACTGTAATGGTAAATCAGTGTTCATTGGACTCTTGAAGAAATTAGCTATATTTCATGGAAGTCTTTCCCATTCCAAATGTTGAGCAGGATAATAGTTAATCTGTTAACGATTCCGTCACTTTGTAGTCCCTCTGCTGTCACATTTTCTTCAGACAGGGAAGTAAGATGATCTGGCTGTGAATTTCTCCATGATTGCTGTGCAAATTAGCATCATCAAGCAGCAGTAAACTTACATAGGAACATGGGAAAGCACAGGAATGGAAAATACTACAATCCAGCTGACTGGTCCCAGAAATTAATGTTCCACAATCATCCACTTCCTCAAATGTTTCTCCAATTCTTCCTTAAAAAAAATTCCAAAGTAGTTGCCCCCCTGGGCAGTCTCTTCCACGCATTCATTACCCTCTGTGTAAAGTAGTTGGTTATTACGCACCTTCACTCTTCTAAGCTTGTGTAAGTGTCTCTGATTCTAGAATTTGTGACAGCCTTGAACATATCTGGATTCAATTTATATTTTCCCTTAAGGATCCTGAATAATATCTTCCCCCTTCAGAGTAAATTATCCCAGGCTTTTCAGCCTTGTCTCATAGCTAGACATCAGTTTGGTTTCACTTTTCTGTACCAATTCTGATCTGGATATCCTTGCTGTCTAGTATGGTGACCAGAATTGTACACCGTGCTCCAAGTGTAGCCATACCTGTGCCTTGTACAAACTCATTATCAGCTTCTGGAATTTTGCTTCATCTGTTTAGCCTTCCTTACTACTGCTGCACGCTGCACTATTAGTTTAAGTGAGCAATTCATCATTACCATTCTCCTATGTTGTGTCCTGTAGCCAAGCACCATTTACTTTGTATTCCCACTTTTTATTTCCCTTCCCTAGTCTTATTACATTTATCCACATTAAATGCCATTTGACACACACCAACCCATCCAGAGCGCTTCATATTTGGTTAGCTTTTCCACTATTATTTGACTTATCCCACCCTAGTGGTATGTATTTGTTCTATACTCTGTATAGTATCTCTAAAAATGTTTGTTCCCTTTTAATAGTGCCAATTCCAATTTCTTTAGCCCATCTCTTTAAAATCTGCCATTGTAAAGCCTAACCCTAAACTCCACCATATTGTGCTCACTGTTGGTAAGATGTTCTGACTCTTACCTGCTCTACCATCTCCTGGCTCTTGCTTAACTCTAGATTCAATAGCTCCCCCATTCACATTGCTTCCTTGCCTAGTTGCTCCATGAAATGGTCCAATATTGTGTCCAGAATCATGTTTTCACTTTTGCTGCTTGTCCCACTTTGATCACCATCTGTTGGAACATTGGCTTATAGGGTTATCTGGAGCTGAGTTCCCAATGAGTTCCCAGGTACCATCAATAAAGCAGACCAGATGGTTAATCATTAGTGGCCCCCTATAGTACAAGTATTGCCTGGTAACTCATTATTGAGCCTGCTGTTGTCCAGTGCATCATCTTGGAGCCAACTTGACCCCACAGAGAACCTTTTCTCTTCCCCCCCCCCCGCCCCCCACCAGCTCTGTTTAAACAACACACAACTGCTAAGTGGAGAGCAGGTCCCATGACCTCTTCCTGAGCAGTATGGTGAGCACATATTTTATGATGAATTGTGTTGAATACATTCCTAATATCCTTCTGATCGCACTATGGACACATACCATGCCCTATTAAATAATGGTTCCACTAGTACTTTAGAAGCTATTGCTTGCACCTCTGTAATCCAGTTGTGGTAGGCACTGAGCCCTGGATATAAGAGCACGTGTTCACTTGTGCGACTTCCAGGCAACCTTTTTTTAAGGCGGCTGTTGTCTCAAAACTTTGAGTTCCCATAGCACTTGTTGACAGGTTTGCTTCATTGTAGTGACAGAGTCCAAGTCATGTGCTATGCCAGCTGCCTTGATGTTCTAGATGTCTAAGTTCAATGAATAGTTAACTTCTCACCAGCTGATGCGAGGCTGGCTTCCCCCTTCTGCATGCTAAGTGTAGACTGGAGAGCTCCCTCCGTGTGGCTGTTTCCTCTTTGTCAAATCCACCTCAGATCTTAGTCCTGAATCTCTCGTATGTATTGCCCCTGAGAGCTTTGTACCTCAATGGAGAAAACTCAGTGAATTTGGTTTAAGTTATGATGGAAAGTGAAATCTACAGTCAAGATAAAGAAACTGATTACTAATAGAATGTATGGATATTGGCAGCTTTTAACATGCCAATCTTTCTTTAATAAAGGCTATCTATAGGAACAGTTTTTGATGGGAATTGTTCAGTTAAAACCTCACTAACTTCTTTTGACTTACAACTAATAAATACTACTGCCCTTGAGGCAAGAAACAAAACTATCAAATTGGAAGTCTGTCTTAACTGCAAATATAATATGTTTCATTGTTCAAGGTTTGCCTGTAGGAATGGTTGCTTGTCCCACACTTGCATATTTACAAAGGCGTCTCAAAAGCCTGAAAACTGAACTTTATCAGTGAGGGGTGGGAGAGGCACAGTCAGCATTAGACTTTGTTTATTTGGCAGCACAAACAACTGATTTAGTGTAGTGAGTTGTAAAAAAAAACCCAGCTAAAAGGGCAAAGTGAAGCATTAGGATCTGTTTAGAACTGGTATGTTTTGGTTTTAGCATGATGTAACTCTTCTGTGCAAAATTAGATCTTTGTAACTAGACGTGGACAACTTCATTGGTTATACTGATTTTATTTGCATTTTATTAGGAATATCACTGGATCAAATGAGCAGGTAGAGCAAGCGATGACTTCACTCAGGGACATTGGATTTATTAACTACTATGGAATGCAGAGATTTGGAACAACAGCAGTTCCTACTTACCAAGTAGGAAAGTAAGTTATATCTTCCTTTTCTTAATTACTGTAGAAACTGGGCAGTAAAGCACACTGCTCTGAAAAATAGTAAAGGCTAATTAAGAATAGCTGCTTCAGGATAAATTCTTCAGGACTGCCAAAGTTATTTATCTGAAAAGTGGTGGTGGAAGGAGGAGGAGAGAGAGATCGAGAGTCATTGTTTATACATTTCAGGTGGTACTTTCGCAGTTCCCAGTGAAAATCAAAATGATACACCAAACCCCACAAGCTGAATCCCTGTCATATGCTGTAAGTGAACACACTTTTGACAACTGAAGCTAATTCACCTCACAACATGGAAACAAGAGCTTACATTTATATAGCAATTCTATGTCCTCAGGACATCCCAAAGTGCTTCACACCCAATGAAGTACTTTTGGTGTGTAGCCAGAGTTGTAGATAAAAGCTGCAGCCAATATGTGTTCAGCAAGGTCCCACAAAGCGCAGTGAGATAAATGACCAGATAATTTATCTTAGTGGCGTTGATTGAGGGATAAAAGTTGGTAAGGACACCAAGAGAATAGTTTTTGGGGGGATTTTTTTTACGTCCAACTGAACAGGTAGATGGGGGCCTGATAATGCAGCACTCGCTTCAGTGCAGTATTGAAGGATCAGCCTAGATTATGTGCTCAAGTCTCTGGTGGGGTGCTTGAACCCATGACATTCTGACTCGGAGGTGAGAATGCTACCACTGAGCCAAGTCTGATCCTGAATCTTCCTACAAAGGTAAATCTTTCATAAAGCAGCTGCTAATCTTGTTTTCACTAAAAGACCTATAATATTGCAGCAGTGTATTACTGGATTTAGTTTACAAACTTTTGACTTGTTATTGATGAAGGGTTAAACCAAGCAACATTGAATATTAACGTTACTATGTTCATTTTATAATAATGGTGGTATTGCTGCCAAAAAAATTGTTGACCTTTGAATGGAATTTAATTTGGTCCTGGAATGTTAGATGTATTTCAAATCATCATATTGGAAAGGCAAACATGCCGGTTTAAACAAGGGTTTTGCTTGTTTCTGCCTATATAATATATAATCTGTTCATTGCCAGTTTCCCAGCATTGAATTCTGGGCTGGGAAGCCTGCACTTTAGTTTTCAGAAACTCACTGCACTGACTGTAGTTGGCAAATACATTATAAGTGCAATGAGTGCTCAGAAAACAAAACTGCTGTTTTCCCAGCTCAGTGCTCACCGAGTACTGAATTGTGCAGCCTAAATTTTGAAAGCTCAACTGAGGTAGCCTGCAACCATGTTGGTAAAGGAAATGTAAGATGAGAGGTAAAGTTAGCAAGAAAATTTGATGCTTCCTTTCTGTAGGTCCCTTTTTCTCTTAAAGCACCATTGCCCCATATCCTGTTTTCCAAACCATCTCTCTTTGTTAATTTTTCTTGTCCCATGCTGCATAAACAACAGTTGCCCCAATCACCTCACAATTCAAGCCAGCTGGTACTGTGGCTGGCCTCCTGCCACACCGTATCAACCCATTGATTCATGGCCCTCCTGTTCTTCAGTGGCCTTGGCTGCGCTGCAGTTCTACCCAGCCAGCACCAGGCCATGTGGCTGCCCGACACCCCAGACTTCCAAAAGCTGTCTGTCTATGATCATGATGATGAAATCCGCAGTCTCACTGTACTAGTGCTGCCTTGCCACTCAATAGTCTAATCTAGTTCTCCAAGAGAGCCACCGGCTGCCCTTTCACCAGTCACCTCAGCCTCAATTAAATGCAACCAATGACCTGCTTCGCATCTTGAAAGCTGCCACAGGACTTAAAACCTGGCAAGCATATCTCCTTTATAATCTTCCCTTGCTTGCCACACCACCTCCATCTATTTCTCCCTCCTCATCCTCTACCTTCCCTTCACCCCCTCTTCTGCTTCCTCCAATTCCTCCCTTGCAGAGATCAAACAGCACAATCACCTTCCAGGATGAGGATTTACTGTTGACCTCCTCGGACATTTTACAAGTCACACTGCTATTCCACTTCTCTGACCAGTCCTGACAAAAGGCTGCCACTCCCTTCTCGCTCTCTCTCGCACAGACAATGACAACATCGACAGAAAAAATGTTGTTCTTTCTGGAATTTGTGCAGTTCTACAGTGGTATCCAACTTCAGCCAAAACTTTGATCTCCAGTATGTGATAAACAACAGTGGCGCAGAAATTCCTGTCAAAATAACGGCGAGGCTAATGGTGCTCACCATTATTTATGTGCAAATTCCACAGCAACTTCAGGTGAGGGCAGATGCACGATTATACGCGGAAAACCAAAAGTTGCTGTCTCAGATGTGCCGCTTCACCGTTAGCTTTGCGAAAACGGCATCTCGCTGCCTGGTTCCCCATTCAGATGCATTGATCAGTGTGAAGATCCTGTACTTGCATGGCAGATGTGAACTAAATTCAATACAGAAAGTTAGGGCTTGTCCATATCAAACTAAGTACCCTTTTAACGACATGATTATTTACTGCCAGTCAACCTTGCTGGCACTGGAATTTAACTATTTTAAGTGTGGAATCTCATTTCTTCAGGTTTTACTTGTTGGAGATTTTAAAATTCAAAATTAATTTTTTTAAAACTTTTTCTTTGTCTTTTTTTTCCCTCTCTCTTAATCCAGTCTTTCTCGCCCTCTTTATTTCTCTTTCTATACCTGATTTGACATTGAATTCATCATTCTAACTTCCTTGCTTTGTTCATTTCACAATTCTTCAATCTGATTGGTTAAGGAGATGCACAGTTGCTTGACCTGTTCACTCAGATCCCAGATGCCCTGTAGAGGGCGTCGCGCCATTTCCACCTCTCACTTCCACCAACTAGCAGGGCAAAAGATCATCAACATTAAACGGGCCAAGGGTAGTCTAACTAACAGCGGGTGCCGTTTGTTGGCCTGCCACAGCAATTTTTGAGCCAATATTCCTGAACTTGTTCCTGCAAAGGAAGCACAGGATTCTAGGAGCTCCTGTTCCTCATGCAAATGGTCCAACAGTTTCAATTTGTAAACTTCAATTGTGGCTGCATAATTTGCCTGGATACTTGAGTATCCAGCAGCGTTTTTAAAGGGTTTTTTTCCTGTTGCTGATAATCTGGTTTCTCTAAAAGCCACATTAAAACACTAAATTCCTTTTAAATAGTCTCTGCAGCTAAGTAACAACTCAACTATTTTGTGGGAACCACTGCAGTAAGCTGGCTGAATTCTATGTGGGTCTCTTCACAAACATTAATAAATGTATTTCTTGTTCTCTTCGCGTTCTTATCCTATGGACAGCTCAAGTGTCTCAACTGTGATGGTTTTGAAAAAAACAGATAGCACGGTGATCCAAATTAGTATAAATTTATGACTCTTGATACAGAATCCAATTGGTGAAATTTGGCTTCCACCAGTGAGCTTATATATGGGTTATATGTATGAAAGCCTTTCAGTTTCCATGTGGTCACCGTAACTCCACAGGGTTGTAAATGGCTGCAGCTTCTCTGCAGTGTTTTTGTTAATTCGGGACCTTGTGTGCTGTAGTCTTTTGAATTAAGCTTCCCATTACATTAGGAGAGCACTGATGGTAACATCAATCATTATTATTGATCCGACTGTGCTTAAGGCATTACTGTGTGAGAAGAGGGGGGAAAAACTAATTTAAATGTTTGAATTCCACCAAAATACATGTGTTCATTCAAAATATTTTGTTCTGTTTCTTTTACATTTGCAATTATTTTCTGGCAGATGACGACCTGTTGCTGTGTTTTATTGGACATGTGTTTTGATTGTCATAACTGGTTATATTGTTTAGAGCAATTCTGCATAACAAATGGAGTGAAGTAATGGATCTAATCCTAAAGCCTCGGCCTGGAGGTAGGAATTGCTACACCTGTCTATGCATATCTGATATTGCCAAATATGAATGTCTATCCGGAAGATTTGTTGCATTTTCTTGGAAAAGTTGAGAAATGTTTTGTACCATTTCTATCTTGCCTCCAGCAGAGAGAGGTTATATGGTGAAATGCAGAGAAGAATGGGCTAAAACCAAGGACCCTCAGGCTGCATTGAAAAAGCTTCCTGTGAAAAGGTGTGTAGAAGGACAGTTGCTGCGAGGCCTGGCAAAATATGGAATGAAGAACATTGTATCAGCGTTTGGTATGGTAAGTTTCAGCTCCTACATGCTTGAGTGGAGCGTAAAGGCTGGCATGGTCTGGTTGGGCCCAGTGGCCTGTTTCTGTGCTGTATATCCTGTGCAATTCTCGTCGCCCAAAGGATCCTTTTGCTATGTTTTAATAGGGTTGATAGAGTTGATTTTTATCCAGGTTCTGAAGGAATAGTTATGCTCTATTGTGTTCTTAATGTCATTGTTGAAAGGCACTTGCAGTAAAACTATCTTAATGAATAATTCAGCACTGTAAACTTTAAGAGGTTGCATATATTCATAAATAACCTTGGACATCAATTTAAAATGAATCTAATTCATAGCTTGGAGGAAAATCTTTTTTTGTCGTTTGAAATTCTTTTGGATTTCTTTTTTTTAGGTGCTGGATGCATATGATTTGAAAAATCCACTTGGATTAAGCTCTTCCTTTATTTTCAGATTCCAAGAAATAATCGATTGATGTACATTCACAGTTATCAGAGCTACGTGTGGAATAAACTAGTGAGCAAAAGGATTGAAGAATATGGACTTAAAGTCGTGCCTGGGGATTTGGTACTGAAAGGAGGTAAATGGAATATTCCTTTTGTGTTGCACCTGTACTACAACCCACCAAACTCAGACCTGTACCTGTATCATATACACAGCTAGAAACCAAGAGTAATGCTACTGACTGCACCTTGCACTGAGAGGTTAGTGATGGAAATGCTCTGTGTGCAAACAATCTTGGATGCATGCACAGAGTTCCACCTAATCAGGCAGCTAATTGTTCTTATGAGAGTGCTGGCAGAGTATCGGCTTCTTCCTTGCTTTAGGACAAGCTAAACCACGTTGGTGGGAAACTGGAGTTACATATAGGCCACATCAGGTAAGGAGGGCGGGTTTCCTTCCCTCAAAGGACATTGGTGAAGCAATTTATGAAATTATTCCCAACTGTGCCAACCTGGTCACTTTTAAAATGCAGCTTCCACAAGCTTGATTTATACTAAACATAGAAACATAGAAGATAGGAGCAGGAGTAGGCCATTCGGCCCCTCGAGCCTGCTCCGCCATTCAATGAGATCATGGCTGATCATCCAAATTCAGTAGCCTGTCCCTGCTTTCTCCCCATATCCCTTGATCCCTTTAGCCTTAAGAAATATATCTTACTCCTTGAATATATTTAATGAATTGGCCTCAATTGCCTTGTGTGGTAGAGAATTCCACAGGTTCACCACTCTCTGGGTGAAGAAATTCCTCCTCATCTCTGTCCTAAATGGCTTTAGACTGTGACCCCTGGTTCTGGACTCCCCCGCCATCGGGAACATCCTTCCTGCATCTAGTCTCTCTAGTCCTGTTAGAATTTTATAAGTTTCAATGAGATCCCCTCTCATTCATCTAAACTCCAGCGATTATAAGCCCAATCGACCCAATCTCTCCTTATACGTCATTCCTGCCATCCCAGGTATCAGCCTGGTGAAGCTTCGCTGCACTCACTCCATGGCAAGAACGTCCTTCCTCAGATAAGGCGACCAAAACTGCACACAATACTGAAGGTGTGGTCTCACCAAGGCCCTGTACAACTGCAGCAAGACATCCTTGTTCCTGTACTCGAATCCTCTCGCTACGAAGGCCAACATACCATTTGCCTTCTTAACCGCCTGCTGCACCTGCATGCTTACCATCAGCGACTGGTGCACAAGGACACCCAGGTCCCGTTGCACTTCCCCTTCTCCCAATCTATTGCCGTTCAGATAATAATCTGCCTTCCTGTTTTTGCCACCAAAGTGGATAACCTCGCATTTATCCACATTATACTGCATCTGCCCAATCACCCAACCTGTCCAAATCATACTGGAGTTTCTCGACATCCTCCTCACAGCACAGACGCACACCCAGCTTTGTGTCGTCTGCAAACTTGGAGATATTACATCTAGTTCCCTCGTCTAGATCATTAATATATATTGTGAATAGCTGGGGTCCTAGCACTGATCCCTGCGGTACCCCACTAGTCACTGCCTGCCACTCGGAAAACGACCCGTTTATTCCAACTCTTTGCTTCCTGTCTGCCAGCCAGTTCTCCATCCAAGTCAGTACCTTGCCCCCAATCCCATGTGCTTTAACTTTACACGCTAATCTCTTATGCGGGACCTTATCGAAAGCCTTCTGAAAGTCCAAATACACCACATCCATTGGTTCTCCCTTATCTATTCTACCAGTTACATCCTCAAAAAATTCCAGTAGATTAGTCAAGCATGATTTACCTTTTGTAAATCCATGTTGACTTTGTCCGATCCTGTCACTGTTTTCCAAGTGCTCTGCTATTGCATCTTTTATAATGGACTCTAGCACTTTCCCCACTACCGATGTCAGGCTTACCGGTCTATACTTCCCCGTTTTCTCTCTACCACCTTTTTTGAACAGTGGGGTAACATTAGCTACCCTCCAATCCATGGGAACTGTTCCCAAATTCTATAGATTCTGGAAGATGACCAGCAATGCATCTACTATTTCTAGGGCCACTTCTTTAAGTACCCTAGGATGTAGATTATCAGGCCCTGGGGATTTATCAGCTTTCAATCCCGTCAATTTCCTTAACACCATTTCCCTACAAATACTGATTTCATTCAGTTCCTCCCTCTTATTAGACCCTATGTTCCCCGACATCTCTGGGAGGTTATTTGTGTCCTCCTTTGTGAAGACAGAACCAAAGTATGTATTTAATTGGTCTGCCATTTCTTTGTTTCCCCATTATAAATTCCCCTGATTCTGACTGCAAGGGACCTACGCTTGACTTCACCAATCTTTTTCTCTTCACATATCTATAGAAGCTTTTACAGTCAGTTTTTATGTTCCCTGCAAGCTTACTCTCATATTCTATTTTCCCCCTCTTAATTAATCCCTTTGTCCTCCTTTGCTGAATCCTAAACTGCTCCCAATCCTCCGGTTTGCTGCTTTTTCTGGCCAATTTATATGTCCTCTCCTTGAATCTTATTCTATCCCTAATTTCCCTTGTTAGCCACGGTTGAGTCACCTCTTTTTTGTTTTATTTTTATGCCAAACAGGGATGAACAAATTCTGTCGTTCATCCATGCGATCTTTAAATGTTTGCCATTGCCTATCCACCGTCAACCCTTTAAGTAACATTCTCCAATCCATCCTACCTAACTCGCGTCTCATACCATCGTAGTTTCCTTTATTTAAATTCAGGACCCTAGTCTCTGAGTCAACTACTTCACTCTCCATCTTAATGAAGAATTCGATCATATTATGATCGCTCCGCCCCAAGGGGCCTCGCACAACAAGATTGCTAATTAATCCTTTCTCATTACATAATACCCAGTCTAAGATGGCCTGGTCTCTGGTTGGTTCCTCGACATATTGGTCCAGGAAACCATCCCGTATACACTCCAGGAATTCCTCCTCCACAGTATTGTTACTAATTTGGTTAGCCCAATCTATATGTAGATTAAAGTCACCCATGATAACTGCTGTGCCCTTATTGCACGCTTCTCTAATTTCCCGTTTAATGCCATCCCCAACCTCGGCATTACTGTTTGGGGGTCTGTATACAACTCCCACTAATGTTTTCTGCCCCATTGTATTTCTCAGCTCTACCCATACAGATTCCACATCATCAGAGCTAATATCGTTCCTTACTATTGTGTTAATCTCTTTAACCAGCAAGGCTACCCCACCTCCTTTTCCTTTTTGCCTGTCTTTCTTGAATGTTGAATACCTCTGGATGCTGAGTTCCCAGCCTTGGTCACCCTGGAGCCATGTTTCTGTAATCCCAATCATATCATATCCATTTACATCTATTTGCACAGCTAATTCATCCACCTTATTATGAATGCTCCTCACATTAAGACACAAAGCCTTCAGGCTTGTTTTTTTAACACTCTTAGAACTATTATTTACTGTGGCCATGTTTGATTTAAACCCTTGACTTCTCTGCCTGCCACTTTTGCTTTTCTCCTTCCTGTCTTTTGCTTCTATCCTTGTTTCCCATTCCTCTGTCTCCCTGCACAGGTTCCCAACCCCCTGCCATTTTAGTTTAAACCCTCCCCAACAGCACTAGCAAACACTCCCCCTAGGACATCGGTCCCGGTGCTGCCGAGGTGCAAACCGTCCAGTTTGTACTGGTCCCACCTCCCCCAGAACCGGTTCCAATGTCCCAGGAATTTGAATCCCTCCCCCTTGCACCATTCCTCTAACCACTTATTCATCTGAAATATCCTTCTACTTCTACTCTGACTAGCACGTGGCACTGGTAGCAATCCTGAGATTACTACCTTTGAGGTCCTATTTTTAAATTTACCTCCTAACTCCCTATATTCAGCTTTTAGGACCTCGTCCCGGTTTTTACCTATATCGTTGGTACCTATATGCACCACGACAACTGGCTGCTCACCCTCCCCCTCCAGAATGCTCTGCAGCCGCTCCAAGACATCCTTGACCCTTGCACCAGGGAGGCAACATACCATCCTGGAGTCTCGTTTGCGGCCACAGAAACGCCTATCCCCCTACAATAGAATCCCCTATTACTATAGCTCTCCCACTCTTTTCCCTCCTGTCCTGTGCAGCAGAACCACCCACGGTGCCAGGAAGTTGGCTGCTGCTGCCTTCCCCCGATAAGCCACCCCCCCCAACAATATCCAAAGCGGTATATCTGTTTGAGAGGGGGATGGCCACAGGGGACCCCTGCACTACCTGCCTGTGCCTACTACTCTGCCTGGCGGTCACCCATTCCCTTCCTGCCTGTGCAGCCTTTACTTGCGGTGTGACCAACTCCCTAAATGTGCTTTCCATGACGTCCTCAGCATCGCGAATGCTCCAGTATGTATCCATTCGCAGCTCCAGCGCCGCAATGTGGTCTGCCAGTAGCTACAGCTGGATACACTTCTCGCACACATGGTCGTCAGAGACACAAAGTGTCCCTGATTTCCCACATAGTGCAGGAGAAGCATACCATGGCACCAAGCTGTCCTGCCATGACTTACCCTTCAGTTAATTTAAATTAACTTAAATCAAATCAATACCACCAATTACACTACAAGTAAATGATACACTCAAGGGCCCTTGGTTACTAGCACTAGAAACTAACCACAAAAAAATTAAGACCGTCTAAACTTTATAAACTATGAACTTTCACTGTCAAACTATAGAGTAGTCTAAATACTCCCTGGCCGTACTCACCCAATCAGCTGCTCCCTCCTGCCCGCGTCACGTTTTGAATCATGACGTGGCTCTGGAACGCCGCCGCTGGTCTGCGAGATTGTTAAGAAAGCCCGCGAAAGTGAGTTTAAATACTCACTGGGTCTCCGGTCTCGCTGCTCCCGACACCAGCCTCTGCAAAGAAAGCCTGCGAAAGTGAGTTTAAATACTCACTGGGTCTCCGGCCTCACTGCTCCCGACACCAGCCTCTGCAAAGAAAGCCCGCGAAAAAAACATCAATGTGAACATGGGCACATAAGTGTAAGCTAAAATTTTTGGGTGTGTTGTTTGGTTTACAGAATTATCTAGATCATGCTTTAACTCAGGAATCAATGTTTAATATCCAAGAGATTAAAAGCTGCTTGTTTTATTGATTTTCAGTAACAGCAGTTCCAATTGAGGAATCTGAAGTAGAGAAACATAATCTACATGATGTAGTGATGCCCTTGCCTGGATTTGATGTTCTCTATCCAAAACATAAAAGTAAGTTATTAGGAAGTGTTTCATCCATTTATGTACATTTGCATCTCATGTCAAACATGTTGAGATGAGAGAAAAAGCTGTATTTGGGGTAAACCCAGTGATGCAATGTGTTGATGTACTCAGGTCCACAAACTAGAGTACAGGCTGTAGCTTTATTACGTTAAGTTTCTGATCTCGACTGGGACATTTAGGGAGAATTATTCCCTAAAGAATTAAGCCAAAATACCTTCATGACCATTCTTAATTTTGTGACATAACTATTATTTGAGAAACTAGTCAGAATGATGCCAGTCCAGAGTCTGTCATCTTGACACATCTGTTCTCTCGTGCTGTAAGTACAGGCAGATGGACTTTGTGTACTTGAGGTCTACCCACACTCAATCACTACTGCAATTCACTGATGGTTTACCACCACATTTGTATTCCCAGCATCAATGCAGCCCAAAAGATACTTTTTGGGACGATCTTAAGAATTCATCACATTTTATGTGTATGTGAGATAGTATGACTACTGGAAGTCTCTATTGTAAGCATGAACAGAAAGATATGCACAGTGAGGTAATGAGTCCTTTATGGCCTCAACAAAATGTGAAGTACTTGGTTGCTGTAAAGCTCTGGGCAGTATCTAAAGTGGTGCTTTATTTGTGGATTTTAGTAAAAATGTTCTTGTAATGTGGATGATGCTGATGGGGCGACACTTACTGCCCATTCCCTACTTACTCTGAGAATGTATTGATGGCCTTTCTTCTTGAACCTCTGCAGTCCTTGTGGTGATGGTGCTTCCACAATGGCGTTTAGGTAGGGAATTGCAGGAATTTTACATACCACGATTAATGATTGCTGATTTATATATGCAAGTCTGGATGGTGCATGACTTGGAGGTGATGGTGTTGCTGCTCTTGTCCTTGGTGGTTAAGGTGACCATGCTGTGAAGCTGTCGAATGAAGTAAGCTTGATGAGCTACTACAGTCTGGCCTGTAGTGCTAGTGGTAGCTTGTATATATTGCAGCCACAGCCTGCCAGTAGCAGATGGTACAGACTGCAGTTCAGAGAGCAGGTGGTAAATAGTATATATTGCAGCTATAGAGTGCTGGTGTCAAATGGTATATACTGATGTGTCCTTGGTAGATGCTATACACTACAGATGTAGTATGTTGGTGGGATCCTAAAAGCCAAAGAAAACCAATCTTTGAGTAGATTTCTCTTTGCACAGGGACGGTTTCTTTGACGCAGTGGATTTCAAATTTATTCAATGTTCTTGCAGCAAGAGTTTAGTATTGCTCTGTTTTCTACTGTTGTATTTTGATGCAGCATAATTCAGTGTCTTGTACAGAAATGAAAAAAATTCATCTTCTAAAGGTGCACTAAATAACGTTTTACTGTGATTTATAGTTCCAGAACACTTTTGTGCTGCCATCGTTCTGTAAAATAGTTACTGGTGTTTAAGTAATATTATGGGACATTTATGTAGTAGAGAAATGGTACATTTCTAATAGTTATGTTTGTGTCTGTGTATATGTATATTTTAAGTTGGCAAAGCCTATGAAGAAATGATGGCTGCAGATGACTTGGATATAAATAACATGAGACACAAAATTCGAGATTATTCGTTATCAGGAGCATACAGGAAGATCATTATTCGCCCTCAGAATGTCACCTGGTGAGTATTAAAGTTTGAATAGGTTTTATTAAAAAAAACTGCACCAACGCTGAATTTGGATTAGTTGTCTTTGTGTTCAGTAATTGTGTTTGAGATGAACAATGTTGATATTCCTTCCTATACTAAACAAAATTAGTCACTTGAGCATTTTGACTTTGTACATTTTTGTATTTACGCGCAGATCTCCTGTGGCTTTTCTCATGGTAAATCAGAAGATGGGGTGATGGGGGCAATATTACAGGAAGCAAATGTGCCACCTATAGGAAATATTTGCTACATACAGGAAACTTTGTGATATCCGGCACCGACGGGACCGAGCTGTTGCCGTCCCATCAAAACTGCCGGACAAACCAGCGCTAATGTTAAAACATACGGAAGCTTTTGAGCTCCGTATCTCGCAACAAACCCTGTTGCTTCGAAACAGTCGGCCGTAGCTTGCAAGCGTCTCTGTAGCTAAGCAACAGCTTTAGCTGGACCTTGCAGAGCCTGACTGGTGGAAAAAAAAGCAACGAAAAGAAAAAAAACTTACTGAACCGACTCCTGAATTTTGCTGGTGGCTCGAGCATTCCGGACAGTTAACCTCCGGATAAACCAAAGTTTCCTGTACAAGACTTTAAATGTACTATTCCAGATCTCCTATGGCTATGTAAATGATGTCCCTGTGACCTGGTTTGTGGCTAACTTTTTACATTTAAAGAGCCAGAAAGAGAAACTGATTCTCACAAAGAGCTTCTGCCATTGAATTAGCATATTTTAGGTCACTTTTATGTTCAGGAATACCATTGTGCCGATAGCCCAAGAGCCACACGCCTGCCATCGGTGCCATTTTAAGGGAAAAGATCCTTCTATGTCGCAACCTGTTTCACAATTTCCCAGGGTCTGGGACCTTCAGGCAACTTTGAAGTAGTGCCTCTCCTAGTTACAGTGGAACCGCTCCTGGGCGTTCCACATAATTCATGTCACTGAAGTGCCTCAGCAGGGAAGTAAGATTCAATTTGAGGCTCTCCCTGTAGCAGGAATATTGATATTTTCAAATAAATACATTTAAAACACTTGCAACATAGCCTAGGCATTGAATTTGCGCTGCGCAAAAATCTTTTTTCCCACAATTTTCCTAGATTCAGTTTTGTGCTTCAGTTTTTCGGTGATCATTAATAATTTCCTTTCCCTGCGCAATATGGACCACAGAATTATTTCCTATAATTCATATCTGACTCACTGCTGGATTACACTTCCAGTGCTCTCTGCCACACCTAGCTGCAGTTCTCCTCTCCTGGATATCATTATTTCTCCTCCCAATTATTTTTCTTTCCAGTTTCTGCCACTGCTCTTATGTGCTGCATGCACAGCTGCTTTGGCTGTCCAATCAGCAACAGCAGCTGCTGATCGTGCTTGCACCAGTTCAGCAGGGAAAGGAAGCTGTACCATTGTCAATTTGAATACTGAGAGTCACACTTCATAAACAGAGTATTCACAGATTTGAGTTTATGATAGAAAATGTAACTGTCTGCAAGCGAGGTAGAGGTGCTCTTTTAAGGTTTAAGGTTTGAATTGATGTATATTTAAAGTGCACGTCAGCTTGGTTATTTATGAGCTTTTGCAGATTCTGTTGGATGCCAAGTCGAGCATTGTTCTCAATCCATCACTGCTGTCTCTCATTGAAGAGCTTACATACTTGCATATGTACATTTAGAGCACTTGTATAAAGTGCAAGGGTTTAAGGTTAGATGTTAGGACTTGGGAGGTATTTCTTTTCAGAGTAATCATCCTCTAGAACAGATTACCAAAGCATATAGAGAGTATGGATTCCCTGCAACTCTTCACAAGTTCCTGAAAGAGGAGGACATTTCCAGTTAGAAGATAAGTTGCAGGCTGGCTGGGATTAGAAGAATTTATGGGTTACCACAGTCTCCCGAAGCTTTGCTTGATTGCTGTAGGAGGTTGAAGAGGAATTTTCCAGAATTTTTCTAAAAATTGACCACTGGTTTTCTGTTCTTGCCTTTCCCAGGAGAGATTGCATGAGTAGGAGGTGGGGAAATGATGCACAAGGCTGGGGCGTGATGGACCAAATAGTCTTTTCCCATGTTTTTTTTTGAATGTTCATATGATGCCTCAAACTGCAAAATGATTGTCCTGTTATGCTGGTAAGTTAAGTATTTCCTTGCCTTCAGATTACTGAATTTTTTTTTGTTGGGGATCTCATTCGCAGGGGGATTCTAGTGTATGATGATAACAAAATTCCATTGGTTCACACTGATGTGGAAAAGCTGGAAGGAACATCTTTACCTGAATCCTCTAAAGGTAGGGAAAACATTTGACCTGGGAATGAACCTTGAGGATGTTGAATTGATACTAAATTAACTAATTTGCAATCCATTCTCTAACATTGAAAGCCCGAATATCATGTTTTTTTCTGCCAAGTTTCATTCCTCTTCACTAAAGGTCTTTCCTCTTAGCTGGTTTACACTTCTATGGTACAGGCTGAATTGCTCAATTGGCCATTCTTCATGTATGATCCTAGACAGTGAGTGTTGTTGGGCTATTCAACATCAAAGCTCAATCCAATCCTGTCCTTATTCAATATCCACAAGCTTGGGTGTCACTTGATCGCAATCAGAATGTGAACCCTGACCTGTTTTCCTCCCCAACCTGTGAGGCACCATGGCCAACTTTAGTATAGCAACTGGCTGAGATCAGAGCTGGGATCTTGGTCTGTGTGCCTCAACTATACAATGCCTTAACCAGCTGATCCATTACAGAAGCACATTTTAATATAACTAAAGTCTGCTCATGTCCTATATCATCGCACTTTTTTTGTCACAGGACCTGTTGGTTTCTACCCAAGAGTATTAAAAGAAATAGGTGAGGTAATTGCAGATGTGTTGGTCATAATTTTCCAAAGCTTTCTTGAATTGTGCCATTGGATTAGAAAATTGCAAATGTCACTCCATTATTTAAGAAGCAAGAGAAAATCCAGAAATCTGTCAGTTTAACATCAGTTATGGGGGAAGTTACTGGAATCTATCCTCAGAGACAGAATGACGAAGCACTTGGACAAGTAAGAGTTGATCAGAGAGTTAGCATGGCTTTATGAAGGGTAGGTCATATCTGACTAATCTAATTAAATGTTTTGCGGTAACTAGTAAAGTTGATGGGGTGTGTCTATGGATGTTGTCTAAATGGACTTCCAGAAGGCATTTGATAAGGCTGTGCACAAGAGATTACCAGCAAAAGTGAGCACACACGGAATTGGAGGTAACCGTGTGACCAGGGTTTGTTCTCTGGCAGGATGTGACAAATGGTTTTCCTAGGGATCTGTACTGGGGCCTCATCTTTTTGCTGTATATATCAATTACTTAGATAAAGGAATAGAGAGCTGCTGCAGTACTTTTCTAACTGTTGTCTGCTGTTGCAAACTTCAGCCTCTGTCCTGGAAAACTGCCGCCCCGTCTCCAACCTCCCTTTCCTCTCCAAAATCCTTGAACATGCTGTCTCCTCCCAAATCCATGCCCATCTTTCCCGCAACTCCATATTTGAACCCCTCCAATCAGGTTTCCGCCCCTGCCACAGCACTGAAACGGCCCTCATCAAAGTCACAAATTACATCCTATGTGACTGTGATTGTGGTAAACTATGCCTCCTCATCCTTCTCAACCTGTCTGCAGCCTTTGACACTGTTGACCACACCATCCTTCTCCAATGCCTCTCCTCTGTTGTCTAGCTGGGTGGAACTGCCCTCACCTGGTTCTATTCCTATTTATCCAGTCATACCAGAGAATCACCTCCAAATGGCTTCTCTTCCCACCCCAGCACTGTTACTTCTGGAGTTCCCTAAGGATCCCTCCTATTTCTCATGTACATGCTGCCACTTGGTGACATCATCCGAAATCACAATCTCAGGTTCCACATGTACGCTGATCTACCTCGCCACCACTGCCTCTGATTTGGCACGCTGCTTGTCTGACATCCAGTATTCGATGATCAAAAATTTCCTCCAACTAAATATTGGGAAGACTGAAGTCATTGTCTTTGGTCCCTACCACAAACTCCCTTCCCTAGCCACCGACACCAATGCTCTCCCTGGACCATCTGAGGCTGAATCAAACCGTTTGCAACCTTGGCATCCTATTTGACCCTGAGCTGAGCTTCCGACCTCGTATCCTCTCCGTCACCAAGACCGCCTACTTCCACCTCTGTAACATCACCCGTCTCCGCCCCTGCCTCAGCTCATCTGCTGCTGAAACCCTCACCCATGCCTTTGTTACCTCTAGACTCAACTATTCCAATTCTCTCCAGGCCAGCCTCTTAGCTTACACCCTCCGTAAACTTGAGCTCATCCAAATCTCTCTTGCCCATATCCTAACGCACACCAAGTCCCGTTCACCCATCCCCCCTGTGCTCGCTGGCCGACATTGGCTCCCAGTCTGGCAACGCCTCGATTTTAAAATTCTCATCCTTGTTTTCAAATCTTTCATAGCTTAGTCCCTTCCTAGCTCTGTCGCCTCCTTCAGCCCTACAACTCTCCAAGAACTCTACGCTCCTCCAATTCTGGCCTTTTGCACATCCCCGATTTTCATTGCTCCGCCATTGCCGGTCATGCCTTCAGCTGCCTAGGCACTAAGCTCTGGAATTCTCTGCCTCTCTACTTCTCTCTCCTCCTTTTAACATGCTCCTTAAAATCTACCTCTTTGACCAAGCTTTTGGTCGTCTGTCCTAATATCTCCTCCTGTGGCTCGGTGTCAAATTATGTTTGATAACGCTGCTATATAAATGCACGTCGTTGTTACTGTGCAGCCAGTATGTTTAAAATATAGACGCTCTGCATCTCTAACATTTCAATATCTGCAAGATGGTGACTATTTCTTATGTTCTTATTTTGGTCATACGCCCTTTCGTGGTACCTAATGTCAAATGACTGGCCGAAAAGGCCGCGAATTAAAAAATGTTTTAATGTTAATACCCTGCAAGTGTATTTGAAGTCTCTACTGCATTGGCACCAGCTGGACATTAAAAAAAACACCATGTTTTTCTCCAGGTTGGTGAAAACCTCTCCAAGTGAAGTGCCCCTTATCTCAGCCCTTCAACTGTAGCTTCCATTTGCAGCTTTAGAATATGCAGGGAGAGAAAGAATCATTTTCTCTGGGTTATGTCTTCAAAAAAGCTCTAAAATGACTCTTTACAAAATGACTAGTAACACCACCTTCCTCTTGCAAAATACAATGAAAGCACATCAGTGCTTTGGTGGTTCGGTGAACATTTCTGATAACCACCAGTTCAGCTGATAAATGGCTGCTATCTCTACATTTTTCAGAAATTTAATCTTGCAGTTATTTCTTATTACAGATGGTAAATATAAAGCCCTGAAAATGGAATTTTCACTTCCTCCCTCCACTTATGCTACTATGGCTATTCGAGAGGTGCTCAAAATGGACACGAGCATCAAAAATCAAACTCGGCTGAACACGGTCTGGTTGCGATAACCTGATAAATGTTCTGAGAAGCTTTAGAAAAGTGGAATGTGGCGTGTTTTAAATGTCTATATTGTTTTGTAACAGCTACTGAAATGTTCAAGCAAAATATTACTTTTATTTTCATTCATATGAGCAAAAGAAATCTTTTAGGATTGTTTTATCAATGGAGGGTCGATTTTATTTTTCAGATGTTTGTAAATCTTAATGATGACTTTAAAGCGCAATATGACAACATTGATCAATAAACATATCTTTGGTATTATACATACAGCTTGCTTGTTTCCTTGCATTTTATTTTGTTTTTTGCAGTGGCAATTAAATTTTCTGTAGCAGCATGAAAATCAGCAGCTTTGGACATGGTGTAAGAAAAGGATCTTCAAGTCATGTGAAGTCTGGAACTTGAACTGCAAAAAGCGTATCTGAGAAAAGAGAAAACAATTTTGGGATATTCTGGCAGCCTGCTAACTAGTCTCATCCAACAGTTTGCTACAGCTGGCCACTGAGAGTTTGTGTAAGACTGGCCCAGATGACCAGTTTGTGGAATTTCTCTTCCAGTCTTACCATGGGCAACTCCCAGCCTCCATACACCCCAATCCATTTTAAGAATTGTGGATTTGTAGGGCAGCAAGGCAGCACACTGCTGATTGTGTGTTTTAGCTTTTTGATATATATTACTGACCTAGACTTGGACATACAGAGCATAATTTCAAAGTTTTCAGGTGACGTGAAACTCAGAAATGTAAACAGTGAGAAGGATAGTAACCGACTTCGGGAGGACATAGATAGACTGGTGAAATGGGAAGGCACGTGGCAGATGAAATTTAACGCAGAGAAATGTGAAGTGATTCATTTTAGTAGGAAGAATGAGAAGAGGCAAAATAAACTAACTGGCACAATTTTAAAGGGGGTGCAGGAGCAGAGAGACCCAGGGGTGTACGTACACAAGTCTTTGAAGGTGGCAGGACAAGTTGAGAAGGCTGTTAAAAAGGCCTTTGGGATCCTTGGCTTTATAAATAGAAACATAGAGTACAAAAACAAGGAAGTTATGCTAAACCTTTATAAAACACTGGTGAGACCCCAGCTGCATATTGTGGCTAGTTCTGGGCACCACACTTTAGAAAGAATGTCAAGGTCTTGCAAAGGATGCAGAGGAGATTTCCTAGAACGGTACCAGGAATGTGGGATTTCAGTTATGTGGCGAGATTGGAGAAGCTGGGATTGTTCTCTTGAGAGCAGAGAAGGTTAAGGGGAGATTCGATGGAGGTGTTCAAATGCATGAAGGGTTTTGATAAGAGTAAATAAGGGGAAACTGTCCAGTGACAAGGGTCGGTAACCAGAGGACACAGATTTAAGGTATTTGGCAAAAGAACCAGAGGCGAGATGAGGGAAAATAAAAGCTTACGCAGCGAGCTGTTATGATCTGGGATGCACTGCCTGAAAAGGTGGTGAAAGCAGCTTCAATAGTAACTTCAAAAGGGAATTGGATAAATACCTGAAGAGGTGAATTTTGCAGGGCTATGGGGAAAGAGTGGGGGAGTGGGACTAATTCTTTCAAAGAGCCGGCTCGGGTACAATGGGCTGAATGCCCGCCTCCTGTGCTGTATCATTCTAAGATTCCAGTATAGTGCTCTTCATTCTGAACGATAGGCGGTAACTGAAATTGTGATTACATCATAGAATGGTTTCCCATAAATGCCAACTGAACCTGTATGCAGTAGTATGGAACTTTTCAACTGTAAGTTAAATATTGTCCTGAAATAGACAGACTCCAGCAATACAAGGTTTAAAGAAAAATTACTAAAGTGAAGCTGGGAGAAAGTGTAAAGATCAGTGAGGAGTATTTTTGTTTAAATAGATGTATACATGCTGCAGTTCACCCTTCCTGAATGGCAGCAGATATGGAGAAATGTGTATGAGGCATCTTGAAGTGCCAGTTGCAATTCAATATAATGTGTTACAAAGAGCATATCTGATGCCCAACAGGCTTTTAAAAAATGAGCTGTTTCTGGAGGGAGAGCCCTAATTCACGATGCACTGTGCTAAAATGTTTCTTGGGTGCAGTACTGGGTTCTCTCTGGTGGAATTAGGGAAAATAATGCCCTTGAGGGAGAGATCTGTATAGTTGGATTACAGGAACATGCAAAAAAGACAGACAAAAAGTTACCAGCTGGTGCATTAAGTGTGCTGTATTCAGTCGTGTTGCAGCTATACAACACGACTTCCAATGCTTCCCGCCCAGCAGCAGTCATGCAATCTTTTAACAGAGACGAAAAAGCAGATATAAAAATCCTTAGGTCAATTCAGGGGGAAAAGAATTCTGGGAAATTCCTCTCTGACCCCGAAGGTGATCAAAAAAGAGTTCCGGGAGATAACAATCACCACGAGGTTTATCACCTAACATCAACCTACCTTTTGTACTTGCTGATATCAGTTTCCTCCAGGAACCTAGCCAGCTTCCTTTTGAACGTTTTCAGTGAATCTGCACAAGCTGGCAACTTATTTCAAAGATCAATGAGCCGCTGGGATAAGAGACATCTAACCTAGTTCTATGCATATGTAATTTAAACGCATGTCCCCTTGTTCTCCCTAACTTATCTAATTCAAATAATCTGTCCAAATGTACACGTCAAGCCCCTTTATCATGTTAAGTTAAAAAGTCCCAGCTCCCTAAGCCTATTGTGAGAACTAAGGGTCTTTAAACTAGGTATTAATCTCGTGACCCTTCTCTGAACCTTTTCTAGGGCCTCTATTTCCCACCACGTGAGGGGACCACAGCTGGATATAGTATTCTAGATGGAGCCTAACCAAGATTTACAAGATCACTGTTACGCTCTTTATACTGGATTGTACAAGCTATACATCTTAATACTCTATTTGCTTTCGTTATAGCCTTTCAGCACTGGTGATTCCTTGCTGCTGCAGTGATCTTAAAAATGCTGGCAAAGATTTTAGATTCAAAGATAGACTGGTGGCTAAAAGGCTGTTTTTTGTTTGGGTGGAATTAAATATTCAATCAGTAGAGCCCAATAGACAATGCACTTTTAGATAATATGAATCTGCAGAGGCTGGTGTGTAATGCAGTAGTATCAGATTTTGAAGGCAATTTGGAAGAGTAGGAAGCACCATAGGAACGATAGCAAAATACTGCGGATGCTGGAAATCCGAAAGAACAACAGAAAATGCTGGAAAAACTCAACAGGCCAGGCAACATCCATGGAGAGAGAAATAGAGTCAACGTTTCGGGTCGAAACCCTTCTACAGCACCATAGGAATGTGGAGGTGATGGGAGAACTTGGGGACAGGGTGGCAGAGTTATAGATAATCGTACATCGCTGGGGTTTAATGTTTGTGCCACTGACATTCAAATTAAAAAGGGAGGCGAGTGAAATTGAAATAAAATCAGAAAATATACCAGGTCATTGAGCATCCGTTAAGAGAAAAGACAACATTTTAGTGTATATCCTTCAAACTAATAAGCATTTTAGTAAAGTTGGGAGCAAAGAGAAACAAGATACTCCAATTATAGAGCATTAATAAGAACATAACATAAGAAATAGGAGCAGGAGTAGGCCAATCGGCCCCTCGAGCCTGCTCCGCCATTCAATAAGATCATGGCTGATCTGATCCTAACCGCCAATCCACTAACAGAATTAGACACACGAAATAGGAGCAGGATCAGGCTACACGGCCCCTGGGCCCGCTCCGCTACCCACAGGGCCATGACCGATCCGAACCTAGACTCATGTCCAAATTTCTGCCCGCTCCCCGGAACCCTTAATTCCCTTTACTTCTAGGAAACTGTCTTTTCTGTTTTAAATTTATGTAATGATGTAGCTTCTACAGCTTTTTGGGGCAGCATATTCCATGAATCTACCACCCTCTGAGTGAAGTAGTTTCTCCTCATCTCAGTTTTGAAAGAGCAGCCCCTTATTCTAGGACTATGCCCCCTAGTTCTAGTTTCACCCATCATCGGGAACATCTTCCCCGCATCCACCCGATCCAACCCCTTCACAATCTTATATGTTTCAATAAGATTGCCTCTCATTCTTCTGAACTCCAATGAGTAGAGTCCCAATCTACTCAACCTCTCCTCATAGGTCCATCCCCTCATCCCCGGGATTAACCGAGTGAACCTTCTTTGTACTGACTCGAGAGCAAGTATGTCCTTTCTTAAGTATGGACACCAAAACTGTACGCAGTATTCCAAGTGCGGTCTCACCAATACCTTGTACAACTGAAGCAATACCTCCCTATTTTTATATTCTATCCCCCTAGCAATGAAAGCCAACATTCCATTGGCCTTCTTAATCACTTGCTGCACCTGCATACTAACCTTTTGAGTTTCGTGCACCAGGACCCCCAGATCCCTTTGTACTTCAGTACTTTCCAGTTTCTTGCCATTAAGATAATAACTTGCTCTACGATTTTTCCTGCCAAAGTGCATAACCTCACACTTTCCAGTATTGTATTCCATCTGCCAAATCTCTGCCCACTTACTTAGCTTGTCGATGTCCCCTTGCAGGTTTTTTATGTCCTCCTCACTCACTACTTTCCCTCCCATCTTAGTATCATCTGCAAACTTTGATATGTTACACTCGGTCCCCTCCTCCAAATCGTTAATATAGATTGTAAAGAGTTGGGGACCCAGCACTGACCCCTGCGGAACACCACTAGTTACTGATTGCCAGTCTGAGAATGAACCATTTATCCCAACTCTCTGCCTCCTGTTAGATAGCCAATCCTCTATCCATGCCAGAATATTACCCCCAATCCCGTGATTTTTTATCTTAAGCAATAATCTTTTGTGTGGCACCTTGTCAAATGCCTTTTGGAAGTCTAAATACACTACATCCACTGGTTCCCCTTTATCCACCCTATACGTTACTTCCTCAAAGAACTCCAGCAAATTTGTCAAACATGACTTCCCCTTCATAAAACCATGCTGACTTTGTCCTATTAAATTATGATTATCCAAATGTCCTGTTACTGTCTCCTTAATAATGGACTCCAAAATTTTACCTACCACAGATGTTAGCCTTCTGTCTACTGCCCTTTTTAAATAAGGGTGTTACATTAGCAGTTTTCCAGTCTGCCGGGACCTTTGCTGAGTCCAGGGAGTTTTGGAAAATTATTACCAATGCATCCACAATCCCTACCGCCACTTCCCTCAAGACCCTAGGATGTAAGCCATCAGGTCCAGGTGATTTATTCGCTTTGAGTCCCATTATTTTACCGAGTACCACTTCCTGAGTGATTTTGATCGTGTTTAGCTCCTCCCCCCCCCTTTAACCCTCTGTTTGTCCAGTGTTGGGATATTCTTAGTGTCTTCTACTGTAAAGACTAATGTAAAATATTCATTCAGTGTTTTTGCCATCTCCATATTTCCCACCATTAATTTCCCGGTCTCATCCTCTAAGGGACCAACATTTACTTTAGCCACCCTTTTTCTTTTTATATAACTATAAAAACTCTGACTATCTGTTTTTATATTTTTTGCTAATTTACTTTCATAATCTATCTTCCCTTTCTTAATCAATCTTTTTGTTATTTTTTGCTGTCTTTTAAAGTTTCCCCAATCCTCTATCCTCCCACTAGATTTGGCTACCTTATATGCCCTTGTTTTTAGTCGAATACTATCCTTAATTTCTTTACTTAGCCACGGATGGCTGTCTTTTCTTTTACACCCTTTTCTTCTCAGTGGAATATATATTTTTTGGAAGTTGTAAAATAACTCCTTAAATGTACACCACTGATCATGTATCGTCTTACCCTTTAATCTATTTTCCCAATCCACTCTACTCAATTCCGCTCTCATACCTTCATAGTCTCCTTTATTCAAGCTTAGCACGCTTGTTTGAGATCCAACCTTCTCACCCTCTAATTGAATATGGAATTCAACCATGTTATGGTCACTCATTCCAAGGGGATCCTTTACTAGGACATTTTTAATTAATCCCGTCTCGTTACACAGGACCAGATCTAAGGTTGCTTGCCCCCTGGTCGGTTCAGTTACATACTGCTCAAGAAACCCATCCCTAATACACTCAATGAACTCATCCTCAAGGCAGCCCTGCCCAATTTGATTTGTCCAATTAATATGATAGTTAAAATCCCCCATAATTATAGATGTTCCCTTATTACAAGCCTCAACTATTTCCTGATTGATACTCCGTCCAACAGAGTTGCCACTGTTCGGAGGCCTATAGACTACGCCCACTAGTGTTTTTTTCCCCTTATTATTCCTTACCTCCACCCAAACTGTTTCATTATCCTGATCTTTTGACCCAATATCATTTATCTGTATTACAGTGATTCCTTCCTTTATTAACATAGCCACCCCACCTCCCCTTCCTTCCTGCCTGTCCTTCCTGATCGTTAAATAACCTGGTATGTTTAATTCCCAGGCATTGTCACCCTGCAGCCATGTTTCTGTAATGGCCACAAGATCATACCCATATGTAGTTATTTGTGCCATTAACTCGTCTATTTTGTTACGAATGCTACGTGCATTCAGATAGAGAACTTTCAAAGGTGTTTTGTGACACTTAGTTCCTGCTTTTGCCCTTTTTATTACTTTACCTTTTACTCCATACCTTCTGCCCCTTCCTGACACGCTCTGGTTTTTAATTTCCCCAGTGCTACCTAAGTCTATGGCCTTCTCTGTTGTCATTTTTATTATTTGCTCTCTAGGAACCTCCCCCCCACTAGTTAGTTTAAAGCTCTCTCTACAGCCCTAGTTATATGATCCGCCAGGACTCTAGTCCCAGCACTGGCCAAGTGAAGCCCGTCCCAACGGAACAGCTCCCTCCTGCCCCAGTACTGGTGCCAGTGTCCCAGGAAGCAAATGATTGAATGGCCTGCAGACTGCTTAATTGAAAACTTTGTTCATGTAACAGATCATTAGTTGGTAATGGAAAGACATTAAAAGAACAAAAGAAGTTTAAAAAATATGGCTGAAGCCCACACAAACAAAAAGGCAAGAAACTGAGTTAAAGTGGAGGAAAACGACAAAAGCTGAAAATACAGGCAATCTGAGGTGACAACACAAAATTGACGGAAAAAGGAATAAGCAGCCAATACTAGGGGTGCAGGCCTTCTCGATCTGCCTGGCCGGAGGTGTAAATTCAGTTGTTAATGGGTAATGGAGTGATCTATTGAAGTTTCAGGGAAAATTTCCTCTTCTGTTTAAAGTAAGTTTATATATGTTTGTATCATTGCTACAAGTCAATGAAGAGTTGTTGAAAAAATGAAGAAATTGTTTTCATTCATCAGCTCGGTGAATGTAAGAAATCAATAAATTTAAAGATTATGATCTGACCGACCTGTGACAACAGTCTGATGCTGCTTCAGCAAAGAACTGGATATAATTGCATGTGAATTAGCTCTAAAGTTGTTTAATTGCTGGAGGAGTATGCCAAAATATATGCATTTAATTCCCTTGAGAATCGATTGTTTGGACACTCAACGCTAGATCTGTTCCAAAATATTGATCAAGGGTGAGTAAAAGTACTCCATCATTGTAAACTTATGAATTTTTAGTAATGTCAAAAGGCCTGTCCCTTTTCAATGGGTCAACCCCACATTTTCAACATATCCTTGATCCAATCTTTAAGTGTATGTTATTGATAAACTTATTTATACTGCTCTCTGCAGTTGCTTTCCCAAATAACATCCCTATTTTTTAACTTTTGTATCTTGGTATTTGAATCCTTTGCTATTTTGACAGTTTGTCTGAATCAACTTCATTAGTTCCCTTCATTATCTTAAAAATTCCCATTTGATCACCTCAAAGTCTCCTCTTACCCTTTCCTCAAAACTTAGGTTCTGATACCCAGAATCCTCCTTATTGGTTACCTCTGAAGTAAGATGGAGACTAATATCTTAATAGTCCATGTGTTGAAATACCACTGTTATCTCGGGCATCATATGTTGCCCGAGAATTAATTAACATGGGGGAAGATCATCTGTTTATATTTAAAAAATACTAAATGCAGATACACAAATCACAAAAAGTAGCGATGCAAATTAATAAGGCCATAAAAAAGCAAACAAAGCACTGGATTTCATTTCTAGAGAGATGGAATTGAAAAGCAACTTGTATAGAATCTTGGTTAGCCCACACTTGGGAGTACTGTGAACAGTTCCGGTCTCCATGTTGCAAAAAGGATATAGAGGCACTGGATAAGGTGCAAAAAAGATTTACTGGGATGATACCAGAACTGAGAGGCTATACCTATCTGGAAGTATTGAACTGGCTGGGGCTCTTTTCTCTAGAAAAGAGAAGACTGCCGAGTGACCCGATAGTGGTCTTTAAGATTATGAAAGGGTTTGATAGGGTAAATGTAGAGAAGATGTTTCCACTTGCGGGGGGTTTGAAGGTACAGTATAAGAAAGGACTTCCATTTACAAGGAACAAGGAACATAGGACATTTCAGGAATAGAAAAAGCCCTTTGGAATATCAACCCCTCACTTTAATAAGTCAACTCTATCCACATTTTCACCATCTCACTTTTTTTTAAATATTCATTGATGGGATGTGGGCGTCGCTGGCTGGCTAGGCCTGCATTTAGTGCCCATCCCTAATTGCCCTTGAGAAGATGGTGGTGAGCCGCCTTCTTGAACCGCTGCAGTCCATATGGTGTAGGTACACCCACAATGCTGTCCCATCTCTCCAGGAACATCAATTGTCCCAAGCTTATATTTATACTATTTCCTTCCATGATCTTCTAATTTATTCCATATAGCGATTGCCCTTAGTGTGAATAGTGAATTCCCTATTTACTCCAAATTTTAAAGTTGTATATCCCCAATTTAGGATTGACATCTGTATGATCTTGGACAGCACGGTCTGGTTATTGTCTACAGTGTGTATATTTCTAGAAAGTAAACCAGACACCAGTTTTTTTTTGTTTACATAAAGACTCACCTTTGTAGCTTATGAGGTGGAGGCATTGGTTCTTTAAGGCTCTTAAAGTTTTCAATAGATTTTAAGCAGTAGCAAAGCAAACTCCATAACTCAAATTGATGACATCTAGCCCTCTCTCTGGTTTTGTATTTGACAAAAGGTAGCAATCAAGCTTCTAATTACAACAACTTGCATTTATATAGCGTCTTTAATGCAAAACGTTCCAAGGCGTTTCACAGGAGCGTTATCAAACAAAATTTGACACCAAGTCACATAATGAGATGTTAGGACAGGTGACCAAAAACTTGGTCAAAGAGGTAGGTTTTAAGGAGTATCTTAAAAGAAGGAGAGGCAGAGAAGTTTAGGGAGAGAATTGCAGAGCTTAGGGTCTAGGCTGCTGAAGGCACGGCCACCAATGGTGGAGCGATGAAAATTGGGGATGCACAAGAGGCCAGAATTGGAGGAGCGCAGAGATCTTTGAGGGTTTGGTCAGTATGAACAATTTGGATGAACTTAATCAATCCTTTTCAACTAATTATCAAAAAAAGGAAGTCTCTAAATATTTGTGTTCAGTAATTTATTTTTTCAAAATGTATATATATCAACAGAAAATAAATTGTTTTACATAGCAAACATTTCATGAAATTCTTGCTCTTGCAGCGTGTTTATTTCCTTGGAGGTTGGTAACATTATTGAATCAATTCACTGGAAAATCTTGATATTTTTACTGAAGGTACAGGGCAGCCTGCATTCAATTTGCATTGGACATGGAGGTTCACAGTAACTAAGGCATTCTGGGACTTGTAGTTTGTAATCATATACATTATATTGTTGTTTTTCATTATTACACATAAATTTAAGGACATGATTTAATTATTACAGTTGGATTAGAATGTGAATTTTGAGGTCCTAAGGATTACAGACAGCAGTGCCTGATACCTGAACTGTTGCTGTAATAATTATAAAAGACCCATGTTACGATCGGAGAACTATTGGTTGGGTTTATGATATTACACTGACACAAACCCATTAAAACAGATGGAGAAGTGTTTACATTCAACAGTCACATCAAAATAGGTGCCATTTATAAATGGAAACAAAGGATGTGTGGGGTGGGCAGATATAGACTTCAATGTAGGGGGCATGATTAAGAAGTTTGCAAATGATACAAAAATTGGGCATGTGGTTGAGAGTGAGGAAGAAAGCTGTAGACTGCAGGAAGATATCAATGGACTGGTCAGGTGGCAAATGGAATTCAATCTGGAGAGGTGTGAGGTAATGCATTTGGGGAGGGCTAACAAGGCAAGAGAATACATAATAAATGGTAGGATACTGAGAAGTGTAGAGGAACAGAGGGACCATGGAGTGCAAGTCCACAGAGTATCCCTGAAGGTAGCAGGACAGGTAGATAAGGTGGTTAAGAAGGCACACTAGATACTTTCCTTTATTAGTCGCGGTATAGAATATAAGAGTAGGGAGGTTATGCTTGAATTGTATAAAACACGAGTTAGGCCACAGCTCGATTACTGCATTCAGTTCTGGTCACCACATTACAGGAAAAATGTGATTGCACTAAGGAGGGTACAGTGGAGATTTATGAGGATGTTGCCAGGACTGGAGAACTTTAGCTATGAGGAAAGATTGGATAGGCTGGGATTGATTTCTTTGGAGTAGGGGAGGCTTAATTGAGGTGTATAAAATTATGAGGCGCCTAGATAGAGTGGATATGAAGAACTATTTCCCTTAGCAGAGAGGTCAATAACCAGGGGGCATAGATTTAAAGTAATTTATAGGATTAGAGGGAAGTTGATAAATGTTTCACCCAGAGGGTGGCGGGGGTCTGGAACCCACTGCCTGAAAGGGTGGTAGAGGCAGAAACGCTCATCACATTAAAAAGGACTTGGATATGCACTTGAAGTGCAGTAACCTACAGGGCTAGGGACCAAGAGCTGGAAAGTGCGATTAGGCGGGATTGCTCTTTTTCCGCCGGCACAGACACGATGGGTCGAATGGCCTCCTTCTGTGCCCTGAATTTCTATAATTCTATACCTGGTGCAGAAGCCGAGTTGCCACATGGCAGCTGTCTTTCATTCTGCCAGCGCAATTCATCCTTTGTTCCTTAACCTGTCCTATTACCACCTCCTCTCGCCTTGAATATCTCTTAATGTCTCTCAATGTCTAATCTCTCCTGCTTTCTATCCTATCCCATCCCTTGTCCCAGCCCCTAAACCTGCTTTCCATTTTCTGCTTTTTTCTAGTTCTGACGAAAGGTCATCGACCTGAAACGTCAACTCTGTTTCTCTCTCCACGGATGCTGCCCTGGCCTGCTGAGTTTTTTTTTAGCGTTTTCTGTTGTTATTTCGGATTTCCAGCATCCGCAGTATTGATGAACGAGTCATTGCCACCTTTAGGATAGTAGGATTTGCAAAAAGAAAAGGCGCAAAGTCTCCTCGCTGTTTCACTCTCCACAGATGCTGCCTGACCTGGTGAGCGAGTGTGTCCAGCATTTTCTGGAGTTTTTTTTTAGTCTCCTCATCGCAGGGAGGAGGCTCGGAGCGGCGGCCTAGTTGCCGCAGTCAGCCTGCAGGCCGTCTCCATAGTAACCGCCTGGGTGCCCGGATCTAGTGGGGTGACACGCCATTGCAATGGCGGGAGAGAGGCAGCCGGCGGAGAGCTGCGAGATAACGCAGTACGTGGCCGAGTTCGTAGAGAAAGAGTTCGGAAATGACCTGAAATCCTTAAAGAAGCTCCCCAAAATAACAGAGGAGCTGGCGCTGTACAAAAGAAACCTGGAAGAGCAGGTACGGCGCTCAGGGTTGGGGCAATTCATCCGGGTTTAGTAGCTTCTCACTCACCTCTCCTCCCCCCAAAATCTGCTCATAAATATAAAGCCCATGTACACTGTGAATAAATAAAACCAGCCGTTACTGAAATAAATCTAAAGCACTGACACAAGTCGCAGAAATAAGACGTTTGGCCAGTAGTGAAATCGGAAAGCTGTTTACATGTAAAACGTTTATTTTGTGTCTGTCCCCAATCTTAGTGCCACAATCGAAACGTTTGAATAAAATATCTAACAGCAGTTTTATGAGAGAAATTCCACAACTATAATGCTTGGCTAAAGGCAGTTTGTCAACTGCGAACTCCAGTAGAAACTTACATGGTTTGTATCAGCTGGTTTAAAAGGGTATGATTGACTTTTTGTTGAAAACAGTGAGATTATTGAGCGGATTTTACATTATTTACGGTTGGTGGACGCTTATGTTGGTATATCTGAACTATTGTGGCGGAACCACCAGAGGATTACGGATAATTGTATATAATTCCTTTTACAGCAATGTAGTACAGCTGGGGGCTGCACCTTTAATGTATCTGTTAACTGTACTAGGGCTTCTTTCCTGTACTCCGCGTGATGACGTCATGCCGTCCGTCACGTGATCTCTCAACGGCGGGAAGAACGCGATGACGCCATGACGTCAGAGCTCGGAACCTGCTAGCAGTTGAGCTCGGAACCTGCTAGCAGTTGAGCTCGGAACCTTCTAGCAGTTCCAGAGAGGCTTTCAAGCAGACCAGACCTATTTGCATTGTATCCTACAGTTTCCTGTACAGCTTCGTTTGTTCATTAAATTTTATTGTTTTTGATTTTCTGAGTCGATCTCAATTCTTCAGCTAGGAACCCCAGTTCCTACATTGGTGACCCCGATTTCTTCGAACAATTTTCGTTGAAGTTACATCATGGACACGAACGCCGTCGCCCTCAAACTGCCGTAATCTTGGGAGCAACAATTGGCCGCGTGGTTTTTCCAGGCGGAAGCCCAATTTGCAATCCGGGGAGTAGCAGCGGATTCGACCCGTTATTATTACGTGGTCTCCGCCCTCGACAGCGCCACGGCCTCGCGGGTCGTCAGCCTCCTCGAGAGTCCACCGAACGATGGCAAGTACGAAGCTTTAAAAGCATGTTTACTGCAGATTTTCGGTCTGTCCAAGTCGGAGCGTGCTCGCAGACTTATCTCCATGCCCGGCCTCGGGGACTCAAAACCCTCAGAGTTCATGAGCCAAATGCTCACGCTTTTGGGCTCGGAATCGCAATGTTTTCTGTTCCGCGAGCTGTTTCTCTGTCAACTACCAGAGCCAGTACAGACGGCCTTGGCCAATTCCGCGATCACGGATTGTGCTGAACGCGCCGCGGAAGCGGATAAAATATTCACCGTCTCTCAACAATCTTGTACAGCCACGAGGCGCCAAAACAATGCTGAACTCGCCGCAGAGGCGGATAAAATATGCTCCTGCACACAGCCATGTTGTGCAGCCACGAGGCGCCCATCCCCCACAAGAGCGAATCCTCCTCCTCCTGCAGGCTGGTGTGCATACCACGCTTGTTTCGGCGCGAAGGCCAGAAATTGCCGTCTACCCTGCAGTTTCTCACCAAAAAAAAGCCTACCTCAAACCAGCGGTTTCTGAGAAGATCAATAAGGCCTAAGGGACGCGCCGGAGTTGCGATGGCCGTCGGGTCCGCAGGGAAACTCCTATACATTACAGACTCCCTGTCAGGGCGACTTTTTCTCTGTGATACTGGCTCCCAGCGCAGTATTCTACCAGCATCGAAGCTAGATCTTCAATCCGGCGGTCAAGGTCCCCCCCTCGAGGCAGCCAATGGTGCGGCCATTCGCACGTTCGGAAAGCGTAGGGTCCAGTTGAGTTTTGGCAGCCAACGTTTTGTTTGGGAGTTCATCACGGCAAAGGTCTCACAGGCCATCCTGGGGGCAGATTTCTTCTGCGCAAACGGGTTTCTCGTCGACGTCTGACACTGCCGGCTAATCAGTGCCTCCACTTTTCACTCGGTCCCCTACCACCGAAGCACCGCGATGTCTTGGTCAGTTGCCTGTGCAGTCCCATCTCCAAATTAGTTCTCTCGTCTTCTCAGTGAGTTCCCTGAGCTCACCAGGCCCACATTTTGTTCTTCAGTCGCGAGGCACGGTGTGGCGCACCACATTACCACGACAGGATCCCCCGTTTATGCAAGAGCTCGAAGGCTGGAACCCAGTAAACTCGCGGCCGCCAAGGCGGAGTTCCATATAATGGAACGCCTGGGTATTATTCGACGTTCGAATAGTCCTTGGTCCTCGCCATTACACATTGTTCCTAAGCCGGGCGGCGGATGGCGACCATGCGGCGACTACAGACGCCTGAATGAGGCTACCACACCGGATCGGTACCCAATTCCTCATATTCAGGATTTTTCGGCCCACCTGGCAGGGAATTCCATCTTAGCCTCGGACAAGGTCTACTTTGGAAATCATCAAGTGCCCGTGCATCCTCAGGACATCCCCAAAACTGCCGTCATCACACCTTTCGGGTTCTTTGAGTTCCTTCGTATGCCATTTGGGTTGAAGAATGCAGCACAAGCCTTCCAACGTCTCATGGATTCCGTGTTGCGCGATCTGCTGTTCATCTTCGTCTACCTAAACGACATCCTTATTGTCAGTAACAGCACGAAAGAACACATTACGCACTTGCGTACCCTTTTTTCTCGTCTCAGCCAACATGGCCTTATTATCAACCCGGCCAAGTGCCAGTTTGGGTTGCACAGCATTGATTTTCTGGGACACAGAATCACCTCAGAAGGCAGCGTCCCGCTGGCCACGAAGGTGGAAGCAGTCACCTTGTTCCCTCTTCCTCAGACCGTCAGGGCCCTCCAGGAATTTCTGGGAATGGTCAATTTTTATCATCGGTTCATCCCCAAGGCGGCATTGTTGATGCAACCTTTGTACGAGGCCCTCAGAGGTAAATCGGGCAAAGACCCGATCGATTGGACACCCCAGATGGACCAGGCTTTCCTCGACACTAAGAATGCTTTGGCTACTGCGACCATGTTGGCACATCCCCTTCCGGGCGCAACCATTGCCCTTACCACTGATGCATCTGATTATGCCATCGGGGCAGTACAGGAGCAGTGGGTCGACGGCACATGCAACCACTGGCTTTCTTCAGCTGCCAATTGCGGAAGAACGAACGCAAGTATAGTACTTTTGATAGGGAGTTGTTGGCATTGTTCCTGACCATCCGCCATTTTCGCTTCCTACTGGAAGGACGCCCATTCACGGCTTTTGTAGACCACAAGCCACTTACTTTTGCGATGGCCAAGACAGCGGAACCATGGTCGGCACGGCAACAACGTCATCTTACGTACATATCTGAATTTACAACCAACATACAACATGTTTCGGGCAAAGACAACCTGGTGGCGGATTGTCTCTCCCGCGCCCAGCTCCACGCAGTACACCTGGGAGTCGACTATGTTGGTTTGGCAAAAGAACAGAAGGCAGACCCTGAAGTGCAGGCATACCGGACCGCACCTTCCAGCTTACAGGCTGATGTCAGTTTCCAGGCCGCAGGGACCACACTCCTGTGTGACATCTCGATGGGCGTCCCACGTCCAATCGTTCCAGTCGAATGGCGCAGGAGAATTTTCGACACTATCCACGGGTTGTACTACATTGCTGTAAAAGGAATTATATACAATTGTCCGTAATCCTCACCGGGTCGACCACAGCCGGCCTCCTCTTCTCCTCCGCCTGTGGCATCATCCCAACCACAGCCAACGGCCAGTTCGTCTTCTAGCGCTCCGTTCCAGCTGCTGGGGTATCGCAGTCGGTCGGACAGACTCGTCGGACCCCCTTCTCGCCTTACCTTCTCTGTTAAAAGCAATTCTGTGGGGGCGCATGTGGCGGAACCACCAGAGGATTACGGACAATTGTATATAATTCCTTTTACAGCAATGTAGTACAGCTGGGGGCTGCACCTTTAATATATCTGTTAACTGTACTAGGGCTTCTTTCCTGTACTCCACGTGATGACGTCATGCCGTCCGTCACGTGATCTCTCAACAGCAGGAAGAACGTCATGACGTCAGAGCTCGGAACCTTCTAGCAGTTGAGCTCGGAACCTTCTAGCAGTTCCAGAGAGGCTTTCAAGCAGACCAGACCTATTTCCATTGTATCCTACCGTTTCCTGTGCAGCTTCGTTTGTTCATTAAATTTTATTGTTTTTGATTTTCTGAGTCGATCTCAATTCTTCGGCTAGGAACCCCAGTTCCTACACTATCACTCATTGTTGTGCATCAGTTCTGTTGAGAGTAAACAGAATATGGCATCTATTACATTTGAATTATATTTTTCATTCAGCGCTTTTCACCTTAGGACCCTGGAGTGAGTCATTGGGATGATATTGTGCTCTTGATCGAAGCTATATAGGATAACCGTGTACGATTTTGGAATTCTAAAACAGAAATATTAAACTATCACTTTTTGTTACATTTTTTGCCAGGCCATTGTAATTATTAGCTGACTAGGAATGTGTGAGAGTAGCTTAGTGGTAATTCCTATTTTTTTTAATTTGTCAAGATGTGGGTGACATATTTGTTGCCTGCCCCAGTTGTCACCAGAAGGTTTTTACAACTAAGTAAGTAGTTGATTTGTTAAGCTTCTTCAGAGGGCCAGGTAGGGTGGGACAGGAGTTGCATGTAAGCTAGACAACTGAGGGGGTTGTTCCCTTTATTGGCATTATTAAGTGAACCAAATGAGTGTTTACAACAATCTGGTAGTTTTTAATGGTTATTTTTCTTGGTGCAAACCCACAATTGATCAGATTTATTGAATTCGGTTTTGGACCTTGACATTTTTTTTTATTCGTTCATGGGATGCGAGCGTCACTGGCAAGGCCAGCATTTATTGCCCATCCCTAGTTGCCCCATAAAAGGTGGTGATGAGCTCCTGTCTTGAACCGCTGCAGTCTGCGTGGTGAAGGTGCTCCCATAATGCTGTTAGGGAGGGAGTTCCCTGATTTTTGACCCAGCGATGATGAAGGAACGGCGATATATTTCCAAGTCAAGATGGTGTGTGACTTGGAGGGGAACTTGGAGGTGGTGGTGTTCTCATGCGCCTGCTGCCCTTGTCCTTCGAGGTGGTAGAGGTCAGGGGTTTGAGAGGTGCTGCCGAAGAAGCCTTTGCGAGTTGCTGCAGTGCATCTTATAGATGCAACACACTGCAGCCATGGTGCGTTGGTGGTGGAGGGGGTGAATGTTTAAGGTAGTGGATGGGGTGCCAATCAAGCGGGCTGCTTTGTCTTGGATGGTGTCGAGCTTCTTGAGTGTTGTTGGAGCTGCACTCATCCAGGCAAGTGGAGAGTATTCCATCACACTCCTGACTTGTACCTTGTAGATGGTGGAAAGGCTTTGGGGAGTCAGTAAGTGAGACACTCGTCACAGAATACCCAGCCTCTGACCTGCTCTTGTTGACACAGTATTTATGTGGCTGGTTCCGTTAAGTTTCTGGTCAATGGTGACCCCCAGGATATTGATGGTGGGGGATTTAGCGATGGTAATGCCATTGAATGTCAAGGGGCAGTGGTTAGATGCTCGCTTGTTGGAGATAGTCATTGCCTGGCACTTATGTGGCGCAAATGTTACCTGCCACTTATCAGCCCAAGCTGAATGTCGTCCAGGTGGGATTTGAAGTTAGCTCTGGGTTGCCATTCCAGTAACACTACACTAATACCTAATTTAAGCAACAACGTTGTGAATGTGTAACAATGACAGGTCTGCTTGTTGGATAAGTATATTATCCGACAAGTTCCTGATATATTAAATGCAAATAAAAGTCAGTTGTGATTTGGTACATTATGTATTTTAATTCATTTAGGTCTCAGTTGTTGGTGGCAGTATGATTGCTGGGGGCATATTTGTTGTGTGGTTGCAATTTTCTGTAATGCAATGCTTGGTTAAAAGGAACAGAGCTTTTTGAATTTAAACCTGAGCATGCTGTGTTAATCCCCTATATGGAAAGGAAATTGTCCCGTGAGCATCACAGCTCACATGCTGAGCAGTGCATCTTTTAAGTGGTATAAAGGATCAGCATAAACACTCCTGAGTGGGAATCTATAATACCAAATTTTTTGCTGAGGATTCTGTCTAACATGATGAAGAAAACACATTTCTCTCTCTACCTTTTTGGGTTTCCTGCACTATCCTTGGCTAAGAGGGTGTTCAATTTCCTTCAGTACTGCTACTTTGAAATCAGCTACTCAAAGGTAAACCAGAACAATCTGAGGTGAATGCCCCTACATTTTTGCCTCCCTGTGGGGAACTACGTGCCCCCCCCCCCCCCACCCCTTTCTGGGCATCTCTCCGCCACTGAGAATGCGGATCTGGCTGCAGGCCTGTTCCTGCACCTGCGATTCCCAGTGGGCTATAATGTTCAGCTGCTTGTTATCTCAAATTTATTTTCTGAAGTGGTGTAGAACTCTTGGATGCTTGTCCTCCTGGACTGAGGAAAACCATAACTGGGGTTTCCCAATGTTTTCTTTTATTTTCAAAGGAACCCTGGGTTGTCTGGAACTTTACAATTATAACTTCTAGACCAGGAGCCAAAGACATACAAGAATTTGAAACATCAGATTTTGAAGAGTTTCAACAAACATATCCAATTACTATAATTAAAAAATACAAACTGTGAAGAAACGGTATACAGAACTTCCACAAGTGAATTTCTGAAGTTTACTATTTAAGAAGCTATTTCTCATATGGCGTGTGGGTTTGTCCCAGATTGTTAAAACACCTTTTGTGGAATTTGCTCATGTGCATTATGAATCTGTGAGAAAACCCCACATCTGATCTTAGCCTAAAACTAAAAAAAAAGTACTTTTGAAGTAAATATTTCTAAAGCACACAATATTGCAAATTTATTTATTATTACAAACCTTATCTTGTTTAAAATTAACATAGGTTCTTACTGTCTCATCTGAAGTACCAAAGAAAATTGAAAATGCCTTCAAGAATGCTGAAAACTCCAAACGGTTACTAAGTGACTTACTTGAGAAAGAGACAACTTTAGCCAAATCGATCAGTAGTCATCTAGTAACAGCGCAGCCATGGATGGAAGAGCTAAAGGTGTTGATTGGTCAGATTGAGGAGATTGAGCGGCACCTCTGGTACTTGAAATGGATTTCACAAATAGAGGAGTTAAGGTAAACGTCTGTTTCTGCAATGATGCCTGGTTCATAATAAAAGGATGCAAAAAGTTACTTTGCCTTGGGTTTAAAAGAAATCACATTTATGAAATCTTTCTCACTGTCAGCTACGAAAGGATTACTGGCATACATGTAAAGAGGAGATTTCAGGGATGGTGCTTGAGTAGACCTATGGTAACGTGATGCTGCTACTCCTGGGGAGCTCGTCAACTTGTATAACCTTTCAAGTTGACAGAAGACTGGTTGTGTCTATATCATTTTTAAGTACAGGAAACTTTGGTTTATCCGGAGGTTGTATGTCCGGAAACCTCGATCTACCGGCAGAAATCGGGAGCCGTTTTGTTAGGTTTTTTTTCTTCTCGTGGCTTTGTTTTCAACAGTCGGGCTCTGGAAAGTCTCTCTCAAGCTGTTGCTAAGCTACAGAGACGCTTCCAAGGTACGGGCCAACTGTTTACAAGCTGTTGCTAAGCAACAGTGTTTGTTGCCAGATACGGAGATGAAAACCTCCGTATGCTTCAACATTAACTTTGTATGTCCGGCAGTTTTGATAGATCGGCAACAGCTCGGTCCCGTTGGTGCCGGATATAACAAAGTTTCCTGTACTGAGAAATGATTAACTGCAATATTTAGTTCAGTTCCATATACCAGTCCAACTCATTTCTTAGAAAGTTATTTTAAACTTTGTTCTTGCTTGATCAAGTTTATGAAGCTGAATTTTCATCCTTCACAATTCACAGAAGTATATTCTTGATCTGAAGTCGTCCGTTTTGTTAATTATATTCTCACGGTACTTTTAAATTAATAATCCAGTAAAATTAAACTTTGAGTCTGTAGAATCTTAATCTACTCCCATGGTTGTATTTGGAATTTATTCTTAACTTCAAATCTCATTACTAGGAATTAGTGTCTGTTGCCTAGTCAAGATATAGCAGCTCCAAAATTGCATAATATCCATTTGAAAGCAATGAAGGATCCAGGCATAGCATTATTCCTCATTTCAAGCTTTACTTGATGTATTTTGTCAGCAGTTTTCAGCAGAATATAAAGTACATAGCATAAATTAGAAGATGCAGAAATTACAATATCTGAATTTTCAACTGACATAGTTGTTATTCCCATCACTCCATATCCCCCCAAAACAACATGGCAGAATCTACATGTCTCTCTAAGAATTTGGTGGAGCCTTTAGCCGATGCTGATCAGGAGTTCAAAATGATCAAACAAATGGGTATGAATGCAGTCTGAAATCCAAAATAGCATGTCATTTAATGTATATATTATCAAATGTATACAAGATGATCCTGCTTCTATTTCGTGTGCCTAATTCTGTTCGATTCAGGAGATGGTTCTGTGATAGTGGATTGGCGGTTAGGATCAGATCAGCCATGATCTTATTGAATGGCGGAGCAGGCTCGAGGGGCCGATTGGCTTACTCCTGTTCCTATTTCTTATGTAATGGTGAGAGAATATTGTATCAACACAGGTATTTATTGGGTTTGGTGCTCTCACCATGTAACTAGAGTGTATTGGCCTTTGTGGATATCATGGTGAGTTTTAAATGCCAACCAAATTTCTGTTTTTCTGCTTTGTGCTGTTCAAATTATTTTGTGTTTGAGGTGCAGCTTGGCATAGACCTTGCCAGTCGCAATTTTTGTGCCAACTATTGGACTTCTTATTGGCCAGTGTCAGCTTGGCTCAATTGTTGATGGTGTTGGTTAAGGGTGGAAATTTGACCAGGACATGAGTGGGTGCCCTGCTCTTCTCCAAATAATGCCGTGGGATTTTTAATATCCACCAGAATAAGCAGAGCTTATTGTCTCATACAAAACATAGCATATCAGCTAGGATGACACCCCAATGCATTACTAAGAAAGTGCTGCATTGTCAAAGATGCCATTCTTCGGAAAAGACATAACCAAGGTCTGGTTAGCCTATTCTGGTGTTTGAGATAGATGTTAAAACTCCCATGTCATTACTTTAAGAAGACTGGGGAGTTCTGTTATTGTCCTGGCCAACAATCCCCTCCACAGCCAACACCACCAAAAATAGACTAAATAGTTATTTATCTCATTGCTGTTTGTAGAGATTATCTTGTGTTCAGAATGGCAACTACACTTGCCCTCGTATCAATTTTACAATAATTATTTGCTCACAAAGTGGTTTGAGATATTTCGGAAAAGATATAAAATGCTATATAAATGCCCATCTTTTTAAAATAGGAGGGTTATCCTTCGCTTGCCTCGTTAAATAGAGGCTCCTTAGCCTGCTTGGCTATCTATTATTTTTAGCTACATTGTCTGTTCTTCACAAAATATAGAATGCCCCCAGTTTTGAAAAGGAGTCACACCTAAGCATGGGTGATGCCCGCCATCTCCCTTTACTGAAATCCTGGTGACAACATAGGTATGGTTATCAAACTTATTGGTGTATCCTCACTCTTTTTTGTGTTTAACATGCAGTGATACTATTTTTATAATGTATTATCTCCCCAGTGACTGCATCCAGCAGCATCTCATGACAAATAGTGTCTCCGATGCTGCCAGTACCCTGGTTTCCATGGCAGAACTAGATATAAAGCTTCAAGAATCATCTTGTACTCATCTGCTCAGTTTCATAAGATCCACTGTCAAATTCTGGCACAAAATTCTCAAGGACAGACTAACCAAGTAAGTTAATAAAAAAAAATACAGTAACAGCTGCTAAATAAAAAAGTGTTAGAATGTTATTAATGTCAGAGCATTGTATGTAATAGAATAAAGATTGGCAAAAATTAAATTCCAGAGGAGAAAATATTCATCAATTTTTTTCTTTCAAATGTTATCTTGTATAAAAATGTATAACAATTATTATTGTTCCCCACACGTCTTGCTACATTTTTCTGTAGACTATCAGTAGAAAACTTTCTCACATTATGAAAGAAAGGCAAGATGCCTGGGCTGGGCTTATTGTGATCCTGTGAACAGCAGATTCTGGGTGATCATTGGGGGAGCCTGGGGAAGTCACCTACCTATTTGTCTCTTTTGAGGCAAGAGAATGAGGGCCTCTCAGAAGCAGGGAGAAAATAGTTATTTCCAAATGGAATACAAATAAATGCAATTTTTTTTCCAACAGAGAAAGAATAGGTGTAAATTAAGTTCCTCCATCTTTCGAATGAGACGTTAAACTGAGGCCTTGTCTGCCCTCTCGGATCCCATGACACTATTTGAGGAAAATCAGGGAAGTTCCCCTGGTGTTCTGGTCAACGTTTATCCCTCAGCCAGCATCAGTAAAACAGATTATTTGGTCATTTATCTCATTGCTGTTTGTGGGAACTTGCTGTGCGCAATTTGGCTGCTGCGTTTTCCTGCATTACAACAGTGACTACACTTAATTGCTTGTAACGTGATTTGGGACGTCCTAAAGTTGTGAACAACAACAACAACTTGTATTTATATAGCACCTTTAACGTAGTAAAATGTCCCAAGTTGCTGCACAGGAGTATTTTAAGACAAAAAATTTGACACCGATCCACATAAGGATAAATTAGGGCAGGTGACCAAAAGCTTGGTCAAAGAGGTAGGTTTTAAGGAGCGTCTTAAAGGAGGAAAGAGAGGTAGCGAGGCGGACAGGTTTAGGCAGGGAATTCCAGAGCTTAGGGCGTAGGCAACAGAAGGCACGGCCACCAAAGGTTGAGCGATTTATAATCAGGGATGTTCAAGAGGGCAGAATTAGAGGAGCGCAGATATCTCGGGGGGGTGGGGGGTTGTGGGGCTGAAGGAGATTACAGAGATAGGGAGGGGCGAGGCCATGGAGGGATTTGAAAACAAGGATGAGAATTTTGAAATCGAGGCGCTGCTTAACCGGGAGCCAATGTAGGTCAGCGAGCGCAGGGGTGATGGCGAACGGGACTTGGTGCGAGTCAGGACACAGGCAGCTGAGGTTTGGATGACCTCAAGTTTACATAGGGTGGAATGTGGGAGGCCAGCCAGGAGTGCATTGGAATAGTCAAGTCTCGCAGTAACAAAGGCGTGAATGAGGGTTTCAGCAGCGGATTAGCTGAGGCAAGGACGGAGACGGGTGATGTTACGGAGGTGGAAGTAGGCGGTCTTTGTTATGCTGCGGATATGTGGTTGGAAGCTCATTTCAGGGTCAAATATGACACCAAGGTTGTGAACAGTCTGGTTCAGCCTCAGATAGATGTTAGGGAGAAGGATGGAGTCAGTGGCGGGGACCGAAAACAATTGCTTCGGTCTTCCCACAATATTTAATTGGAGAAAATTTTTGCTCATCCAGAACTGTATGTTGGACAAGCAGTCTGACAATTTAGACACCGTGGAGGGGTCGAGAAAAGAGGTAGTGAGGTAGAGCTGGGTGTCGTGAAAGGCACTATATAAATGCACATTCTAACTTTTTTATTTTTATTCTATCTGTTTTATTCTATCTTTTGTACATAAAGGCTGCTAAAATCAGGCTGTGTCTGGTTATCGGCCCTGTTTTATTTTCACCATCCACCTTTGGTTTTTGTACTCTGGCTTGCGAACTTCCAAAGCATCTCTTTATAGTCTCATGAGCTTCCTTTTGTTTACAGCTTGTCTTCCCCAATATGAGATGGAGTTCCATTGAACCTATGGGAAGTGGAACTTATTCAGACTTCCTACTGTCACAAAAAGTGCTTTGTATCAGCTATAGGATTATAGTCGATATAGAGCAGTTTTTGTGACATTGGGAGTGCGAGTACACTGCCTTTTAACATGGGGGAAGAGCTAACCTGAGGCCAAAAAGAGTGGACACAGATCAAAAAGTACGAACAGTGACCAATGACGCAGAGCAGTTGGGGGCAATTGTGACTGGAGAAGTTTGGAGGGATTACACAGATGCACATATAGAGGAACATTGAGAAATGGGCCAGTTATTGCATTGATACTTTGAGAGATCAGGGAAGTGCTGCACAGCAAAGAATAAAAGGGCGGGAAGAGAGCTTGGGAACAGAAAAAAAACAAAGGATGAATGGGTAAAGAAAATGATCAAATAAAATCCAGATTACATAAGGAGATAAATAAGGTAATGCATAAAATTAAAGTATTACACTGGTACAGTACAAGGTATTCTTTATTTCTCTGCTTTTCTTGCCAATGTTCTCCCCTTCCCTCCTGAGGACTTGATTCTTGCTTAAGCATAGTTCCACAGGAGCCACAAAAACTGGCCATTTTCACTTGACACAAAGTTTTGGAATGCTATTTGACTGTAGAGTAGTCTGGGGGAAGAATCACTGCTGTTCCGAATCCTGTTTTCACGTGACAAGTACACTTCCATCAGAGATTGCTGGATAACAGTCAGGAGTGGGAAGCCTGACTGATTTTCCTCTTCCTATCTGAGAGCCTTTTGAAGTTCTGTCAATGTAGATCATTTATAAGAGTGAATACTGTTTCTGAAAATGATCTTTAAACATTTTTTTCTGTGTAGTGATTTTGAAGAAATCTTAAAACAGCTGCACTGGCCTTTGATTGGACCTCCACAGCCCCAGACTCCTGCACTGGCATCAGCTGCAAATTCAACAGAGCTCAACAACAACCTGGAAACACTTTTCACTCAGCTTCTCAAGTTGCAGACGTCGTATCCTTTCCCAATTGGCATCAGTAAAGTTATACTACTTCTAGCATGTGGATTTACCTCAGAATAAAAATTGCTGGAAAAATTGCATTACATTATGTCAACTTGAAGACTTCTGATTTTAGTTCCAGAGTTGCTTCAATTGGATGAGGGATGTCAGTTCTCAGTCACCAGGGAGGTGTATGATCTTGGGGGAGGGGTGCTCTTGTGAGATTTATCTCCTGTGAGTTGTACTTCCTTTCCACATGATGCAGCCCAGACTGACTTGTACCCCTCCCGAGGAGGATGAGTAGCCACTAGCAAGATGCTAGTGGGATAAACAAAATTACCTTCGGATGGAGGTGAGAATGGGAGAAAAGAATGAACGTCATTGAGAATGCTGATTACATTTGCAGAGCAAATCATGGCAAGGGATATGTATTAAATTTAGTTAAAACAGATTTAAAAAATGCTGACACATATTTTAAGTCTAATTTGCCAATTTCCTTATAGTTAGAATTTTAATAGGGGAAGCCATTTTGACTAGGGCCAGGCAAGAAACACTTGGTTAGTTTGATTTTTACTTTGGCTCGGAACTTGCGGTCCTGATGACGGTGCACGGGCAGCGTTCGCTGTCATTTCACCTTTGAAACTGACCGCAACTTCGGGATTTGGCGCATGTGCAGCCTAACGTGAAAATCCTGAAGTTGTGGTCTGTCATTCACTGCTCTTCCACAGGCTGCGCTGTGCCCCCCCCCCCCCCAACACACACACACACACACACACACACACACACACACACACACCTGGCAGTCAGCGAAATCTCTGAGCATGGGAACTGACAAAAACTTGGGCTCTTCAGCGGTAATTACGCTGTTAAATTCCCCACTAAAGGTTAGACCCAAAGGGATTAGGTGTAACTGGGGTTTTAACAGCGTATTTACTGCTAAACGAAGGCTATGGCTCTGAAAAACTAATTTAAATTTTGTGCAGTGTCAAATTTATCTACAGGAAACTTTTTGCTATCCGGCACCGACGGGACCGAGCTGTTGCTGTTCCCTCAAAACTGCCGGACACACCAGTGTTAATGTTGAAGCATACGGAGCTTTTCATCTCCGTATCTGACAACAAACACTGTTGCTTAGCAACAGCTTCTAAACAGTCGGCCCGTACCTTGGAAGCGTCTCTGTAGCTTAGCAACAGCTTCAGAGAGACTTTCCAGAGCCTGACTGTTGGGGAAAAAAAGCCACGAGAAGAAAAAAAACCTAACAAAACGGCTCCTGATTTTTGCCGGTGGCTCGAGCTTGCCGGACACTTAGCCTCCGGATAACACAAAGTTTCCTGTATTTCAATAAAAATTAAAATATTTAAGAAACTTAAAAAAAAAAATTCTAAGTTTGTTCATCTTTATTTCAGGTTTGCCTTTTCCCCATGTGGGAGCCTCAATCTTTGTTTTGCTCTCTCTAACATTTTTTATAAGTTTGAACTTTAAGAGCTTACCCACTTCCGCGTTTGCTGTCTGAGAATTCTGCATTTTGATTGGCCACTTCGACAGCTTGCTGACGTCACAGCAGCTTGCATTATGGGATTCCCACTAGACTCCGTTGATTTGAATTATGTGTCGGAAAACCCAAACATCTCAACATAGAATTCGCGAGATCTTTATGCGAAGCTTTGGTTCACTGCTGACTGCAAATTTCGGGAGTTTGTGTTTTCTGGAGGTATCACTTTTCTGTTGTAGTAACTACTTTTGACCAGGAGATGGTGATAAATATTTGTTAAAGTTACATCAGATTGTTTTTGTCGGTAATAAAGCCTAATACTGTATGGTGTGCATTGAAATTCCTTGCTGACCATAAACCTGTCATCTGGCAGGTCTGTTGCTTCAGCGCTCTTGGTTTGTTAGTTGCCTTTTTTATTTTTCAGTTTCAAAAATAGTTTCCAATCTAGCAGTTTGTCATTTTTTTGTTTTATTAAACTATGTTTGTATTTTGCCTACTTGAATTGTGTTGTCATTTTCTATTGTTTGACAATCTTTGTGCAAGTAGTAATCTTGTTAGTAATTAGGTGTAATTGTTTCTGGTAAAAACTTCTTGAATATTGCATTTTTTTTTTATTTTTTTTTTTTAGAAGTACTTGGGAGAAGAGTATTTTTTAAAATTCTCTTTGCGACTCAGATCAAATTTGCCCTTAACTTATTGATGCAGAGATGAACTAATAACTAAACAAAAACAGTTACCAGAGAAGTATGATGTTCCTCCTTCCTTGCCTCTTGCAATTCCCATCCAGCTCATGCTGCTACCACTACAGAAGAGATTTAAGTACCACTTTTCTGGGAACAGACAAACCAACATGCTAAACAAGGTTTGGCATTTTGTTGAAACTTGTATTTAAGACTGTGGGAATGCTTTGCTTGGTAGAATAACACAATAAACCCTTCCATAACTGGAAATGCCTAACTCACATTTACCGTCCCAGATTATTTTTCCTGAGGTTTTTCAGTGAAATATTTAAAGACTTAGAGAGGAACAATCCAAGCTTGTACAATATTTTAATTTCATTTATTAACCCGACAGTAGTTGTGTAAAATCAAATCCTGTGAGTTTGACTAGTGGAGACAATGGTCTGGATTTTGCGGTCAGTGGTAAAGGAATGGCACTTGCCGTTCATTACGCTTACAGCTGCCCACAGACATTTTGTGGACTTTTGAGTGCCAATTTACGGTATTTAGAGATCCTTCGCAGTGCAGCGCCCTCTACAGGGGATCTGTGGAATGTGTGAACAGGACAAGCAACAGTGTGTCTCTTCAATCAATCAGATTGATGAATCCTCGCTGAGACACGTAGTCTAAACCAGGAAGTGTAAGTCAGAATATTTAATTCAATGTAAAATCATGTACAGAACACAAAATAAAGAGAGTGAAAGATGAGATTGAGATAAGAGACAGAAAGAAAAAGTAAAAAAAAATGTAATTTTTAATTAAAAAAAATCTCCAACAATAATTAAATTCTGAAGGAATGAGACTCCACACTTGTAAAATTCAATTTTATGGGCCAGAGAGGTTGTTTGGCAGTAATTATTCACGTACACCTGAATGCACAAGCCCTAACTATTTCTGGCGCGTTTATTGGGTAACTACAGAAGCATGTCCTTCATGTATTTTAATGCCGAGTCTATTGGTGTGATACTGGTGTAGCGAAACTTGTGGAGGAGCAGGGCAAATTGGATAGTTATTTCCATATTTAACTGCGCGGGTGCAGACGCCAGAAGTTGCTGTCCGATTTACTCCATAATAACGGTGAGCACTGATAACATCATATTGTAAAATTCAGGCCACTGTCAAATGTGTCTTCCATGATATGGCTTGTATAGATTCTGGTCTCTTCTGTACCAGTCCTTATATAAAAAAAATCAGCTTGTTTAGTCAGAGGGTGGAATGCTTTAATGGAACTTCATCCAGCAGCTATCTTCCTGAGACTGTTCTACTGCATTGTTGCAAGACTCACCATACTCCCAGATTATATTGTAGATCCAAATTTCAAGATGCCACATTTTTGTGACCTACCAGATTACATTTTTCATGACAGGAATTGCAGAAGAAAATCAAACCAGTTTATTTTTATAATAGGGCAAAAATCATTTTGTCTATCAATTACAGCTATTATTTGTATAAATCTATAAAAAAATGGTAGTGAATAGAAACAATGTAATGGGAAGAAATGTAATGGGAAGAAACATAATGGCCCTGAATTTCTGATCGGAGAGTTCCTGCGGGCGGGTGCCTCCGATCGGAAAAAAATCTACGAACCTACCTGCTGGTTCTGTAGATCCCGAGGCTTCCGATCCTGGGCCTCTCCTGTCGGAAATGCGCAGAGGCCCACGTATCCCTGGGGCGCACGCGGTTCGCAAGCGCCCCGGGAACATGTGGGCCAGGCGAACCAATCGAAGGGAATCGCCCGTCATACTTTTGACAGGTCTGTACAGACAGAACTGTCAAAAGTATGAATGGGGATCACGTTTAAAAACATACTAAAACATTAAATAAATTTTAAAAAAAAATTACATTATTAAAATTCCATTTAATTAAATCTTTTAAACAAAAATGTAATAATTTTTTTTTAATGTTTTTACGGGGCTAAAAATAAACTTATCTTTTTGAAGAGTATATTTTTTAATTTATAAATGAGTTATAAAAATTTTTATTTCTATTTTTTTAACACTCTTAAGCTGGTAAAAGCTGGCCTTACGCCTGCTTTTACCAGGCCTAAGAATTCTATGGCCTTTCAGCGGGCGGAAGTTGTGCAAAAAGCGCAACTCTCCACCTGCAGAGGCACTTTTCCCGGGCATGCGGATGATCTGTCAAGACAGATCACAAGTGCCGGTTTTCAGCGCATACGCTTCGCATGCCTGAAACTGGCACTTGCGCAGCCCCTACGGGTGCGGACGGACCTTGTCAGAAAATCCAGCCCGATGAATATTGATGGAAAGTTTGTACTGGGGGAAAAAAATCAATTTACACTTTTAATATTGAAAACAATTTATGCTTTGTGCAGAAACTAGACTTAAAATCTTGCCATGCTGACCTTGTAGGATATATAATACATACATACATAGAAAACTAGAAATTAAATACATTTTTTGGTGAATTGGCTATTAATGATGAATTCTTAGTAGATGTTGGGGGGGGGTGGTGATCTCCCTAAGTATTTAGAAATATTGCTACAAAATCAGATCTCCTGCAGTTGAACTCTGCATGCATTAACCAGAGCCACTGGAAAATCATGGCAAAAGTAAAAAGGATTTCCTTTCATGCAGAAAATTTGAAGAGTATTGTAGATATGTGTAGATATTTTTATTGCTAAATCTGATTATTAAATTATTTTAAGACCATTTTAAATTTCTAGTGGCCTCCATTCATGGCACAGAGCACATAAATGGGCGTAATATTGCTCAAATGTTCTACCTGTACATAACCTCTTATTTCTGACGCAAGGTCTTCGACCTGAAACGTTAACTCTGTTTTTCTCTCTCCATGGATGCTGCCTGGCCTGCTGAGTTTTTCCAGCATTTTCTGTTGTATTTCCTCTTATTTAAGATAGTTTGTTGAAGTTTACAGCACAGAAGGAGGCCATTTGGTCCATCGTGTCTATTCCAGCTCTTGCTGGAGTAATGCAAAACAAATCCCACAGCTCTGACTCTTGAAATATCTTCTGTTTAAGATATTTTTCCATTTTTTTCCCTTTAAAGATGTAATGGTCTCTGTCACAACTATTCCGTGTGGCAAAGCATTCCATGCTCCAACAATCTTCTGCATAAAGAAATGTCTCCTAATCCATCTCCCTATTCACTCTATTGAACCCCATTCATCATTTTAAAAACTTAAATTAGATCTCTTAGCCTTCTTTGCTTCATTGGAAAAGGTCCAGTGTTTCATGTCTTTCCTCAAGTGGATTTGCAAAAGAAAATGCAGCCATGATGTTCCAGTGGCCAGGTCATTAACTCTCGAATTTTCATACATGTTTCATAAGAAAATAGTTCAATGTGAGCATTGATAAATATTTGTCATTTTAAATTTTGGATTGTCATTTTGAGAAAGCTAAGCATGTCACCTTTAAGTAAGATTCATCTTCGTGAACAAGGTAGGTGTAATGTTTTTGTTTTAACCTCTATTGTGAATTGACTGTTAGTCCACGCATTCTAAAAATCATGTTAAGTTTCAGTATGCACATGAACTATTTTAAATGTCAGATAGTATATTATTGGAGCTAGTAGCAAATGTGTTCAATTTATTTTTATAGCCAGAGTGGTACCTGACACAGGTGCTAATGTGGATTGGAAACCATATCAAATTTTTTGAAGAGAAAATTCAGCCCATCGTAGATAAAACAGGCTCTCCTTTGGATGCCAGGGTAAGTTTCTATAAGGTTTATTCAGAAAATTATGCTTTCTAAAAAAAAATATATAAAAAAAGGGGAAATCATTAATTTATTATTTTAGATGTGTTTCCTTGTTTGTATGTTACCCAATTTTGTTAAACAAGCATGAAAGACTGAGAGTGTTTTAAAAATATTTTACTTTCAGTTGTCAATTAAATAAGAATCTCTACCAACCTGTTTTTGATAGCTGAGGATATTTAAACCTGTAGTATTTTATTTATCCCTTATTTTGCTACTGTTTTTCCCCTTTGGTTCTTCCCTCATCTCTGCCCTTGCCAAATGTGATGTGCAATTTCCACAAACAAGAAGATTAGAAACATTTTTTAAGAAGTTACATAGAGTTTGAAAACCTGCACAGATAATAATGCCTTAAAGAACTTTTTTATTTACCCGAACAAGTGGAAGACTTTGAACTGATTTCCGATAAATGATTCCTTGGATAACAAAGTCAGCAATTGAAGGTTTAAAATTAAGATCGGAAAAGATAGGACTGCTGAACTGGAGCATTTTGCACCAGTTTCACTTTTTTAGCATACACACAGTATTTACACATTGCTGCATGTTTTCTCCGCAGCTGCAAAAATGGTATATTTTGTTATGCTTTGTATCCAGAAATTAGGGTGTGCAATCCTAGAACATATTATCAGATCATACCTTACTCACAAAAGCTTATTATGAAACTTGGCAATGTTTAGTCTAAATTGTTCCAGTAACATGTTTCCACCTGCCCTTGTTCTTTAGCTGGAGTTCTCACGAGGTCTGGTAATGCTGGTTTTGGAGAAGATGTCTACTGATATTCCCAGGCTCCTCTATGATGATGGCCTATTTTGTCACATGGTAGATGAAATATTGTTGTTTGAGAAAGAGCTGCATAGTGCTTATGGCTACCTTGACAACCTCCCAAGCTGTATGCACATCCTTTCAGAAGAGACCTGCTTTCAGAAATGGTTGACAGTGGAAAGAAAATGTAAGCACAAATGGAACATTGAGAGATCTAGTAAAAATGTAGGCTGTAGTCGAAGAGTAATTCTGGAACTCATTTTTCTATAGGGCATCCAATATCAGTGAATCAGTCTGACAGGTCCAGTGCAATTTAATATCTTACTGTTTAATGTATATATAGTTGATTCACTGTTGTATGGAAATTCTATTGGATAAATAATATTTTAGAAACCCGTTACATGTGTAAAGTGATAAATGATATTGAAGCAAAATACATGCACATATATTTCTTGTGTTTAAAAATTAACACCAATTCACAGGCACCCATGTTTGATGAAGATATAAATTATTGTGTTCGTTCTTGGCTTTCAGTTGCTTTAGAAAAGATGGACTCTGTGTTGTCTTCAGAAGCTGCATGGACATCCCAGTATAAGGACATCACTGATGTAGATGAGATGAAAGCTCCAGATTGTGCTGAAACATTCATGACACTTCTTCTAGTTATTACAGGTAAAGCAGACTGATGAGGTTTAGTACTTTACTTGGTTGTGTCCCAAGTATATTGTAATGTATATTTGCAAGGCTGCTCTGTAGAACTCGGTATCCATTTCACCAAAGTAGGTATTGACTATAAGAAGGCATGGAAGGAGAAAATAACTTTCAGGCCCTCAACCCCTTTGCTTTCACAGCAAAAGGTATAATTCACCCACCCTGGCATGAACTTTGCTCAACTCATTTAATTTCTTGACTACAAAGTTTCCCCCTATCCAACAAAGATAATTGAGAAAAACTATAGAATATTTGTCTAACCTTATTCATCTTTGACTAGTTGCTTTCCCATAGTTGGCACCCTTCACTTTGATGAACACCAAAAGAAAAAACATACAGAATACTCAACTCAACTTTATCACAAATATGTTACTTTTTTTTAATAATGCAGTATGTTCCGTATATTCCATTAAATCCTTAAAAAAAAAAGGTCGCATTTATTGCCCATTCCTAGCTGCCCTGAGAAGGTGGTGGTGGGACTTCTTGAACCTCTGCAGGCATGTGTTGACGGTGATCTCATAATGGTGTTAGATAGGGAACTCCAGGATTTTGACCCAGTGACAATAAAGGAACACTGATAAATGTTCAAGTCAGGATTGTGTGTGACTTGGAGAGCGATCTGGTGGTAATAGTGTTTCCATTACATTGCTGCTCTTTTTCTTCTCTGTGGCAGAGATTGTGTGACTGAGAGGTGGTGGCAGGGTGTATACTGTATTGAGTTTGGTGGCAGGGATGCCAATCAAGCACCTTGATGGTGTTACATTTTTTGAAAGTTGTGGCAGCACCCATCCAGGTGAGTGGCTGGTATTTCATCACCCTCCCGACTTTGAGTCTTGTACGCGGAGAGGCATTGATAGGTCAGGAGGTGAGCCACTTGTTGTAAAGTATCAGCCTTTGCCTTGCTATTATAGCCACTGTGTTGATATGACTGGTCCAGTTCAATTTCTGGGAAATGATGACATCCCAGATGTTGATGGTGGGGGTAAGGGACTTGGCAATTGTGATGCCATTGAAGGCGGAAGCTGGTTGGGCCTTTTCTTGCTGGAGATGCTCATTGCCTGACACTTGTATAGCTTGAATTTTATCTGTCATTTGTCAGCTCAAGCTTGGATGTTGTGTGAGTCCTGCTGTAGGCTGGGATGGGCTGCTTCATTATTGGAGGAGTTGTCAATGGAGCTGAGCATTGTAGAATTTTCTACGAACAGCCACACTCCTGACCTTCTGACTGAGGGAAGGTCATTGATGAAGCTGCTGTTGATATTTGGGTTAAGAAGGCTGCCCTGAGGCAGCAATGTCCTAGGGTTCCAATGATTGGTCTCCAACAATCATGACTGTTTTCCTTTGTGTCAGATATGACTCCAGGCACTGGAGGGTGACTGACTCCTAGTGATTTCACCTCTTCTAGGGCTGCTTTGATGTGGGCAATTACTCTCCTGGCATTTAGCTCTTGTGTCCATGTCTGGATCAGGGCTGTGTGATTCTGTAGCACAGTTGTTCTGGCGAAACTAAACTGAGTATCAGGCTATTGGTGAGGGTCTGTTGCTTGTTGACTACTTTGATGATTGGGAGGAGGCTGATAGGATGGTAATTGGCTGGGCTAGATTTGTCCTTTTTCTGGATAGGATATACCTGAGCAATTTTCCATGTTAGTGGGTAGATTCCAGTGTCATAATTGCACTGAAATAGATTGGCTAGTTTTGTTCATGATTTAAGTGCTACAGCCAGGATGCTGTCAGAGCCCATAGCCTTCGCTGTGTCCAGTGTACTCAACCACTTCCTAATGTGTGTTGTGAACTGAATTAGCTGAACATTGGTGTCTGTGATGGTGGGAGGAGGTTGATTAGGATAATCCACTTGGCTGAAGATGCTTGCAAATTTCAACCTGTGTCTTGCACTCGTGCTGGGCTCCACCATGGTTAAGGACGGGGATATTCATGCACCTTCCTCCTCCTGTTAGTTGCCTTTGTCTACCACCAGTCTCTACTGGAGGACTACAGAGCTTTGTTCTAATCTGTTGGTCGTGGGACCTTTTAGCTTTGTCTATAGCCTGCTTGCTGCCTTTAGTCTTTAGCATACAGGTAGCCCTGTTGTAGCTTCATTATGTTTTTGCCTCATTCTAAGGTATGCTTGGCGCTGCTCCTGGCATGACTTTCTACACTCTCCATTGAACCAGAGTTGGTCTACTGGCTTGATGATGATGGAGGTGTGAGAGATATACTGGACCATGAGATTACAGATTGTGCTGATATACAATTCTGCTGCCTTTGATGGCCCACAGTGCCTCATATATTTTCCCAGTTTTGTGCTTGTGGTAAACCACGTTCACTATCGTATCACTGTTAGTAGTTAGCACTGTTCACCACTGTTCGTTATAACTGTATCACTGACCACTATTGTATCACGGTACGAGGTCGCCTCTTGCCACACTGCTATACCTGGGATGACCACTGCCGACTCCGCCTTGGCTCCACCCACCAGGCCAGGTATAAAGGTGAGCGACTGGCTGGTATTCCTCCTGCTTGGATCGGATCACCCACGAGAGTGGGCTCTGTTATTTAGTCAATAAAAACCTTTAGTCACCTTCGTAACTCTTCGCCTTTTATTGGAGGAATTGATAGGTATATCAGTGCTAAACTTCACAATAGAGGCTGTCCTCACTGTGAAGGCGAGACTTCGTCTTCACAAATACTGTGCGGTGGTCAATCCTATCAGTGCTGTTGTGGACAGATGTGTCTGCAGTAGGTAGATTGGTGAGGATGAGGTCACGTAAATCATTCCCATCATTTTACTTAGAAACTGTTAATTAATGTTTTATTTTTAAAAACACTCAAATATCGGGATTTGATTTTTTCAATTAAAATACAGAAAGATTATTTTCAAGAAAGTGAGTATTTAAAGGGTGGAGTGCCTTCTATATCTGACCCAGTCTGAAAAAGCCAACACTGCCATCAGGAATCATTATTGGATTGAATTTTGTGCTTTTTGGTGGGGGGGTTAAATGTTTTCTTTTCATTTGAATCCTTGCTCTTGATTAGTATTAGTGTTACATAGAAACATAGAAGATAGGAGCAGGAGTAGGCCATTCGGCCCCTTGAACCTGCTCCGCCATTTAATGAGATCATGGCTGATCATCCAAATTCAGTACCCTGTCCCTGCTTTCTCCCCATATCCCTTGATCCCTTTAGCCTTAAGAAATATATCTAACTCCTTCTTAAATATATCTAACTCCTTCTTGAATATATTTAATGAATTGGCCTCAACTGCCTTCTGTGGTAGATAATTCCACAGGTTCACCACTCTCTGGGTGAAGAAATTCCTCCACATCTCAGTTCTAAATGGCTTACCCCTTATCCTTAGACTGTGGCCCCTGATTCTGGACTCCCCCGCCATCGGGAACATCCTAATCGACCCAATCTCTCTTCATACGTCATTCTTGCCATCCCAGGTATCAGTCTGGTGAATCTTTGCTGCACTCCCTCCATGGCAAGAACATCCTTCCTCAGATAAGGCGACCAAAACTGCACACAATACTCAAAGTGTGGTCTCACCAAGGCCCTGTACAACTGCAGCAAGACATCCTTGCTCCTGTATTCGAATTCTCTCGTTACGAAGGCCAACATACCATTTGCCGCCTTAACCGCCTGCTGCACCTGCATGCTTATCTTCAGCGACTGGTGCACAAGGACACCCAGGTCTTGTTGTACTTCCCCTTCTCCCAATCTTTTGCCATTCAGATAATCTGCTTTCCTGTTTTTGCCACCAAAGTGGATAACCTCGCATTTATCCACATTATACTGCATCTGCCATGCATCTGCCCAATCACCCAACCTGTCCAAATCATACTGGAGTTTCTCTGCATCCTCCTCACAGCACAGACGCCCACCCAGCTTTGTGTTGTCTGCAAACTTGGAGATATTACATCTAGTTCCCTCGTCTAGATCATTAATATATATTGTGAATAGCTGGGGTCCTAGCACCGATCCCTGCGGTACCCCACTAGTCACTGCCTGCCACTCGGAAAAAGACCCGTTTATTCCAACTCTTTGCTTCCTGTCTGCCAACCAGTTCTCTATCCAAGTCAGTACCTTACCCCCAATCCCATGTGCTTTAACTTTGCATGCTAATCTCTTATTGAAAGCCTTCTGAAAATCCAAATACACCACATCCACTGGTTCTCCCTTATCTATTCTACCAGTTACATCCTCAAAAAATTCCAGTAGATTAGTCAAGCATGATTTACCTTTTGTAAATCCATGTTGACTTTGTCCGACCCTGTCACTGTTTTCCAAGTGCTCTGCTATTACATCTTTTATAATGGACTCTAGCATTTTCCCCACTACCGATGTCAGGCTTACCGGTCTATAATTCCCTGTTTTCTCTCTACCACCTTTTTTAAATAGTGGGGTTACATTAGCCACCCTCCAATCCATGGGAACTGTGCCAGAGTCTATAGAATTTTGGAAGATGACCAGCAATGCATCTACTATTTCTAGGGCCACTTCCTTAATTACCCTAGGATGTAGATTATCAGGCCCTGGGGATTTATCGGCCTTCAATCCTGTCAATTTCCCTAACACCATTTCCCTACAAATACTGATTTTATTCAGTTCCTCGCTCTCATTAGACCCTATGTTCCCTGACATCACTAGGATGTTATTTGTGTCCTCCTTTGTGAAGACAGAACCAAAGTATGTATTTAATTGGTCAGCCATTTCTTTGTTCCCCATTATAAATTCCCCATATTCTGACTGAAGGGACCTACGCTTGACTTCACCAATCCTTTTTTCTTCACATATCTATAGAAGCTTTTACAGTCAGTTTTTATGTTCCCTGAAAGCTTACTTTCATACTCTATTGTCCCCCACTTAATTAATCCTTTTGTCCTCCTTTGCTGTATCCTAAACTGCTCCCAATCCTCAGGCTTGCTGTTTTTCTGGCCAATTTATATGTCCTCTCCTTGGATCTTATGCTGTCCCTAATTTCCCTTGTTAGCCACGGTTGTGCCACCTTTTTTTGTTTTATTTTTATGCCAGACAGGGATGAACAAATTCTATAGTTCATCCATGCGATCTTTAAATGTTTGCCATTGCCTATCCACCATCAACCCTTTAAGTAACGTTCCCCAATCCATCCTAGCCAACTCGCACCTCATACCATCGTAGTTTCCTTTATTTAAATTCAGGACCCTAGTCTCTGAGTCAACTACTTCACTCTCCATCTTAATGAAGAATTCGATCATATTATGATCGCTCCTCCCCAAGGGGCCTCGCACAACAACATTGTTAATTAATCCTTTCTCATTACATAATACCCAGTCTAAGATGGCCTGATCTCTCGTTGGTTCCTCGACATACTGGTCCAGGAATTTAAAATTAAAAAAAAGAATTTTGTGTTTATTAAATGCAATGGAGCCAAACTGCAGAGATTTTTTTGTGTACATAATGTTTGCTTTTCCATTTCTTCAATTTTATATTTCTGAATTGCAACATCGCTAGATTTTCATGTTTATCTTTACAGATCGGTACAAGGGCCTTCCAACAGCTACCCGAAAACTGCAGTTTTTGGAACTACAGAAAGAGCTGATTGATGATTTCAGGATTCGTCTAACTCAAGTGATGAAGGAGGAGACCCGTTCGCCTCTAGGATCCCGCTACTGTGCCATTCTGAATGCTGTCAACTATATAGCAGCGGTGCTAGCTGATTGGGCAGACAATGTGGTAAGAACATTCATACCTCTGCAGTAGTAATTTTGGAAAATTTTGGTTTGATGGCAAGAAAGAATACATCTGTTTCAAAATAACTGTATATATGCTTTAAGTATCTCTAGTAATGTAGACTAGAGTAGGTTGACATATCATTATGGCATTAAGTGAAAGGCTTCTGTTTATATGATGCCCAATCACATCTATCAAACCTTTCAAAGTGCTTCGCAAGCAATTAATTACTTTGAACTGTTAATGTGGCAGCCATTTTGTACACAGCATGATTCTATAAATAGCAGATGAGTGACCAGTTAATCTGTTTTTGGCGGTGATTGTTGATCAGGGATCTTTAACTATCAGAACGGGCAGACAAGGTCTCAGTTACTCTACCGTGGTTGACACGGCCCTCGACCGTGTCCGTTCTATTTCCCGCACTTCTGCCCTCACCCCTGCCCCTCCCTCCCGGAACCACGATAGGGTTGCCTCACCTTTCACCCCACCAGCCTCCACATTCAACGGATCATCCTCCGCCATTTCCGCCACCTCCAACGTGATCCCACCACCAAACGCATCTTCCCCTCCCCTTTCAGCATTCCGTAGGGACAGCTCCCTCCGACATACCCTAGTCCACTCCTCTATTACCCCCAGCACCCCTTCCCCTTCGCCCGGCACCTTCCCGTGCAAGCGCAGGAGATGCAACACCTGCCCCAATACCTCCCCCCTTCCCAGGGCCCCAAACACCCCTTCCAGGTGAAACAGCGATTTACTTGTACTTCTTGCAATTTAGTATACTGTATTCGCTGCTCACGATGCGGTCTCCTCTACATTGGGGAGACCAAACGCAGATTGGGTGACCGCTTTGCGGAACACCTCCGTTCAGTCCGTAAGGGTGACCCCGAGCTTCCGGTCGCCTGTCATTTCAATTCACCGCTCCATTCCCACTCAGACTTCAGCGTCTGCGGCCTCTTGCATTGTTCCATGGAAGCTCAGCTTAAGCTCGAGGAACAGCACCTCCTCTTCCAATTAGGCACTTTACAGCCTTCTGGACTCGATATCGAGTTCAACAATTTCAGATCATAACCTCGGCCCCCATTATATTTTTGTATATTTTTTATCCACACGTTTGATTTGTGCTTTTTCCTTTTTTTTTCTCTCCCACATGGCAGCTGTCTCTCATTCTGCCAGCGCATTTCACACTTTTTCTAGAGCCATCCTTTGTCTCTTTACCTGTCCTATTACCATCTCGTCTCGCCTTTAATATCTTTTAATGTCTCTTCACCTCTCAGACATTCCCTTTTGTTCTTTCATCCCCTCCCCCATTTCCCAGCCCCCAAACCCGCTTTTCAATCTGTCTCATTTCCTGCTTTTTTTTTTCTCAGTTCTGAAGAAGGGTTTCGACCTGAAACGTTAACTCTGTTTCTCTCTTAACGGATGTTGCCTGGCCTGCTGAGTTTTTCCAGCGTTTTCTGTTGTTATCTCAGTTAAACAGTCATTTGAAAGGATAGCCCTTTTAAAATGCAAAATTTCCAGTGTTAGTCTAGATTGTGCACTAAATGTTACTAGTACAATATTTCAAATATATAATTTTGTTAATCTGTGGGGAAAAAACAAGTTGCGGGTGCAGTTTAGAGAATGTTGGATCACTTACAACCTTTCTTTTTAAATTGCTAAGCCAAGTGATTTTAGTAATTAAGGGGGAAATTGGATCAAAGAACTATTTTTGAAGTTTAGAAATTTATTTCCCTTCTGTGTAGTTCTTCCTGCAGCTTCAGCAAGCAGCACTTGAGGTTTGTGGAGATAGCAACACCATGACTGAGTTACAGCTCGGCCAGCTTGCCTCTCTCGAAAGCTCGGTCTTTGATAATATGATTGACTTACTAGAGCGTCTCCGATATGACATGTTGACACGACAAGTAGAGCATGTCTTCAGAGAAGTGAAGGACAAAGCAAAACCTTACAAGAAGGAAAGGTGAATATTGAGGCTACTATATTGCATTGCCATGTATAACTGCAGAAATGAATGTCATTTAACCCATTAAGATTAAAATGTTAAAATTGGCATTGAATATTTTAAAAACTATTAAACTCTATGGTATCAATAGGGGGAGGAGAGATTGTACAAAAAAACAAAGGAAATTGATGGCTTCTCACCCCAAGTCGAAAGTACAAATATGGATGTCGGGCAAGGCCAGGTTGGGAGAAAGTTAAAAATCATGGTTTTGCTGATGCCTTGAAATCCATCCATTATACTGCAATGGTCATTAAAGGAAACAAACACTATTTAGTTATGAATAACGAAAAGAAGGATTTGACTTATTTCAAAACTTCTGTAGTAAGTAGGCAGAGGTACAGTACAGTTAGTATTTTTGGGAAAGTCAGGAATCCATGCTTAAATTTTACAGGTTGAATTCTGCACCCGTCACTTCCCCACTTCAGTTTTTTCCCCTTTGCTCCTGAAGGTAGTGTCGTGTCGGGGTACTGGCAGCTTTCTGGAACTTCACCCAAGCTGGGCAGTCTCCATGAACCTAGTTAGTGAATGTCACAACCATGTCTTATTTTGGCCTTGCCTGACATCCATATTTGTACTTTCCACTTGGGGTCTCTGCATAGTGTTTGGAGTCCCTGCCGCAGTCAACTAACTTAATCCAGACCAGGAATGAAACTTGGGAAATTCCAGGCTTATCTGCCTCGGGGTCATACACTGGTGTCCACTTACTCACTGAACCATTGGTGAAACTCAACATATTGGCCTGGAATTTGCAATGAGAATAATGGCGAGGCTCGCAGTGCTCACAGTTATAATGGAGTAAATCTGACAGCAACTTCTGGAGTACGTACATGCGCAGTTTAATGCGGAAATCCAGAAGTTGCTGTGAAAGATTCCTCGCTCCTCCACAGGGTGCGCTGTTGCAGTCCTTGCCAATAGATTTGGCCTTGAAATGCTGCACTAAAAACAGCAGAAAAAGTTAGGGCTGGTGCATCCAGTAGTGAGTTTTTAACGATGTGATAAGTGATAATTACTACCGAACAACCTCTGTGGCCCTGAAAAATTAACTTTACAAGTGTAGAGTCTCATTCCCTCAGAAGAAAATTAGTGTTGGGAGATGTTAAAAATAATTAAAATACTTTGTTTTTACTTTTTCTGTCTCTTTTATCTCTTTCCCTTAATCCCATCTGTATTTTAGTTTTTTGTACATCATTTAAATCTAATTTTATATTTTCTGCTTTATACTTCCTGGTTTAGACTCTGTCTCAGTGAGGATTCTTCAATCTGATTGTTTGAAGAGCCTCTCTATTGCTTGCACTGCTCACACATGCCACAGATACCCTGTAGAGGGCGCCGCGCTGGAAAAATGCCAGATTAGAGGAAATCACCGCCGCGATAAGTCTGTGGGCAGCTGTCAACGAGGCGAACAGCGAGTGCCGTTCCTTCGCTGCCGAGAGCAAAATCCAGGCCATTAAATTTATTTCAAAACAGAGTTTCAAGTTTAGTTTGGTCAATTGTGACATGACATGTAGGATCTGAATTGATCAATTTAATAAACTGCAGAAATTTGGTTCACTTACAGAAGTTTAATCCCAAACTCTCTAAGGACATTATCAAATTTGATTAACAGCAATAGGCCTGGTACTGAGACTTTAAAAGTAACAAATGTATGCAGTGTTTAAAATAAAAAGGGTGTAACTGAACGTTGCTTGAATGAACTGCATAGGGATTAGCTCTGATAAAGTTCTTAAACGACATGGCAATGTTAAAGTTTAACAAATTCTCCAAGGAATACAAAGCATTCATGTTATGGTTACTGGGGCCATTATTAACAATTCTGATCAAACTTTCAAGGATTAATGAAGTGCTTTCCTGTACAATATCCTGAGCCAGATCCACCAAGGGCTCTATTAAAGCAATTAATATTTGATTATAATGAGCCAATATTAGATCATGATATTTAATATTGGTCAAAAAGCAGTTCATTACAAGGTTACACCTCGTTACACTTGATCTGGTTAGACAGACATTACTTACGGCAGGAGGTTTTATACTCCCAAGCTGGATCATTTGTAGGCATAAAAAATGTTAAATTCGAGTAGTTTGCCAGTAAATAACACGAGTCCTGGAAAATCCCTCTTTTAAAAAAAAAATATATATATATTTTGTGTGATAGTCTCCTACACTTCTGGGTTAAGTGTTCCATAGTTGTCTATTGTGTACTGTCGATTTGTACAATACATGATGATGAGGTTACTCTGGGGATTTTGTGTCTCGACTGAGATATTGATAAACCTTTTTCTCTGTCTGTCTCGCTCTCTGCTGCCCCACCCCCAACCCAACACAAATGGGGAAAGCCTCCCATTATAAAAAGAATGTTTTATCGGGTGCTATTCTTTTACAGCAACAACATTTATTATTCAAATATATTCTTATTGGATGCATGTCAAGTTGAGACATGGAACCATCTACAATATCATATGGCAGTTTTCTGAAACTTTGTATATGACTTACTTCTTCAAGGTCCAGTCTCCGCCAAATACATCTTCTGTCGTGGCTGCAATAACTCGCTGATCCTAGCGATAATGGTCAAATTATACTGCCAATACCTGGTTTATTTTTTAATAAAATTACATGCTACTGCTGCTGGTGTTTGTTCAGTTGAAGATGCATGGCATCACTGTCAGTTTGCATAGAGTAACTGCTACTCATCAGGTCAAGGTTTTAATCTCCATACATTCCAGAACTTTAGGAATTCAAAGTTCTTCGATAGTGTGTGTATGTAAGTAATCGAACTACAGGATCACTAATACTGGTTATTTATTTTATAGGTGGTTGTTTTTGCCATCTCAGTCAGACCAGGCAGTGATGTGTTTGTCTAGTTCAGCTTGTCCAATGTTACTGACTCTTCGAGACCTCTTGCTGCAGCTGGAGCAGCAACTCTGTCACTCGCTTTTTAAATCTTTTTGGCAAATGCTTGCTGAGAAGCTGGACTTGTTCATCTACCAGGATGTAAGAAACGAACAAATGAAATTTTTTTTTTTTTTTTTTTTTAAAAGAACAAATAAGACTTGTACTATGATTATAAACTTGCTTAAACATTTTAGCTGTTGTGCCTTATGCATTGAATCATCTCATCAGCGATTTAAATAAAGAAAACTTAATCTGTGATGTGGGATTTCAAAAAAAGTTTGCTTTGTAAACTTTTTCAATGACTATTTCCAAACCAGTAAAATACAGGAAACAATGATTCTGATCAAATAATATTTAAACTTTTGAATTTCATATAGAATAATAGGTGTGTATGTATTCCCTAGCTGATTTTGTATCAATATATAAAAAAGATCAAGCTACATATGCATATGTAAGTTCCAAAATACATAGAAGTTCCAACATGGAAACAGACCATTTGGCTCAAACAGGTTGTGTTGGTGTTTATCCTCCATAAGAGCAAATAGTCCTAATCACATTTACCCATATCCCTATAACCCCTTTTCCTTAATCCACCTATCCAATCTAATCTTGAATGTTGACATAGTTTTTGCCTCAACCATTAAGTCTGAAAGTGAATTCCACAGCCTCACAAAATAAGTGTGTAAATAAGTTTCTCTTACACTTAGTCTTGTATCTATGGCCCCCTCAACTATCTACTCTGTCCCATCCTTTCATAATTTTAAACACGCCCATATTGTTCGAACCAAAAAGACCCAATTTTTCGAGTCTTCATACTTGTATTTCCTAATAGCAGGCACCATCCTAGTGAATTGGTGTTGTACCCTCTCTAAAGCCTCAATATTATTCCTATAGGGTGGAGCCCAATACACATAGTACTGAGGTGTAATTAAAGCTTCCTATAGGCTCATCCTTATCTCTTGCAATAAAACCTACAGTTCCAGTAGTCTTGCCAAAGCTTGATCAACCAGAGGTACTGTGAATCTCCAGCCCCAAATCCCATTTCCTGTTGGACCCGTCCCATGACCTGGTTAGCAACACTTTTTGCATGAATTTGTGCACTTCTGCAGATAATGACCAAGCATTGCACCAGCATGTTTCCACTTTGCACACCAGATGCTTTCTAATATACAGCCATCTTCATAACTGCTTGATGTTATTGTGTATCAATTATGGATGGTTTTCAATTGTGTTGAGTGCTCATACTCATTTACATAGGACTCTTAAAGCCATCAGAGAGAAGATACTCTCAGTTGATCACTTGGCTGAAAGAACAATTTGTCACCCAGTCCCTGCTTATCAATGATGATATAATTTGCCAGTTGATTTAAGACAAGGTGTACAAATTTTGTAGAAAGAAGGATATTATCTACAGCATAGTTTTATGGGGTGAATTAATGTTTTGGAGTTGTGTAATACATTGCCCCTATGGGATTTAAATATAAGTGTCTATTAAGGCTGCAGCCTTTCACTTTGCAGTTGGTTACTACTGAATTTCTATTTTTTTGCTTTCACTTTCAATTTTACAGATTATACTGGCAAATCACTTTAATGAAGGTGGATCAGCACAGCTGCAGTTTGACATGACTCGGAATCTTTTCCCACTGTTTGCCCACTATTGCAAAAGACCAGAAAACTACTTCAAGGAGTAAGTATACGGAGTGCGAGCCTAATAATTCCTGGCAGCTTCAGTTGATAGCATTGTCTAAGATTTTTAAAAAAACTTACTGCAGACACTCGTGTAAATAGATCATCGATTTCAGTGAGGGCAAGAGCAGGATCTTCATCAAATGCTAACGTAACATGGAATTATTTTTTTTAATGTAAAAAGCTTCACATTCTTCTATTTTGCAATTATTGAGACAAACTTGTTTTATAACTTTCAGATTAAATGTGTTGACAAAGTAATTAAAGCTTGAAAATGGGTGCCATTCAGAATCAGAAAATTAAGCAAAGCCCAATTCAGGCTATCGTGCCTGTGCAACTACAGGCTGCAAACTGGAGTTATTATTACTAATCCTAAACTTATGTCCGCTTTTTACAAATTTACTGACCCATGGAAATATCTTTTATTACTTACCCTCTTAAAATTTTGAATACATTTGCTAGATCTCCCCTTAAATCTTCTTTGCTACAGTGAATATGGCTCTAGTTTTTCAAGTTTCTGACTAAATCCTCTCACTCCTGGTATAATCCCAGTAAGTCTACATTGCACCTATCCATGGCTCCAGTAGTTTTTTGATAATGTGGTGCCCACAGTACTCCCAACTATCTTGTATCAATGTCTTCTACAGATTTATCACCTCCTTGACTTTGCACACAATGCCCCTATATATTAAACCTTTATCCATTTTGTGGCTTTTTCCACTTGCAGTCCTGTTTTTAAAAGATTTGCGAAGTGCCACCTCCAGATCGCTGTTTCTTCACTAAACTGTATTTGCCACATATCTGCTCATTCTATTTGTATTTGTCTGCCCAGTTGTATCCTGAATTTGTCCTACTTTGATATCTCTGCACCATGTCTAAATTATTTAAGCATATGGAGATTAAGTGACATCCCACCATCGATTCCTCGGCTGTGCTACTAATTACATCTTGCCAAACTGAGAACATCCATTCACTCCTACTCTCTGCTATCTATACTGCCAATTTATCTTCAATACCATGAGCCTTAACCTTTTTAATAAATTTCCTTAATATTTATATCTACTATTTGTTGTTGCCCTACATTCTGCTGAGAGACTCTATGACTAAGTCCTTCTGTCACCAATCTTTTGACGCTGCGGAGGCAAAATACTCTAAGCATTCTCTACCAGGTGTATTGTATTCAGCAATTTATCAAAGATCCCCTCTTTACACTACACTAAAATAGTTTTCTTTAAAATAGTCAAACAAAATAACTATTAGTGCTTCAAATGAACAATGCATGCAGAAAAGTTACTTTGCTGTCGTTTATTTAAGTGAACCAGTTTTATTAACTGTCAGGTTGCCACCTTATCCTCTTAATTATGATATGCTTATAAAAACCTTTCCATTAACTTTTTCATACACTTAGCTTTCAACTCCCTTTTTACTTCTCTGCTTTTCTTTTGTATTGTCAGCTTCTTTCTTGGACTTCATATTTGATGCAACCTCCATATTCTAAGAACTCCTTCTCATTTTGCCCACCGTTAAGTTTTATCCTCTTAAAAGTCCCCCATTATTGGCCTATTACTTCTCTGAATTGTCTACATATTCTCATGTGTTTTGTAGTTATGTGAATAGCAGTTGTGCTTTCCTTGATTGAAATAATTGTCAATTGCATAAAAATTCAGTAATACTGAATGAGATAAAACACTCGGACTTAATTTTTTTCCCTAGAGTGAAAGAAGCTTGTGTCATCCTGAACCTGAACGTGGGTTCAGCACTGTTGTTGCGAGAAGTGCTACAGACTACTTCTGGCAAAATGACTGATGCAGTCGCTTGCTCCGAACAGCCCACAGCTATAGCAGCTCTGAATGAAATTGGAGTTTATAAACTGGCCCCACAAGCTGTTGAGATCCTGTTGAATCTAAAGACAAACTGGCCAAGTACAGGCAAATAAGAACCTTTGATTAGCTGGAATATCATTGTTGCATTTAAAAATGAAGCATATGATTGAAATGACTCTACAGTGCTCAGTGCTGCGTGTTCAGAAGCATAACGATGAACACATTGAACTTGTGAATTTAGAAATGCCAACCCAGACTGTTCTGCATTAAGTCCCATTGAATTAAAAACAATTGTACTGAAAATGGAGTCTATGCAATAGACTAAGCTGTGTACACAAACTATTCCTTTCAAACAGCTGTTATAAAATGAGAATACTTCTGTAGTCATGTTCTATAGAATGACAGATTGTGATGAATGCTATTTCAGAATCAGTTTAGACCACACATGTATCCCAGAATAACATGATACATATGACAAAAATCAAGACTTCTTTCTTTAAAATTCAAATAGGTTACCATGTAAAGGTTAATATTCAGGGACTGTGTCTGGTCCAGTTTACATTGCAGTTTAGTGTAAGTGAGGTAACAGTTTTTGTATTTTCTATCTCACTAGCTTGGTTAGTTAAGCCTGTACCTACTCCACTGTGTCATTGCTTCTGTTCACTTATCAACTTACTGTGTAATAAATCTGTGGCAGTTTTCAGCATGAGCCCTGATTTAGTGAAATGTTTGTTGTACAACCACCTGAGGGCTATGAATATCACGGTGAAGAAGTTTCTGACTCGCTACAAATTAACCAGATAGTGGGAAGGTAAAAGCACTTTCCAACTTAATAGAAGCAAGGGCTCATCTACGGAGTTTTCTGAGATGCATAAGAGTACTGAGGTGAAAAATTGCTCTGTTAGTAATGGGCCATATGTACAGCAAAGTTTCCTCTATCCTGAATGCACCAATATGGTCTTGGCATGTGAATTTTAATGGAGTAATTTTAACCTATCCTGCCTGGTGGGAAACCAATGGAAAGTAACATGGGCAGTCAATCTGTGTCAGTTTCTGGGTGGGCTAGTGTAGCGTACCACCGTAGTTAAATTTGCTCCCTTTGCATTCGTGCTTGCAGCGAGAGAGCAGCTTATGATGCTTATCCTGTACTGCTCGTTGTTCTCTACCTCCATCTGTCTAGTCTGTCCTTGAACACAAACCCTTGCATGTTATATTCGTAGCCACACAACTTTAGCCCAACTGAGACAGATGATGACGGGGGGGGGGGTGGGGAAGGGAAAAAGAGGGGCACAGCAATACTGCCAGAAAAGTGCAAATGTTCCACACTACTACCCAAAGACAAAGGGGTCAAGAGAAGTATTACAGTCCATCAACCCATACAAAAAAGGGATCATCAGATTACACTATTATCCAAGAAAATAAAGCAGCTAACTCCCAAGTCATAGCCCCAATGAACCAACAAGACAGTAAATCCTAATGAAGTCTGTGGAAACCAATTAAGTGCAGGACAAACCACCCCCTGGCCAGCCCAACAATACAGCAACAGTGAAATAACTGCAGCAGTAAGATGCAATCATTTACCAGCAGCCAAACTGTCATAGTATGAATAAAAGCCATTCATGATTATAGTTGCTGTGTGTCAATCAAATAGTTCAGGAACCTATAAGAACGGCTCTGTAATTGTTCAGAATAATTTAGTCTTGGGAGCCAACAGGTTTGTCTGCCTCAGTGGGCACTGCAATTAGGAGGCAACGAGGCTGACAGGTGTCCTGGAAGCACACTGGGTTAGATGATCCAAGCTGCTGATAGGGAAGGAGCTGGGTTAATCTGTGTGAATGAATACATTGGTTGGAACTCAACTAGTAAACAAACAAAACAGCAACAACAGCGGCTTCCGTATGGAAGTAAAGTGGACAGGGTTGAGTGATGTGTACTTAATCCTCTGCTCACAGGCCTCCACCTTCATTAAAGATACAATTTCAGCCATAGAAAGGGAAGTTTATTATTACTGGTGATGCTCAGTGTCTACGTAGAGGTAAGAAATGAGATATTATACTGTAAGTACATTATATTGAACAGTGGTAAGAAATGGAGTGTGAGATTTTGTATACAATCTAGGTTCTAGTACTACAGTACTAGTTGTAATTATGAGGGACTTTGGAGTAAGAGTTGCTAGAATTCAACCAGGACCTTTTCCATAATTTTAAGACGCAGTGCTAGATCTGGTTCGGAGATACACAAGTGACCTGAAAGTAGTATAGTGGCTAAAACCTAGTTAGATTCACATTGAAAACATAATGAAAGAGCTCATGATCTCAGTACCAGAAAATACTGTGATACGAAACCACTAACCTTTAGATTCTTGCACTCTGCCTTGTGAACCCCACAAATATATATATATGGTCTACTCTGTTGCACAATAAAGTGGACCTACAGAAAAGCAGGTCTAGTGCTAAGCAGCTATCATCTCTGTGGTAAACCACTGTTATACCTGTCTGTATGTGTATTCCACTAGGTACAGGTCTGGACATGCCTCGGCTGACTCCTCCCACTATTCCAGGTATATAAGTGACTACCTCCCAGTCCCTTAGTATTCTGGACGGGTCGACCACTCGAGACTAGACCTTCATTCTTTAGTTAATAAAAGCCTGGTTATTACTCGCTTAACCTCAGTCTTTTGAGTAATTGATGGCGCATCACTCTGTAATCATCCTTCTCAAGTGTGGACAGCTATCCAACATGATAAATAATCTCCCATGACTAGATAGTCCTTCCTGTTACTGGACAATTTGAAAAAGAGAAAAAAAGATATACAAATTAATATTGGGAATGAAAGATACTATCTATTGGAAAACTAATTAAAAAAAATGCATGTACTATAAATTGTCAAATAATTGTGGGCTTATAACATTTGTTGCAAGCTTTGAAGAACATATTCTACCCTTCCATGTAGACTGCAATTAATACAAATGTTGCAGTGGTAGAGGTGCACACGAACTCAGCTATCTAGTTAGTTAATGAAGGAGTATAGACACCATCAAAACTGCTGGGTGAGTCACATTGCGCTCATTCAATCTTGTGGTTTTGACTGCACTATACAGAAGAAATGGCGAATGATTTAAGTATATATATTATGCACAGTAGTCATTTGAAGGATTGGAATTACTTTTGAGCTATGATCAGTAATTTATGATTCAAGTGCAAAATAGGTGCCAGACAGGCATGTAAATTTGTGCAGACCTGATGTCTGTCGATATTCTAACATACACAAACTAGGTTCTTAATCTCTGCATGAACTGAGACTCACCCCAGCTCTTTGGTTGGAACTAATTTGAAGGTACATAAAGTCCAGCCAGAATAAACTGATAAATTGCCACCACTCACAGGCAGCTTCAGACAGCACACTTCCGCTTTCCCTGATCTAGCAGGATTTTTTTAATATAAAAAGAAAATCCCTCATCAATTCACAGGAAAATAAATAAAAAGCTGAATTTATTTGCCATACCATCTCCCAAATTATATCAAAAATATCAAAGACTAGCTCTATTTGTAAAAAAAACCCTCTAAAATGTCATTTTAACATAAATTTACAGGCATTCTCTACTTGGTCTGTTTTACATACAATTAAGAAATTACTTTTTTCCATAAGCTTTCCACAGTTTCTATCAGTCTCTATGCCAATTTGAACAAGATAAAATGATAAGTATAAAAATCATGCCATTTCCCAACAATTAGCTAGAAATGTATCAGAACGCACATAATAAATGGCAGTACTATTAATGGTTGTAATATGACTTTTTGGAAAAAAATTGCTATTAACAGTGAAGCATTAGAAGGCAACATATCGTACTGTACAAGACTCAACCCACTATGATAGCAGAGTTTAGCGTAATTGTGGGCCAAATCAGAAAAGCATTTTTAGGGCTCAGATAATTTATATTCTTTAAAATAAAAAAGTTCAGTACAATACGGTCTCATTTCAGCAACTAGGTTGTTTACATTTTTACTTGACAATTCTCCACAGGTTTTTATAGACCAAGTTTATAATACAATATTATAGAATATTAGTTAATTTACAAAATAATGGACTTCAAGCTTTGAATTAATTAAGAACTGCAAAGGTGATCAGCAGAGTAAAAATAACACTATTTTCTTTTCTAGGTAATAAAATTTAACATCTGAGCTTCCATTATGCAAAATGGTCATGTAAAGGTCAAAGGTCCGTCGTTTTATTCTCAAGTGCAGCTGCTATTTGCTGCAGTCGGACAGAGAGTTGCATCTTTTGTGCTGCTTGGTCTTCTTCTAAGGCATTTATTATCTGTAAAGCCAAGGAATGTTATAATGTTAATGCTGAAATTAAACAACAGATTGAAACAGCACTTTCTGTAATACATTGCATCACAGATGTCCTTACACTGGTATTCATATATTGCACTTTTTTTTCTCCGAGATTTACTGAAGTATGGTGAACATGGAAACTATGAAAAACTAATGTAGCTTATGAGCAAAATTCTAATAAACATCAGTCATCTTTCTCAGTATTCAAAATATTTACAATACAATCTGCATGTTTTGATGCAGTTAAACTATGTTTTTATACTTACCAGCAAAATTAAACTAAAAGGTAGGTGACAAATGTTTAAAAATACTCAAACTGATATAGGTAATGAGTACTGCAGTAACTGGAACACAAGCATCATTATAAAAACAAAATCTCACCTCGTCATAATATTTGTTTGTGTATTGGTATAACTGATGCAGTGCTGCCACAGTGTTCAGTTTGTCTGTATGAGCCTGGAAAATAACAAAACTATTAGCAAGCGTAACACGTTTCTTGAAACACATAAGCTGTAGCACTAATGATAACTTGTCCTTTTATAATTGAAAACCCACAACTCAAACTGTGATTGAATTATAGGTATCATCCAAACACAGGCAGTGCATAAGCAGCAATGGTTTCACTTCCCTTCTTTGCACCATCACCTCCAGTTCCCAAGGATCTACACTCTGCCTGCTCCACCTCTATATCTACAAGTTGACCGTAGCAACATCATCGGCAGGCAGTCAGTTTTCACATGTATGCTAATAATATTCAGCAATACCCCATCATCACTTCTCTCGAATTCCTCGACTACCTATCCGATGCCACATTTTGGATGAGTCACAATTTCCTTCAGCTCAATACTGGAAAGCCCAAAGCCATAGTCTTCAGCTCCTGCCACAAACGGCGCTCCCTTGCCACAAACTCCATCCTCCTCCCCACCATAGTCGTACGCTGAACCAGACCCAGTACTCGACATCCTGTTCAACCCTAAACACGAGTTGAAATCGAACATGCCATCGTCAAGGCGGCTTATTTACACCTTCACATGTTGCTGACCTCCCTACCTCAAACCCTCAGCCACTGAAACGCTAATCCATGCCTTTGTCACTTCCAAACTCAACAACTCTTAATATTCTGCTTGTTATCCAAAACTCTGTTGCAGGACCTCTACAGGGCCATCAGCGAACAACAAACTGCGCACCCAGACGGAGCTTTTATCGTCGCGGGGGACTTCAATCACACAAACCTAAAAACTGTACTACCGAAATTCCACCAGAATGTCTCCTGCCCCACAAGAGGGGAAGAACACACTGGATCAAGTCTACACGAACATTATAGACGCTTACAAGGCCATTCCCTGCCCCCACCTTGGGAAGTCTGACCACCTCTCCCTGTTTCTAGCCCCGGCATACAAACCGCTCATCAAAAGAGAGAGAACATCAATGAGAGCAGTGAAAGTATGGCCAGAGGGGGCAGTATTGGAGCTTCAGGATTGCTTCGAACGCACTGATTGGGGCATGTTTGCCCACAATGACATCGAGGAATACGCATCCACAGTGCTATTCTACATCAACAGCTGCATCGAGGTCGTCACGACCCACAAAAATATCAGGTCATACCCCAACCAGAAACCCTGGATGAACGGAGAGGTCCGCTCACTATTGAAAGCACGCGACGCAGCATTTAAATCTGGCGACACGGCGGCTTACAGAGCAGCTAGGACCAACCTAAAAAAGGGTATCAGGACTGCCAAATGGAAACAGACACTGCGGATAGAGGATCACTTCCGCAACAACTCGGACCCCCGGCGCATGTGGCAAGGCATCCAGTCCATCACTGACTACAAAGGCAAAAACACCAGTCCCCCGGTCAGCAACGCCTCCCTTCCGGAGGAGCTTAACAACTTCTACGCTCGCTTCGACAGGGACAACAAGGAGCCGGCTACCAAAGCCTTGCCACCCCCGGAAGACCAGGTGCTCACTCTGTCGACCTCCGACGTAAGGGGCGCTCTACGCAGAGTGAACACACGAAAGGCTACTGGACCGGATAGCATCCCTGGACGGGTACTCAAGGAATGTGCTGATCAGCTGGCTGATGTCTTCACCGCCATCTTCAACCTGTCATTGGCCCAGGCAGTAGTCCCTACATGCTTCAAGACCGCCACCATCATTCCTGTGCCTAAACAAGCGGCTGTGACGTGTCTGAACGACTATCGACCTGTCGCACTCACACCCATCATAATGAAGTGTTTCGAGAGACTGGTCTTAGCCCACATCAAAGCCAGTGTTCCTGCCTCCCTTGACCAACACCAGTTTGCCTATCGGGCAAACAGATCAACGGAGGACACAATCACAACTGCTCTACACTCGGCACTGAATCACCTAGATGGTAAGGAGACCTACATCAGAATGTTGTTTATAGACGACAGCTCAGCATTCAACACTATCGTCCCCAACAAGCTGGCCACCAAACTCCAAACTCTTGGCCTGAACACTTCCCTCTGCAACTGGACCCTGGACTTCCTAACAAACAGACCCCAGTCTGTCAAATTAGGTAACCACACCTCCCCCCCCCCCCCGACCCTGAACACGGGGGCCCCACAAGGATGTGTGCTGAGCCCCCTCCTCTACTCCCTCTTCACCCACGACTGTGTGGCTGTTAATGGTTCCAACACCATCATCAAGTTTGCAGATGACACCACGGTAGTAGGCCAGATCACCAACAACGATGAGTCAGCCTACAGGGAGGAGGTCCAGCATCTCGTGAAGTGGTGCGCCGACAACAACCTGGCCCTTAACACCAAGAAAACAAAGGAAATAATCGTGGACTTCAGGAAGTCCAAAGGTGGAAGTCACACCCCCATCCACATCAATGGGGCGGAGGTGGAAAGGGTGGCCAGCTTTAAGTTCCTCGGAGTCCACATCACGGAAGACCTCTCCTGGTCCCTCAACACCTCCTCTCTGGTGAAGAAGGCCCAGCAGCGCCTATATTTCTTGAGGAGGCTGAAGGGATGTAATCTGTCACCCCCGATCCTCTCTAACTTCTACCGCTGCACTATAGAGAGCATCCTGACAAACTGTATCACGGTATGGTACGGCAGCTGTAGCTCCCATGACCGGAAAGCCCTGCAGCGGGTAGTCAAAACTGCCCAACGCATTACCGGCACCCGGCTACTGACCATAGAACATATATACCAGAAACGCTGCCTACGGCGGGCACGGTCCATCATCAAAGACCCTACCCACCCCAGCCACAGTCTGTTTGCCCTCCTACCATCTGGAAGACGCTACAGATGCATTCGCACCCATACAACCAGATTTAGGAACAGCTTCTTTCCCAGGGCTGTCATCCTACTGAACTCCACAAATAAACACTAAAGCCTGCACATCTGCCGATGCACTTTATTATGGTCATATTTATGCTAATATATATGTACAAATGTATGTTGAAATGTTTAAGTGTCCTAATCCAAATTGTACACTCTCGGGAGCCGCAAGCCTACATTTCATTGTACTGCACTTGTGCACGAACAATGACAATAAAAGTTGATTTGATGTGATGTGATTTGATTTGATGTGATGTGATGCATTAACTCCCACTCGCCCATCGCCCCCATCCTCACTGACCTGCATTGGATGCTGGTCCACCAAAGCTTCACATTTAAAATCCTTGACGTTGCCTATAAAACCCTTCATGTCCTTGCCCCATGCGCTCTGTAATCTCCTCCAGCCCTAAATCCTTTCCTGAATGCTTCGTTCCTCTGACTCCAGCCTTCTGTGTATCCCTTTCTTCTTTCACTGCACCACTGGTTATCAGCTACCTCAGTTGTCTTCTTTGGATCTTCCTACCTAAACCTCTGTCTTTCTCCCCATGTTTAAAAACTTGTGTAGATCCATCTCCTCATCCACATCTTTGGACACCTCTCCTAAACTCCCCTTTCCGGCTCAATGTCCATTTTCCTTACACTGTGAAGTAGGGACGTTCCTCGAGTTAGAAGTGTTATTTAATGCAAGTTGTTGTTTATCTGAGGAGTCAAAGAACAGTTGGGTCCTTCATTCTCTTGTTCATTCTGTTGGGTTGGGATTTTAAATTACTCTGGAAAGCAGCATTTTTTATGGACTTTAGTGGATATTGAATGTGTGTAATATTTAATCCAGGATTAAAAAACATCAATTGTGTGAACAGAATTAGTCTACAGAAAAAAATGGATTATTGAAAATCTATTCAAATCAGAATAGAAAGGGATACAATCACTATAACATATTGATATTAGGAACATCTAAGAGAGAAGTAATAGGGAGATTTTTCTGGGTACACCCAGGAGCACTGTCAGAAATATCAGGCAGGTTTCTTTACAGGCGTGTGCTCCGAACCCCGCATTCCCTCCCCACCAATTTGTTTTGCATTCACTCGCCTAAGTGATCCAGTGCATCTGGTCGCAGACCCAGGAAAACCTCCCCAAATATTTTCAGCAATTGAGTTTGAATTACACTTCCCCCAATCTCAAGATAGGTCAAAAACAGATACAACTTACTCTTGAGACCTCAGCTAAGTGTGTGTTCATATCTTGATCACTGACTTGCACCATCTGACGAATACCCTTGTAATAGCTGTTAAACAAAGAGGGGAAAAATTTGTCAACCTAAACTTAAATACAGGGTTTTCACCGAATAATCCAAATCAGCCTTCCACCGACACACCTGGACTGTCCCACAGCAAGGTAAGAATGGGTCAATTTGGAACACAGTCTCAAGCTACCACGGATGCTCTTCCATTTCAACAGTTGTTCACCGCGCAGGACCCTTGAACTCTCCATGTCTCAGCCTATGCTAAGGGAAGTCGGCAACATTTCCCTGACCCTCAAAATGAATGGTTCCCAGCATGCCCATGACACATTGAGGTTACTGGCACAGTTAATATATTCACCTGTAAGTACCGTGTAACAAAGCTGTACAGACTTCACAAAATGCCTGCATTTTTAAAAAAAAGGGTAAAACAACTGCTGGCATTGTAATTGGAATTAATGTTAAGGAAATAGCCATGAGGGTTTATACATTTGCTTGACCCAAATATGATATGAATTTAGGAGCCAAGCTTTTTTTTTTTGAGTTATACGGGCTACTATTGAAACAGAATTAAAGTGTATTCATGTCCTGAAATTCTTTGCCTTTGTAACATTGTTGTGATTCCCAATATTTTCTCTAATTAGCCTTGCCGTATCCTAAGTATTCTCCTTGGTTAGTAAGATCGGACATTCCTGTGGTAAATATCTCAACTAACCCATCAGGAAAAGTGAACCGTGCAAAGTTTGAGAGCTCTTCCCAGATGAAGAAAGTGAATCTAAATCTCAAATTCAACAGAAGGTAGAATGGGAATTTCAGATGAGATTTTTTTGGTCACAGTCCAGTAAATGCAATGGTAACTACCAAAACTACTAACTGAACTTCAAAGTGAAACTGTTTGAAGCTTATACTTATTTTCTCAAAACTTGTCAAATTTATCATGCATTTTTCCCACTTACTCCTCCACCATTTTCTTGTATGTAGAAATTTCTCTTGCATAAAGTAGCTTGTTGCTCGGAGAGTCCTAAGGAATAGAAATATACATTTTATATGAACAGCTGCAATACATTTGTTACCTCAGTCATAGATCAGAAGGGCCATACAAGTAAATTTAGAGATGCAGTTTTATGTATTTCTGGATTATAATAATTTTTTTAAAACATCAGGAAAAAAAATCTCATAGCTTCACCACTACCCAACACCTCTGAAGTAAAAGCTAGTATCAAAGTTTTTCCAGATGCTAATATTTTCATTTTTGACTTTTGAAGTGGAGATACTTACTCTGCTCAACTTGTGTTCGGTCTTTGTGCAAGCGTCCATGAAAGTCTGTGCAATCACCGATAAAGACGCATCCACTACTTCATTAACTTTCACATCAAATATGAAATGTGGGTTTTTCAGTATGTTTACCCAGAACCTCAATGGCAAACTGGAAAAAATGGAATACCCCTTAAGAAAACTTGAGAAAAATCAATGGACATTCATAGGAGAAAGACAGCGGTGTGAAATTCCACAAGTATTGTATATGGTCCTTTTTTCATCCCAGTTCAGTTCCATCCTATGTCACACACCTTTCTTCAGCTAACAAGGCGGCCAATGCAGTTTTAGAACCGACCACTCGTGTGCTTAGCATATTTTTCCACTTTTCCAATATATATTTTCTATATCCAAGGATGATCACTGCTGGCCAGTTCTTGGAAAAAAGACTATGGATTAAGTGCAAGTGTCCCAAAATAGTTAGTGTTAGAAATATAGAAATTCAATAAGGTATTTGTTAGATTACTGTTATGATCGCCACACCCACCATTTACCCACATTAACATTTTCTTACTCTCCATTATACTAGTTAGGATGGGATTGGATAAAGAAACAATTTAGCACATACAGCATTGTCTAAGTGGAAGTGACTGGCCAGCTCCTATTCGATCAGGATTCAATTTGGTATATCCACCTCCAAAGAGAATCACATTAAGCAATCCATATTAATTGGAAAGGCCAATCACTGCAAACCTATGCTGAGCTCAATAGGAAACTGGTCATAAAGTGTACTTGGCGTCATCAGTATATTAAAGCACCAGGCTATGGATATCTCAAAGGTATCAATCACTCCCCAAAAAGTAAAGTCCATTCTCTCAATTGTCTGTATAGATGTAATAAAGAATCAATTTTTTTTTGATGGTAGAGCTGCCACCTGAAGTTCTCAAGTGGGTCATCTCACTTGCAGGCCATCGAAAAGGTAAAAGCAATGAAATATAACGATTGGGGGCAACGGTTAATAGAGGTAGAACTAGGCTCAGACCTACCCCAAACAAGTGTGTACTTTTAGAGATTCCTAAATGAATCCACTACTCCAAAACCTGGGAGGTATCTTTCACATGATCCTTCACAATGTGCTAGGTGTTGTCTTCATACAAGGAATCCAATGTTTTAACAGGACTATTTGTGGTCTTTCACTTCACCATAGGCTCCAATATAGGCAGCCAATGGTTCGAAGGTCAGGACAAAAGCAGAGTTAGAGGAATTCTGTCCAATGCCTCTCTCCAGACTAAAGGCCTCGGGGAGTGGCTCATCAGCACCATGGCTAAAGGCCTGGAACAAAAGGTTCAGATCCAGTCCATGCAAGTACAAGCACAACCACTTGATCCTGTTAAAGGACTTGGCAACCATCCATTTATCAGACTTCCTCCATATAAAATGGCACCAATTAAAAACATTAAAAAAAAATTTTTTTAAACAGAGCTTAAATGTTCCAGTCCAGTGTATACAAGTACTTTTTTCAGCAAAACATAGGGATTTCTTTAGACATGGGGGTCACTGAATTTGATATATCTTAAAATGGACACTAAATAAAATGTTTAGCATTGAAGACGTTGGGGGTAATTTTTCCATCTTTAATCACCTGAGCATTAAGCTTTACCTGGCTGAGTGCAGAATGCGTGGCAGGGAGGATTGCACACCAGTAACAGAACCCGCTTGATTATTCCTGCATTTATATTAATGGAAGGAAATTTGGGCAGGTTCCCTAACAAGCACGGTGGCATAGTGGTTAGCACTGTTGCCTCACAGCACCAGGGACCCGGGTTCGAATCCGGCCTCGGGTGACTGTCTGTGTGGAGTTTGCACATTCTCCCCGTGTTTGCGTGGGTTTTCGCCGGGTGCTCCGGTTTCCTCCCACAGTCCAAAGATGTGCGGGTTAGGTTGATTGGCTATGATAAATTGACCCTTAGTGTTAGGGGGATTAAATACATGGGGTTACAGGGATAGGGTGGGATATGTGTTGGTGTAGGGGTTACGGGAATCGGGTGGGATATGTGTTGGTGCAGACTCGATGGGCCGAAATGGCCTCTATCTGCACTGTGGGGTTTCTGTGATTCTGTGAAGTGTGCAATCCTTCCCACCTGATATTCCTCTCTGTTTTCCACCTAGGCAGTGCTCAATGCCCAGGTGGTAAAGATAAAAATTTACCACTATGGAAATAGGAGTTTTTATAGTTATATAAAAAGAAAAAGGGTGACTAAAGTAAATGTTGGTCCCTTAGAGGATGAGACCGGGAAATTAATGGTGGGAAATATGGAGATGGCAAAAACACTGAATGAATATTTTACATCAGTCTTTACAGTAGAAGACACTAAGAATATCCCAACACTGGACAAACAGGGGGCTAAGGGGGGGGGGGGGGGGGGGAGGAGCTAAACACGATCAAAATCACTAAGGAAGTGGTACTCGGTAAAATAATGGGACTCAAGGCGGATAAATCACCTGGACCTGATGGCTTACATCCTAGGGTCTTGAGGGAAGTGGCGGTAGGGATTGTGGATGCATTGGTAATAATTTTCCAAAACTCCCTGGACTCGGCAAAGGTCCCGGCAGACTGGAAAACTGCTAATGTAACACCCTTATTTAAAAAGGGCAGTAGACAGTAGGCTGGAAACTATAGACCGACCGGTTAGCCTAACATCTGTGGTAGGTAAAATTTTGGAGTCCATTATTAAGGAGACAGTAACAGGACATTTGGATAATCATAATTTAATAGGACAAAGTCAGCATGGTTTTATGAAGGGGAAGTCATGTTTGACAAATTTGCTGGAGTTCTTTGAGGAAGTAACGTATAGGGTGGATAAAGGGGAACCAGTGGACGTAGTGTATTTAGACTTCCAAAAGGCATTTGACAAGGTGCCACACAAAAGATTATTGCTTAAGATAAAAAATCACAGGATTGGGGGTAATATTCTGGCATGGATAGAGGATTGGCTATCTAACAGAAGGCAGAGAGTTGGGATAAATGGTTCATTCTCAGACTGGCAATCAGTAACTAGTGGTGTTCCGCAGGGGTCAGTGCTGGGTCCCCAACTCTTTACAATCTATATTAACGATTTGGAGGAGGGGACCGAGTGTGACATATCAAAGTTTGCAGATGATACTAAGATGGGAGGGAAAGTAGTGAGTGAGGAGGACATAAAAAACCTGCAAGGGGACGTAGACAGGCTAAGTAAGTGGGCAGAGATTTGGCAGATGGAATACAATACTGGAAAGTGTGAGGTTATGCACTTTGGCAGGAAAAATCGTAGAGCAAGTTATTATCTTAATGGCAAGAAACTGGAAAGTACTGAAGTACAAAGGGATCTGGGGGTCCTGGTGCACGAAACTCAAAAGGTTAGTATGCAGGTGCAGCAAGTGATTAAGAAGGCCAATGGAATGTTGGCTTTCATTGCTAGGGGGATAGAATATAAAAATAGGGAGGTATTGCTTCAGTTGTACAAGGTATTGGTGAGACCGCACCTGGAATACTGCGTACAGTTTTGGTGTCCATACTTAAGAAAGGACATACTTGCTCTCGAGTCAGTACAAAGAAGGTTCACTCGGTTAATCCCGGGGATGAGGGGATGGACATACGAGAGGTTGAGTAGATTGGGACTCTACTCATTGGAGTTCAGAAGAATGAGAGGCGATCTTATTGAAACATATAAGATTGTGAAGGGGTTGGATCGGGTGGATGCGGGGAGGATGTCCCCGATGATGGGTGAAACTAGAACTAGGGGGCATAGTCTTAGAATAAGGGGCTGCTCTTTCAAAACTGAGATGAGGAGGAACTACTTCACTCAGAGGGTGGTAGGTCCATGGAATATGCTGCCCCAAAAAGCTGTAGAAGCTACATCATTACATAAATTTAAAACAGAAATAGACAGTTTCCTAGAAGTAAAGGGAATTAAAGGTTACGGGGAGCGGGCAGGAATTTGGACATGAGTCTAGGTTCGGATCGGTCATGGCCCTGTGGGTAGTGGAGCGGGCCCAGGGGCCGTGTAGCCTGATCCTGCTCCTATTTCGTGTGTCTAATTCTGTTAGATTCAGGAGATGGTTCTGTGATAGTGGATTGGCGGTTAGGATCAGATCAGCCATGATCTTATTGAATGGCGGAGCAGGCTCGAGGGGCCGATTGGCCTACTCCTGCTCCTATTTCTTATGTTCTTATGTCTCAAAGTACACGGACACACTTTAGTGAAATGAACACAGCATTGCGAACTAGTATTCAATTTCCATTTTCCTACCTGTTGGTTTTCCAGATATGAATGGTTTCTTCATCCATTATTTCATTCTTGTGTGCTTGCTCATCAAGGAAGTCAAAGTAGTATTTCACAGCTGTTGGAACGATTTGATTCGTACTGAGAACACTTTGGAAGAAATTATCTACAAACTGTTGCAGTGTTCCCTGTTTTAATCAAACAAATAGGTATTAATATTCTTCCTTCATTACAGGAAGCTGTATTATATAGTGGAAATAAACCACTTTACATATTCAATTCCTTTGCCACTACATGCAACAAATGTACAAGCAGCATGATTGCCCAAACCATAACTATAGAGGTTTCGGCTTACAGATATACCCTTTATTGCATTCTATGCTTCTCAATGACTCAGTCAGTAACTGAGCTATACAAACCAGGAAGGTTTTAATCCCTGGTGCACTCAGTTAGTTGGTACCAGTACAGTATGAAGGGCAAAACAGGCTGAGGTTCCTGCTCCTCATCGCTACCTAATGACTCCCTTTTGGAAGCATGTTTATTTACATTGTATAAAGACAGGATTAGCTTGCCTGTAATGATGTGCAGTCAATTAGCCTTCCAATAATCACCATCGAGGCTTACACATGAATAATAGCCACTTGGGCAAGCACACGAAAACAAGCAACACTTGTGACAATTTATCCCAGCAAGGAGTCAATGGCTTTGGGGAAAGGGGAGAAAAATTGGCTGGATTTTCCGATCGGCAAAAAATCTACACACTTACCTGCTGGCTCCGTAAGTCCCAAGACTTGTGATCCTGGGACTCTGCTCTACGAAATGCACAAGCGCCCCATGGATCATGTGGGCCATGAGGAACCAATCAAAGAAGGGAATCCCCGTGCACACTTTTGACAGGTCTCTATGCACAGATGTGTCAAAAGTATGAATCGGGATCACATTTAAAAACACATTTGAACATTAAATAAATAAAAAAAATTTAAATCATGTATTTAAAATTAGTTAAAATTACATTAAATTAAATATTTTAAACAAAAATTGAAAAAAATATAATTGAAGTTTTTTATGGGGTTAAAAATAAACGTAGCTTTTTAAAAAAAAAAAGTATTTTTAAATTATAAATGAGTGAAAAAAATGATTTTTTAAAACTCTTGTGCTGGTAAAAGCAGGCCTTACGCCTGCTTTTACCAGGCTTAAGATTTTTAAAGGTTTTCCAGCGGGCAGAGGAATGGTAGACGATGGAACAGATAGCAAGGTTTTGTTACAAAGGTTCACCTTCCTGGTTAGTAGCTTCATTCAGAATAGAGCGGAACTCTCCACCCGCGGAGGCCCTTCTCTCCCGGGCAGGCGGAGGATCTGTCAAGAGGATTCTTGACAGATCGCAAGTGCTGGGTTTTAGCGCATGCGCTTCGCATGCCTACACACCTCGTACGCACCCATGGGGGTCGGAATATCCGGCCCAATTCTCAGTTGAGATATGTTAGTAGTTGGAAGACTAGAACACTTCCAATTTCAACAGTCATTAAATGCTGTAGCCAACTGTATTGAGAAATTAAACAAATATAACTCAATTTTAATCCGCATTTTAAAGTCATACATTTTGCCATTATTTTTATACATTACTTCAATTTTATATTATTATTTATAGCTAAATAGACAAACATACAGCCATTTAGGAAGCAGAGTTGTTTGGAGCATAGGGGTTTCTCTGAAATACAGGCTGAGCAGCTGGGAGCTGCAAAACCTAGGCGTTACATCACCACTAGCAGGAGGGCATAGTTACAATGTGGCAAGTTTACATAGCTGGTTTCCATTATAAATGTGGACATAGGAATTTATAATCGACACAAAAACGTGACAAAAATATGATAGCAGAAAGTAAGACTTTCCAGATGCAAAATTTTAAATATATTATGGATTGTGAACATTCAGCATTTTGCATAGCGTCGAAAGCCTTTGGCAGATATCAATTATGCTGACCCAATTATGAAGGCATTCGGTTTGTTTTGATAAAGATCCAGTGGAATCAGCAGCTCGAGATGTATGCAAGTTAAACTTCACGGCCTCCAAGACTCCATGACATGCACCTAAGCCAAAAGCTTAAACACCCCTGGTTTATGGCGCCATCTTTCTCAGCCTTGCACAATATTGTACATAGAACAGTTTCCAATCGAACAATGTCAAGTTTGCAGCACTGAAGGAATGAACGATGGAACAGATAGCAAGGTTTTGTTATAAAGGTTCACCTTCCTGGTTATTAGTTTCATTCAGAGTAGAACAGAAATTGATATTTTTGATAAATCCTATCCATTTTGTTAAGTAAATAGCTAATAAAAATGCACATAAAATCTCACCTTTACAGACAGTAGCCTCGTCAAATATATTTCTGTGATGGCTTTGGTCCGTTCTTTTTCTTTCATGCTGCCTCGCTTCGATTTACTTTCATCTACTTCATCTGCTGGCCGCACTAAATGCCACCTCCTCTCTTCTTCTAAAAGTCCACTTCCTGGAATTACCAAATTGAGGGAAAAAATCTTACTAAAGCACATCGACAAACTCCCTGCTTTAACATCTTCCAAAACAACTATCCAGTGAGAGAAGCATTAGAGAATAATGGGGTGAAATTTGTCTTGGGGCAATAATGCAAAAACGTCGAAATCACAACTGCCGCCTGTTTTACATGTCGCTCACTTTGCATTTCTATTCAAGTCGATGGAATAGAAAAATCAGGCAGTGTAAAATGGGCCGCTGATGTGATATCGCCCGTTCTGTGCTACCACCAACATGCAAGGGAAGTCCCCTGGAACTGGATAATAGAGGGGAGGTGAAGGAGGATGGTGTGATCTGCCATATTAAACGATGTGGAAAGCTCGAGGAGGGTAACACACCATACTCCGTCACAGAGGATGTCATTTGTGACTTTCGCCAGGGCAGTTGGTATTTTTTTTTTTTTTTTTGAAGGGCAGAAGCTAACTGGAGGGATTTTAGGAGGTGGGCATGGAAATGGGAAGCAATGACACATTCAAGAATCTTAGCAAAGAAAGGGAGATTAGGGGTTGGAGTAATTGGAGAGAACATCAAACTCCAATGCTTCACATCAGGGTCTCTACATCAATAGCATATTTCAGGTCCTTGTATGAAGGGCATTGGTAAAGAAACATGCCTGTTTCAATGCTGATTTCTCCTTCCAAGGTACTCAATGACAGGTCAGGTTAGGCTGCATTCTTCCCTCCTCGCAACCTTAATCCTAGTTGGCACAAGGCACAAAACTGTCCAATGCTCAGTATGACAGTAAGAGAGAGGCGACTAGGAGAGCAATGTTGGAAATTGAAGCAGTGTACTGATGGTATTTCTGAGATTAATGTTAGGGGAACAAGGCTGGGCAGAATATGAGGCATTTTATCGGAAATCCTGTCTATACTGTAACTGAGCTAGGACTGTTTGACACTGAGTGCCAAAATAAGAGTATTCCACTTCCAGCACTTGAATTCCTCAGCTCAAAATAAAAATGGCACAAGTTGCTCTCAGATACATAATGTAAAGAAAAAAGTCAACATGATGTTGGACTTTTAATCTTTAGTAGGTTAATTCGCTATGAAAATCTAATTCAACATTCTCTTTCTTTTTTAGAAAGCCTCATATCAAACTATAATTTTTGATCAGATTCCTGTTTCAGTGTGAATTCTAGAAGTGGGAATACTATTTGCATCTGTCTGTTAGTCAACATAGCATTGTACTTTCTATTTGCTAATGTAGAGTGATAAATTGCTACTGACTTTCTCCGTGAATAATCTGCTGATGGTCATCAGGTTGCTGAGCATGTGAAGACCTTACTAAAATGAGAGTGGAGAAATCCCGTACCTGGAAGGACAACAGCAGAATTCTCAGTTAGTGGTACAATTCCTGACAGAATTTTTTTTTTTTTTGCTTACTCTTTTACAATAAATATCCAAAGTAAATAATTTAAAAATGACCTAAATGATTTAAGAAACCTAGGCAACATGGCAAGTCCCATCGTACAAGACACCAACAGGTTGAAAACAGGTCAAACAAAAAGCAGCAATTAGACATGGGGGATAGGATAAAAGGAAAGGGAGTACAAAAAAAATGTCCCACAAACATTTTGCCTTAAGTCAATGCCCGTGAGTTTACACCTACACCCGTCTATTTTTTTTGCCGGATCTGGGATGGGCAGGGGCAGGCATACTTGGAGATGAGCATCTCGTGCTGCTCCCTCCCATTTCCCGGTGCCAGAGCCAACACCAGAGGGTACGGTATGCCTGCCCATATATGAATGGGTGTATACACAATGAGATGCAAATCAGGGAAGTACGTCCTCCAAAATTTCCCCCCAAAATCTGCATATTTTGAACGCTGGACACAAACGATGCCCATTAAGCCCATGTATCCAGTATTCCTGCATGGACTGAAGAAGCTGCGGATGGTTCAGGTGTTCTGCTGCAGCTAAACTCCACCCCTATTTTGGCAGGACTCCCTGGCAAAGGCTGGGGAAGCACTCCTCTTGTATTTAAATGACGCTAAGGCTGGAAGGACCGCTGTGGTCAGAGGCGCACCTCTGGGGGTGGGTTGGGGGGAAAGAGAGAGTGTGTGTGGTGTGGATTTGTAGAAAGTCTAGGCCAATACAGTCACCCCCACCCAGAATTAGAGGCTGCTGAAAATTGGTGTGGACTGTGTCACACCTCTGCCAAAATCAGTCCATTTCCAGAGGCTTAGGTTTTAACTGATGGCATACGTGGTCAAAGACTGGTGCACAATGCCAGGGGTGAGTGTAGGGGTTAAAGAAAGCAGTGAAATAAATAGATTAGCAAAACACAAGTTCAGTTTTCCCTTTAATTTAATAGAAGGTATCGTGCACCATGAGTTGCAGCTCCTCCAGCTGACTGTGAAATAACTATTATTTCCAATTTGTGAGGCACAGCAGCACTCCTCAGTTCTGGTTAATGATGTGGTGGAGAGCAGTGAAGTATCTGCCAGGGAGCCGAGGCCATGCTCCAGACTGTTCATTAGGGACGGAAAAACAAGCTGTGACATGTACAATCCAAGCTGATCAACAGTTCAGAATTTGCACAGGGACAGGAGAACCGCAGAGTCTGGGCTGTCGGCATTCAGCAGGACTTTTGTCCTACGGGTTGCATTCACCTTATTACACAAAGCAAATGTGAATGAAAGCAAGATGACAACTTATGCCTTTGTGCTAGCTGGGTCCTATAGCTTCAAGTAGATCAATCTCACCCTGCAGACTAGACTTTAGATTTATTAAAATAGCTTGACTTGACATTGTTTGAAAATGAGATTGAAAAATGGTGATTTAAGATTTTGAATGTATGGCGTATATCATGGCTATACTGCAACAGCAACAAGAGAGCAAGAGGTGTGTGTTTCAGCACTAATCATAACTGCCTTGAGTGTTTCACCGGCTGTAAAAATTGTTTCAATTAATATAATTTTTTCTGTTCTTCTTTATACTGTTAACATGCAGAACATCACAAGGAAGTTTGCTAAACTTTAAAAAAGGTCTTTATGGCTTGACTTTTAAATTCTAGTAGAGTGCCGAGAGTTGGTATTACTAGTACTGTAGACCCTGCAAAAGGATTCGCCTGACCTCAAGGCCTTCCTAATTTATTGAGCTTGGGCTCAGATGTTTATTGCTGATGCCCGAGGACTAATGGGATTTTTTTTTAAAGTTAGTAAAAACCTTTCTTGGATGAAATGTTGCAATCTGTACTCACGTGTCGTTAGTGCAAAAACATTGACTGATAAAATGCTACATGACTGTTTCATTATTGTCCCTCCACAAACAAAGACAGCTCCCTCTTCAAAGTTCAGTTGCCAAGATGTAAATGTAGTCATAATAGGTTTAATCATCAAAGGCTGGGTAAAGTAGATTTGACAGCTAGGTAAATTTTGAATGTATTTATTTATAAACGAATAATATTTGATCAAAAATATTTTAAATTCTTACATTCTGCAACACAGAAATGTGATCAATGTGTTTTATACAGAAAAGGCATACGCTACTCACATTATAGTGTTTTAAAGTGTTTAAACATCTCCATTTTCCTTCTCGTTCTGAAGTGACGTCCAGATCTGAAAGGATTTGACCAGTCGAGCCCGGACGCCATTCTGTGGGCAGGCAAGAGAAAAAAAAAAAATCAACACTTTCACTTGTCCACTGAAACAAACTGCTCTCCACAAACAATATCGCCTCGACATTAGCGGGGAAGCAGGAAGGGTGCGGGGAGCCTGTAAGCGGGGGAATAACATGGCAAGGCCGGGATGTAGTGAGACTACCGACCTTAACGGCAGCGCCTCATTTAACTAATACTATGCAGCATACCACCCAACACCTGGCCAGAATGACTACCTGGCCGGCGGTCAGGAGTGGGCATCTGGTGGCAGGAATTCGCAGCCGGGGACCTGTGTGAACGGTCCCTGGCAGTCAGTTGGGGGTCGTTGGGGGGGGGGGGGGGGGTGGTATAAGGCTGTTGGCAGGGATCAGGAAGAGGTGAAGGCTGTCAGAAGGGATCAGGAGGGGGAGAAGGCTCTGGGCAGAGATTCGGGGGGGGGGGGGGGGCGAGGGAGAATAGTTAACGTTGTTAATTATGACTTACCAAGAACAACGCTCTCTAGCTTAGGCCTTTGTGAAAAAGGAATATTTCTGTACACTTGGTCAAGAATTTTCTCTTTGACTTGGGTTACACTGTCACAGCTCAGGACCTTTACTGGCATAGATTCTCCAGCATCCCCTTGTACAATTACATTCAAAGTCTGACAAGAGACAAAAAAAATAAGTAAAATAAACAAACATTTCCACAAAGTTGCAAAATCTGCTTTTAGCACAGTCGCTCATTGTTATAAGTTACTTATTTTAGAAATGTGGTGCTCAAGTTCTCCAAGCTGGTCACAGATCCAAATATTGCAAACATTTTGGGCACAAAGTTCAGCTTCTGTTTAGATCCAATACTGAAATGAATTTGTAACACCAAGGAATCTGGAAGGAGTTTGGTGCTCTTCACACTTGATACTGCAAATGTATTCAACACTTCAATGTGTGCTTAGGTTGACATTCAGATTTCACAAGTAACTGTAAATATAATCCTCCTTAAACTGGCTTGGATCCTCTTGTAACCCTGCCCATTTCTAAATTGATGAGTCTTTCCTGCCCCAATTCATTATTGATCGGTTTGATCTTTCTGTTCTTGTGCGGGCATCAAAATTAATGAACACTTGGATAAAATCTTGGGAGTTTTTAAAAAGATAAATTGCTAAATGAAAACTTTAAATCGAGAATTTTACCTGCAATGTCCTATTAATCATAGTCAATTATTCCCTAGGGTATTAATGAGTTGCATTTATTTTAAGATGCTGACAGGTGGGCACAATGCTACATTCAAACTCCTTCCATAGATCACAACCAGCATCCACTGATTAAAATGGTTTATTTCTTTATTTAACAGTCAGGGCACCTCCAAGTTTTAAATTCTTTTTTTTTTTCCGCCAATGGTCCAGTAAGTTAACCTAGCAAATACGGAGCCATTCATACCCAGAAATTACCAGCTTCGATCCCTTGTCTGTGTCGAGTTAGCATATCTCAACTGGGGCGGTGGTAGGGGACTAGAACTGCCTACAGCAACTGGTGCCAGAACCACATCCTGGAAAGTACTAGTCAGGAAAGGGGCAGAGAAAAAGGCTATTCCCCTCTCTTTTATAAAAAAGGTGATAATCATTTCAATTAATCGGGGTCAGATTATGGACTTACCAGTACGTGATATTCCACATCCTCGCCCAAGAGTCCGGTGTCATTTAAAGTGTATTTTGCCTTTTTCAGTTCTGCATCGACTGGTCCTTTCTCCACCTGGTGCTTAAGCCCTTTGAATAATCTGTACAGTGGTTCACCAGCAGAATCCTGAATTTTACAAGCAGAAAAAAAACCTTCAGTTTTTGGGACAATATTAACATGCAGCCAGAACAGAGTGTACACAATTATTTGGAGTTACCTTCAGAAACTGGTATAGGCAGATGGACATCCAGTTGGAAAGCATTCGCTCCACAACAGTTTCACATCTAACAGAAAAGAATGACAAAGTTCACATTTCATTCCAAAACCAATTTCAGAATTTAGTTTACAGTTTGTGTTCTATTGTGTTCAATCTTACCATCTTAATTCATCAACTGACTGTGATTAATTACTTTAAAACAAATGTATATAATATCTAATAAAAGACAAAAAGACTGCATGCTGGAAATCTGAAACTAAAACCGAGAACTCCAGGAACGCACAACAGGTCAGTTAGCATCTGTGGAGAGAAAAATGAAAGAGAACCAAGCACTTTAAATAGAACCAGTAAAAAAAGGGGGAAAGAGGCAAATTATAAAAACAAGATATTCCAAATGGAAGTTAGTTCTAAGACCTGTAACTTGCTTAAAGAAAAAGGAGAGTGAGACACGATGCAAAATAATATCAGTCAAAGAAGCATTAAAGAAATTTAACACATTACAGAAACAAAGGAAGATATGACTGGCTAATAGGTGCACCCAAGGTAAAAGGCAAGAAAATGGAAGAAATTAAAAACATGGAAAGCCTGCTCATCAGGTCTGAAGTTAAAAAAGAAAATGCTGACAAAACACAGTGGAAGCACCAGTCCTGTAAAGTGATAAAAAACAGGCCAGCCTCAAAGGTTGAGAACCCTTTACCGGCACGGTGTTCTACGAGAACCCTTTACCAGCACGGTGTTCCACGAGAACCCTTTACCGGCACGGTGTTCCACGAGAACCCTTTACCGGCACGGTGTTCTACGAGAACCCTTTACCGGCACGGTGTTCCACGAGAACCCTTTACCGGCACGGTGTTCCACGAGAACCCTTTACCGGCACGGTGTTCTACGAGAACCCTTTACCGGCACGGTGTTCTACGAGAACCCTTTACCGGCACGGTGTTCCACGAGAACCCTTTACCGGCACGGTGTTCCACGAGAACCCTTTACCGGCACGGTGTTCTACGAGAACCCTTTACCGGCACGGTGTTCTACGAGAACCCTTTACCGGCACGGTGTTCCACGAGAACCCTTTACCGGCACGGTGTTCCACGAGAACCCTTTACCGGCACGGTGTTCCACGAGAACCCTTTACCAGCACGGTGTTCTACGAGAACCCTTTACCGGCACGGTGTTCTAGGAGAACCCTTTACCAGCACGGTGTTCTAGGAGAACCCTTTACCGGCACGGTGTTCTATGAGAACCCTTTACCGGCACTGTGTTCCACGAGAACCCTTTACCAGCACGGTGTTCTAGGAGAACCCTTTACCAGGATGGTGTTCCACGAGAACCCTTTACCGGCATGGTGTTCTAGCTGCGGAGGACAAAGGGATTTCAGTATTTATCACTAAAAGCTATTGCACAGGTTCTAAAAGTAATTAAAAAGCTAATGAAATGTTGGCTTTTATCTCAAAGGGATTGACATTCTAAAAAAGGTGAGGAAGTGATGCTTCAGTTGTACAGAGCCTTGATCAGATCCCATCTGGAGCACTGAGTTCCGTTCTGGGCACCGAACCTCAGGAAAGATATATTGGCCTTGGAAGGGATAAAGTGCAGATTCACCAGAATGATACCATTGGTTTAAACGGTTAAATTATGAGGACAGGTTGCCTGACTTTGACAATTCAGTTATACGATAATAAAAAGTTTTGATGCTGAAATACAAGCATTCACATACCTTCGGAGCATGAGCTTCGGGTTTTTAGCAACATATTGAGCCATGAGCTCCAACAGCAGTGTTCTCATGATGTCGGTGTAGTATTCAAGCTTTCCATGCAGAGCAATAGTCAGCAAAGATGCAAAGTAAACTTTCTCTCTTGCAGAAAAATCTCTCTGATTCTCGAGTGTGTGGATAAACTATTCAAAAGAAGTTAAATTTGGGTTTCATTAGTACTAGTAAGACATTGAATGAAGAACGTAAGGTACAAGCCCCTAGAGCCTAGATTCTGGTTTCCCCACTGGCAGGTTTGAGATTTCACCAATCCTCACAAGTGTCTGGGGCAGGAGGAAAAGCCAGACCATGATGGGAGAATGGAGATTCCTTTCACAGCATTGAGGCACAATGTCTGGTGGGCCAACAATTAAGTGGCATTGATGATGTCTCAGTTGGGAAATTTCATACTCATGAGCAAGGAAGTCAGTGTGGATATGGAGGAGGCAATAGAATTAAACATTGGACCTGAAGCAAGGGGAAACTACAGCAACAGTACACACTGGACTGCTCCAGTGGTTCGGACGAAAGGTCAACGACCTGAAATATTAACTCTGTTTCTCTTTCCACAGATGCTGCCTGACCTGGTGAGTATTCCCAGCATTTTCTGTTTTTATTTCAGATTTCCAGCATCCGCAGTATTTTGCTTTTGCTTTATTGGACAATTGCATGAAGTCCACTGGATCAAATATCCACATTAAAACTGAATAAAAACAAACAATAATGCAAAGTATGTTTGAGGTTTTAAGCTTCTGTCTTTTGTTCAGTAAATGTTGCATCAGCAGGAGCATTTATAACACATTGTAAATTTCACACTTTGCACACAATGAAAATGTTCAACTCTGCTCATTATTTGCAGATTTTTAGCACTCCAATGTCTGGAGTGCCAATTCCTCCACGTCCTCTTCAATTTACTCCCCCTGCTCTCCTGAAGATGTTGGCACTCATTTATCCTTCTCCTGTGCCTGGGTACCATTCAGGTGGAGCACATCTCGTGACTTGAACCTGCCACATTTATGGGTTCGGTCAGCACTCTAGGCCAAACATTCTCCAGGTTTAGGACCACCCATTGGTAGGGAAACCGGGCTGGAAAGTCATCCACTGCTTCAGGCCTCAGAGGCCTGCAACAATGGTAATAGCCATTCAAGTCTGAAGGTCTATGGAGGCTAGTGTTTCAAGTCTTCAATTGTCTTTACTGCCCATCCCTCAGATTCTCCAACCTGTGCAGGGCTGGGCACAAGACCCTTCCTAATGGGCACGCACCTGGTGTTCAGACAGAAAGATAAGACGAGGCACTGTTATGTCTCTCCTATCTCATTTGCTTGCTTGCGCCTGTTGGAGGAGCAAGCACTCCTACACAGGAAACAGCAGGAATCCCACAGCAACACAAAGGGTGCGGAGACTTGGGTTCACAGGTCTCCATCCCTTTTTGCTCTGCTTTGCACCTGGGAACTGAGCAATCCCCAGGTGAAAATCTCTCATTTAACTCCCTGCAGGGTACAGTTTCCACTGATCATCCTCTGTTACTTTGCAAAATGATGATTCGCATCAGCCTCAACAGTGAGTGTAGACAGATTATTTGAGAGTGGGTGGGGGAACGGATGGACAAGACAGAGATAGATAATAATCAGGAGCAGGAACCCTGTTGATTTTCCCTTGCCTAAACCAGGACATTTATAGTGTCCGACTGCCACCTTCCTCGAGAACAGCTAACTCAGTACAGACTGGGGATTGAAGCTGGGATGTTCCTATTACTAACGGATCAGATACTCTCTTGAGCCATCAGGGAAGACTTTAAACAATGAAGTTTTAAAAAACTTTTTAGGCGTACCTAAAAATGAGGTGCCGACCTGGGGAAGCTGCAACACAGGACTACATGCATGCTAAAAAGCAGAAGCAGCATGCTATAGACAGGGCTAAGCGATCCCACAATCAACGGATCAGATCAAAGCTCTGCAGTCCTGCCACATTCAGTCGTGAATGGTGGTTGACCATTAAACAACTAACGGGAGGAGGCTGCTCCATGAATATTCCCATCCTCAATGATGGTGGAGCCCAGCACGTGAGTGCAAAAGACAAGGCTGAAGCATTTGCAACCATCTTCAGTCAGAAGTGCCGAGCGGATGATCCATATCGGCCTACTCCTGAGGTCTCCACCATCACAGAAGCCAGTCTTCAGCCAATTCGATTCACTCCACATGATATCAAGAAACGGCTGAGCGCACTGGATACAGCAAAGGCTATCGTGCTGAACACTTGTGCTCCAGAACTAGCCACGCCTCTAGCCAAGCTGTTCCAGTACAGTTACAACACTGGCATCTATCCAGCAATGTAGAAAACTGCCCAGGTATGTCCTGTCCACAAAAAGGGGGACAAATCCAACCGGCCAATTACTGCACCATCAGTCTACTCTCAATCAACAACTAAGAGATGCAAGGTGTCATCGACAGTGCTATCAAGCAGCACTTACTCACCAATAATCTGCTCACTGATGCTCACTTTGGGTTACGCCAAGACCACTCAGCTCCCGACCTCATTACAGCCTTGGTCCAAACATGGACAGAGGAGCTGAATTCCAGAGGTGAGTCAGCATTTGACTGAGTGTGGCATCAAGGAGCCCTAATAAAACTGAAGTCAATGGGAATCGGGGGGAAGATGCTCCACTGGCTGGAGTCACACCTAGCACAAAGGAAGATGGTTGTGGTGGTTGAAGGTCAATCATCACAGCCCCAGGACATGTTGCAGGAGTTCCTCAGGGCAGTGTCCTAGGCCCAACCATCTTCAGCTACTTCATCAATGACCTTCCCTCCAACATAAGGTCAGAAATGGGGATGTTCGCTAATGACTACAGAGTGTTCAGCGCCATTCACAACTCCACAGATAATGAAGCAGTCCATGCCCACATGCAACAGACCTGGACGACGTTCAGGCTTGGGCTGATAAGTGGCAGGTAACATTCGCGCCACACAAGTGCCAGGCAATGACTATCTCACAACAAGCAAGTATCTAACCACCGCCCCTTGACATTCAATGGCATTATCATCGCCGAATCCCCCACCATCAACATCCTCGGGGGTCACCACTGACCAGAAACTTAACTGGACCAGCCAAATAAATACTGTGGCAACAAGAGCAGGTCAGAGGCTAGGTATTCTGCGGCGAGTGTCTCACCTCCTGACTCCCCAAAGCCTTTCCACCATCTACAAGGCACAAGTAAGGAGTGTGATGGAATACTCTCCACTTGCCTGGATGAGTGCAGCTCCAACAACACTCAAGAAGCTCGACACCATTCAGTACAAAGCAGTCCACTTGATTGGGACCCACTCTACCAGCTTAAACATTCACTCCCTCCACCACCGGCGTACCGTGGCTGCAGTGTGTACCATCTACAAGATGCACTGCAGCAACTTGCCAAGGCTTATTCATAAGACATAAGACATAGGAACAGTAGGTCGGTCATTTGGCCCCTCGAGCCTGCTCCACCATTTAATAAGATCATGGCTGATCTGATCTTTGCTTCAACTCCACTTCCCTGCCCGCTCCCCATAACCCTCCACTCCCTTATCGTTCAAAAATCTGTCTATCTCCACCTTAAATATATTCAATCTCTCTACTCCACAGCTCTCTAGGGAAGAGAATTCCAAAGATTCATGACCCTCAGAAAAAATTCCTCCTCATTTCTGTTTTAAATGGGTGCCCCCTTATTCTGAAATTATGCCCCCTAGTTCTAGATTCCCCACGAGGCGAAACATCCTCTCTGCAGCTACCCTGTCAAGCCCCTTCAGTATAATATATGTTTCAATAAGATCCCCTCTCATTCTTCTAAACTCCAATGAGTAACATAGAAACATAGGAGCAGGAGTAGGCTATTCGGCCCCTCGAGCCTGCTCCGCCATTCAATGCGATCATGGCTGATCATCCAAATTCAGTACCCGGTCCCTGCTTTCTCCCCATACCCCTGGATCCCTTTAGCCTTAAGAAATATATCCAACTCCTTCTTGAATATATTTAATGAATTGGCTTCTACTGCCTTCTGTGGTAGAGAATTCCACAGGTTCACCACTCTCTGGGTGAAGAAATTCCTCCTCATTTCTGTCCTAAATGGCCTGCCCCTTATCCTTAGACTGTGACCCCTGGTTCTGGACTCCCCAACCATCGGGAACATCCTTCCTGCATCTAGTCTGTCCAGTCCTGTCAGAATTTTATAAGTTTCAATGAGATCCCCTCTCATTCTTCTAAACTCCAGTGAGTACAAGCCCAATCGTCCCAATCTCTCCTCATATGTCATTCCTGCCATCCCAGGTATCAGCCTGGTGAATCTTCGCTGAACTCCTTTGATGGCAAGAACATCCTTCCTCAGGTAAGGTGATCAAAACTGCACACAATACTCAAGGTGTACAATACACAATACACAATACCAAAGCCCTGTACAACTGCAGCAAGACATTCTTGTTCCTGTACTCAAACCCTCTCGCTATGAAGGCCAACATACCATTTGCCTTCTTAACCGCCTGCTGCACCTGCATGCTTACCTTCAGTGACTGGTGTACAAGGACACCCAGGTCTCGTTGCATTTCTCCTTCTCCCAATCTATTGCCTTTCAGATAATAATCTGCCTTCCTGTTTTTGCCAGCAAAGTGGATAACCTCAAATTTATCCACGTTATATATTGCATCTGCCATGCTTTTGCCCAATCACCCAACCTGTCCAAATCATCCTGGAGTTTCTCGGCATCCTCCTCACAGCACACACGCCCACCCAGCTTTGTGTCGTCTGAAAATTTGGAGATATTACATCTAGTTCCCTTGTCTAGATCATTAATATATATTGTGAATAGCTGGGGTCCAAGGACCGATCCCTGCTTGCCACTCGGAAAAAGACCCGTTTATTCCAACTCTTTGCTTTCTGTCTGCCAACCAGTTCTCTATCCAAGTCAATACCTTGCCCCCAATCCCATGTGCCTTACATTTACACGCTAATCTCTTATGCGGGACCTTATCAAAAGCCTTCTGAAAGTCCAAATACACCACATCCACTGGTTCTCCCTTATCTATTTTACCAGTTACATCCTCAAAAAATTCCAGTAGATTAGTCAAGCACGATTTACCTTTTGTAAATCCATGTTGACTTTGTCCAATCCTGTCACTGTTTTCCAAATGCTCTGCTATTACATCTTTTATAATGGACTCTAGCATTTTCCCCACTACCGGTGTCAGGCTTACCGGTCTGTAATTCCCCGTTTTCTCTCTACCACCTTTTTTGAATAGTGGGGTAACATTAGCTACCCTCCAATCCATGGGTACTGTTCCAGATTCCATCGAATGTTGGAAGATGATCAGCAATGCATCTACTATTTCTAGGGCCACTTCCTTAAGTACCCTAGGATGTAGATTATCAGGTCCTGGGGATTTATCGGCCTTTAATCCCATCAATTTCCCGAACACCATTTCCCTACAAATACTGATTTCTTTCAGTTCCTCCCTTACATCAAGCCCTATGTTCCCCGGCATCTCTGGGAGGTTATTTGTGTCCTCCTTTGTGAAGACAGAACCAAAATATGAATTTAATTGGTCTGCCATTTCTTTGTTCTCCATTATAAATTCCCGATTCTGACTGCAAGGGACCTACGCTTGACTTCACCAATCTTTTTCTCTTCACATATCTTTAAAAGCTTTGAGTCAGTTTTTATGTTCCCTGCAAGCTTACTCTCATATTTAATTTTCCCCTTCTTAATTAATCCCTTTGGCCTCCTTTGTTGAATCCTAAACTGCTCCCAATCCTCAGGTTTACTGCTTTTTCTGGCCAATTTATATGTCCTCTCCTTGGATCTTATGCTATCCCTAATTTCCCTTGTTAGCCACGGTTGAGTCACCTTTTTTGTTTTATTTTTATGCCAAACTGGGATGAACAAATTTTGTAGTTCATCCATGCTGTCTTTGAATGTTTGCCATTGCCTATCCACCGTCAACCCTTGGAGTGACATTCCCCAATCAATCCTACCCAACTCGCGCCTCAAACCATCGTAGTTTCCTTTATTTAAATTTAGGACCCTAGTCTCTGAGTCAACTATTCATTCTCCATCTTAATGAAGAATTTGATCATATTATGATCGCTCCTACCCAAGGGGCCTCGTACAACAAGATTGCTAATTAATCCTTTCTCGTTACATAATACCCAGTCTAAGATGGCCTGATCTCTGGTTGGTTCCTCGACATATTGGTCCAGGAAACCATCCCGTAAACACTCCAGGAACTCCTCCTCCACAGTATTGTTACAGATTCGGTTAGCCCAATCTATATGTAGATTAAAGTCACCCGTGATGACTGCTGTGCCCTTATTGCACGCTTCTCTAATTTCCCTTTTAATGCCATCCCCAACCTCCGCATTACTGTTTGGAGGTCTATATACCGCTCCCACTAACGTTTTCTGCCCCTTGGTATTTCAGTTCTACCCATACAGGTTCCACATCATCAGAGCTAATATTCTTCCTTACAATTGTGTTAATCCCTTCTTTAACCAGCAATGCTACCCCACCTCCCTTTCCTTTTTGCCTATCTTTCCTGAATATTGAATACCCCTGGATGTTGAGTTCCCAGCCTTGGCCACCCTGGAGCCATGTTTCCGTAATCCCAATCAAATCATATTCGTTTACCTCTATTTGCGCAGCTAATTCATCCACCTTATTACGAATGCTCCTCGCATTAAGACACAAGGCCTTCAGGCTTGTTTTTTTAACGCTGTTAGACCTATTAGAATTATTATTTACTGTGGCCATGTTTGATTTAAACTGTTGATTTCTCTGACTGCCACTTTTGTTTTTCTCCTTCCTATCTTTTGCTTTTATCCTCGTTTCCCTTTCCTCTGTCCCCCTGCTCAGGTTCCCAACCCCCTGCCATTTTAGTTTAAACCCTCCCCCAGAGCACTAGCAAACACTCCCCTTAGGACATCGGTCCCAGCCCTGCTCAGGTGCAAACCGTCCGGTTTGAACTGGTCCCACCCTCCCCCAGAACCGGTTCCAATGTCCCAGGTATTTGAATCCCTCCCCCTGGCATCATTCCTCTAGCCACGTATTCATCTGAAATATCCTTCTATTTCTACTCTGACTAGCACGTGGCACTGGTAGCAATCCTGAGATTACTACCTTTGAGGTCCTATTTTTTTTATTTACCTCCTAACTCCCTATATTCAGCTTTTAGGACCTCAACCCATTTTTTTACCTATATCGTTGGTACCTATATGCACCTCGACAACTGGCTGTTCACCCTCCCCTTCCAAGATGTTCTGCAGCCACTCTGAGACATCCTTGACCCTTGCACCAGGGAGGCAACACACCATCCTGGAGTCTCGTTTGCGGCCGTAGAAATGCATATCTATTCCCCTTACAATAGAATCCCCTATTACTATAGCTCTACCCCACTTTTTCCTCCTGTCCTGTGCAGCAGAGCCACCCCTGGTGCCAGGAAGTTGGTGCTGCTGCCTTCCTCTGATAAGCCATCCCCCCCAACAGTACTCAAAGTGGTGTATCTGTTTGAGAGGGGGGATGTTCACAGGGGACCCCTGCACTACCTGCCAGTGCCTCGTACTCTGTTGGTCACCCGTTCCCTTTCTGCCTGTCCAACCTTTGCCTGCGGTGTGACCAACTGATTAAACGTGCTATTCACGACGTCCTCAGCCTCGCGAATGGTCCAGTATGCATCCAATCGCAACTCCAGCGCCGCAATGCGGTCTGCCAATAGCTGCAGCTGGACACACTTCCTGCACACATAGTTGTCAGGGACACAGGAAGTGTCCCTGAGTTCCCACATAGCGCAGGAGGAGCATACCACGGTACCGGGCTCTCCTGTCATGACTTACCCTTTAATTAATTGAAATTAAATTAAATCAAATCAAATCAATCTCAGCAATTACACTAGTTAAATGGGCCCAACCTGCTCAACCTTTCTTCATAAGGCAACCCTTTCATCTCCAGAATCGAACTCATGAACCTTCTCTGAATGGCCTACAATGTAAGTATATCCTTCCTTAAATAAGGAGACCAAAACTGTACGCAATACTCCAGGTGTGGTCTCACCAACGCCCAATATAGTTGTAACAGAACTTCCCTACTTTTATACTCCATTCCCTTTGCAATAAAGGCCAACATTCCATTTGCCTTCCTAATTACTTGCTGTACCTGCATGCTAACTTTTTGTGATTCATGTGCAAGGACCCCCAGATCCCTCTGGACCTCAGCATTTTGTAATCTCTCACCATTTAAATAATCATTTGCTTTTTTATTTTTCCTACCAAAGTGGATAACCTCGCATTTTCCCACATTAAACTCCATCTGCCAGATTTTTGTCCACTCACTTAGCCTATCTATATCCCTTTGGAGATTCTTTGCGTCCTCCACACAATTTGCTTTCCCACCTATCTTTGTATCATCAGCAAATTTGGCTACATTACACTTGGTCCCTTCATCCAAGTCACTAATATAGATTGTAAATAGTTGAGGCCCCAGCACTGATCCCTGCGGCACCCCCTAGTTACAGTTTGCCAACCTGAAAATGACCCATTTATCCCGATTCTCTGTTTTCTGTTAATTAGCCAATCCTCTATCCATGCTAGTATATTACCCCCAACCCAGTGAGTTCTTATCTTGCATTGTAACCTTTTATGTGGCACCTTATCGAATGCCTTCTGGAAAACCAAATACATGACATCTACCAGTTTCCCTTTATCCACCCTGCTTGTTACATCCTCATAGTACTCCAGCAAATTTGTCAAACATGATTTCATTAAATATATTCAAGAAGGAGTTGGATATATTTCTTAAGGCTAAAGGGATCAAGGGGTATGGGGAGAAAGCAGGGACAGGGTACTGAATTTGGATGATCAGCCATGATCGCATTGAATGGCGGAGCAGGCTCGAAGGGCCGAATGGCCTACTCCTGCTCCTATCTTCTATGTTTCTATGTTTCATAAAACCATGCTGAATCTGCTTGACTACATTATGATTTTCTAAATGTCCTGCCACCACTTCCTTTATGATGGACTCAAGCATTTTCCTAATGACAGATGTTAGGCTAACTGGTCTATAGTTGCCTGCTTTCCGTCTCCCTCCTTTTGTCGTTTTACAGTCTGCTGGGACCTCTCCAGAATCCAGGGAATTTTGGTAGATTACAACCAATTCAAGATTCAAGATTATTTTATTGCCATATGTAACTGGTACAATGGAATGCTTACTCCCCACTCAGTCCCACAATATAAGTATAAATATAAAAAGCAAAAGTAAACACAAGTATAAATATAGAAACAATAAGCAAATAAGTATAGCAATGACAGTCCAAGTTGCAGGATATGATGAATAGTGCAAAAAGCCTCTGTTACCACTGGAAGTAATAGTAATGTAATATGATAATTATATGGTCGTATAAGTTAAAATGCAGCATGCAATGTACAAATGAGTTATAAGTTATAAGTTAAGGTTGAGGTACAAGAGTCCTATGTACACACAGTCCAGTGATCAAGAATGTTCTTGTGAGCTCACGGTTCATGTGATATACAGTTCCAGAGTGGGGGGGAGAATGTGACTATATGTGGGGCAGTGCGGTTAGCAGTTCAGTAGGCGCACTGCCTGTGGATAGAAACTGTTCTTGAACCTGCTGGTCCTGGTTCGGATGCTGCGGTACCGACGGCCAGACCGCAGGAGGGAGAACAGTTCGTGCCCAGGGTGATTGGGGTCCTGGATGATGGAGCGGGCCTTGTTTCGACACCTGGTCTGGAAGATCTCCTCGATAGACGGAAGTGCACACCCGATGATCTTTTCTGCCGTCCTCACAACCCTCTGGATGGCTTTCCTGTCCTGTGCAGTGGTGTTACCATACCACACATTGACACCACCAGTCAGGACGCTCTCTATGGTGCCGCGGTAAAAGTTCACAAGCCACTGTGTGCTTATGCCGCATTTCTTCAGGCACCGTAGAGGGTAGAGGCGCTGGTGTGCCTTCTTCAGCATGGCCTCAGTATTGTGGTTCCAGGCCAGGTCATTGGAGATCTGCAGTCCCAGGAATCGGAAGCAACTGACTACTTCCACTGGTGTCCCGTCTATGCTGATGGGGCGGTGGTTCCCTCGGTGGCTTCTGAAGTCCACGATGAGCATCCACTATCTCTGCAGCCACTTCTTTTAAGACTCTAGGATGCAGACCATCGGGTCCAGAGGACTTGTCCACCTTTAGTCCCATTAGTTTGCCTAGTACTTTTTCTCTAGTGATAGTGATTGTTTTAAGTTCCCCCCACCACCCCAATAGCCCCTAGATTATCCATTATTGGGATGCTTTTAGTGTCTTCTACCGAGAAGACCGATACAAAATATGTTCAAAGTCTCCGCCATTTCCCTGTTTCCCATTATTAATTTCCCAGACTCATCCTCTAGGGGACCAGCGTTTACTTTAGCTACTCTCTCCCTTTTTATATACCTGTAGAAGCTCTTACTGTTTGTTTTTATATTTCTTGCTAGCTTACTGTCATAAGCTATCTTCTCTCTCTATCATTTTTTTAGTCATCCTTTGCTGGTTTAAAACATTTTCCCAATCCTCTGGCCTGCCACTATTCCAATGTTCGCAACATTGTATGCCCTTGTTTTCAATTTGATACCATCCTTTACTTCCTTAGTTAGCAACGGATGGTTCATCCTCCTCTTAGAGTCTTTCTTTCTCACTGGAAAGCTCTTCAGCAGCACCTCCCAAACCCACGACCTCTTCCACCTAGATGCTCAAGGGCAACATGCGCATGGGAACACCACGACCGCCAAGTTCCCCTCCAAGTCACACACCATCCTGGTTTAGAAGTATATCGCCGATCCTTCATCGTCGCTGGGTCAAAATCCCGGAACTCCCTCCCTAACAGCACTGTGGGAGTACCTTCACCACATGGACTGCAGCGGTTCAAGGCAGCTCACCACCAGCTTCTCAAGGGCAATTCGGGATGGGCAATAAATGCTGGCCTTGCCAGCGACGCCCACATCCCATAAACGAATACAAGAAAAGTTGTTAAACGTTGAATTTTGTGCTCAAAAATGCCAGTGTTGGGGAATTAAGCATTTTTCCCAGTTTTATCACTGAGTCTCAACATCAAGTATTCACAGATCAGAGGTAACAGAGTAAAGTTTCTTCTACTCTACCCAATGATTTAAACCCCCTATTGCGATAGTGTGAATCTGTCCACTATCCACAGCAGCCTTCTTTATGGTGTCTCAGAGATCACCAATTCTCTGCCAGATAATGCTAAATTAGGGCTAGGTTTGTGCTGTGGGCTCAAAACCACTACGAACTGGGTTGAGACTGTACAATCTCAATTCATGGAGGACTTATAGCTAGGATAGAGGAGAGACTTTCATCCCATGAATCTGGGCATAAGAACATAAGGCACAGGAGCAGGAGTAGGCCATTCGAGCCTGCTCTGCCATTCAATAAGACCATGGCCGATCATCTACCTCATCTCCACCTTCCTGCACTATCCCCATATTTCTCGATTTCCTTAATATCCAAAAATCTATCGATCTCTGTCTTGAATATACTCAACGACTGAGCATCCACAGCCCTCTGGGGTAGAGAATTCCAAAGATTTACAACCCTCTGAATGAAGAAATTTCTCCTCATCCTCAGTCACAAATGGCCGACCCCTTATTCTGAGACTGTGACCCCTAGTTCTAGACTCCCCAGCCAAGGGAAACATCCTCCCAGCATCTACCCTGTAAGAATTTTTTATGTTTCAAGGATATCATCTCATTCTTCTAAACTCCAGAGAATATAGACCTAGTCTCCTCAATCTCTCCTCATAGGACAATTCCCCATCCCAGGAACCAGTCTGGTGAACCTTCGTTGCACTCCCTCTATGGCAAGTATATCCTTCCTTAAGTAAGGAGACCAAAACTATACACAATACTCCAGGTGTGGTCTCACCAAGGCCCTATATAATTGTAGTAAGACTTCTTTACTCATACTCCATTTCCTTCTGTAATAAAGGCCAACATACCATTTGCTTTCCCAATTGCTTGCTGTACCTGCATGTTAACTTTCAATGATTTGTGTACAAGGACACCCAGATCCCTCTGAACACCAACATTTCCGAATCTCTCACCATTTAAAAAATATTCTGCATTTCTATTTTTTCTACCAAAGTGGATAACTTCACATTTCTCCACATTATAGTCCATCTGCCACCTTATTGCCCACTCACTTAACCCATCTATATCCCTTTGTAGGCTCCCCGTGTCCTCCTCACAACATACTTTCCCACCTAGCTTTGTATCAGCAAACTTGGATACATTATACATGGCCCTCTCATCTAAGTCATTGATGTAGATTGTAAATAGCTGCGGCCCAAACACTGATCCTTGTGCTAGCCCACTAGTTACAGCCTGCCAACCTGAAAATGACCAGTTTATTCCTACTCTCTGTCCGTTAACCAATCCTCAATCCATGCTAATATATTACCCCCAATCCCATGAGCCCTAATTTTGTGTAACAACCTCAAATCAGGTCCAGAGGTGAAACAGTGCAACAACCTCTTGCACCACCCAGTTCCCCAGCCACTCTGTATCTTATTGAGGTAATAAATAAGTTATTGAGAGTTTTAACTTCAAGCTATGGGAGTAGATTTTAACGGGCTGCTTGGCGTAAATGGCTTACCGCCTCGTTTACAAAGGGGCCTACCATTGGGCTTCGGAGCTACCATCTGTTTCAGGCAGTAAGCCCTATTAATATTAAAATCGATGTCCAATGACCTACATAGGAATCCAATTGCAATTCTGACAGACAACTGGGCAGTATCACAGAAGAGGCATCAAAAAAAAGTAAGCTTAAAATGATTTTCGTGAGGCCAAGAGGAGAAGTGCTCCTCCAGGCTCCCAAAGAACAATGTGGGCCGCTGCCTCCCCGGATCGACCCTTCTCCCCACCGTCAGGTTGGCCTCCATGCCGCCTGATACTGCGCCAGCCCAGAGCCGGTGAGCTGCAGCGAGGCACCCGTTTGGAGCCTGCCGCTCACTAGTGGCACGTTAATGAGACCCCGCCCACCGGTAGAATTAATCAACCAGCCAATAGTTAAAATATACCCCATGGTGGCCAATCAATAGCAAAAAGGAAACACGGAAAAAATAGTATGGCGACAGAAAGTGTGAAAATCCACCGAAGAGTTTGTTGTTGAGGGGGTACATTGGTTGTCACTAAACCAGTAAACAAAAATAATTTTACTTAAAAAGCATCACTCTGACCTTGCACGAAAAAGCTCAACCTGAAGTAAGTATTCTGCATTGATCTTACAATCCAACTTTCATTTTCTCCCCCTTTTGAAGAAACATGACACAAGTAATGTATAAAGTCAGGTTCAGTTACCGATCCTCAATTTTTCCATTCTCTGCACCCTACAAAATTAATTGATTTTATAGCTCAAATGAAACTTACATTAATCAAGAAAGATTTGCTGTTCAGCAAATTTGAAAACTGGTTAAGGGCGACTTCGACTGTCTGTCGCCTTGCCTCTGGAATGTCCAGTTTCCCAGTTATCATGACATCATTTTCTCCATCCTTCGATGGTAGGAAAAAGACGCGATCCGTGTAGGTTTTGTAATCCAGAAACGGGATGCCCACATCGTTCAGATCATTTGAGTGGTCCTCCATTTCAGTCACCAGATCTGGAAAAAAGAATTAAAAAGGTTTTTCAAAAAAAAAATAGCAACAGGTGGTCCAATTTATTTCAAGTAAATTCTTGAATATTGGTTTCTCTTGTTATTCGCTACAGATAAACTTCACTTGGAAAGCAGCACCTCCACATATCAATGTTGATGCATATTGATAAAAAATATCCTCGTGAGCAATGATACATGAAAAGAATGGGGAAGACGACCTTTCTTTACATAGTACTGATTTGTGTGCTTTGAACATGTTAAATGTATGAATGAATATACAGCTAACACAGGGTCAGCTGCCTGGAATTATCTGTTTGCAGCACTCAAGGGCATTAATAGAGTGATATGGACTGGCTGGAGTTACTTTACAGTTGATTTTTTTTTAATCACACCGATCAGATCATTATCTTGACCTGCTTATATGATACAGCACTTAGCAATAATCATCAGGAGTCTCAGCATTTTTACCAGTGAACTCTTTCTTGCATCGATCTCTCACACTTTCCTCCAGACTCTCCAGCTGCAGCTGAATCTTCTTGTACTCTCGTTCTGCCTGCTGGCTCTTGCGTCTGAAACAAAAACAAATCGTGCTTTTCCAAAACTGCCATTTTCACCTTTGTAAAAACATATTTCTTATAAAAGGTTAAATTTGATATTATTTCCTTTTGACGCTGAAGAAATACTATTCTATGAACAGAAAGTTTTGATTCTAGTATCGACCTATTTTACACTAGCAATGGCCTTCAGGTCAAGCACTCCTAAAGGCGGAGGCTGATCCCCATGCAGAGTGGATGGGGGGGATGAAGCGAGCATTATAATTTGATATTAGATGAGCAGCACTTTGGTCGCCAGGCAGTAAGTAATTTAATAATTGGTTCTGATCAAACTAGATTCAGCTCGTGTACGAGGATCAGCAGCGCACGGAGTTCAAATTACTCAGTAATTTGTGATGCCTTCTAATAGATAGATAGTGCATAAGTAACATTTTTTTCCTCCATTTGCTTGCTATCACACAACTGGTGAGTGAGCCTTTGGCTTATTGGTAGCATTCCCAGCTGTGAATCCGAAGGTGCAGGATTCGAACCCCTTTCCGGACAAGTGGAGACCGGAGCTTTGGATGTAAATTCTGGGTCGTCATCCAGCGGGATGCTCGGATACGGTGGATGTGGGTGCGGGTTTCCCCCCACCCCACCCCTCCTCCCCCCATCGTATGGATGGTGGGACCCCATAAGACTCTCCTGCTGTAAAGGATGAACCACCCTATTGGCTGGTATAAAGATAGTTACGGCCATGGAAGGAGCGTTCCTGTCGCGGCCTGTCAGACTGTTAATCACCCTGCGAATCCTTCCACTACTTCACTCTATCCTCCAAGGGAAGAGTGTGAAGATAAAAATAAAAACAGCACGACAGGTGAGCGGAGGATGAGAAGGCTGCTACGACATAAGAGGCGGGAACAGACAACCTGAAGGCATAAGGTATCATGTGAACATTACCACAGAACTACAAATTTTTTCAACAGTGGAAATAAACTATACATTACATAGCAGCAAGTGGGATTTTCACCTGTTCCATTCTGCAGCGGTTTTCTTCATGTATTGGCTAATTAATGAAATTAGCAGCAACTTTTGTACCATTTTCGTGGCTATGCTCACTTAATTACTTTTATTAAAAAAAAACGACAGTACTGTGAACCAAAAACAGACTAGACAACTTTGGTTTGTAACTAAATTGATTTACGACTGGTGCGCACAAGCAAATAATACACCAGAGGCTAGACGCCATTCAGTGTTGCTTCTCTCAAGTTGCTGCATGCCTTTGAAATGGGACAGGGTATGTCAACCTATTATAGCCAACTACAGATAAGAATCAAACCCCAGGCCTAGCCTGTTGGTGGTGTATTTTAATAGAACAGAAAATATTCAATGTACCTGTAGCAGTAAATAGAGACACCGATAATCAACAGCATTGGAATCAGTACAAGTGGCAAAATAACACCCAGAGGCAGCTGTGCAGGAGTGTCATATTTTACTTTTCCCAGCAAGTATTCACGGTATCCCATTTTAACCTGGTAAGAAAAGAGCGGTTTCCAGAGTGTATTAATGTTTTATTGCATTTAACCGAGGTGGCAACAGGATAGAAAATGTTTTAGCTAGTATTTCTTCGAAGAACATGAATGGCAATTAAATTGCTTCCATGACTGCTTCGCAAGTGCAAAATAAAACTAAAAACAATCATTTTTCGAATCAGCTTTAAGATTCCAGCCATGAAATTCCGGTCCATAGAAAGAGGGGATGGGAAAAGTGTTGTCTGTGGAGGGCAACAAGCTGGAGTTCAATACAGCAGATAAAACAATAGAAATTTACAGCACAGAAGGATGCAAATCTATGCATTCTCTGTGCTGGCTCTTTGCGAGGGCAATCCAAAAATAATCCCACAGCCTTGCTTTCTTCTTGTATCTTATAGAATCAGACAGCACAGGAGACGACAATTTGGCCCATTGTGCCTCTGCCAGCCATCTTCCTCTACTTCAAATATTTATCCACTTTTTCCCTTAAAGGATGCAATCCTTTCTACCCCAACAATGCCCAGTTCTATGCTCCAGCAACTCTCTACATAAAGAAATCCCCCTAACCCCTCTCCTCATTCTTAGTGCCGATGTTGAATTGTCAATCCTTGTCACTAACTCGCCAACCAGGGGAAATAAGTGTTTCTCCAGTCACTCAGCAAAACCTCTCTCAACTTGATATACTTTTATTAATTCTCCTCTTAAACTTCTCTGCTTCAGTGGTAATAGCCCTGTGAGGATGGATGAATATTTTGAAGTTGTGTCTGATTGTACATGGTATGTGCAAGATGCAGTCATGATGGGCCAAGTATTCTATTCTCATTTCATACAATTTTAGCACAGGTTACATATGCAAGGAACACTCAGAAACCGAACGTTTGGCCCAGTGAAACTGGCCTTCTTATAAAAGGCACCAATTTAAAGTTTGTGCTGCTGTTTCCAGCTGGACCTACAGGCTTTGCACTGTCGGAGTTGGCCAGCATTGCAGTCCACTAACCTCCACCACTTGGATGTCCAAGTTACGTCAATACTGGTGCAGATGCTTGCCAAGAGCATGCAAACTGTCTGACCCGAGTAACCTGACAGGATCGGTACTGCGGGGCCGGGGGGGTGGGGGGAAGCAAGATCGTGGGTTTTCAGGCCCGTTGCAACTTATTAAACTTTGATTAGAAGTTAGAGATGAACTGTAGTAGGAACTGAAAAGTACATACCACAAATTGTGGAAGATCATCATTTGCATCCCTCTTTACTCGCTTGGGTGCTGGCTGTTTTTCTGGGGGAGTACACACAAAGTCATTCGCGGAAAGTGTTGTAACTTTACACTCTTCTGCTCCAATGTAAGCTTTCACCTCTTCTGCTGTCATTGCGTCATTTAGATCGTTTCCCTAAAATATTAAACGACGGAAAATTACAATCGAGAACACCAAAAAGCAAAATCGATCCAACAGATCATAAATTGAACTATTAAAACAACTTTCCTCCCTCCTTTTACTTTCAAAGATCTTTGTAACTGCCACCAAAATGACAAATTAAAAAAAAGTTATAAAATTATACACCATTAATTACAGGATACACATTGGCCTCAATATAAACCTCCACCACGATGGGTGAAGGGGGGGGGGGGGCCGGGGGAGGGTTAAAGATGTAAATACGGGGAATGCATCCAACACACTACGCATGCGCCCACTGCCTTTTTTACGGTGGTGGATATTGGATACCGTGGAGAGGTGGAACACTTCACTACCATATTTAAATCGGACTCCCACACTGCAATTGGGAGCCTAATTTAAAATTCACTGTTGCTGCACGGGTTTCCCAGAGGTCGGGAAACCCGGCAGTGAAAGGGAGGCGAGAGCTGCCAGCTCCACAAGGCAAGTGCCTTTTCCAGCACACCCTGTGGGCTAGGCCGGAGCAGGAGTGCACATCCCGACCCCTCAAGGAAGCCTTCGGCTTCCCTTCTGCAGATCACGGCCTCGGTCTCCACCTTGCCGTGATCGCAGACCTACCCCCTCCCCATTGCTGGGGACCATGCCAAGGGTCCTCGATTGCGGCATCCTGCCGCTGATTCTCCCTCCCACCCACCCACCAGCCAGCCAGGCTGTCAATTTTGCCGACTGCCGAGTGGGAAACAGAACAAAAAGAAATGATAATGAGGTCCTGCTGTCAAGTTTGGCAGGATCTCTCCCGGCATTGCCAAGTTCCTCAGTCGTTTTCGACCTCCCAAGCACCCTCTTCAAAAGCATTGTTTCAAAAATCACACTTTTAAATGGAAAAACCTATAAAGCACACAAAATCTGCAGAAAGCAGGAGGTTAGCTGTCTCTCCAGATTATTCTAGATTCCTTGCAATTAAAATCTGTACATTGGAAAGGAGGGAAAAAAAACTGCTTACAAAAGAGCAATATGTGGCTTTCAAATCATAGACTCAGTACTGCAGTTGCAAACATGATAGAAAGAACAATGAACTGGCATTTACAGTACATAGCACCTTTCATGTTCCCAGGACATCCTATAGTGCTTCACTGTCAATTAATTGCTTTTGAAGTGCAGTCACTGTTGTTCTGTCGGGAGACGTGGCAACTAATTTGCACACAGCAAAGTCCCACAAGTAACAATGAGATAAGTAACCAATTATTCGGTTTTGGTGGTATTGGTTGAGGGATGAACGTTGGCCAGAACACTGGGAGAACTCACTGCTCTTCCTTGAACAAGTGCCATGGGATTTTTACATCCACACCTGAATAGGCAGACTTGGTGTAAGGCCCCATCCGTAACACAGCACTTTCTCAGTACTGTACTGCAGTGTGAAGAGAAACTTACCTGTATCAAGGCTAAAGACCTGCACACCTCTGATTTTTTAACTTCACTTTCTGTTATTCATTTCAGTCATATTACATCAAATACGTGCGTAGTGTGTGCTGGCCGTATATGATTACAAGATAAACTAAATTAGAAAGTGAGATTATAATTAAACAAAGATGGTAAGATACAGTGAGGTAGATTTTCAGAATGGGCCTTCATATGTTGGTAGTTGGGCAGTGTATTATTAGCAACCACCCATGAATGTGCTGATCCTGCTTGATTTTGCAGTGTCATATTTCAATTACGTATCATGGGCAAGATTCTGGCTCAAATTGGGCCTGGTGTTGAAAGCTCAGCAAAGGGGATGGGACATGGCATGTAATCAGCCTTTATAAAAGGGGTGATGGGAGGATTCAAAAGACAAGTGAATAAAAATACTGGGAGCGATTACAAGGACTGCTGATACTTTGGAAAGGTTGTTTCGGTAACAAAAATGTCTGGCACAATAAATGCAGAGGCATCAGCCAATTTGTAGCCAAGTAATGGGGTGATGCAACACGCCAACACCTCTATGATGGCTAACAAAGTGGAGATGGGGCATAATGATGAACTAGTGAAAGAGTGGCTATACTTGCCACTCCAGAGCAGCCTCCCATTGCAACAAGCCTGTAAGGTAGAGGAAAGGACTTGAGAATGCAGTTGACTAGTGTTGCCGTCACAACTAACGTGCACTGTAGTGCTGGCGGTTCTAAGTGACATTGCAGATGACACAGCTGTGGATCTGGCTGTCTGCTGACCCAAAGTCTGTGTAGCCAGTTCTGCATGGGCACTGCCAGGGAGGTGCCCTTCTGGTGCTGGTAGAGTGGCACAGTTTGCCTCAACATACTGACGCAACTCTTACTATAGGGTTCTTTAAATGAACTTCTGTAACTAGCGTGCTCAAGCAGCCCTGGACACCCATTTCATATGGGTGATTAGACCACCAGGAAATTGCACAGACATTTAAATGACATAACTGAGGGATAACTTTGGTATAATTTAATTGCAAGTTGATGGAAGCTTCTGGTACGACTCCAAAAACCAGATTAGAAAATTGGATGAGCTGAATGGATGGAGGTCTGACATAACAACCTCCAACCATTTCTGTGATTGATTACGCCCACTTAACATCCAGTAATTGGGTGAAACCAATCGGAAAATCTATCCCAGAAAAACTGGGAGCATGAATGAAACACGTAGCACAATACAAAACAAGAAAAACAAAATTGTAAAGCAAAAAAGAGCAAGCAAAGCAAACTCACAACCACTGGCTAATAATTACCTTAACAAAGATTGGTGGCTGTTTGAGTACGAGTACACCATCTGCAAAATGCACAAAGTGTGGATCCTTTACGTAATGAAAGGATATATTTTGATTAAAATTGTCCAGTATGAAGATGACAACAACTTCCTTTTGGTTTGCAGGAGGCGAGGGGAAGATGAGCATCGAATTATTGGAATTTTTTAATGCTTCTGTTTCATTCTGCAAGAGAAAATGAAGAGTTTACTTAGAAAAATGATTTCTTCCTTCCAAACAATAACTGCAGCAATGTAAATATCTGTGATGGTAGTGAATTCAAATTATTACTAAGTACGCTTAGATTAATCCTGGGGGTCACCATTGACCAGAAAACTAACTGGACCATCCACATAAATACTGTGGCCACAAGGGCAGGTCAGAGGCTGGATATTCTGTGGCGAGTGTCTCACCTCCTGACTCCCCAAAGCCTTTCCACCATCTACAAGGCACAAGTAAGGAGTGTGATGGAATACTCTCCATTTACCTGGATGAGTGCAGTTCCAACAACACTCAAGAAGCTCGACACCAACCAAGACAAAGCAGCCCGCTTGATTGGCACCCCATCCACCACCTTCAACATTCACTCCCTCCACCACCGGCGTACCGTGGCTGCAGTGTGTACCATCTACAAGATGTACTGCAGCAACTCGCCAAGGCTTCTTTGGCAGCACCTCCCAAACCCGTGACCTCTACCACCTAGAAGGACAAGGGCAGCAGGCGCATGGGAACACCACCACCTCCAAGTCACACACCATCCTGACTTAGAAGTATATCGCCGATCCATCATCGTCGCAGGGTCCAAATCCTGGAACTCCCTCCCTAACAGCACTGTGGGAGTACCTTCACCACACGGACTGCAGTGGTTCAAGAAGTCGGCTCACCACCACCTTCTCAAGGGTAACTAGGGATGGGCAATAAATGCTGGCTTTGCCAGCGACGCCCAGATCCCAGAAATGAGTAAAAAAATTAAAACATATATATTTTCCACTGAACATTCAAATAATGAATAGAAGTAACATTTGGCTAAAAACATAATGATTTGTTTTAACTTCTATTTTTAAGAGGTGAAATAATTCTACATATTGATAAAGTAATAGCAACATGAGGTTAGCAGTACTGTGATGTAGAACAAATATGCATGACCAGGTCCGGTTGAATCAAAATGCTAACTTTGTTTTGACCTTTGACTACTGGGTCTACAGGTATGAGCACACTATCAGATCTAACTCAGTAATGCAGGATCGGACTAACTGCCCTAGATTGATCGATTAATCTACATATATTAAAATGTTTTGATAGTGTCCATCATACTTCAGGGGAACAAAAATAAAACAGAAAGAAAAGGACTTAATTCATGCTTTTTTTCTGACCAGGAATCAGAAATTTATAAGCACCTTCCAAACCGCAAATTTCCCTCACCAAAGATCGATCATACTCTGCCTGATGTCAAGCTGCACTTACTTATAGCAGTTATACTTAAAGGGACAGGCCAGCTTAAACAGAGTTTCACCTCAGCAGGAGAATAACAGATTGTAAATCATATAGTATTACACTGGTCATTAAACAAAATATCACTCAGGTATTTACACACACACACATCATAGGAGATTGCTTGCAGTCATCAGTGGTCTAATAACCAGCTGGTGACCATCCTCTTCGGAAGGGGTGGTGGAGACGAGCAGGATTTCTTTGGGATCAAGGTGGTTCCAAGTCGACACCCCGGTGATGAAGTTTAGAACGACAACCCTTTGTGGCAGTATTGGTCATTCAATATCTGAATTAGGAAGTGCTAATTATTGACCAGCCAATGGAACCTGGAGGGCAGATCCATCACTGGGGGCTTTGATTCTTCTCGCACAGCTCCACATAACCCTGAAAGCCAACGCCCCAGCAGCTGGAGCAAGCTTACCAGTGCTTTTTTATTGCTGAGCTGTACAGTTTTAGCAGGGAATCTGCATAGGAGGCTGGCACAAGGCCCAAGGAGAATTCGGGGGAAACTTTCAACTGCTGGCCGCCAGTTTATCGCCTGAAAAATGGGTGATTGGCAGTTGAAAGTCTGGTGGGGACCTTTTTTTAAAAATTTGTTCCTGGGATGTGGGTGTCACTGGCAAGGCCAGCATTTATTGCCCATCGCTAAGTGCCCTCGAGAAGGTGGTGGGTAGCCGCCTTCTTCAACCGCTGCAGTCCGTGTGGTGAAGGTACTCCCACAGTGGTGTTAGGGAGGGAGTTCCAGGATTTTGACCCAGCGACGATGAAGGAACGGCGATATATTTCCAAGTCAGGATGGTGTGTGACTTGGGAGGGGAACTTGCAGGTGATGGTGTTCCCATGCGTCTGCTGCCCTTGTCCTTCCTTCTAGGTGGTAGAAGTCACGGGTTTGGGAGGGGCTGTCAAAGGAGCCTTGGCGAGTTGCTGCAGTTCATCTTGTAGATGGTACACACTGCAGCCATGGTGCGCCAGTGGTGGAGGGAGTGAATGCTTAAGGTGGTGGATGGGGTGCCAATCAAGCAGGCTGCTTTGTCCTGGATGGTGTCGAGCTTCTTGAGTGTTGTTGGAGCTGCACTCATCCAGGCAAGTGGAGCGTATTCAATCACACATCTGACTTGTTCCTTGTAGATGGTGGAAAGGCTTTGGGGAGTCAGAAGGTGAGACACTCACCACAGAATACCCAGCCTCTGACCTGCTCTTGTTGCCACAGTATTTATGTGGATGGTCCAGTTAAGTTTCTGGTCAATGGTGAACCCCAGGATGTTGATGGTGGGGGATTCGACGATGGTAATGCTGTTGAATGTCAAGGGGCGGTGGTTACTCTCGCTTGTTGGAGATAGTCATTGCCTGGCACTTGTGTATGGCGCGAATGTTATTTGTCACTTATCAGCCCAAGCCTGAATGTCGTCCAGGTCTTGCTGTATGCGGGCATGGACTGCTTCATTATCTGAGGAGTTGCGAATGGAACTGAACACTGCGCAGTCATCAGCCAACATCCCCACTTCAGACCTTATGATACAGGGAAGGTCATTGATGAAGCAGCTGAAGATGGTTGGGCCTAGGACACTGCCCTGAGGAACTCCTGCGTTGTACACCCATTTACCCACCTGAAATCAACTTTCAGGCAGGCCTTTAAATGAACGGACTGGAGGCTGTTTAATTCTGCAAATTATGCCTATTGTAGAAACTCGATTACAACTTTCAAAAGAGAAATGAGCAGAGAATGCACGGGGCATGTAAGTTTCACTTCTCCAGGCGTTTCGGGGGCCATCAATACTTAATGGATGAGAAAAAACAAAGGTTCAGAATATACTTTTAGAAAACATGCATCGTAATTGTAACTATTTTCCACACGAAGAGAGTTAAGTTTATCACCATTCACGCTTCTCCACACCACACAATAATTCGGTCTTCTTTGCTCCAACTGGGTCATTTATTCTTTTTTATTTCTAGCTTTTTTCCTTTCTTCCTTGTGCTAATTATTCCTGAAAGAGTTCTAAATCCTCTGCTGTTAAGATTATCTAGTATAAATTAAATCTATGATGATTCTCAGGACTAGTCTAGGGTGTAGAACACAATTGTGATGTTTAATTGCCCACCTGGCCTGTCCCTTTAAGGCCACTGCTAATATAAAAGGCAAGATCTGGAAGTTCTTAAAGGGAGGAGAGGAGAAGACAAAAGTGCCGCTGTATTCTGAATTGCCCCATTATTACTGAGCACATCCTACTCCATATACAATTGTGTCTGGAGTTTGTTTAAAATTGTGTCTGGAGTTTGTTTAAAAGTCATTCAAGTCCCTGTAATCCAGCAGTGTACACAAGTACCTTAGAAAGCTATGGATAAAGCAAGAGAATTGATCTTTTTTCGATATATAAAATAGGCAAACTGGGTCTGGCCAAGTGATCTAGAGGGTACAAAATAGTCTTGTCGTTGGAATTAAGGAATCAAGAAAGTTAGGCACTTTTATATTTATCTCTGTACATTCAAACTGTTCAAGGGGATATAGAAAAAAATACAAATCAATGTTTAACAAGATTTATATGTAAAATATTTAAGTTTACCACATATAAAACTGACATCCAGTTAATTAAATATTGCAACATTTAAGGGACAGGATGTAGAATACAGGAAACTTTCGATTTACCGGCACCTAAATAACCGGAAATGTCGGTTAACCGGCAAAATTCAGGAGTAGGTTTTACTTCATATTTATTTGCCTTCTTCCATCTGTGCTGTGCAAGGGTGTGGCTGCAGCTGTTGCTAAGCGACAGAGACGCTTGAAACTTGTGTTCATTGTTCTACAGTAACAGGGTTTGTTGCTTTATATGGAGCTGTCAGCTCTCCGTCTTTTACTATAGCGTTCGGTTATCTGGAATTACTGATGAACCGGCACCACGTCGGTCCCGTCCGTGCCGGATAAAAGAAAGTTTCCTGTATTTTGATATATTTTGTGCCAGATTTAATGGAGAAGGTTTAATTCCGAAGAGAGACTTGCACTTAAACAGCACCTTTCAAATCCTCCAGACATCCCAAAGTGAATTACTTCGTACAGTCCCTGTTGTTTTGTAGGCAAACACAGCACTAATTTGCACACAGCAAATGTCCCACAAACAGCAAACAAGATGAATGACCAGTTAATCTTTTGGTGGCGCTCGTTTATGGAAAGACACCAGGAGAACTCCCTTCTCCTTCCACCAGTGCGATGGAATCTTTTACGTCTACCTGAACAGGCGGACGAGGATTTGGTTAACTAGATATCTTCTGAGACATCATCCAAGGAGTAGCGTGGTCTGTGGACTCTGGTGGAAGGGTATCTCCTATTTGGTCGTCTTCTCCTTTGGTGTGGCCTTATCCTGCGTGCCTCGGGCAATTCCTCTTCCTTCTACTCCTGTTGTGTCTCCATAATAAGAATATATACGGGAATGCACAGTCACCCGGAATTTCCTCGATCCAACCAACACAGAAATTACGTTGAAATCTACGCCAATCTTGCCATCGGTAACTTAAGCCTAAATTTCCTGCGTATCTTATTTGCATATGCCGGAATGTAAAAATCGGCATAAAACAGCGCAAATTCAGTGTAAACATTAAGGGCCTGAAGCAACATGCGCAGCATACACCATCTTCTTTCTTTAAGTCTGACCATCATTTTCCAATCCTCTCTGGCTGCAGGTGTGGTGCCGGAGGACTGCTAACGTACCATTGTTTGTGAAGGGAGAAAGGTATAGACCGACTAATTACAGCCAGTCAGCCTAACCTTGGCAGTAGGCAAATTATTGGAAAAAAATTCTGAGGGACAGTATTAATCGTCATTTAGAAAGGCACGGATTAATCAAGGTCAGTCAGCATGGAAGGTCATGTCTGACAAACTTGGTGAATTTTGTGAGGAGATAACAGAGAGTTGATGAGGGTAGTGCGTTTAATGTAGTCTACATGGATTTTAGCCAGGCTTTTGACAAGGTCCCACATGGTGGATTGGTCAGAAAAGTAAAAGCCCATGGGATTCAAGGGAAAGTGGCAAGTTGGATCCAAAATTGCTCAGTGGCAGGAAGCAAAGGCTAATGGTCAATGGGTGTTTTTGTGACTGGAAGGCTGTTTCCAGTGGGATTCCAATGGGCTCAGTACTAGATCCCTTGCTCTTTGTGGTATATATCAATAATTTAGGCCTGAATGTAGGGGGCATAATTAAGAAGTGTACAGATGATACAAAAATTGGCCGTGTGGTTGATTGTGAGGAAGAAAGCTGCAGACTGCAGGAAGATAGCAATGGACTGGTCAGGTGGGCAGAAAAGTGGCAAATGGAATTCAATCTGGAGAAGTGAGGGGTAATGCGGGGAGGGCTAACAAGGCAAGGGAATACACTATAAATGGTAGGATACTGAGAAGTGTAGAGGAACAGAGGGTCATTGGAGCGCATAGCCACAGATCCCTGAAGGTAGCAAGACAGGTAGATAAGGTGGTTAAGAAGGTATATGGGATACTTGCCTTTATTAACCGAGGCATTGAATATAAGAGCCGAAAGGTTATGCTTCAACTGTATAAAACGCTAGTTAGGCCACAGCTCGAGTACTGCATACAGTTCTGATCACATTACAGGAAAGATGTAGTTGCGCTAGAGGGTGCAGAGGAGATGTTTCCAGGACTGGAGAATTTTAGCTATGAGGAAAGATTGGATAGGCTGGGGTTGTTTTCTTTGGAAAAAAGGAGGCTGAGGGGAGGCTAAATTGAGGTATATAAGATTATGAGGGGCCTAAATAGAGTGGATAGGAAGGAATTATTTCCCTTAGCAGAGGAGTCAATAATCAGGGGGCATAGATTTAAGCTAATTGGTAGAAGGGTTAGAGGGGAGTTGAGGAGAACCTTTTTCACCCAGAGGGTGGTGGGGGTCTGAAACTCACTGCCTGAAAGGGAGGGTGGTAGAGGCAGAAACCCTCATCACATTTAAAAAGTACTTGGATATGCACTTGAAGTGTCATAACCTACAGGGCTATGGACCAAGAGCTGGAAAGTGGGATCAGGCTGGATAGCTCTTTTTCGGCCAGCGCAAACACGATGGGCCGAATGGCCTCCTTCTGTGCCGTAAATGTCTATGATTCTATTTATCTTATTGATGTTATGAAAAGATTTCTGTGTGTTATAAAAGGAAAGGACTTACATTTATATAATGTCTTTCATGACCTATTTACAAAGCCCTTTACGACCAATGAAGTACTTTTGAAGCGGAGTCACTGTTGTAACGTAGAGAAACGTCGTAGCCAATTTGCGCACAGCAAGGTCCCACAAACAGCAATAAGATACATGATCAGATCACCTGTGATATTAGTTGAGGACACAAGGAGAACTCCCCTGTTCTTCTTCGAATGGTGCCATGGAATCTTTTACGTCCACCCAACAGTGCAGCACTCCCTCAGTACTGCACAAGTGCCAGCCTGGATTATTGGGAGTTGATTGTGTGCTCAAGTCTCTGAAGTGGAACTTGAATGCATAACCTTCTGACTCAGAAGAGAATGTGCTGCCACTCAGCCAAGGCACACACTGTATGAAGCAAACGAGACGCAGTGGACAATCTTTGGCAGGCACACTGGCTTAACTCACTGCTCTGGGCCTTCAACTACTGACTACTGGATGGTCTTGTCACCTAGCATGTTCAACCACATAAGAATGTCAATAATGACCCCTCATTTTCATTAACAAGGCAGCCTTGGTTGCTCTTTAAACAAAAGACACGATGATCTAATTGGTTGCTAGGTTACCATCCACAGCTTGAAAGTAGGACAAGAAACAAACAACATTCTTGAAAGGAAATGGAAGTTACAGCTCTCGTGTTTATATTCCAATATTTAAGAGTTTTAGAATTATATACAAATTGACAAATTAATCAGCAGTAGACCCAGCACTTGGAGGCAAAATTATAAATGTTCACACCTCAAATAATTTCCCTTTGGCACAAACACACTCCATGAGATATATTCAGCTATTCACATTAATTTCACTTCTTGAAAATGGCAGTGCTGATCAGAAACAAACTACCTTTTCTACGAGTAATTGTCCATTCTCCCTTACTTCCACTCTCATAATGCGTTTTTGTACAGCATCAAATCCCTGTCCAGTCACGGTGATATTTCTTCCCCCGCTGAATCAAGAAAGCAAACAAATTATTTAGTGTGATCAGCTTATTTATATTGTTTGCTGTCAAAAAAGAGAACATGCATGCGAGACATACACATAGTATGGAGGAGGGAAAAGAGTGAGAGAATGGTGCGTGAGAAAACAGACTAAAGACAAGCAGAAACAATGCAAGGTAAACAGAGAGATACAGGAAGAGAGTTTAATTTTTTTGGTTGTGAGCAACACCAGGGAAGATGAACGGACATTTGATAAAATATTATAGGACCAGAATTAAATCAGATACATCTCTATAAATCAATCCCTTTTAGGTCTATTGTTTTGGTGTAATAATTTAAAGAAAATTAAGTTGTGCTGGTTTAAAATCCACCATAAAAAATTATGACGTCATTCAAAATTAACTAGGAAAGGACACTCAAGGTGGGTATGGCGGCTCATTACCTCTTTTCCCTCCCCCACTCGAAAGGAGGAAAAATGGTTCAAATATTCAATTCCATCTGGTATTGACTGGGCAATATACATCTAAAATTCCTATAGTGTGAACTGTGTAAGCTGTACACTCACTGGAGAGAGCAAGACATGTTGATGCACATTGTAGGCTGCAGTCATATGCTCCCAGTCCAGTGTCTGCAGAATTACACTGCAAATTCTCACAGGATTGCACCAAGATCAGCTAGAAAGCAGTTCTGTGCACGTCTGCTTGATGCACGCGCTGAGCTGGTCAAATTTTAACATTAGGAGAGAGGAGGCAGGTACATCGGGCTTCTCCCAACATTAAAAACAGTGAAAGAGTGCAAAGTGAACAGACTGTCGACAGCTTTGCACTGGGCTCAAGTTATGCTGCAAAAACAAAACACTGAAATGCCTTCTAGATATGAGAACATAAGAAACAGGAGCAGGAGTCGGCCAATCGGCCCCTCGAGCCTGCTCCACCATTCAATAAGATCAGGGCTGATCCAATCTTGGCCTCAACACCACTTTCCCGCTCTCTCCCCGTACCCCTTGACTCCCCTGTAGTTCAAATGTCTGTCAATCTCCGCCTTGAATATATTCAATGACTCCGCCTCCACAGCTCTCTGGGGTAGAGAATTCCAAAGATTCACTACAATCCGAGGAAAGAAATTCCTCCTCATCTCCGTCTTAAATGGGCGACTCCTTATTCTGAAACTATGCCCCCTAGTTCTAGATTCCCCCACGAGGGGAAACATCCTCTCAGCATCTACCTTGTCAATCCCCCTCAGAATCTGATATGTTTCAGTAAGATCACCTCTCAATCTTCTAAACTCCAATGAGTACAGGCCCAACCTGCTCTCTCACCTTTTGGCTTCGTGCTCAGATTCAGATCACTGGCCAGACTCGAAGTTGGACTACCACCTTCACGTCTACATGCACCTGAAACCATTTATCATCGACATAAAAATGGAATTTTAACTGTATTGTAACTATGTGAGCACTTCAGCTGTATCCAATTGCACTTTTAGATGCGCATTAGCCAAGCTAATTTGTTCTGTTCTCCTTTAGTATAGAATCGTGTAATTTTATAGCACAGGCGGCAGCCATTTGGCCCACCATGCCTGTCCCAGCTCTGTAGGAGTTATCCACTTAGTCCCATTCCCCTGTCCTTTCACTTTCAGATATTTAACAGAATCATAGAAAGGCGAGTACGCAAATGACCAGGTTCACACTACATGTGAACAGGAACTGACATTGTGTTGGCCGCTCAGTACCAGATGGCAGTGAATATTTGCACCCCAGTGCATTGCGTCCTGTACAAATCAGGCCTCACGTGTTTTGTTCGGAAAAGTTTTGAGTGGAGACCAAGTTATTTTGAAGTCATGTGTGTGGAAGAATATTACCTGTAGATACTTCTTATTGGATCAACAGCACTGATTATTGGATTGGGGACATATGAAAATTGGTAGTGCTGAATTTTCTTCACTGCATTTTCCCCGTATTGTACAGAAACCGTAACATTTGTTGCGCGGCCTTTAGCAGTTGCAGCGTGGGCTTTAGCAAGTGCTCGGTTATAAGGACCGGTGATACAGATCAGGCTTTCATTAAATATCGTCCTGTGGGAAACAAAAAATTAGCATCAGTAGGATTTTAACTAAAACACAGCGCACTCTCATTCTAGGAAATTCTAATGAAGCGTTACAACCAGGAGACCACTGAGAATGTTAAAACAATTCAATGGTTTTATAAGGAGTGCAGATGTACAAAATTAATGCAACAATGTATATTAAAATAACTTCCAACAGTACTGCCCACAGGTACAAGTTGACAGAATTGGCCTGTCCTGGTGCTGACTATAACCGTTTCTAACTGGATTTTAAATACCTCATATGGAAAAAGCAAACACTTATAGGAAATAATTAATAACCAAATAAAGACTTGCATTTATATAGCACCTTTCATGACTTCAGGACAAAGTGTTTCATAGCCAATTGTAAGGAAAGGGTTAATCAGAGTAACAGCAGATGACTGCAGTTGATTAGGAGTGATTTAATATAGTAGCAATATCTACTTTTAACCATTGTTTGTCAAGTAGAGAAATATGATTCTTAAACTGTAATGTCTTAAAATAACTAATTAATGCTATAAGTGTACAGCTACACAGCAATTCTAAGATGGTGACCACTGACCCTTTGAACTGAGAACAGAACCTTACAGCACTGGCAGTTAAGTTAATTGGAGACGTGCCCGTCACAGGTTAAGGAACACTGATGATCACAAAAACAGAACATCGGTGTAAAAATCATGGGGCCGATTTCCCCCAGACACTTTAGGCGTCAAAGAGCCTCCAAAGTGGCCAAGATGGGGTCTTGAGCTGCAACACTGGTTTAGCCCACGCACCATCTTGGTAAAGGAGTTGAATCACGCACTAAGAACAGCCACCTTAAAGAGCCTGCACAGCATTTTGGTGACCAGCACTTGAACTAACGCCCTCTCCAAACAGCGACCAGCTGAACAGGAGTAAACAAGTTGTTGCAGAGGATTGAGGGTTTCTTAAAGGCATACTCAGCTTCCACTGTTCACTTGCTGATGAAGATTTGAAGAGGAATTTTGTAACCACATCAGGAGACTTTCTGGGACAGTTTGTCAAGACTTCATCACTATTAACATTTATTCCAGAAATTCTCAGAGGATTTCACCTAAAAACAGTGCTGTGCTACTCCACCTTATAGGAGTCACCAGGAAAAAGGGAGTACTTGGTCGTGGGCATCTTGCTCAGGGTCTGCAGGAGAAATTGGAGGAGGACACGAGGCCAAGCAGTGCAGCACCAGTTGCTGCAGGAGAGGTGGACAGGAGGGAGAGGTGGATTCCCTTCCCCCTGGGGGTACAGGATATCCCTCCTTCTCTGGGCCTCCTCCACCAGGACCGCATCAGAGAACCTTCGCAACCTCGCCACAGACATCCTGAAATGTGCCGTTGTGTGTCAGCCAGAGCACTCCACACCTTCAGTGGAAGTGAGTGCGAGGAGCCCACACATACTGCTCCACAAAAATTGCTTCTAATATCAGTGCTTGAGTGCTAAACCTGTACATGTCCGTTTCAGCGCCTCCAGCCAAGTCCAAATTATGGTAATCAGCAATTAGGACCAAAATTGCATGCTAAAACCAGACCTTCAAACAGGCAGCTATTCGCACTGCATCCATTTTCACCTTTCACCAAAATAACTCCTCCCTGCTGGGAGAGTATGTGTGGAATGTATGGGGAATACAAGTTGAAGTTGGGCTGTAATATTCTCCACAACTGAATAGCCTGGTGGCACACTGGGTTCAGACTGGAGCAGCAGCGTCAGCGAGGAGGTAGAGGATAAATTGAGCAGGAGGCCCAGAGAGAACACAGACCGGAGCAGAGGATAAACTGAGCGGGAGGCCCAGAGTGTGTGCATACTGGAGCAGCGGCGGCAGCGAGGAGGTGGAGAGCCTCCAGCAAAAACAACAACAAAGCAACAACTGCAAAACAGCTCAAGTGACGTCACAACCAGGGAAGGAGCTGATTGGTGAGTAGCTGGTATGTGTTTCTAGTTTTTTTTTAAGTTTTAAGTTTATTCCTGCTAAGTTAACTAATAGTCTGTTAAATAGGGGCATGGAAGGGCACCTCAGTCCCGCGGAATGCACATCCTGTGCCATGTGGGAAATCCAGGACGCTTTACGTGTTGACGTGGTGTACATGGATTTCCAAAAGGCGTTCGACAAAGTGCCACATAATAGGCTTGCCAACAAAGTTGAAGCCCATGGAATAAAAGGGACAGTGGCAGCATGGATAGGGAATTGATTAAGTGGCAGGAAACAGAGTAGTGGTGAATGGTTGTTTTTCGGACTGGAGGAAGGTATACAGTGGTGTTCCCCAGGGGTCGGTTCTAGGACCACTGCTTTTCTTGATATATATTAATGACTTGGACATGGGTGTTTCAAAAACTGCAGATGACACAAAACTTGGAAGTATAGTGAACAGTGAGGAGAGTGATAGACTTCAGGAACACAGACAGGCTGGTGAAATGGGCGAACACGTGGCAGATGAAATTTAATGCAGAAAAGTGTGAAGTGATACATTTTGGTAGAAAGAATGAGGAGAGGACATATAAACTAAATGGTACAATCCTGAAGGGGATGCGCGAACAGAGAGACCTCGGGGTATGTGTGCACAAATCATTGAAAGTGGCAGGGCAGGTTGAGAAAGCAGTTAAAAAGGCCTATGGGATCCTGGGCTTCATAAATAGAGGTATAGAATACAAAAGTGTGGAAATTATGATGAACCTGTATAAAACACTGCTTCGGCCCCAACTGGAGTACTGTGTCCAATTCTGGGCACCACACTTCAGGAAGGACGTGAAGGCCTTAAAGAGGGTGCAGAAAAGATTTACGAGAATGATTCCAGGAAAGAGGGACTTCAGTTACGTTGACAGGTTGGAGAAGCTGGGGTTGTTCTCCTTGGAGCAGAGAAGATTGAGAGGAGATTTGATAGCGGTGTTCAAAATCATGAGGGATCTGGACAGAGTAGATAGAGAGAAACTGTTCCCATTAGCAGAAGGGTCGAGAACCAGAGGACACAGATTTAAGGTGATTGGCAAAAGAACGAAAGGCGACATAAGGAAAAACTTTTTTACGCAGCGAGTGGTTATGATCTGGAATGCACTGCCTGAAAGGGTGGTGGAGGCAGATTTAATCATGGCTTTCAAAAAGGAGTTGGATAAGTATCTGAAAGAAAGAAATTTGCAAGGCTATGGGGAAAGGGAGTGGGACTAGCTGAAGTGCTCTTGCAGAGAGCCAGCATGGGCTCAATGGGCCGAATGGCCTTCTTCCGCGCTGTAACCATTCTATGATTCTGTAAAGTTTACATATGAATAGCCACCTGGGTGACATATAGAGTTATACAGCACAGAAAGAGGTCCTTCGGCCCATCGTGTCCACGCCGGCCATCAAGCCCTGTCTAATCTAATTCCATTTTCCAGCACTTGGTCCGTAGCCTTGTATGCTATGGTGTTTCAAGTGCTCATCTAAATTCTTCTTGAATGTTGTGAGGGTTCCTGCTTCTACCACCCTTTCAGGCAGTGAGTTCCAGATTCCAACCACCCTCTGGGTGAATTTTTTTCCCCTCAAATCCCCTCTAAACCTCCTGCCCCTTATCTTGAAACTATGCCCCCTGGTTATTGATCCCTCTACTAAGGGGAAAAGTTCCCATCTACCCTATCTATGCCCCTCATAATTTTGGACACCTCAATCAGGTCCCCCCTCAGCCTTCTCTGCTCCAAGGAAAACAACCCCAGCCTGTCCAGTCTCCCTTCATAGCTGAAACGCTCCAGCCCAGGTAACATCCTGGTAAATCTCCTCTGCACCCTCTCCAATGCAGTTACATCCTTCCTATAGTGTGGCGACCAGAACTGCACACAGTATTCCAACTGTGGCCTAACTAGCTGTGGTAAACCACTGTTATACATGTCTGTACGTGTATGTGTATTCCACTAGGTACAGGTCTGGACATGCCTCGGCTGACTCCTCCCACTATTCCAGGTATATAAGTGACTACCTCCCAGTCCCTTAGTATTCTGGACGGGTCGACCACTCGAGACTAGACCTTCATTCTTTAGTTAATAAAAGCCTGGTTGTTACTCGCTTAACCTCAGTCTTTTGAGTAATTGATGGCGCATCACTAGCGTTTTGTATAGCTCCATCATAACCTCCCTGCTCTTATATTCTATGCCTCAGCTAATGAAGGCAAGTATCCCATATGCCTTTTTAACCACCTTATCTACTGGTCCTGCTGCCTTCAGGGATCTATGTACATGCACACCAAGGTCCCTCTAATCCTCTATCCTTCCTAGGGTCCTAACATTAATTGAGTATTCCCTTGCCTTGTTAATCCTCCCAAAATGCATCACCTCACACTTTTCAGGGTTAAATTCCATTTGCCACAGTTCTGCCCATCTAACCAACCCGTCTTTATCGTCCTGTAGCCTGAGGCTTCCCTCCTCGCTATTTACCACTCCACCAATTAGAGGGAGACCACACCCATGGAACTGTATCTCAGCAAGGCTGCCAGTGCCTTCAGTAGAGGGTGGAAAAAAATTGGAGAATAAAATAAAATGAAAGAAAACATAACTAATTTGTCTGATTTGAACACACATGACAATGTTGGTCACAGGCCATCAAAACTGGTGCTTCCCTACAGCAGCATGAATGGTGAATCACGGGGGCAGATGTGTGACTCTACGACTATGACATACAGCATGGATTGTCACAACCTTTTATTCTACAGTCCTTTCCCAATAACAATGACTGGTTCAGCTTACAGAGTGCACAATACGTTGCCCAGCATCACTTTTACATCCTCTTGCTTTCCAGTGTTTAAGTTCTTTCCTTTGATTGTTAGACTAGTTCCTCCAGCATATATCCCTTGTAATGGAGAAATACGAGTAGGCTTAGGGTCCTGGATAATTTTGAAAAGAAAAGGTTAGCTCTACATACATTTACTATTCCTGCAGGAAATGGGATAAAACTCTAAGTGGTTTTATTAAGCTACGTATTGAATGTCATTCTTTCCAAATATTATTTCTTCCTAAAATATATTTTATAAAGTCAGCATTATACAAGTTGGTTATTTTTGAGATATTAGATAAAATGCTGCTTTTTGTTTAGGTTAAATTCACAGCTGGCAAATTTAAATGATATAACTAGAATTCTGGTAAAATTGTGTAGTAAATGGATACTCACAGTGTATGTGAACTTCATAGTGGAAGTACCAACTTTGTTATTTTTTGTCACAATGTGAACTGAATTACTCTGGGATTCAGAAACTCCACTTAATTTACAAACAACTCTGCAAAAAAAATTATAACAAAATCTTAAAACCATCTGTTTGAACAGACTTCATGAAAATGAGAGCACAATAGATCAAACTTGAATTGTGTGGTGTGTGTAAACATTCAGATAACGATTAACTATAATCAAATTAAAATCACCTCCTCCCACCTAAACTCTGAAGCCTCTGCAGGAGCGGCTTTGGTGGGGAGGATATCATCTTTCACATTTTCTGATCACGTCCAAAAAGTGCAGTGTGGAATTCTAAAGATCATTGGGCATGCAGCCGAGCAAGACCCAGGGATTGCCTTGTAGTCCTTCTCGTAGTGGTCCCTTGGACCAGCACAAAGTTTTGGGTTTCCTTCTAACTGCAGTCCCACGGTACACCCCACTGCAGTGACGGCAGGCAGATCTTCCACAATGCCAATGTAAGTTGAAGTGCTCTGGAAAATAGCCTAACTGATACGAATTGCACTTGCTGAACCTTAATCAAGAGAAATTCTCCCATGTCTGGTTCCATTCTTGGCCTACAGCCACTGGCTGGTCAGCAAACCAATACAACTCCCTCACCCTCAATAGCCCAGGCACTGCACACAAGAGCACATCCACCTGCTCAAACTTTACAATTCTATAGGAAATACAGTCAAAAAACACCCACTGGCCACTGGATTCATAGCAATTGAAACCAATACTGCATCACCTGAAGTGGCCTGTGGGACACTATGTAAGGTTCCTCTGGGAAGCTATTAAAATATATCCTTAGCCAGTCACATTTCTGCAGCTATGTAGAATACGTTTAGCTAAGAACTGATCTGATAGAAGAGAATATAAAGTAACGTAAACTAATTTCAATTACACAATGCCCATTTACCCATTTCAGACCAAATACAGCCAAGTTTCGCTTTGGTTCTTAACGATCAACTTAATTATTCTTTTGTTCTTTTTAATATTTCAGTATAAACTGTTGATGCTGGTGCCACAATTGTGGAATTATCCTGCAGGTGTTACTGAACCTGACAATTTTAGGAATTTGAATTAAAATCAATTTCTGAGGAAACATTTGCGTATTAGGTGGCATAACAACAGGGTTCAACTAAAGACAACAGTAACTAGAATAAACGTCTCACGAATCTGATCCTGATGCTTGCTGGAAGCGCATAAATACTTGGAAATCCACTCATGTACTAATGAACAATAGATTTGCCCTGGCCTTGTGCACACTCCAGCAACCTCAGTAAGTACTGATTAAGTGGCCAAATATATATGTAACAAAAAGCAGAGTTCTAGGTAATGATGCAGTCTGGAAGAGACTTCTGCAGACATAAGTGTGATGGGAAGCTTTGCCACTGCCTTTCTTTATGGATTTAATGGACTGCTACAGAATGTTGAAGTGCAAAGGTCGTGTGCCTGGCACAAATCTCAAACGCTGGCATCTCTTATGCAGGTACTTCAATTACAATGCATCACTCCAGTATTGTGCTGGATGTACTGCAGCAGGGAGTAGGCTAGCTTCATACAAGTAGACTTCTTCTACAACTCGACAAATAGTGTTCCAATATTGCACCATTGGGCTGATGAGCTTTTTAAATCAAAAACAAAAAACTGCCAACATGGAGCCAAGCTTTCTTGAGGAATTTTGCTCTTTTATATGGACACAAGAAAGAAAAGGGCCCGTAACAGGCCATTCTGATCTTGCTTGCCAATCCCTTCATTATGGTACCTCTGCCCCAGTATTGACCAGATGCGTGTCCACACCACTTTAGTCATCAGAAACTGATGATCGTTGTTCTCTGAACAGTGCAATTAAAGTAAAGAAAGACATGCTTTGGTGACACCGCACGGATTGATGAGTTAAGTGTATTTAATCATGACTGCAGCACCGCTTAATTTATAATCAGGTCAAAAACTCTGCAATTAGAACATGATGAAAGATTTCTACCTAATTTAAAACAGCCTTGTTTGGGTAAAGAAGCAAGAATATGCTGCTGACACTTGCTGCTCAGTGAGAACACAATAGAACAGGCTGTTACAAGGTCACTTTCCATAATGTAATGGGGTCAGCAAAGCAATGCCACTTTTAGTAACTAAACCATAGTGTTAACCTATTGTTTCTGGTAAGTACAGGAAACTTCGCGATATCCGGCACCGACGGGACCGAGCTGCTGCCGATCTATCAAAACTTCCGGATAGACCAGCGCAAATGTTGAAGGATACGGAGGTTTTCATCTCCGTATCTGACAACAAACACTGTTGCTTAGCAACAGCTTGTAAACACTCGGCCCGTACCTTGGAAGCGTCTCTGAAGCTGTTGCTAAGCTACAGAGACGCTTTCCAGAGCCTGACTGTTAAAAAAAAAAAAAAATACCTGGAGAAGAAAAAAAACCTAACCAAAACGGCTGCTGATTTCTGCCGTTAGATCGAGGTTACCGGACATACAACCTCCGGATAAACCAAAGTTTCCTGTTGTATTTTATTCAGTTGTCGCTCATACTACGCAGTGACTTCTGGTGTACCTGGTCGAGGTGGAATATTGTTCTTTGATTTGACTACAAACAGCATCTCCAACTTTGATCTCTTGGATATCATCGGGAGATTTTCCAAGGTTTGAACCCTTGATGGTCAGAAGTATTCCTCCCTGGAGGGGTCCATTTACTGGATCCAGCTGAGTATTGACAGGAATTAACAATGGGTTAATTTTGTGTAGTTTTGTTTTACATTAAAAACTGACAGTTTTACATAAACGTTTTGACAACTTAAAATAAAGATGACCAGATATTTTATTAAAACATACCCAAAGGCGGTTGCTTTTTTTTTTAAATAACCATTTCAGTGGAAATGCTTTTTCCACGGTGGCTGGGGTCTTTGTGAAAATGTGTTTACCTATTAAATATGCTGTAATTACTCAAATGTGCAAATGGGTTTGGACCCATTTTTCAATGTAAATGAGTGACATCACACAAAATGTTACGGTATTTCCCACAATAACCTTAACTGACCATCATACATTTTTTAAACATTTTTTAAAATCAGGAAAAAGAAACCTTAAAAGGCTTTACCCACCTGCAAAATGGTTGGGTCTGGACACAGATCGGTAGTGTTAACAGCATCTTTACAAAGCGCTTTATAAACGCACTTTTTTGTGTTTTTACACCAAACGCAGTTGTAATTTTTCTCAGCAGTGAGGCACAGACTGCAGTCATTGTTGCTGTAGCCACAATTGTAGAACGTCACTTGAATAAAAAAGTGTGTTTTTGTATTATAACCAGAAAGTATTTTTGTATCTATGTATGTAAATTATTCTGGTAAAAATAATTCCAATTAGCACATTTAAAATAAGAGGGATTACTGAAGGCACAGCAAATCAGTGAATCAAGAACAACACACACCACATTTCTTTAAACCACACCCCCTCCCCACCTTACCCAAGAAGCTATTCTTCATGTATGAGCATAGTAAGTGTTGGTAGGTTATGTGGCTGAAGAGGTATCTCGGGTAAAGCAATACTGTCTCCACTCAATATCAACACATGCATGTTTCCAGCAGGGGCAGGAACACTAGCCAATTTCCCCTTTTTTAATTTGAAGCATTAAGACAAGTTTCAGTGCTTCCAGTACCAATCCAGCAGATTCAACCTGGGACTTTACTTAATTCACTATCTCAACTAATCAAGCCATTAGGTGTTGGCTCGGCAAGTTTCCGATGCCAGTTTGGTTATTGAGGCATAGCTTTCTTTTGGGCGAGAATGGAGAGGCCTAGAATTAAGTCACCTACCTGTTGTCCTGTCTTAGGAACGGCACAGGTAGGAGAGGCTAATAAGTAGAAAGCAAAAGAACATTGTTCCTGTGATAAAAATGATAACTTCCGGGAAGTTATGTCATCACTTCCTGTGAACTGTGAACTATGAACTGTGTACATACCTCACTTCCTGTCATATGTCACTTCCTGTTGGACTGGTATAAATACTGGTCTGTTCAGTATTGTAAGAGGCTTCTACCAGAGGCATGGTAAAGACCTCTCTTGTGTATATAGTGTGTTTATAAGTTACTTAAAGCTTACTTTAAAGTTACTTGATGGTAAGTCTCCTTTTTCTTACATCAATTTAAGTAACTTAGTATTTACACTGACAAATACTAGACCTTCAGACAAACTCGGAAGTTAAGGATCCAGGGAACCACCCATCATGGAGAAAATCCTTAGACCTATTCGTCTGGACTTGGACCCGAATACACCAGCAGCTGGCAGGGTATGGAAGCATTGGTATCGTACTTTTGAGAATTTTCTGGATGAATGTAAAGCGGATGCTCCTGCTAAATTGAAGATACTTGTCAATTATGTGACCCCAAAAGTGTTCGAATATGTTGATGAATGGGATAATTACGAAGAGGTGATTCGGGCACTTAAGAAGCTGTATGCGAAGACCCCAAATGAGGTCTATGCTAGATATCTACTGGCCACAGCCCGACAAGGGCCAGGGGAATCAATTGACGAATTCCTGCAAGAACTTCGCAGGCTCAGCGTAGATTGTAACTTTCAGGCAGCCTCAGCTGAGCTGTACCGCCAAGAAATGATTCGTGATGCTTTCATCTGCGGGATTGCCTCTCCATTTATACGCCAGCGTCTACTAGAAAGTAAAACACGAGCTACAAAAAGCTTTTGACCTAGCTTGTTCACTGGATTTGGCAAAGAGAAATGCAGACCTCTATCAGCTGCCCAGATCTCGATCTGCTGCTGTAGCTGCAACCAGACAATTCAAGCGGTCTCAGGTGAACCCTATCATGGGGGAATCTAATTCTGATAATTCTGATGAAGAAGAGGAGGACGACCCCACTTTAGCAGCCTCTTGGCAATCTAGGAAGGAATGCTTCTTTTGTGGAGATGCTTTTCACCCTAGGAAAACCTGCCCTGCTCGCAATGCAATCTGCAGTTATTGCGGGAAAAAAGGACACTTTGCTAAAGTTTGCCTATCAAGGGCCTCTACGAGGGCCAATCCAGCTAAGGCCTACCGAACTGCCCCAATTAGGGCCTATCAAGATGCTCCAGCTAGGACCTATCAAGCTTCCTCTCGAGCTCTCTCCCGAAGAAGCACACCGAGAGTTTTAGCCACTCTGTGCAACGACACCAATTACAGCTGCTTGCCCACAGAACCTGTCTCATGCAGCCACAAAAATTTCAATTGAAGGGCATACCTTAGATGCCTTAATTGACTCAGGAAGTACTGATAGTTTCATTAAGGAACAGATTGTTGCGAAATTGAAACTACATGTCTTCCCATCGGACCAGGCAATTGCGATGGCCCAGTCATCACTTAATACCAGAATCTCCGGCTTTTGTGTTGTTGATATGACACTTCATGGTCGTATGTATCCCTCCACCCGACTTTCGGTGCTCAAGGACTTATGTAGTGATCTCCTCTTAGGACTGGACTTCCAAAAACAGCATAAGAAACTCACCATTGAGTTTGGTGGATCCAAACCCGGACTTACTATTTCTAATATACCGTCTAAATTACCATTTTGTGCATTATCAGCAGCTTCACTTGATGAACCCTCATTATTTGCCAGTATTCCGCCTCAATGCCAACCGATAATAACGAAATCGCGGCGCTTTAATCAGGAAGACCAATCTTTTATTGCGGCTGAAATCTCTCGACTTCTAGCAGAGGATATCATTGAACCATGTTCGTCGCCCTGGCGGGCTCAAGTCGTCATTGTCAGGAACCCTCTAAAACCTCACAAACAGCGACTATGCATCGATTATTCGCAAACCATCAATCAATATACCGACTTGGACGCCTACCCATTGCCACGCATTGATGATATGGTTAATAAACTGGCCGAATACAAGGTGTTCTCAACTTACGATTTAAAAAGTGCCTATCATCAGTTACCCTTGAAGGTCTCAGATATGAAGATATGAAGTCCAAAGATGTGCAGGTTAGGTTGATTGGCTATGATAAATTGACCCTTAGTGTTAGGGGGATTAAATACGTGGGGTTACAGGATAGGGTGGGATATGTGTTGGTGTAGGGGTTATGGGGATCGGGTGGGATATGTGTCGGTGCAGGCTCGATGGGCCGAAATGGCCTCTATCTGCACTGTGGGGTTTCTGTGATTCTGTGATAAGCAGTACACAGCCTTTGAGGCTAATGGACGGCTGAACCAATTTCGTCGCCTCCCATTCGGGGTTACTAATGGAGTGGCTGTCTTTCAACGGGCAATGGATGGCCTGGTTAAGCAGGAAAACCTAAGGGACACTTTTCCCTATCTTGATAACATTACCATTGCAGGTCACGATCAACAGGAACACGACTCCAACCTCCAAAAATTTCGGGATGCCCTCCATCGCCGTAATTTGACCCTGAATGAATCCAAATCTGTTGAGTCGCAACCGACCATCAACATCCTTGGCTACTGCGTAGGCAATGGTATCATTAAGCCAGACCCAGAAAGACTTCGCCCGCTCCAAGAGCTTCCGTCACCTAAGAATCCGGCTTCTTTACGTCGGGCTCTCGGTCTGTTTGCATACTACGCTAAATGGATTCCTCATTTTTCGGACAAAATCCAACCCTTGCTGCATGCTAGATCATTTCCACTGGGAACAGCGGCTGTTGCAGCCTTTAACCTTCTCAAAAAACAGTTGGAGAAAGCGGCTCTTCACTCCATTGATGAGAATCTCCCTTTCGTGGTTGAATGTGATGCCTCGGAGGTGGCGATCTCGGCTACTCTGAATCAGGAAGGTCGTCCTGTAGCATTTATGTCCAGGACCTTACAAGGTGCCGAGCTACATTATCCTCCGGTTGAGAAAGAAGCCACAGCCATCATAGAGGCAGTACGGAAGTGGAACCATTTTCTAGCTCGCCAGCACTTTACATTGATCACGGACCAACGATCAGTCGCCTTCATGCTCGATAATCGAAAACGAACCAAAATTAAGAATAATAAAATACAACTTTGGAGGATGGAACTGGCCTCTTTTGGTTATACCATTCTCTATCGGCCTGGCAAGGAGAATGTGGCCCCGGACACCCTCACACGGGCATTCTGCTCCACTATGTCATCCTCCACTCTCATGGATGTCCACAATGGTTTGTGTCATCCTGGCGTTACGCGCATGCTACATTTCGTACGATCACGGAATCTCCCTTTTTCCACTGGAGATGTAAAGAAAATATGCTCAGAATGCCGGCTTTGTGCGGAATTAAAACCTCAGTTCTTCCGCCCCTCAGCTGGTATACTCATACATGCAACCCAACCGATGCAACGACTTAGCATCGATTTTAAGGGCCCAGTGCCCTCTTCAACTCGGAACACATATTTGCTCACCATGATCGACGAATATTCACGTTTTCCATTTGCCTTCCCCTGCTCCAATATGCTGGCGTCCACAGTAATCTGCTGCCTTGAGCAGGTATTTTCTCTCTGTGGCATGCCGGCTTATATTCACTCAGATCGGGGTCCATCCTTTATGTCAAGGGAACTCAAGGACTACCTCTCAGAACGGGGAATTGCTACAAGCAAAACAACACCATACCATCCCATCGGAAATGGGCAGGTAGAGAGGTATAACGGTATCATCTGGAATTCCGTACGTCTCGCTTTAAGATCTCGGGGCCTACCAGACCAGCAATGGGAAACAGTGCTTCCGGATGCATTGCACTCTATACGGTCCCTGCTTTCTACAGCCACAAATACTACACCTCATGAGCGGTTCTTTGGATTCCAGCGTCGCTCATCTCATGGGACATCACTCCCGTCATGGCTAACTACTCCTGGACCTGTATTACTCCGAAGAAACGTTCGGACGTCTAAAAATGACCCTCTTGTAGACGAGGTCGAACTAACCGATGCCAACCCCACCTATGCAAACATACGATATTCCGACGGCCGAGAATCTACCGTATCATTACGGGATCTGGCTCCCTGCCCACCAGGACCTAGTGGGACATCGGGTGATGGCATTTCACCAGGAAACTCTTGGGACCTATCGGGTACCCCTCTCCAGGATCCTGATCGGACACCAACTAGCTTGGTGCCGGTAGAACCCCGTGCTCAAGGTTGCGACCCTCCCAGTACCGCGCATGAAAGTACTGATCCGCCACAGACCAGCTCTGCACCTCCCTCTGAACAGAGGCAGTCCGACTTTGAACCTATTGGGGCTCGTACTCGAAGCCATGATCTCCCCGACCCTTCACAGGGCAATCCAGGCCACACAGACTCTGACCAATGGCCAACCGCATGCAAGCGGACCAGCGACCCTCTACGACGGGAATCCAAACGGGTGCGACTCTTCCTTGTTCGGCGGCTGCGGACCAAAAGGTAGACCACAGCCTCCTAATCCTGCAGGAGGGAAGAATGTGATAAAAATGATAACTTCCGGGAAGTTATGTCATCACTTCCTGTGAACTATGAACTGTGTACATACCTCACTTCCTGTCATATGTCACTTCCTGTTGGACTGGTATAAATACTGGTCTGTTCAGTATTGTAAGAGGCTTCTACCAGAGGCATGGTAAAGACCTCTCTTGTGTATATAGTGTGTTTATAAGTTACTTAAAGCTTACTTTAAAGTTACTTGATGGTAAGTCTCCTTTTTCTTACATCAGTTCCCACTTCACCTTTGGGGTAGAAGATGTGTACTTGTGTCTCCCTCTTAAGTTGCCAGACAGCAAACACAAATCCCCAGACAGGAATTCAGACTCAGAACCTGCTTCCAAGCCTTGGTTATTGATCCTAACTGGCTACAAGTAGGCATGTGACTGGAGTGGAGTAAATCGCCCTCCGATTTCTCCTCCTCCTTTCTGTGTGAGGAAGTAGCCGTGTTTATTATTTTCATGGACTAATCTGGAAATCCTATTAAACAGCAAAAGCAGTCAAATGCATCAGCTACTTCCTGGATGGTGTTGAGCAGTAGATAAAACATACTGTACTTTCAACATTTTAATTTGCATAATGCTTTTCACGTATCTCAGGAATGTTACAAAGTGCTTCATAAACAATTACCTTCACGAGCAGCAAGTGTAAGCAAACATACGACACGTACATGAGGACTCTATTTTTCCTCTCTTTTCTCTATTGTCATGCAATTTTCCCCTCCTTTCCCTTCTGAAAGTATTAACTCCACTGTGGGGGAACCATATAGGGTGCCACCTGAAATTGGCTAAGGCAAGCTCCAGACGCCTGCCACAGCATAGCGAGGGCAATGCCCTCACCGCTGGTCTCATGTTCCCTATGCCTGCAGTCCAAAATGGCTGAAGGCAAAGCAATGAAATGAACATTTGCAGGAGAATTCACATTAATCACACAAGAAATCATGATCATAGACCCATATGCTAGGTGACAGAGGACATTTCCATACCAAGTTACTGTTGTAACACTGGGATGCCTTACATCAGTTACTTTAATAATTATCAAGTGGGCCTGATTAGGGACCTGAAGCTGACTAAAGCACAAAGAAACAGGTTAGTTTCCCCTCAAAATTTCCTGTTCCCTATTGCAGCAGAACAAGCTCAGATACGTTAGCTATTATGATGTCTGCAGAATTACTGGAGATTTTTTAAAAAAAACTTACAGGTACCGTATAATTACCACGTATCTGGATTAATGCCCGCTCACACATAATTTAGTGAGAAGATGCTAAAATATTTGAAAGCAGTCTTTAAATATTACAACTGTTTGCAAAATTTTGCATTCTTTGAAAAGGTAACATATAATCTGGGAAGGTCCCAAGATTCAATCACCGGGCTATTCTGGGTTAACTATTCTAGTAATGGTGTTATAATTAGTCTCAGTGCTCCTGAGCTAGGGATGAAAAAAAATCAACCAGGGTTCCGGCTGTTTATCGCTGTCCAGTGACATCTGCTTGAATTGCGGGGGGGTGTACATCAAAAGTAAACAGGATAGGGCTCAACTGTGATGCCTGAAGTTGAATAGCCACTGGAGGGTGCCTTACAGTCATGGAACCATATCCTAGCAAGCAGTCAATACCTTCATGAGAGGAGAAGGGGAGGGAATAAAAATTGTCAGAAAAAGTAACTTTCTGAAGCACGTTGAGCTTAAGAGTGGATACCTCTTAATAATATCCTCTCAAATTACCCCAAGCTCTTGAGTTTAGCTTGGCTTCACCCGCCTCCCCAGTTTGCTCTGATCTTTTTCAAAAAATATTTCACTTACCATTTAATCTGCTGTCAATTGTCTTCCCTTCTACTTGCACGAAGAATTGAAGGGTACGGGTTTCATTTTGATCATTAGAAAGCTGAAAAAAACCCAAGTTTTATACACAAGTGAATTGCAACTAATTTAAAATATTTTTTATGTAACCAAACCGATCAGCTGCAACTCTAGATGTACAGCTAAAGTTCAGTAATTTCCAACTCCCTCAGCGCTTGTGGATTCTATGAAGGAAAATTGTACTAATTTGAATTGAACAGATTAATATTTTCTAGGAATCAGTTTATGATTTTTAGTGTGATCAATTTAATGCAGGTTGTTTTGATTCACCCTTTGCTTCTACTGCTGAATTGAAGAGGGGGGAGGAAGAGAAACACATTAACACGCACACAGTGGCGAGACTCATACTGGAAAATCAAAGTGTGACGACTGCATGAGTAGAGCTCCACACCCAGCCAGTATATTTCAAAAGGTACCGAGAGCGCAGGAGTCTCCACACTTTAGGAACATTTGTGCAAGCTTATAAAGTGTCCAGGATCCCTGAACACTCCTGGAGTTGATCTATGTGTGGTGGTTAAGCTGAAGCATTGTGTGCCAGCCTCCTGCAGGAGATCTGCAGTCACCTCAGAACCTGATGTCACTTTTGTGTTGCCATGAAGTGGTCATTGATGCAAAAGGAGCATTAATTACAAGGGCCCCCTAAATTAAAAAAACAAAGGTTGAGTTAAATCAGCTCAGTGATTGCATGTTTACTAAATAAATCAAATCACCAGCACTGCATAGTTTGTCCAATCCTCTTAAAATAAAAAACTCAAAATAAGGGATGTATTTCATGTTCAATGCTTAAAAGGAGCAATTTTCTAGTGTCAATTTAAATAATTAAGTACTTATTAAGTAACTCAATTGCACTGTATGGGCAGCTTTCCAAACTACTACAGCTAAAGCAAATGTTTCTTTAATGTAACCAGACAGATATTGAAGGATTAATAATCTAGCCCTCTGCTGCCTGGAAGGATCATGTTGTGTGTGATGCTGAGATTTAATATGTCACTCCAGAAAAGGATCATCGAGTGTCACAAACAGATGCCACTCAAGGGAAGAAATTCATCCAAGTGCTATTTTTAAATGGTAAACAGAGGGATTTTACACGAATACATTAACTAATCTTAAAAATAGTGCAAAGGAATACCTACCTTTCAGTGTTATGTAGGTCATTACATGTACAGTAATTTCTTGTGGTGTGGTGCAACACAACTTGTTCTGTCAGCTGGACAAAAATCAAAAACGGTAGCGTGTGGAAAACAAACTAGCCGTGGCCACTGCCGACCCAGCGGTTTTGCAACGCCTCCCTTTTGCCCCGCATCCTCTGTCGAGGCCTTAGGCCTTGCGAAACCGTTGGGTCGGCAGTGGCCCGCAGTATTGCTGTGGAGCCAGGAGAAGCGCGCTTGCTCCTCTGGTCAGCACATAAAAAAGTAAAAGAAACAAAAAAAAAAAAATCTTTGCTCGACCAGCCACCAGCAATCCCTTCAAGGACCGTTGGTAAGGCCGTGGTACTCCTGTAAAAACACGTGTGGCACATGCTCCACGTGTTTTCTGCCAAACTGGGCAGCGGGGGGTCCTAAAACAGCCGTTTGGCCCCCAAGTTGGAATATTCAAGGGACCCAATGCCTGTTTTTAGTGGTCACACTGGGCACTCGGTGGGGGGAGTAATCAGGCGCATGGGATTGCGACTGGAAATTGTCTAGTCTCCCCCCCCCACCCGCCAACCAGGTGAATTTTGTGTCCAAAACACAGACGTCGACAGTGACCAATTTCTCCCCCAGTATTACAAAATCGTTAAGAAATTTAGGTTACAATAACCTCCCTCCTGTCTCAATAACATGTTCCCCTTGCATGTTATGTTGTAACTATGTTTTTAAAAAAAAATGAAGCTTCTGAATTGGAAACCAGGATAAATACTTGTGTCGATATTGCATTCAGTAACACTTCAGTAATGAGTCACACAAGTGATGTGCTGTAAGAAACCGCAATAAATAGCCTGATTTGCAAAGAAAACAGAATTGTCTACTGTCTTCAAAAGGGGCAAGCAGATAATTAATTCCAGAAAAGCTTTTAAATATGCTTTTAAGAATAAATACATAGGAATCAATTATTTATTGCGAATATGACCTTACAAAATATTGCATTCACAGAAGCGGCTGCTGGCTTCTTACTACAGGTTGACTATCCCTTATCCGAAAACCTTGGGACCAGCTGTGTTTCGGTTTTCGGAAATTTTCGGATTTCAGAAGGTATTATTTCAGACTGGGAAACTCTGAACATTAAATTAATTTGGTAATTAGTATTTGTATTTAATATAAATTTTAAAAGTTCAGGCTACCTCTTGCGACTGTTCCGTGTCTCATTCCCCTTCCTGCTTCTCTGTGCTGCCGCTCACAGTCTGTTTACAGCTCCCCCTGCTCCGTAGCTGAATTCCTTGACTTAGCGGGGGTCTGGGGCTCGACTGCCGCCGCCAGATGTGGGAAAGCCGGATATCGGCTGACTCTTACGCTAAGCTGGCCCGCAAATCAGGTCAGAAAAGCATCGGTCGCGTCGGGTCATGTTTGGTGCCACTCGGGTTATGTCGTGCGCACGACTTACGCTCCACAAAAAAACTTTCGGTTTTCAGAAGTGCGGATAAAGGATAGCCTACCTATATCACTAGAACCAGCCTGTGAGCTTTTAAAAGAATGCAATATTACATAACAGTACAACTGAAAAACTGTATTCAGTCAAAATCACTAACCTTAAAGGAGTCACTGGAAAACTCATCTGGTTGATTCATTTTCACATTAAGAGTATTTTTCACGAAATGGTCAGCATCTACCAGCCTGAATTCCTTATTCTGTGTGAAACAGAAATGAGAAAATTAAAAGTGCCTGTCTTTCATTTTGTGAACAGAAAAACCCCAACATTTTCTTCTTGCACTTACCGAATAAAAAGTTAAATTCTTCCCTTGAAATGTAATAGAAACGTCTACATCCACTGAAATTAACATTGGTGATGGATGTTCAAATCGTGGACAGTCTTGGGCCTAAAAACAGACAGAACAGATTGAGCTGTACTATATAAACACAGTTTTATATCAAGTAAATTAAAAACCTCCCCTTCAGCACTATTCACTCAGAAGATTATCTCACGTAATATGTAATTGATTTTTTAATGGAATAAACTGACCGCTCCCCCAGCGAGCTTCATTTAGATTAATGTAAGAAGTCACACAACACCAGGTTATAGTCCAACAGTTTTATTTGAAATCACAAGCTTTCGGAGCATTGCTCCTTCGTCAGGTGAAGTGGAGAGATGCATAAAGACACAGCTTATATAGTCAGAGAATAATGCCAGATGGTTACAGGTAATCTTTCTAACTGCCATTTATCACGCCTCGGCAGAGAGATAATGACAGCAATCAAAGGTGTGAATGGTGTCCAAACAGGTTAGTCAGGAAAACATTACATCAAAGAACAATGAGGTGGGGTCATAAGGGGGGTGATTTCCAGCAAAAAAAAATGTTTTTTTGTCTGTTTTTTGTTTTTCATACAGACCCCAGCATCTGCAACATTTGACCCCTTGTGACCCCACCTCATTGTTCTTTGATGTAATGTTTTCCTGACTAACCTGTTTGGGCACCATTCACACCTTTGATTGCTGTCATTATCTCTCTGCCGAGGTGTGATAAATGGCAGTTAGAAAGATTACCTGTAATCATCTGGCATTATTCTCTGACTATATAAGCTGTGTCTTTATGCATCTCTCCACTTCACCTGACGAAGGAGCAGTGCTCCGAAAGCTTGTGATTTCAAATAAAACTGTTGGACTATAACCTGGTGTTGTGTGACTTCTTACATTTGTCCACCCCAGTCCAACACCGGCATCTCCACACCATTTAGATTAAGTGATACGAAAATAAACAGAGTACAAAAAGGCCACATCCCACTCCTGCTTCCACAGATCATGTACAGTCTACTATATCAAGAGGAGACCTTAATCAATCACCTGAAGCAAAGTCTACAGTGTCTTTCCAAAGATGACATTGCTATAGACCAAGTTCCATTGTATTCCATGGAATATTTGATCATCTGCGTCTATTCATATCCCTATAACTTCAAATCCTATTCTTGCATTAACACAGCCTCAACTGCGTTTGCTGGGAATGCACTTTACAAATCCACTGATTTACGAGGAGAAAACAATTTCTTCTCTTCAGCCTCACTTGAGGTTTATCAATTTTTTTCCTAAAACTTGGGTTCCCCAGTCCTGCACTCATAATTTAGGTTGATTAACAGTGGGAACTGGAGTAGGCCATTTCACCTGTCCATTGGGCCTGTCCAGCCATGTTATTAACCACAGCAGCTTTTTGTCCTTTTAATCCCAATTCTCTGCATTAAAATAATTTCTTCCAAGTATTTATCTCCCCTTTAAACTTTGATTGATTCAACATCTATGGTTTTCTGGAGCACTGCTTTCTAGACAGCCTTTTCGAAAAAAATTTTTTTTCCTGGATTTGCTTTTAACTGGCTTAGCTTGAAATTGCAAATAGCATTCCAAATGTGACCTCACTAATGTCAGCCATGGCTCAGTTAGTAGCACTCTCGCTAGTCAGAAGCTTGTGTGTCCAAGTCCCACTCCAGAGACTTGAGCGCAAAATCTAGGCTGACACGCCAGTGCAGCATTGAGGGAGTGCTGCACTGTCGGAGGTGCCGATTTCGGATGAGACGGTAAACCAAGACCTCGTCTGCCCAAACAGGTGGACATAAAAGATCCCATGGCACTATTTTGAAGAAGAGCAAGGGAGTTCTCCCCTGATATTTTGGCCAATATTTATCCTACATATTCAACCATCATCACTGAAACAGATGATTTGGTCATTCTCATTGTTGTTTGCGAGAGCTTGCTGTGCGCAAATTGGCTGCCACGTTTCCTACATTGCAACAGTGAGTACACTTCAAAATTACATAATTGGCTGTAAAGCACTTTGTGACATCCTGAGGTCCTGAAAGGCACAAGTCTTTCTTTTTACATATGAATGTAATAACTCGTTTGACTTATATGATCAAATGGCCTCATGATGCACCCCAGTACTCAGTAGGCTTTGTGAAAATATGCTGACCAATAGAAGAACAAATTTAAATTTATATAACTGTTACAAATTTAGGGTCTGCCACAGACACTTCTCAGGTCCAAAAGTGAATCCCACGCCCCATTCTCACAGGAATTGGCACGTGCTGCTTATGATCTACTTGTATGACAGCATAGCCCAGAGGATGTAGCAATAGCCCTGATTTTAACTCTGGGTGGGAGACCGAATGTGCGGCAAGCCCCCATAACATCACCAGTGAGGGGCCTGGATGATTTTAACTCCTGGGCCTTATTTTAATTATGATTGACCACCCAACACTCCTTTAAGCTCCTCCTCCACCATGCTCAACAGTTCCCTCCCCTCCATCGCATCCTTCAGCAAACAATCCCAAGTGCACACTGCAACACCTCTCCTTTGTCATTCCAAACATGCTCACCTTTTTCTTGGCTCTCTTCATAACACCCACACCACCACCATTCGCTTCTCACATCCTAGCACTTGCACAACCAGCAGCTTCTCCCAGGACTCCTTCCTCACTTCACATTCCACACACTTGACTTTCCGGTCATCAACTTTCCATCCTCATGCCGTCTTGCTACTTCGCCAGCTCCCAGCAGATGCACTATATGCACAAGCCCTACTCAACTCCATTTACCTTTTCAACAGCCACTCACTAACTTCCACCCTCTTTTCCTGCAGGGCAAGACATAATGCCAGGGAAAAAAGCAAGTCCAGGGGACGAGTGCCAGACATAATAGCCCTCAGCAAACAGACCTGGACACTAGTGGCCAAACAAAAGCAATTCGGGATGGTGACACTGGCGGACTGAGCAGGGTGGCTGCATACTCCTTCATTCACTTCAGTAAATATTCAGGAAGCTTCACAACTTCAAGTTACATTCAGAAGACTGTCACCTGCTAATGTCCAACCTCTCAGTGCCATCCCAACTCTTGTCCCTTTTCTCTTCTCTCTAGATCCTTCTTGGCATCTGGACCCTGCTGAAGAACACACCTTGGAGGACGACAATCCTCCCGAGGCTGCACCATCACGCGTTACATCCCCCCCAAGCACCAGCACAGACATTAGCACTGCATGGAGATTAGTATGTGGTGAAGCACCCAGCGCTAATAAGCAGCAGCAGGTACTGGTGGCAAGGACAGCCCAGGAGACTGAGCTCACCTCTGTCCTGCTCAGCAGAGCGGAGAGATCAGCTGTATCGCTTCAGGAGCCCAGCCATAAAAAAAACTGCTTGCCTCTCACAAGCAGCTACACCAGGTATTGGAAGACCTGCTAGGGGGTTTCAGCACTATCGCTGAAAGTGTGGAGGAGTCCGCTTCTAGTATGCGTGGTGTCATCTCACATCGCATCAGCACTCTGCAGTCTACCTTAGAGAGTGTGGCCACCTCCAGGGAGACTGCAGCTGGGCCCTTGTAAAAGGAAGTTTAAAATACTACTTCTAGATGTAACTCTTTTTTCCAAATCCTGAAATATGACAACAGCGCTTTATCATGTCCTTAGGACATCCCAAAGTGCTCCACAATCAAAGAATTATTTTTGACCAAAAAACTGTTTTTAAAGCAGCCGCTGTTATGCAGGGAAACTCAGCAGCTAATTTGATTACATTTATTTATATCTATTAATTAATTGCTTGTATACTCAATGTTTAACTTTAAGTTGTAACCTCGTGGTCAAGAAATAGTCATTAGTGCATGACTTGTTGTCCGACTTCTTTGATGAAACAGTGTGTGGTCTTATGGTTTCAATAGGGAGAGTAAAATGTAAGGATGCCCATAAGATACAAAATCTAAATGGAGCTAACTGGGCATCAATTTTATTCCCCATTTAAAACATAAACTCTACCAGATTAAAGGCTGGCTAGCACTAGGCATGCTCACAGGGCCCTGTGTGGCCAAGTATCATCTGTATTTAATTTTCTGGATCAACACTATTGCCTCTATGGCTCAGTTGGTAAATGAACTACCACACATCCTAGGAAGTTCTACATTTTAATCCTTGGTCTGTGCTAAATTGGCTAATCTTAGCTGCAGTGGTGATGGGAGGTGCTACAGCGTTCCTACACTAAGGGAAGGGAAAAGTCAATCAGGGCTCCAAGTTTTGATCTCTATCCAATGACTACCAATGGAAAGTACACACGGACATCAGGAAGACAGAAATCAGGCTCAGCTGTGATGCTCCTCAGAGTCGAATCTTTCTGGGCTCACACGTAAAGAATGATGGCTTGGGCAAGGTACCAGTAGACTGCCAGCTCCCATGGAATCACACCCATCATGAATCAGTGCCTTCAGATGAGAAAGAGATGGCAGACAACTAAAAAATATATATTTTGGAACTCCATGAAACTGCCTTTGGAATAATAAAGTCAGACAGAGCTAATACTTTACTTGAAGTCATAAAAATAGTTTAGACACGAGTCAGTCAATCTCCCATGGTATTAAACATGGAAAGTCAAGATCAAATGTGCTTTTAGATGAAGTGGGGTTAGAGAGCGGGGAATAATTGGATCAAGGTGCACAGTTGTAATTCAGTCCGCAGTTTAAAGCCATACATGCTTTCCTTATTTTTGTATTTGCATTATAAATTACTACGCCTACATTTAAAATGGAAACTGCCTGTGTGAACTTCCCATTCTGTAATTACCCCCCCCCCCACCCACCCAAGCCAGTGGTGGCGCTGCAGCACCTCTGCTGCGAGGAGGTTTTTTCTTCTTCATTCCTGGGATGTGGGCATCGCTGTGGGCCGGCATTTATTGCCCATCCCTAGTTGCCCTGGAAAAGGTGGTGGTGAGCTGCCTTCTTGAACAGCTGCAGTCCTCGTGGTGAAGGTACTCCCACAGTGCTGTTAGGGAGGGAGTTCCAGGATTTTGACCCAGCGATGATGAAGGAACGACGATATATTTCCAAGTCAAGATGGCGTGTGACTTGGAAGGGAACTTGGAGGTGGTGGTGTTCCCATGCGCCTGCTGCCCTTGTCCTTCCAGGTGGTAGATGTCATGGGTTTGGGAGGTGCTGTCGAAGAAGCCTTGGCGAGTTGCTGCAGTGCATCTCGTAGATGGTACACATTGCAGCCACGGTGCACCGGTGGTGGAGGGAGTGAATGCTTAAGGTGGTGGATGGGATGCCAATCAAGCGGGCTGCTTTGTTCTGGATGGTGTCGAGCTTCTTGAGTGTTGATGGAGCTGCACTCATCCAGACAAGTGGAGAGTATTCCATCACGCTCCTGACTTGTGCCTTGTAGATGGTGGAAAGGCTTTGGGGAGTCAGGAGGCGAGACACTCACCGCAGAATACCACGCCTCTGACCTGCTCTTGTGGCCACAGTATTTATGGCTGGTCCAGTAATTACAGCGTGTCAAATTTACAGAGGCAGTTTCCATTACAAGTGTAGACATAGGAATTTAAAATGGAAAAAGTTAATAGAAAGTGTGCGCAGATATTATATTTAGTAGATTATAGATATATAAAGTACTTGGTGTACGTGAAGTTTCCCACATGAATATGAATCAGCTTTCCTCAACCTATTTTTTAAAAAATTCAACAAAATCCTTTTACAATAAATCTTTTTGCCACAAAACTTCCACTATATCAGTAACCTGCTCATTAGGAATTAACGAATTTGATGAAATGAGGAAATAAATATTCAATCGCAGTAATCTGCCAGTCTCAACACAGTCCTTTAATTAAATATATAGCCCATTTCAGGTCACAATCCTAACACAAAAACAACATCCAATCTATTCGGACTGAGAATTTCAATACTTTCAAGTTGATTGTTCCTCAGGGGCCAAAACAGTGCAAGGTTAACGCTGGGCATTCACTGTACATACAGCAGAATTTCACTATAACAGGACTATTCAGTTCTGCTGCATGGTGCTTCAACTGGGAGAGAGAATATTTTCACCATATATCCAATTTCACCATAGCTGGGTTCCACTGTACCTCAACATTACAGCCTTTATCATAATCCGTCAGTCAACTGTTACCTTGATTGAAAAGCAAGTTTGATGTTCCTTGTTTTCATCTGACTTCACGTCAGTTGTGACAATAAACCAAATCTTACCATTTGACTTTGAACAATACTTGATTGGGCTTCTTTCCCACTACCATCTTTGCAGCAATGTTCTGAAATATCCCAGTGACAGGTCCAATTGCTCCTTACACAGGAATCGCACCTAAATAGTAAATGCATGTATATATAAATAATTAAATCACAACAACTATTAAGTTCCTGGTTAGCATAGTTGTTTCTTAACCTGGAGCTATTGCGTCCAAAACTAAATAAGGAACACCTAGTTTAGTTGCCAATATAGGAGATCAATCAACAGTTGGCAGAGAAAAGATCACACTACAAACATGGTTACTTGGTTATTGCTGCAGTATTAGGACAGCATAGACATCCTTGAATTTCCATAATCTGGGTTTTAATCTTGTTTGAACAGAGGGAATACCTGTCCTCCACAAGAACCGGTGAAACTAAATGAATGTCAGATACCAATTCAGAAACAGGTTCCATTACTGAAGAACGTTCTTACGTATGTTACAAATCTAGAACTGTGGTCAAGTACTGTTCTACATTAAACTTATCCATTTTGGTTTCTAACCCTTTTTCCTAACAGTGTTTGCTTCATCATATCAATATACTGGTTACTGACAAGAACGCGATCAACCCAATTATTTCATGTTTGAATGAGAGCGCTCTGAACCAGTACCAGAAGTCAGACGGGAATTTGGTCAGTAGCAAATTAATTTCACTAAAAAGCAGCTAATCAAAACCTATAAAAGGAACCATATTTCAAACAAAATTTTCAACCTTTTTTTTTAGTAGCCATGACCGTTCATTGATCCCCTCCACTTCATCCATATCTCAGCCTCAGCAGTCTTTCGCTTAAAACCTCACAACTTTGGCCTATGTAATCCTTACCTCAGTACAGCCAGTGATAACATGGAGCCATCTTCTACCTTTTGGCCCTTAGGCAGCATTTGCTCCCTAGCCTGCTCCTGCAATGACACTAACTCAATCATTCCTGGCTGGCTCCTTGGTTTCTCGGTCTACAAGAACATACATGTGCACTGCGCCATGGTTTTAGCATTTCACCCCCAGCCAGTGCCCGCCACCATGACACCCGGAGCTCAACCTCATTCCTCTATCCCTTTAGCATTGAGCCACTACTATCACTGCCAGCTAGGGCCCACTGACTGATGGGCTGAGGATCTTGCCCAGGTATTCATTGCCTCTACTCTGTGCTTCCTTTCACCTCCAAGCCTTCCATTTTCTTGAGCATTCATGTTGGCACTGTCCATTCCATTTCAAACTGCTGCACTCCCTACACTCCTGCATCCATTACTCATGTTCTTTAATTTAAAAAGACATTAGTGGATAGGTAAATGGTAGAAAATAAGAATGGCGGAACAGGCTCAAGAGGCTGAACAGCCTACTCCTGTTTTTATGTTTTCATGTAAGCTTATGCAGTCTTTTTCCAGTTTAGAACAGTGTTTAGTTGCTCTTTTGTGTGCATGGGCCTCCAGCTACAATGTATTGCTTCGGTTACTAAATGCATAAAAGTACATAATCATAGAAAATACTTACACACATAGGATATCTTCATGATTTTTAATGTTATACAATACTTGCACTTACATCTTTTTAGCTCATTTTGCTTGGATCTTTACAGCCTTATGTTGAGGTTTTGCAAAAAGGACAAAGAAATGGAGGCAAAGTGGTAATGGATACATTGACAAATGTACGAAGTGAAAGAGTACGAACGACTGAGATACCAAGATACAAGCAAGTGTACGAGAGATAAATGGAGAAAGAGAAAGACAAAAATCGTGCAAAATAAAGAGTGCGAGACAGAACAGGAAATACTTACTGACAACAGGATTTTTTTTATTTTTTTTATTTTTTATTTTTTTTTAATTGTCTCTAAGCAATGCCAAGGGTCATCAACTAGTATTCCCTAAATATACACAATGTTGTCTGTGACTCAACTCAAAGTACAACAACTTGCACTTACAATCCCGTCCAACATAATAGTTTGCATCATAAGAACCATCAATGCACTCCTGAGGAATTCCTACATAAAAATATATATATGAATTAACTAGTTCTGTCAATTACTTATTAGAAGAAAAAAATACTTACGGAATGTTTGGAAACAGTGTCATGGCAGCGTTACAATCATAAAATGAATAGTTGGTCCTTGTGAAATCTACTTTTTTCCCTCCACTGACAAGTATCAGTTTCACCTCAGTATCAGCATGATCTACACAGAAAAAAACCCACATTTCTATTTTCTTTTCAATGGTACTTTAAGAGTGAACTTAGCATTTTAAAAAAAGGAACACATATTGTATGTTACAAGGGAAAACAATTTGGTGTCTCGCATTTTAAGTTGGAGAGAAGAATAAATCCATTATATTATGAGCTCTATTGTTCAGCTCAAGATAAAACCCATGAATGTTTCTCTCAAAACTGCTCATTTCTAATGCAGGCATCTCAAGACACGTCAAATACTCAGCAATGAACACACTAAAGATCAGAAGCTTTATGTAATCAATTCAAATAATGGCGATAAAAACAAAAAATCCAAATACTGGAAATCTGAATTAAAATTAAAAATGCTGGAAATGGACAGTAGGCGGATTAGAAAAAGGCAGCTCAACAATCTGATGGAGGACCAACCAAAATACTAATCTATTTTTCTCTTACAGGTACAGATCTGCAGTGAATTTCCAATATTTTCTGCTTTGTGCTTTAATTACAGCAGTCCTTACAATCACAGTCCTAACAACAATCACGCGATGAATTTAAAAGAAAGCACACTGTGCCAAAGTGATGCTTTCAGTGTATTCTCCTATCACGATAGCAATATTTATTGTATCAAAGTTGTTGTTATCGTGTCACCTGCAGCATTCAGTTTGGTCAAACTCAAATGTGATTATTTCTATTTATATCAACCCTCCAAAATGTAATTCCCTCTTTTTGGGTCAAGTTTAAGCAATAATGGTTCCCAAATAGGAGGGCTACCTCACACAGCAGTCTTACAAAAGGGCCGAGTGAAGCAGGCCCAGGAATCAGTCTGTTTCAGTCTAGAGGCACTTGATTTTTGTTTAGAATTCTGCCCCCAATAGTCATTAGTGTAGCAAAGCTCCAAGCCTAGAATGCCTAGAAATCATTTGCTGAAAAACAAAGAGACTTATATTTTGAACATTGCTGCACAAGACAATGAACAAAGACACTTTTTTTGTATACAGGTGCACTTTCCATTATCCGAAACCCTTGGGACCAGATGTTTTTCGGAATTCTTCGGATTTCAGAGTGGTTTTATGGGAACACCCTAGCGGGGGTCTGGGCAGCACCCCGTAAGCAAACACATATCGATAATGAGAGATGCTTCCTTTTCTGCTTCTCACTGTTACCCATTGGGGTATCTGCAGCTCCTTTTGACATTTTCACAAATCACAAAAAAACAAAAAATATCAAAGAGAGCAGCAGACGCATGTGTGACAGCGCTGAGACACAACTGATGCCTCACACCTGCGTGGGTCAAGCATCGGCCGCGTCGGGTCATGTTTGGCGCCACTTGGGTCATATCGTGCGCACGAGTTACGCTCCACGAAAAAACCTTCGGTTTTCAGAGGTTTTCGAATTTCGGAATTGCGGATAAGGGATAGTCTACCTGTTATTAGGTGACATAATGGCAGGGCAAGTGTAACGAGGACAGATGACCTGAAAATTCAACCTTGGTCGCGTGGCTTTATTATATGTGAATTCATAATTCTAATGTTCCAAAAGTAATTTTACTGGGAACGTTCCTACAAACAAGTACATCCTCACATAGGAGAACTCACCTTGATCTTGAGGTGTAGCAACAATTTCACCGACAGGTGGGGACTGACAAGTAACAGACCCCGTAGAGTATGTCGTATTAACACTTTTAACATCATTAAAAAAGCACTCTATAGAGTCAGCGCCTGTTAAAGCAGGGAATGGGTCTATATTCAGTTGCACCTGGATACATGAAAAAGATACATTATTTTGCATAGTTTATAAACAGACATGTCACATGACCCAAAATACATAAAGCTCAAAACAATTGATTCCAGAATGTCTTAAACTTTATTTAAAGTTATTTTTAGATGGCATTAGATTCACTGTACAATTGTAAATCACATTTTAAAATCGCAAACTTGCAAGAAATTAATCAAAATTCTTATAAAAGAAAGAAAATGTAATAACCAGCAACTCTGTTGGTAGCTACGAGGCTTCAGTCCAATAGAATGGTCAGAATAAACCCAATTATTCAAAAATAATGTAGTTATTGGTACCCACTTATTAGGAAGATTGGGCACAATTATCAGGAAAAATGGGTGTACTTCTCAGGCATTCTCTAATTGGTCATTTTTGGCATAAATTTAGAAATATAAAGTTTGGACCAACCGTGTTGGGATTTTTAACATATATAGCCACACATTATACATGGAAACAATCAAAGAATCGATCAATACCACTGAAACATGAATCCAACTTTAGAAACTGCAAACTACAAGTAATGAAGTGTACCTGGCCTTCTTCATTTCGACTCATGTTCTGAGGAACAGCACTAATGACCTTCACACATCTTTTGTTCAGACTCCATAACCAATGGTCTTTTTCGCCAGCTTTTGGACAATGCGACTTCCTGGAGCAACTGTTCAGACAGATTATAGACATTAGTATAAATGGGAGTACTGGTCTACAACATATCTGGAAATGCAAACATTATTTGCTATGCTGTCATACAAGCTTTTCTTCATCACCCCTGTAGCCCCAGCATGTTTAAATGAAGACTTACTACCCTATTCACTCAGCAGAAACCTGGCGGGTGGGCAGTTAAAAATCACCTTGGCTCTTAGCTGTCCGAAAGCCACCATGACCGCAACATCTGCAATTTTAACCTGCTCTCCTGGGCCGACAGCAAGGACACGCGCCCGGAGCCAACATGGTCCTTCTCTACATATGCACGTTGCAGCCTAATGACATCATCGAGACCCAACTGTAATTTTAACTCAGGCCCGAGCGGGGAATTCCCTTGGAGTTAAAATTGGGGCCAAACTTATTCTTTCTCATGGCCTTAAAACTATGGAACTCATTCCCTTCGCCTTTCTTTTCGCATACATCTTTGGACTTTTAAAATTCAAGCTTGGCATCTAATCACTACTTCCTGATTTCTCTCTCGCTCCTTTTAATCTTTTCAACCTTGGTATTACAGGCCTTGGCTTTCCTCCATTTAAAAAAATCTAGTGTCCAGGTTAAACAACTGTACATAATTCTGGCATTTAACATTTAGAAACGGAAGGGTTTACTCTTTCAAACACAAACATTATTTATTTCATTCTATGCAATACATACCACTGGAGATTAGAGAAAGTTGTGAAAATCTAACGTAAATGAAGTCTATAGTGACAGCAAGCTCGGAGTACAGAATGCCAGTTAATTCGTTTTGAATCATGTAGAAAAATGCAACTCGAGTCCTAAAAAGGATTCATTTTTAAAAACCTGAAAATGCAAATATGCTGGTAACCTTCTCGAGTTGGTTAAATTTGTCTTTCTCCCCACACCTCATAATGTAAGTAAGGAAGTAGCTCGTTGGCCTCTACTAATACTACTCTTGAACCAACTGGATGCGTAAGAGAACATCACTGTTGATTCAGAGAGGAGCAACAAGGAGGACTCCAGCACTCAGCTCTGTTATGGCGCGAGACTCACACAGCTCATCTAGTTTTCATTACAGTAAAGGAAAATTAGGAAGGACATGACCGTTGAAAGGTTGAGAAGCATATGATAATGTAGATATAAGCAGGCTGCTTAATTTTCTAAGAACTGTAGGATACAAACTTAAAATTAACAAGCCTCGGTCAAGACTGAAGTTAGGAAGAAATATCCCCCGCCCCCTTCCAGATTAGTGGATATATGGAACAGACTCGCAACAAGAATAGTTGATCCTATGACGTCCTTCAACAGAGAACTGGATAAATACACAAACATAAAGCAAAAAAGCGGCAGATGCTGGAAAACTGAAACAAGAGCAGAAAACCTTGGAAACGCACAGCAAGCAGCACTTGTTGACAGAAGAGCGGAGTTAACGTTTGATGTTCTGACCAAGGGTCATCGACCTGAAATGTTAACTCGGTTCCTCTCTCCACAGACGCTGCCCTGGCCTGCTGAGTATTTCCAGCATTTTCTGTTTTTATTTCGGATTTCCAGCACCCGCAGTATTTTGCTTTTTTGAGTTAATGTTTCAGATGCGGACCTTTCGTCAGAAGGAATACAATGCAGGGAAGATGGAGGGGACAAAACAAAAAATACATGTTTGAGGACGTTATAAGAAATAGAAATGGAAAATGCTGGAAATATACAGTAGGTCATTTAATATCTGAAACAACGAATGAGTTAATGGGCCAAATCTTGCTGGAGTGGGACATCTTTTGGCGAGCGCTGCTTTCCTGAACCTTTTAGCTCGAATATAATTTGCATTATTAACGGTACGCGCCGTGAACTTACTGTTATTTTTCCAGGAAGATGTGGCCCAATATTACAGGCGAATACATACACTAGAACTGAAAACTATTACATAGAAATTACAGTGAAACAGGCCATTCAGTGCAGGTGTTTAATCTCCACATGAGCAGCCGTCTTATACTGCTGGCTGAAAGAAATCTATCTGATTTGCATTTGAATGATTCAATGCTAACTGCTTTCACAGTCTCACTGGGGAGTCTGGTTCCATAGATTGACCACTCCTAACGTTATCCTAACGGATGATTATCTGCACGGCTTCTGCTCATGTGTGCGGTATCCTTGAGCCCCGTATGCGCGCTCGATCCTCTTCTGCTCATGCAAGCTGTTACCGATGCAGCCACGCTTTCTTCAGCTCTGTGGGAGAAGGTCCTGGATCCATGCTGGCTTGGGGGGGGGGGGATGAAAGAGAGAGAAAGGGGGGGGGAGAAAGAGGATCAGAGGGGGGGCGGGGGAAGAGGGAGAGACACACACACACAGAGGGGGGAAAAGAGGATTGGAGGGAGGAGAGAGAGAGAGAGAGAGAGAGAGAGAGAGAGAGAGAATCGGAGGGGGGAGAAGGGGAATCTGAGGGAGGGGAGAGAGAGGGGGAATCCACGAGGTGGGATGGGGGGGGGGGGAAAGAGAGGGGGGGGGAAAAAGGAGAGAGAGAGAGAGAGAGAGAAAATCGGAGGGGGGGGGGGTAGAGTGAGGGAGAGAGAAAGGAGGGGGAGAGAGAGGAAGAGAGGATCAGAGGGGAGAGGTGGTGAGGAACTCGGGGGGGGGGGTGGTATCGAGCAGAGAGCACAGTGGGAATGGGGTAAGAACGTGATCTAAAGAGGGGAGGGGATGAGAGCGAGAGCATGATCCAGATGGTAAAATGGATCATGTTCTTTCAAACCCATCCCCTTTACACCTGCACCACGTTCTCCCCTCCTCCCCCTAGACCTGGTTGATTTCTCGGAAAGCTCAGTACGTGTATGGCAATGACATCATCGGACTGAACGAAATCCGGAAGTCATAACACTATCACTATTCACTTCATACCCAATAAACCAGTTAACAAACCGGAGGTCAGGTACTTGTGAGGAGAGGTCAGGAACCTGTTGGGGAGCGAAAAAGTCAGAAACTCAGGGGGTGGGAGGAAGGTTAGGATCTTGTTTGGGTGGTGGGAGAAGGTATTTACCCACGAGGGTGAGCCCTGTCTGTTCTATGGGAGGTCTGTTCTGTCTGCAGCCTGGCAGTCAGAATGGCTCGAATTACACTTTGCAAACCAAGTGATTACTTAGGCAGGCAGGATCTAATTACACATTCCAGAGAAACTGCTGTGTGCGTCTTGTCCGCCAAAGGGACCAATCAGAAATCAGGTGTTGCCTTCAAGATAACCAGAGAGCTGGTGTTGGAAACTTATCTTAACAGCATCAACCAGAAACTCCCAAAAAAGCAGCACTTACGTTCCCTCTGCTGCACACCAACCACAATAAGGATCTCCAGATGCAATGCAAGAATCACAACTTTTGTAGCTGATGCATTCCTGTACTGGTAGACGAGTGACCTGAAATATAAGTTTTCAATAAAATAAAAAGTAAATTCTGCACATTTTGAAGTACAGAAATTGAAGTTGTTAAACAGAATTACTATTCACTGCAAAATGAACTGACTGCAACAAGAAATCTCAAAACATTCTTTCATTCTGTTTTGCCACAATTCGCACCCCACTGGTGAGCTAGCAGCAATAGAAAAAAATGCCATATTTACACAGTTGCAAAATCAACAACTTAAGACTAGGCTTCACATCATTTCTGACTTTGTTAGTTGAATGCAAGGTAACCTCTACAACATGAACCTGGTGTGGAGAGAACGATACATGATGTGTTGTGGCAATATCATCTGCTAGAAGTATGCGAGAATTCCTCTCCCTCAATCCCTGAAGTGTCAATGGTCCAGATCGACTGGGACATACGGAGTAACTAATCAGGGGCTTGCGGCCTTGCATTTAAATATTTACCTGATGTGGAGGTTCTTCTTGTTTCTTGGGCCTATCTATCTGTCGTCCTGATGGCTTCAGACTGACTAAGCAATTTTACAAAATAGGCTATGAAATACTAAAAAAAAAATGACCAGGACAGAACAAATTTAAATAGAGGTGTCTCAAATTGAAAATGTGTCTCAAACTCAAAAGAGCTACCAAATATATTCAAGCAAAATCCACAAGATGCTTGTATTTGAATTGAATGACTTGCGCTCTACCTTGGGTAGGCAATAACTTTTGGTTATGTATCAAAATAAGATGGGTTATTTTCTCGCAAACCTGGTTTTAACTCCATATGTATTGTGACAGAAGAAATAAACCAATACCAGGATACACTATAAAGAAAAATGTTTAATTTTTGTTTTTGAACAAATAAGTGGCTCAAACAGAAATATATTAGAAGAAAAAATAATGTATTACCTTTTTCTCAGTCATGACATACAGGTAATCTCTTTTTGCATCGAAAACAAGGTCACTGTTCACCTGGCTGCTCGGGGTCATATAAATAGTCTGATAATCAACTGCTGCTTTGTCTAGAAATACCTGTTGAGTAGGGAACAATTACAACTGCTGTGTAAGAAACAAGTGCAGGGCAATGTCACACCCATATAATTACTTACAGCTAATAAAAAAGGAAAACTCTCCATACTGGGTCTGGTTATTCTGTAATAACAACAGAAAATGCTGGAAAAACTCAGCAGGCCAGGCAACATCCGTGGAGAGAGAAATAGATTCAACGTTTCGAGTCAAACTCTTTGTCAAGACAAAGAGTTTGACTCGATTTCTCTCTCCACGGATGTTGCCTGGCCTGCTGAGTTTTTCCAGCATTTTCTGTTGTTATTTCGGATTTCCAGCATCCGCAGTATTTTGCTATCGTACTGGCTATTCTGTATTGCTTTATGACTAAAAGTAAAACTTCCATTGTTGATACAGAAACTTGTGTGTCTAATAAAATGTAATCTTTATACAGATCGTCACATTCATCCTGTCCCTCCACCCTTACCCTTCAAACTATCTTGTCTAAGTTTATAGAAACTTCAGTCAACTTTCAAATTACCCATCATCTTGAAAGATCTGGCCTAATCTATGATCCAGTAGCTTGCCACTGCATTAGTGATCTTCATACTCATGTTGTGTACTTTTAACACACTGCTCTTTGAACACTGGTGTTTTATTTGTCACCAACTTGAGCATCTCCAAAACTTTCCACAGGGTGTGCCACTGTGCATTTATAAACCTAAGCCATCGTGTTTCCCCTCAAGTCAGTCCAGCTGTGTAGTTGATGCCTGGTTCACAAACTCCTCTCCACCCCCACCTCCCCAATTCCACTCAAGGATTTCTGAAGTCTCAGTTGTCTCTTCCACTCTGTTCCTTCTCTATATCAAAAACCATCACACTTCAACAACCAACTCTATTTTCATCCTTTTGTTCCTTCAGATCACACCGTCTCAGTGAGCACACCTCAATTGCTCTCGCAATGCAAGGCCTACAACATTATATCCTGGTCTCGGTTACCTTTGACGAGTAGCATCGACAATCAGCAACAGTTCAGAGCGGATTAATGTTCGCCCATTTTCTACTAACCACATGCAGCTCCAAATCATACAAATACTTCCATGTCAGAACAAACTTCCTGTTCTTAAACATGGATACAAAGTTTCACCAATATTGACACATCTCCCTCCTGAAAAGAAAATAAACCTTTAAATAAGAATAATCCAATAACTATAAAGCCCAATCGTTCCATTATGAATATAAATGAAATCACTGGTAAACAAACTTAATGTTTTGTGCTGTACTCTACACAGTTGTTAAGAGTAGCAGGCTTGTTATTCTTGGTGCCGATGGCAGCCCTTATAATCGGAAATTCCAGTTGCAGTATTGGATCAGTCATTCGTTAATCATCAACCATGGTCTTTCTGTTGTGGCGGAGGTATGTTCACGGTGGACTGCCCGAGTATCTCCACTTGTATTTCTCTCCATGAATTACAGTTTGCTTTTCCACAGGTGTCTTTTACATTGTCAGTTCTTGTACTGTAGGACCCGAAATCCAGTTGCTATCATTATACTGGCATCCATTTTCATTATCCTGTTGGTTGAGTTCCGACAGCTTATCCTTCTCTAAGCTTATTAAGTTCTTTGAAGTCTTTACTGCAGAGCTGGACCTGATTTACGTTTGAGGTTTGCCTTTTTTTTAATACATGACTTACTATCCTCAGTTTTAAAAGTTGGCCTGCTGCAGGGAGGGGCGTCTTGCTTTATCTGCCAAATAGTCCTTGAGCTGGTGAGCTGTCCAGTGTCTCACTTGGCGCACTGCATCATTTGCAAAAGAGTAAGCGGAAGGTCTGTGCCAAACTCTTGTGCCTTTTCTAGGTGTGCAATTTTAACAGTGCTCTCTGCCTTGCCATTTAAATGTGGATACCTTGGTGGGCTGGTGACTCGATGGAACAATGAGTTCCAATGCATGGAATTCCCTTGAATTCGATGGTGGTCTGTTGTCTGATGTAACCTCATTTGGAATTCAGTAATGTGCAAAATGAGCTTTTGCCTCAAGTCTGCTTTCCACTGCTTTGTTTATTAAATAAAAATATTGTCCATTTCAAAAAAAAAATCAGGGTAATAGAACATAAGACAGTTTCATCCGATCAACAGATCACACCCTATTTTCTCCCAGGGCTTTTCTGGAATTCGGTGGCTAAAAATCAATTCCTTTTGCTGTTTAGCTTGAAACTTCTTGCACACATCACACCTAGGTTATATATCAGCTAGGTCTATCTCTAGATCCTTGTTCATCAGGTGCCCGTCAACCATTTCTCTAATTCTCCAAGGATAATGGCATGTCCTGATGTGCGCTTGGTTCACCAGCACATGGCTCCAATGCCGCAGGAGTCGGAGTCCTTCCCTCCAACACCACATATTAACCGTCCGAATTCGGATGTTCCCGTGCTGGTTAGTGTGGGGAACTGGCAGTAAACCCAAGATTAGCGACCACACTTTAGGTTTGTCTTCCTCTTCTTTACCTCCCACAAATTACAAGCTGTTAAAACCCAAGCTTGTTGTTATCTCCTCACCATTGCTTCCTGACTGGCCCTTTTTGCTACTCTTGTATCTTGGCAGCATCCACAATTCCTTTACTCAGGTTTCTCAATTAAAAAGGAATGGAATAGGGATTGTCCAGAGGATGGGAAGAGAATGAAGAAAGAGGTTGCAGTCATGCAATAATGCAAGTTCTAGCTTTTTCAGATTGATTTCTTCCTTGGAGCATATGAATAGTCATTGCTTACCACCTCAGAGTTCTCTTTCAGAGGCTGTGGTTTTAAAAGTGATGACCACTGCTGCCTAAGTTTAAATTAATGACTCATGTAGTAGATTTGTCACATTTAGCCGAGTAATATCTAATTTTATTCAAGAAGTAATTCAGAAGCTAGTCAAGGCACTTGCATTTTTGTATTGATGTTTTCCACAAGTTACATTCAAATGTTTATTCCAACTCTGCTATAAAATGACTTATCAGAAAGTGGTGAACCCTCTTTGATTAAAGATGCGCTAAGAGTAAAAATAAAACATGCCTTCAGTATTGATACGGAATAGGGAAAAGAGGAACTGGTCACAAAGAGTCAGATCCAGAACGTAGAAAAAGAAACGGTGAAAAACTGGAGCCAGGGATAAGCATACTGATATTTTAAAAAGGTAGCAAAGGTCCAGCTTTCTTTTCTTTCCAAAGTGATGGAAAAGCTGAAAAGCTTCTCCCAGCTAGGTAAGGAGTTGAAATTTTCAGCACAGATCCCACTTGTCTGTTTTTAAATATAAAAAAGTAGGAGGTTTCCCCCCAAAGTCTTACCTTATGAATTTCTCCTTTTATGTTGCCTAAAAAGGCAATTGTATTTTCATTCTCCACGGTCACAGCTATTGCTGATAAATTGGTACCATAATGTTTCAGTGATTTAGCAGTAACACCCCCTTTACTTGCAATGGGGTATGGAAGATGTTCACTGCTGCAAGGATACGCCTTTGATTGGTTCTGCTGCTGTAGCAATAAAAAAAGGGAATGAAAGTTAGCTCTAATTTTCATAAATCAATACAGATGAATAAATAGAAAAATTTCTGTCAATGCTAACAATTATGAGGATTATAAGCTTTTGTAAAATGAATACGCTACTTAAAAGTAGTTGTCTTCTGAAAAAGAGCGTTTGGAAAATCTTTTTTGTACCGGTTAGCAACCACACAATACAATAACAAAATTAATCTCCTTGCCATTCGTGCATGATGTGGCTCTCCTATCTTTTTGCCTTCCTTGTAAAAAGAAATCTGAATACATTTTCAAGACAGTGGGCAAAACTTTCAACTCCAAAGGAGGCGCAAAATGGGCACTAGCAGATCAACCACCCATTATACAAACCGCTTGATTTTCTGCTCCATCCGTTGAAGTTGAAGTTTTCGCCCAACGCCTCTTAAGTTCGCACATTCCGAAGATACCCAAGAAATAAGCTGACAATAGGAATTGGTGTACAACGGCAATAGGGTGCACTTTCGCGGGCTTTCCCCCCCCCCCCCCCCCAGAGGCCGGTGGCGGGAGCAGAGATACAGCGAGTATTTAAACTCACTTTCGCGGGCTTTTTTTTTTTTTTTTATACAGAGGCCGGTGTCAGGAGTGGAGAGAGCGGAGCTACAGTGAGTATTTAAACTCACTTTCACGGGCTTTTTTTTTTTTTATATACAGAGGCCGGTGTCGGGAGCAGAGGTACAGTGACTATTTAAACTCACTTTCGCAGGCTTTTTTACAGAGGCTTACCAATCTCACAGCTTACCAATCTCACGATGGCGTTCCGGAGCCACGTCACGATTCAAAAAGTGACGCGGGCAAGAGGAAGCAGCTGAGTGGGTGAGTACAGCCAGGTGAATATTTATACTACTCTATAGTTTGACAGTTAAGGTTAATAGTTTATAAAGTTTAGGTCTTAATTTTTGTGGTTATAGTTTCTAAGATCTCTGTTGAAAAGCGGGGAGTGCTGGTAAACAAGGGCCCTTGAGTATATCATTTAATTGTAGTGTAATTAGTGGTATTGATTTGATTTAATTTAAATTAATTAATTAAAGGGTAAGTCATGGCAGCACAGCTCGGCCCCGTGGCATGCTCCTCCTGCACTATGTGGGAAATCAGGGACACTTCCGATGTCCCTGACGACCATGTGTGCGGGAAGTGTATCCAGCCGCAGCTACTGGCAGACCGCATTGCGGCGCTGGAGCTGCGAATGGATACATACTGGAGCATTCACGATGCTGAGGACATCGTGGATAGCATGTTTAATGATTTGATCACACCGCAGGTAAAGGCTGCACAGGCAGGAAGGGAATGGGTGACCGCCAGGCAGAGTAGTAGGTGCAGGCAGGTAGTGCAGGGGTCCCCTGTGGCCATCCCCTTCTCAAACAGATATACCGCTTTGGATATTGTTGAGGGAGATGGCTTATCGGGGGAAGGCAGCAACAGCCAACTTCCTGGCAGCATGGGTGGTTCTGCTGCACAGGACAGGAGGAAAAAGAGCAGGAGAGTTATAGTGATAGGGGATTCTATTGTAAGGGGAATAGATAGGCATTTCTGCAGCCGCAAACGAGACTCCAGGATGGTATGTTGCCTCCCTGGTGCAAGGGTCAAGGATGTCTCGGGGCGGCTGCAGGGCATTCTGGAGGGGGAGGGTGAACAGCCAGTTGTCGTGGTGCATATAGGTACCAACGATATAGGTAAAAAACGGGATGAGGTCCTAAAAGCTCAATATAGGGAGTTAGGAGGTAAATTCAAAAATAGGATCTCAAAGGTAGTAATCTTAGGATTGCTACCAGTGCCATGTGCTAGTCAGAGTAGAACTAGAAAGATATTTCAGATGAATACGTGGCTAGAGGAATGGTGCAAGGGGGAGGGATTCAAATTCCTGGGATATTAGAACAGGTTCTGGGGGAGGTGGGACCAGTACAAACTGGACGGTTTGCACCTGGGCGGGACTGGGACTGATGTCCTAGGGGGAGTGTTTGCTAGTGCTGTTGGGGAGGGTTTAAACTAAAATGGCAGGGGGTTGGGAACCTGTGCAGGGAGACAGAGGAAAGGGAAGCAAGGATAGAAACAAAAGACAGGAAGGAGAAAAGCAAAAGTGGAAGGCAGAGAAATCAAGGGTGTAACTCAAACAGGGCTACAATAAATAATAATTCTAAAAGGTCTAAGAGTGTTGAAAAAACAAGCTGAAGGCTTTGTGTCTTAATGCGAGGAGCATTCGCAATAAAGTGGATGAATTAGCTGCACAAATAGATGTAAACAGATATGATATAATTGGGATTAGAGAGACATGGCTCCAGGGTGACCAAGGCTGGGAATTCAACATCCAGGGGTATTCAATATTCAGGAAGGGCAGGCAAGAAGGAAAAGGAGGTGGGGTAGCATTGCTGGTTAAAGAGATTAACACAATAGTGAGGAAGGATATTAGCGCTGATGATGTGGAATCTGTATGGGTAGAGCTGAGAAATACCAAGGGGCAGAAAACATTAGTGGGAGTTGCATACAGACCCCCAAACAGTAATGCTGAGGTTGGGGATGGCATTAAATGGGAAATTAGAGACATGTGCAATAAGAGCACAGCAGTTATCATGGGTGACTTTAATCTACATATAGATTGGGCTAACCAAATTAGTAACAATACGGTGGAGGAGGAATTCCTTGAGTGTATACGGGATGGTTTCCTGGACCAATATGTCGAGGAATCAACTAGAGATCAGGCCATCTTAGACTGGGTATTATGTAATGAGAAAGGATTAATTACCAATCTTATTGTGCGAGGCCCCTTGGGGAGGAGCGATCATAATACAGGAAACTCTCGATTTACCGGCACCCAAACAACCGGAAATCTCGGTTAACCGACAAAATTCAGGAGTAGGTTCAGTTAAGATTTTCTTCATATTAGTGGCCGTTTCTTGATTCTTGGCTGTGTAATCAGGGGTTTCTGCACTTGTTGCTAAGCAACAGGGACACTTGGTCTGTGGCCAGGGTTCTTGCAGCTGTTGCTAAGCAACAGGGAAGCTTGGATTTGTTGCTGTGTACGGAGCTCTCGTACCTTTTAACTATAACTCTGTAATCCGGACTTTTTGGTAAACCGGCACCATGCCGGTTCCGTCGGTGCCGGATAAAAAAAGTTTCCTGTATGATAGAATTCTTCATTAAGATGGAGAGTGAAGTAGTTGACTCAGACTAGGGTCCTGAATTTAAATAAAGGAAACTACAATGGTATGAGGCGCGAGTTGGCTAGGATGGATTGGGGAGCGTTACTTAAAGGGTTGACGGTGGCTAGGCAATGGCAAACATTTAAAGATCGCATGGATGAACTACAGAATTTGTTCATCCCTGTTTGGCATAAAAATAAAACAAAAAAGGTGACTCAACCGTGGCTAACAAGGGAAATTAGGGATAGCATAAGATCCAAGGAGAGGACATATAAATTGGCCAGAAAAAGCAGCAAACCTGAGGATTGGGAGCAGTTTAGGATTCAGCAAAAGGAGGACAAAGGGATTAATTAAGATGTGGAAAATAGAATATGAGAGTAAGCTTTCAGGGAACATAAAAACTGACTGTAAATGCTTCTGTAGATATGTGAAAAGAAAAAGATTGGTGAAGTCGAGCGTAGGTCCCTTGCAGTCAGAATCAGGGGAATTTATAATGGGGAACAAAGAAATGGAAGACCAATTAAATACATACTTTGGTTCTTCACAAAGCAAGACACAAATAACCTCCCAGAGATGTTAGGGAACATAGGGTCTAATGAGAGGGAGGAATTGAATGAAATCAGTATTTGTAGGGAAATGGTGTTTGGGAAATTGATGGGATTGAGGGCCGATAAATCCCCAGGGCCTGATAATCTACATCCTAGGGTACTTAAGGAAGTGGCCCCAAAAATATTAGATGCATTGCTGGTCATCTTCCAAAATTCGATAGACTCTGGAACAGTTCCCATGGATTGGAGGGTAGCGAATGTAACCCCACGATTTAAAAAAGGTGGTAGAGAGAAAATGGGGAATTATAGACCGGTAAGCCTGACATCGATAGTGGGGAAAATGCTACAGTCCATTATAAAAGATGTAATAGCAGAGCACTTGGAAAACAATGACAGGATCGGACAAAGTCAACATGGATTTACAAAAGGTAAATCATGCTTGACTAATCTACTGGAACTTTTTCAGGATGTATCTGGTAGAATAGATAAGGGAGAACCAGTGGATGTGGTGTATTTGGACTTTCAGAAGGCTTTTGATAAGGTCCAGCATTCAGAAGGCTTTTGATAAGGTCCAGCATAAGAGATTAGCATGCAAAGTTAAAGCACATGGGATTGGGGGTAAGGTACTGACTTGGATAGAGAACTGGCTGGCAGACAGGAAGCAAAGAGTTGGAATAAACGGGTACCCCCCCACCCCCCCAGGTATGTTGGCCTTCATAGCGAGAGGATTCGCGTACAGGAGCAAGGATGTCTTGCTGCAGTTGTACAGGGCCTTGGTGAGACCACACCTTGAGTATTGTGTGCAGTTTTGGTCGCCTTATCTGAGGAAGGATGTTCTTGCCATGGAGGGAGTGCAGCGAAGATTCACCAGACTGATACCTGGGATGGCAGGAATGACGTATGGAGAGAGATTGGGTCGATTAGGTTTATATTCGCTAGAGTTTAGAAGAATGAGAGGGGATCTCATTGAAACTTGTAACATTCTAACAGGACTAGACAGACTAGATGCAGGAAGGATGTTCCCGATGGCAGGGGAGTCCAGAACCAGAGGTCACAGTCTAAGGATAAGAGGTAAGCCATTTAGGACAGAGATGAGGAGGAATTTCTTCACCCAGAGAGTGGTGAACCTGTGGAATTCTCTACCACAGAAGGCAGTTGAGGCCAATTCATTAAATATATTCAAGAATGAGTTAGATATATTTCTTAAGGTTAAATGGAGAAAGCAGGGATAGGGTATTGAATTTGGATGGTCAGCCATGATCTCATTAAATGGCAGAACAGGCTCGAGGGGCCGAATGGCCTACTCCTGCTCCTATCTTCTATGTTTCTACGCACGTTATATATTACAACTTCCAGAAGGCATTTGCAGCAAAGGTAAAAGCTGCTAGGATAAAAAAAGTCATCTTCTTTGCCTCTCATCAACATCTCTGATCTGAATTCCATCAACCTCCCCACCTGCCTTCTCTGGCTAAGTCCAGGGCTGCGAGAACTCGGGAAATCACTGAACTCCAAGCTGAGTTTCCATCACCTTTGGGATGAGACAGGGCGGCATCTAGATCTGCTAGGTTTCTACCAATTTCAATGCATATCTGAAAATTGCTGTCCCAAGTGGGGGGGGGGGGGGGGGGGTGCGGATGGGGGCGTAATGGCTAGAAGGATCAATTACTGTTGGAAGACAGATGTCACTGGAATTCTGGAGAAACATTTCTAATGCATCCCCTTCCATGTTGCACAGCAGGATTACGCTGCCTTAGTGGGGCAGCCACCCACCCCTTTTACTTAAATAACCCCATCCCCAGAATCTGGGACAGGGCCACAGGGAGAGCTGAGCAGCGGGTGAAAGTTCCGCACTTCCAATGACACAATGGCATCATGGAATTTCCCCTCCTAATATGTTCCCTTGTTCTGGATTCCTGTACCAAAGGGAAAAGTTACTCTCTATTTACCTTGCCAAGTTCCCTTCATTGTTGTAACCACCTCAATCAGAACATCCCTTAACCACATCATCTTCAGGGAATATAAACAAAGTTCTCCCTATCTTCCATCACAGCCAAATCTCTTCATCCTACATATCATTACGATGAATTGTTGCTGGACTTTCTCCAAGGCCAGTATATGTTTCCAAAACCAGCCCGTGTTCACCAAGTATATTTGGATGGATTGGCAGGCATATTGCTAAGGATTCTGAAGTCAATTATGACTTCAATATTCTAACTTATCTATATGATAATGATGTAAATGCATAAAATTAATTTGATACTTCCAAACTATACTGTATTGTCAGTTTGCATTGCCTAAAGTGATCTCTAAGATGTTAAACTATTGGAGCACCTAAAACTGCACCAATTAGTCTTTTTGAGCAGCTTTGTACCTGCAAGCTAGTTTTAAAATCTATACTGGGGTCCTTAAATTCCTTTGTTTATCTATTGCCCTAGTGCCTCCCTATTTACAATTCTTACATCCACAGTGTACTAGCTCACATTCTCTTACTCACTTAATTTATCTGTGTCCTTTTGCTTGCCACCCTTCAGTCATTTATTTCTCCACTGTGGATTTTTCCTTGAATCCGCAGAATCAAAAAGCGTAGTTGAGGACTGATTTGAGCAATCCAGGCTTTTCAGATCTCAAAAGGGGACTTCAGCGGTATGAGATAATGAAACAGTTTAGAAAAACCAAGTCTGTAAACACTGCCTTAAGTTAATAGGTCAAGTGGTCACAGGTCCACGGGTCAAATGGTAAATTTAGAACAGATGTCAGGAAGTTCCTCATGCAAAGAATGCTAAACATGTGGAATGAAATTCTGAGTAGCAGTGTGGAGGCAAAAACTCTGGAATCAATTAAGAAACAGTTCTGATTGAGTTGAGTTGGAGGGATACAACTACAGGTTTGTTCTAAATGGTGAGCTAGGATGGCTTGAATGGACTTTCTCACTTATATTGTGATCTCTCATTAACAGTCTAACCAAGCTTACCCCAGGTCAGCAGCCAAATCCAGCAGTCAGAAACTACATAACCCATGGCCCAATTGTATTCAGCCATATCAAACTGCCCTCATCCTTGCACATGATCGGTTTCCATTGTATACATAATGCCGTTAGCAAAAATCCTATGTATTTTCTGCATGAAATGGGAAATGAGTTTGATTATTCGGTTTAAAAAGGGAAGTGTTCCTATTAGGTGTTGACTGACTTGAGTGTCCCAACGTCTGGTGACTACAAATAACAATTGAAGTATATTTCAATATACAGTATGGTATGAAATCTCATTTAAAAAAAAACACACTTTGAGGTAAGTGAATATTGAGCCCTAGTTACCTTCAAATCCTTAGGACAATTGAACTTATTGTCGGATTTGTAAGGATTATAAACGACATCTTTTCCATCTTGTTTCCCTTGGTTACTATAGCAGATTTCTCTATATTCTTCAATCTTTTCATTTATCTGCTTCAAAGAGAACATGCAGAAAGCAGATTTATCAGGAGAGGCTGTTTTTTGGTTACCTCTGTTAAACACGGCAAAGAGCACTTTATCCTGTGGAGTTACAGTCCCATAGGCCCCTGATTCGTTCATGTCCTGAGCAAGTTTTTCTCCAGGATTAGTGATGTAAGCAGACTGCACAAGATTACAATCATCACATCCCAGGACCATTTCAATGTAGGAATAGTAAGAGGCATCAGTAAGGCAAATACGCGATATATAGGTTTGAGGTTCATGTTGTGTTCCATCCGTTCGAGAGAAAATGAAATAAACAAAAGCACCATCTTCAAATGAAAATTTAAAGTCATGTCGATACTGTAGATGAGAGTCTGGTTTCACAGCTGAAGTATCTTGAATAAGCTCAAAAAAATGGTACGTTCCCACTGGAGAAAGTGTTCTGGTGCTAATTATTGTAGTGGAATATGCTGTCTGACTCTTTCCAACAAAAATCACCTGCTTGGGTCCCACCGTTGATTCAATCACGGTAGCTATGTGTCCCACAGTGGATTCATTACTTGCAACAAATGTAGCTTCTCCACCATTCTCATTTTCATAAATGACTTTACTGATGTTACTTAACTGCCATAATGAGCAAATTCCTCTAAATATACTTCCACATATCACAAGTCTATCCATATCTTTGTCTATTAAAAGAAGTTTGTTGTAATTATCAGTTTGTACTGCAGCTTTGCAACTTATTGTTATTGGTGGGACACACGATGGATCATCAGGTTTCGGACCAGTTGTTGTTCTCGCTTCCTGGTGGAGTTCTGCTGTTAGTTGATAGAGGAAATTCACTGCCCCAACATACACTCGCCCAGTGGTGTTGTCCATGGCCAAATGTAGCAGCTTTGTGGAGCTGTTAAATATATCATATCCTTCAATTCCAGGCTTAAAGCCTAAATAAAAGACTGCAAATGCACAGAATATCCAAGTCCAAGGTGACATTTCCAAATCTGAACTGCAAAACAAAAGCAAAGCACAAAGAGTATAAATACAAATGAAAAGGCAAACTATTTTTTTCTTTTCCAAATTAAAAAATAATTCCTTTTCTCACGTTCAGTCATCTCCAACCTATCTTAAAACTGATTAAATTGCTGAATGAGTCTGATAACAGATCTTAAAATAGTGTTCATGGCATGGCAAACATCTTATTTTGAGGTGTTTTACACAAAACAAAACATGGATCAAGCAAAGCTCATTCAGCTCTTAAAGCTCACTCAAATTCCAAATAAATTCAACATGGACTATTTACAGTAATCTAAATAATCCTTGATCCCCAAATGATAGTCAAGCAAAACTCCAGAATACTTACCCATCCAGGCATCTCCACTCTTCAACCCTGGCTTGCTGACATCCACAAACAACATCCATGGTTCCAGGAGCATTGTTTGAGGCGGTTACATTTTAAACCAGTATCCTCCCACTCTACATTCAGTCTAACCAAAATAATCTGCTTATATCTACATCTTGGCTTCTTAGCACACAAACTTCCAAATGCGCTCACTTGCGATCTATATTTGGTAAAAATAGGTTACTTCAATTTATACTTAAACAACTGTGCAGTTGAAGTACATTCATCACATTCCTTCAGACTGCATCCCTTTAGGGCTCACAGGCTCCATTTTTCTTGTATTACAAAGGCAGAATCACTGCATCTTAATCTCCATCGTATCTATATATATAAAGCGGCTCTTCTGTCTGTCTGTCTGTCCACCTGGTCTCTATACGTTTGGAAGTTACAGAGCGTACCGACGCGCGCGTCGCCTCAAAAGAAAGCTTGCGATTCCGGACCGGTCATAGGCGTATTTACGTTTTGGCCGGACAAAAATCCCCGCCCGCGGTATCCAAAAAACGTTCAGCGTTCCGCTCATTAGCATCTCATTAGCGACCGTGTGACGTCGAGGTCTTCCTACAGTTGAGTGTCGAGTGACTCGACGATTGACCAATCCTACGCTTCGGTCACCTGACCGGTCGACCAATCGGTGCGTGTGTGGGCGGGCCTTATCCTTCTGAACCGAGGTGAGTGGCCGCCATCTTGATTTTCCACGATTTTTTCCCCCACACTTTCTGTGTGTTAGGGAACTAAGGTAAATATTTCAATTATGTGTTAGGCAATTAATTAACAATTTATTTGAGTTTTATATTGTGTTTAGCAACCCCCCCCCCCTCCTCACCCTCGCGCAGGGGGGACTCGGGGCCTGAAGCTGAAAAAAATCTCTCTCTCTCTCCTTCTCCTCTTCCCTCTCTCTCTCTCCTTCTCCTCTTCCCTCTCTGTCTCTCTCTACTTCCCCCTCTCAGGTGTCGCGGACGGAGCACGGGCGCGCCGCCCGAAGTTTCCCACTCGCTAACGGCCTTGCCGGCTCCCGCGGGCCGCTCGCACTGACCGCGCATGCGCCGCCCACACTCACCGCGCATGCGCTGCCCGCCCGCCCGCAGCGGCCGTCCATCAGCCACGCGATACGCGGGGGACCTCAGCAACGGCACCGGACCTCAGGCGCTAGGCAGGGGGAGGGGCCGGAGAGAGGGAGACAGGGGAGGGGAGGGAGAGAGGGGAGGGAGGGAGGGGAGGGGAGGGAGAGAGGGGAGGGAGGGATAGGACAGGGAGAGGACATGACAGGGAGAGGGGGGACACACAGGGGCAGGGAGACCAAACGCCCCAAAATTGCCCTCGCGCCCCAAAATTGCCCTCGCAACGCGGGGCTCCCCAGCTAGTGCTTCAATAAAGCAATGAAAATCGGTTTCATTTAATTTGTCATCTTTATAATAAGCCGAACAGCTACCACCTCTCATTTTGATGGCTCCAATATTAGTCCTTATTCTTCAATCAATCATCACTCAGCATCTCATCTGGTCACCCATCCCTCTCCCACTGCTAATGTTACCTGCAAGAAACTTGGCTCGCTCTTCTGTGCACTTTTCTTCTCATTAAGTTTCTAGAAAAGCTAAACCAATTGGAACATTGCTCCCATATCCAGGCAGGTTCTTCTAGCAGCCCTTGCACTTTAGACAGGATACAAGAAAATGTTCATCATCTGATAGAAATATTGAAAATCTCAAGGCCAGTAAAAACCAGAGTGCATCTAGTCTTCTTTCCTGCTGTCATAGTAGTTGTAACCAATGGGTTTCCCTTCAAGATACTTCCCTAATTTGACCATCAAGAGATCCAAACTACTTGCTCAAATAACCTCCCTTGGTAAGCTCCTCCAAAAACTGACCACCCTCTCAGTGAAGTAATATTTTCTTGCACGCCATCTGAATCTATCCCACTTCAGTTTGCACTCAGATGTCTTCTTGTTCTGCTATACCAAAACAAATAGCCCTGACTAATCTTTTACATCCTAGAGCCATAATAATTTAAATATCTCAATTGTATTTCCCCCTTGGTCTTCTCCTGTCTAAGGAGGAGAGTCCCAGTTCTGAGAGTCTGTCTTTTATTCTCCAGTCCCCAAAGCACTTCAGTAGCTCTTCTCTGCATATTCATCTGCTCAGTCACATACTTCTTGTAATGAGAGTTCAAGAGCTGTGCAAGATACTCCAGGTATGGCAGACAGTTACAGGATCGCATTCAATCCACATTCTATTTGTTCAACCCAACATCCCACTTTCTTTCTTGACAGCAGCTGGACGATGGCTTACTGTCTTGAGGGATCGATCTACGGCTCTCCTAAATTTCATCCCTCTGCTTATTATTTCATAATAATCCAAAATGCATGATTTTACAATTATCTCTATTAATCTGCATCTGCCAATTGGCTGCCCACCTCCCCAAACATTTCAAGCTCTTCCTTAACTTGTCCTCCATCTTCCACTGTACTAACCGGCCCTGCTCATTTGGTATCATCTGCAAACTTCAAGATTGAACTATCATCTTCAATATCAGTTATGAAAATGTGAAAGAACCACCAACCCCAACATTAAGGCCGTGCAGTCCTTACTGATCATACAACTCCACCCAGAATAGCTGCCATTTACTCAGACCACAATTCTCACTTCAGGTCTCCAACCCAGTCTGTCACAACTTTCCTCATCAGGACTGAGATGAGGAGGAATTTCTTCACCCAGAGAGTGGTGAACCTGTGGAATTCTCTACCACACAAGGCAGTTGAGGCCAATTCATTAAATATATTCAAGAAGGAGTTGGATATATTTCTTAAGGCTAAAGGGATCAAGGGATATGGGGAGAAAGCAGGGACAGGGTACTGAATTTGGATGATCAGCCATGATCTCATTAAATGGTGGAACAGGCTCGAGGGGCCGAATGGCTTACTCCTGCTCCTATCTTCTATGTTTCTCTTATTGATGCTATTGTGGTCAATGCTCCTGTAAACTTCCCTCTCTTAGTCCTTCTAAACTCCAAGTGCACCATCCTACATGCATTTCCTCCTTTCTCATTTTTCCTGCTCTACTCTCCTTGCCCCTTTTTCATTTCTCATTTTCCTTTGGCAAGTTTAGTTTCATTCCCCGCTTTCTCAGCTACCTTTTTCGCTTCCAGTTTCTTGCATTATCTCTTGTGCTTTTCTCATTCTTGATTGATGGGGGAGACCAAGTTAATGCATTTTTACCAGCACAAGTTTGGCATTTACTAGTGCCATAGGTCAGATTCATTATACATCATCAGTGTTGTTAAGACATATCCGTAGAGAGAGAGAGAAAAAGAGAGAGAGAGAGAGAGAGAGCGCGCGTGAGAGAGAAGCTCCCAACTGTCCTGTTTTAATTGGGATATTAAATAATGCTCACAAAAAAAAGTAGCAGTGCAGAAACTCCCAAGCTGGAAAACGCCAGCCGATTGGCTAGTTCTACGGAAAACCATACTGCTGCTTTAACATTTTCAAAACACTGCGAATCGACAGGTTTGGAGGAAGCACAAGGCATTGCATCTGTAGTAGAACAGGATCCAACTGATGTGAACAATGCCAATGGGAAGAGAACAAAACATTTCTGGGATCAGTGTTGCTTCGTCCTACATCATTTACTCCAATTTCATACAATTCCTGGTTAACCACAAAATGTTCCCAATTATTCTTTCCGTTTGAAGCGCGGTATATGTAATTTGGTAGCAGTCCACACTGAGCATAACATAAAAAGAATATAACCTAAATGTAACTAGGTTCAAAACTGGGAATCTAAAAATGAAAAGCTCAACTATTCTAAATCACACAAAATATTCTGATATTCAAGTTTTCTTTTTACTGAGTAACCGAATGGAAGCCCCAAAGGACCGACTGTCTAAGTCAACACCAAGGCTGCAAAGAACAATGTCAGGAAATTACGTTGAGCAAACTCATCATACAAATACTTAACACATTTGTATCATAGTCTTCTGTCGGCTATTTTAAGAGGCACTCATTTTTAAAAACATTTTAAAATACTGGATTTGATTCCCAGTCTGTGTTGAATGAGCTAATCTCAGCCAGAACAGTGGGCACTAAATGGTCTGAGAGGGAAAAACCGTACCTGGCGAGTGATGATGCTCTCATTTACGGATTCCTGAGTCAAATTGTCTGCGTGGATTCTTGGGTGAACCCTGGTTTGGACTTGGCTCTGCTGTGTGCCCCTCCCCCACTACCTCACATTGATTCAGAGTCAATCCTCCCAACACGCCCCTCTTTCACATGTGAAGAATGGCCTCTTAGGCAAGCGCGTCACTGCAAGAGTCACTTCTTTCAAGGGAGATGGGATAAAAGGAGAAATTGGAAGGGAACTTGAAAACCAAAGGGGGCAAGGTACCGAACTCATTTTAGTCTGTACAGTATGATCCCCATTGGATTGGATGATGTACGCGACAGAGATCCTCGGGTCTTTCAAACAACTACTTTACGTTCATAAAAAGAGTTCTACAAGAATATATTTTAATAAAGCCCCTCATTATGAGAGCATGAAGTATGATAGTAAAAAAAAATTAAATAGAACACAATTGTCCATTTACAATATATATTTCACATTTTATTGGGTAGTTTTGCTGTACTAGGATGAAAAAACACACAGTCCCATATGTAAAAAAAAACCTGTGTGAATACAAACTGCTTCATTGCTGAATTGCCTGAAACTCATCCAACTTGCTCACTTTAAATTAGCAGATGTCAACTGTTTTTAATTTTGTGCATCCTTAAGAGGGTTAAATACAGATGTTGAGTTTCGCTGATTCAGAACAATAAGACCCAAATGGTATTCAATACATGCTCAGAAACTAAGGCAACACTTATGATTTATCTCACCCCCTTCTTCATGAGAAACAAGACTAGTGAGTGCTCTTGAAAATAAAAACCACAACAAAATGTCCCACTTTATTCATAGAATCATAGCAAGATACAGCACAGAAGGAGGCCATTCGGTCCATTGTGCCTGTGCCGGCTCTTTGAAAGAGCTATCCAGTTAGTCCCACTCCCCTGGTCTCACCCCGTAGCCATGCAAGGTTTTCCCTTCAAGTATTTACCCAATTCCCTTTTGAAAGTTATTATTGAATCTGCTTCCGCCACCCTTTCAGGCAGTGCATTCCAGATCATCATAATTCACTGCATAAAAAAAATTCTCATCTTGTCTATGGTTCTTTTGCCAATTACCCTGAATCTGTGTCCTCTGGTTACCGACCCTTCGGCCACTAGAAACAGTTTCTCCTTATTTACTGTCAAAACACTTCATGACTTTGAACACCTCTATTAAATCTCCCCTTAACCTTCTATGGTCTAAGGAGAACAAACCCAGTTTCTCCAGTCTCTCCATGTAATTGAAGTTCCTCACCCCTGGTACCATTCTAGTAAATCTCCTCTACACCCTTTCTAAGGCCTTGACATCCTTTCTAAAGTGTGGTGCCCAGAACTGAACACAATACTTCAGTTGGGGACTAACCAGTGATTTATAAAGGTTTAGCATAACCTCCTTGCTTTTGTACTCTATGCCTCTATTTATAAAGTCAAGGATCCATGCCTTCTCAACTTGTCCTGCCACGTTCAAAGATTTGTGCACATACACCCCCAGGTCTCTCTGTTCCTGCATTCCCTTTAAAACTGTACCCTTCAGTTTATATCGCCTCTCCTCATTCTTCCGACCATAACGCAGCACTTCACACTTCTCTGCGTTAAATTGCATCTGCCATGTCTCTGCCCATTTCACCAGTCTGTCTTATGTCCTGAAGTCTGTTACTATCCTCCTCACTGTTTACTACAGTTCTGGGCTTGGTGTTATCTGCAAACTTTGAGATTACGCCCTGTATATCCAAGTCCAGGTCATTAACATGTATCAAAAAGAGCAATGGTCCTAATACCGATCCCTGGGATACATCACTGTATACTTCCTGCCAGTCTGAAAAACAACCGTTTACCACTACTCTCTGCTTTCCGTCTCGTAGCCAATTTTGCATCCATGCTGTTATTGCCTCTTTGATCCCATGGGCTTCAATTTTGTTATCAATTCTCTTATGTGGTACTATTGCAAACGCCTTTTGTAAGTCCAAATACACATCATCAACCGCACTACCTTCATCAACCCTCTCCGTTACTTCATCAAAGAAATCAATCAAGCCACTCAAACACGATTTGCCTTTTAGAAACCGGTGCTGGCTGTCATTTATGAACCCATATTTTTCCAAGTGACAATTAATTTTGTCCCGGATTATCGTCTCAAAGTTTCCCCACCACCGACGGGAGGCTGACTGGGTTGGCGCGTTTATCCCTCTCTCTTTTATTGAACTTTTTACTTTCTTTTTCATTCTCAAAACTATTCACCCTGCAAGGAACCTGACCGACTGCCAGCTGGTAAAGATTTCATTGACATTTCTGTAATGGTTTTTGCAATTTGATTTCAACATTTTCCCAATAAAATGTGGCAATCAATAAACTGCCAAATCCTAATGAATTATTTTTTTTTCTGGCCAGTTCCAGCTGGTACAATCTCACACCAGGTACCATTCCTACACAAAAGAAGAAAAAAATACACAGGGAGTGGCTAACAATTACTGACAGTTCTCTAAGATGAAACCTATTTAATACAATTTACTCAATGAGTACACTGGAACATTTGAACTACACTTTTGAGCAGATGGTTTTATTTCACAAACAGTTGCAACACTATTTTGAGGTAAATGCCCCTGTTATCAGTCAAAGTGATGATTTATAGTGCTGTTGTGATTACTACGGCCATGCTGTAGCTGAAGAATAAAGGCTTGGTCCAGAAAAAAGTGTATATAATTATACATATATTTCAAAATGTGGTTACATAAGCTGCAGAATTAACCTAGGTTTAAGTGTACTTTTCCCAAAAAGCACATTAGTCAGGTTAAACCACTCAAAACCACTGTCACACAAACTGGCCACATATGGGTACTTCATAGCTGCCATGGCAACTCTCAGTTTGTTGGTTTTATAACCATCTGCCTTCACTATGCATCTCCAAAATGGCAGAGATTGAGTTGGGGGAGGGGGTGGGGCGGCAGAGGATAGAGAAGAGAGAGGGAGGGGAGAGAAGAGAAGGCGGAAAGAAGGGAGGGAGGGGAGAGAACATGGAGGAGAGAGGAGAGGGTGGGGCAGGTGGGAGAGGGCTAGAGAGAGAGAGAGAGAGGGCGGGCGAAAGTGTGAGAGAGGGGCAGGCGGTGGACGAGGGGGGACGGGCGAGGGCGGGAGGGGACGGACAAGAGAGGGCGAGGGCGGGAGGGGACGGGAGAGGGCGAGGGCGGGAGGGGACGGACCAGAGAGAGAGGGCGAGGGCGGGAGGGGACGGGCAAGGGCGGGAGGGGGCGAGTGTGAGCTGATGCACTTTGGGAGGAATAATATGGATAGACAGTATACAATAAATGGCACAATTTTGAAAATAGTAGATGATGAAAGAGATCTTGTTGTCCATATACACAAATCCTTAAATGTGGCAGGGCAAGTTATTCAGGTGGTGAAAAAAGCAAAAGCAAAATACTGCAGATGCTGGAAATCTGAAATAAAAACAGAAAATGCTGGCAATACTCAGCAGGTCAGGCAGCATCTGTGGAGAGAGAAATAGAGTTAACGTTTCAGATCGATGACCCTACATGAAAACTGGATTAAAAAAGCATCTAGGTTCCCTGGGGTTTTAAATAGAGGAATAGAATATAAAAGCGAAGAGATCATGCTGGAACTTTATAAATCACTGGTTAGGCCTCTGCTGGAGTATTGTGGACAATTCTGGGCCCCACACTTCAGGAAAGCTGTAAAGGTCTTAGAAAGGGTAGAGGGTGTTGTGTATGTACCTTTAAGGGAATAACTGGTCTTAGACTGCAGTACCGGCAGTGACCACCCCTGTATAAAAGGCCCTAGCAGGCTTCTGTAGTTTCAGTTTCAAGCTGCCTCTTGTTCAGTAAAGTACCTGTTAAACTGTTCTCCCGAAGTCCGTGTATTATTGAGGCGCGGACTTTACAAAGGGGTTTACCAGGATGTTACCAGGGATGAGGGACTTCAGTTATGAGGAGAGGTTGGAAAAGTTAGGACTGTTTCCTTGGAACAGAGAAGGTTAAGAGGTGACCGAATAGAGGCTTTCAAGATGATGAGAGGTTTTGATAGAGAAAATTATTGCCTCTGGCGAGTTGGTCAATAACTGCAGGTCATACATTCAAAATCATTGGCAAAAGATTTAGAGGGGCGATGAGGAGACATTCTTTCCACTCAGAGTTGCTGGGATCTGCAACGCTCTGCCTGAAAAGGTGGTGGAAGCGGATTCCATAAATATTTTTAAATTGGAGTTGGACAGAGACTTGAGGTTGAGGAACTTACAGGGTTACGCACAAAAAGTGGGACTAAGCACGTTGCTCTTTCAAAGAGCCAGCACAGCCATGATGGGCTGATTGGCCTCCTTCTGTGCTGCAAGTTTCTACGATTCATAGAAACACAGAAAAATAGGAGCAGGAGTAGGCCTTTAGGTCCTTCGAGCCTGCTCTGCCATTCAATATGATCTATTGTAGGAACGTGGGTTCCTAACTAAAAGACTGAGTTCTACTCAGGCAATCAAACAAAATGAACTTTAATGAAACAAACAGGCTTTAACAATAAACTGCAGGGTAACATCGAATGTAGGTCTGCTCTCTCTGGAGGCTCCACGAGGACTGCCCCTGCAGTCCTGTGGCTGACGTCATCACGTTTTCCTGCCAGTCAGGGATCACGTGATGAACGGCGTGACGTCATCACATTTTAACCGCGCTGTTAAAGCAACCACACTCTGTACAGTTAAACAGCATAAATAAAGATACAGACTCAGACTGTAGCTAACATGTTGTTAAAGGAATTATATACAAACGATCTGAGTCCTTTGGTGGCTCCGCCACACTATGTTTATTTTTATGAGTATGAGTACTGAGGGAGTGCTGCATTGTTGGAGAGGTCATCTTCCCGCTGAGATGTTAAACCGAGGCTCTGTCCTCCTGTTCATGTGGATACAAACAACCTTATTGACTGAGGAGCAGGGAGTTCTCCTGATGTCCTGCTCAACATTCATCCCTCAAATTCCGCCAAAAATAGATAAACTGCTTCTGCATCCCATTTGCTTCTTGTGGGACTTTGCTATGTGCAAAATGGCTGCCACATTTGCCCAACAGTGACTACGCCCCAAATGTAATTCATTGGGAAGGGCTTTGGGAGGCCCTGCGGGTGTGATTCGGTTCTAAATAAATGCAAGTTCTTTTAAAAGGAAAAGAAGACCTGAAGGTAAAATTAAAATGAGCAAATAAATGTAGTTGAAGTAATGCAAGAACCGATAGAAAATGCATAAATGTTATTCAAAAGTTGAAAATTGAGGGTATTTATTTTAAGGTTAGTATTCCAGCTGTGAAGCCAAACCTGATATCTGATTGTTTTTTTGTTGCAACAGCTGCAAGATATCAAATCGAATTCCTTGCAAACAAGTTACTCCAAAATGAAGCATCCTCCTCCTGACTTCATTTAAAAAAGGAACTGTTGAAGTTGGGAAACTATTGGCACACCTTCCCAATGGGGTTTATAAATATACATTACAGATAGCAGACCTCATTCATCTCACAAATCAGCAGCCACATGACAAGGAAGCCAAGTCACTAAAATGTACAAATGACAACATGATAACAGCTTCTTTCTCTCCCAAAATGGCAGCCTCAATTTTAATTCAGGTTTATGGTCTTCAAATCACGTGGGTGTCACTCGTAACATCGCTCTCCTTCCACGCTAACCGTTGATGTGAATCATCTTATTTGGCCTGCTGACCCTGTAGATTAATGACTCATTCTGTGGTATTGCTCCTGAATGTGATACATAAAAATAATAATGGCTTTATTGATCCTCACACTTTCAGATCTTGATTGAATGGAGGCCAAAATTTTTCTCCCCCCTCCTCTTTTTGTTTGCTTCATTTGCAGTATGTGGTGTTGCTGGCAAGGCCGGCATTTATTGCCCATTCCTAGTTGCCCTCGAGAAGTTGGTGGTGAGCCGCCTTCTTGAACCGCTGCAGTCCGTGAAGGTACTCCCACAGTGCTGTTAGGGAGGGAGTTCCAGGATTTTGACCCAGTGACGATGAAGGAACGGCGATATACTTCCAAGTCAGGATGGTGTGTGACTTGGAGGTGGTGGCTGCCATTGTCCTTCTAGGTGGGAGAGGTCGCGGGTTTTGAGGGTGCTGTCGAAGAAGCCTTGGCGAGTTGCTGCAGTGCATCTTGTAGATGGTACACACTACAGATACTATGCCCTGGTGTTGGAGGGCATGCATGTTTAAGGTGGTGGATGGGGTGCCAATCAAGTGGGCAGCTTTGTCATGGATGGTGTTGAGCTTCGAGCGTTGTTGGAGAGAGTAGTCCATCACACTCCTGGCTTGTGCCTTGTAGATGGTGGAACAGCTTTGGCGAGCCAGGTGGTGTTGCGTGCCACAGAATACCCAGCCTTTGAACTGTTCTTGTCGCCACAGTATTTCTGCAGCTGGTCCAGTTAAGTTTCTGGTCAATGGTGACCAGCAGGTTGTTGATGGTGGGGGATTCAGCGATGGTAATGCCTTTGAATGTCAAGGGGAGGTGGTTAGACTTTCTCTTGGAGATGGTCATTGTCTGGCACTTGTATGGCATGAATGTTACTTGCGATTTATCAGCCCAAGCCTGAATGTTGTCCAGGTCTTGCTGCATGCAGGTATGGTCTGCTTCATTATTTGAGGAGTTGTGAATGGCACTGAACACTGTGCAGTCATCAGCGAACATCCCCACTTCTGACCTTATGATGGAGGGAAGGTCATTGACGAAGCGACTAAAGATGGTTGAGCCTAGGACACTGCCCTGAGGAACTCATGCAGCGATGTCCTTGGGCAGAGGTGATTGGCCTCCAACAACCACAACTTATGATTCTAGCCAATGGCGAGTTCTCCACCCCCCCCCCCCCACCCCCAACCAATTCCCATTGACCAGTTTTACTAGGGCTCCTTGATGCCACACCTGATCAAATGCTGCCTTGATATCAAGGGCAGTCACTCTCACCTCACGTCTGGAATTCAGCTCTTTTGTCCATGTTTGGACCAAGGTTGTAATGAGGTCTGGAGCCGAGTAGTCCTGGCAGGACCCAAACCGAGCAACAGTGAACAAATTATTGGTGAGTAAGTGCCGCTCGATAGCACTGTCAACGACACCTTCCATCACTTTGCTGCTGATTGGGCGGTAATTGGCTGGATTGGATTTATCCTGCTTTTTGTGGACAGGACATACCTGGGCAATTTTCCACATTGCCGGGTAGATGCCACTGTTGTAGCTGTACTGGAACAGCTTGGCTAGAGGCGCGGCTAGTTCTGGAGCACAAGTCTTCAGCTCTACAGCTGGGATGGTGTTGGGGTCCATAGCCTTTGCTGTATCCAGTGCGCTCAGCCATTTCTTGACGTCACGTCGAGTGAATCGAATTGGCTGAAGACTGGCTTCTGTGATGGTGGAGACCATAGGAGGAAGCAAAGATGGATCATCCACTCGGCACTTCTGGTAGAAGATGGTTGCAAACGCTTCAGCTTTGTCTTATGCATTCGTGTGCTGGTCTCCGCCATCATTGAGGATGGGGATGTTCATGGAGCCTCCTCCTTCTGTTAGTTGTTTAATTGTCCACCACCATTCACAACTCGATGCAGGACTGTAGAGCTTTGATCTGATCCGTTGGTCGTGGGATTGCTTATAGCATGCCGCTTCCACTGTTTATCATGCATGTCGTCCTGTGTTGTAGCTTCTCCAGGTTGATGCCTCATTTTTAGGTACGCCTGGTGCTGCTCCTGGCATGCTCTTCTACACTCCTCATTGAACCAGTGTTGGTCCCCTGGCTTGATAGTAATGGTCAAGTGAGGAATCTACTTAGTGTTGAGCGGAGGATACTTACAGATCATGGGTTATCCTACAGCACCTCATAAACTAGGAATAGTTCATGCGGAAAGTCCAACAAGCGAACGATACAGATCCAATTCATCATCGTTTAGAAATAACGCAATGGCATGAATTGATTTCCACAACTATCATTTGTCTGCATTGGGTTATTTCCATGTTACTATTCAGACTTAACCCATTCAACTTTACTTGCGTCTCTTGGAATAGCTCGTCACGGTCACTGTAAATGAGACTATCAGGACACTGATTCAAAAGACATGATTATTCTCATCAGCTCGTGAAGGTGTCGCACAAAAGCCAAACTTGCTTCCGATTCACTTTTATAAAAGCAAGACAAGGTAATGTAGATAAAAAGAATCTGAGCCCTGTTTAAAAGTGGTTTCTATATGGACGAGATCATAGATCAAACACTGAAAAGACCCGGCAGCTCCCACTCCTATCATTTATTATTTTGAATTTGTTAATGGGTTCTTTGCAATCCAAAAGGCTTAGAAAACATACAGCAGCAGTTTGCAGCCTCTGCTCATAGAACTCTATTTTTAGGTGTCTGGCTGGAATACTCTACCTTCAACTGGTTGTCCAATTGATATATCAGCAGATAATGATTATCTCTAAATTACATACTCAAGCTGCGACTCAAACTTGGGGGTGTTGCAAACAGTGAGGATGATACCAATCGACTGCGACAGGATATAGATAGGCTAGAAGAATGGGCAGACAAGTGGCAGATGGAATTTAATACAGAAAAGTATGAGGTGATGCATTTTGGCAGAAGGAACAGGGAGAGGCAATATACACTTAATGGCACAGTTTTAAAGAGTGTGCAGGGACAGAGGGACCTGGGAGTTAATGTGCATAGGTCCATGAAGGTGACGGGACATATTGAGAGTGGTTAACAAAGCGTATGGTATCTTGGGCTTCATAAATAGAGGTATTGAGTACAAAAGTAGAGAAGTTATGCTGAACCAGTGCTGATTAAGCCACAACTGGAGTATTGCGTCCAGATCTGGTCACCACACTTTAGGAAGGATGTGAAGGCACTTGAGGGGGTGCAGAGGAGATTTACCAGAATGGTTCCGGGGATGGGGGATCTTAGCTACAAGGACAGGTTGGAGAAGCTGGATTTGTTTTCATTAGAGCAAAGGAGGTTGAGGGGTGATTTGATAGAGGTGTACAAGATTATGACGGGTTTGGATAGGCTAGACGGGGAAAGGCTGTTCCCACTAGTTGATGGTACAAGGACTAGGGGACACAGATTTAAGGTTTTGGGCAAGAGATACAGGGGGGAAGTGAGGAAAAACTTTTTTACTCTGAGTGGTGAGGACCTGGAACTCGCTGCCGACGGAAGTGGTAGAAGCGGAGACACTCAATGTTTTCAAGGGGAGACTGGAGAGGCACTTGTGGGAAATAAACTTGCAGGGCTACAGGGATAGAGCGGGGAATGGGACTGACTGGATTGCTCTACGGAGAGCTGGCAGGGACTCGATGGGCCGAATGGTCTCCTTCTGTGCCGTTATGACTTTATGACTCCATAATATGAAACACAAACTTCCCATGACATTATGTCTGTCTTGCCATTAATGCTGTGCAGGAAATAAAATCCAAATTCAACCCAACTCTGGTAAGCACAGAGACAGCTCAAGAGTATGGAGTGGTTCTATCCCATCTTATACCTCTTTGGACAGAGCTGCATACTGATGCAAGGTCCCAAATTCCCTTTCGGGACACGTCCGCCTCACTGCTTGAGCGTGTCTTGGAAACTCCCTCAGTGCCATTCCATTCTGCACGGAAGGAATTCCTGTGGTTGTACCTGCTGCATACCCTCCAATCTTCTTGCCCTCATCTTCCATGGAGATGTCCTCTGGCACAACATTTTGCAGGTGGGCATCCCCAGTGGAAGGCTCTGTACTTGGGGGCTCTTCCTGGCACCTCTGGGAACCTGGAGTAAAGAGTGCTGCACAATGCAGTGGCCTTAAACTACCACCTGAGCCACTTTACCGATGTGCACATGTCTATTCTGCCATAGATTTCGGTCCCTCTTTCACTGACTGAAGGGCCTTCAAATTCTCTCTCACACTCTTCCCTTTTATTCACTCGGTATGCAGAGTAAGCATATCGGACAATCTCCTCATGGATTTTCTCGTGGGCATCTGCCATCTATAGAGGTAAGATGCAAAGATCACTGGTGAGGGTCTCTCTAACTGGTTACCCATATTCCAATCTCGAGCACATGTCCAGGTGACCATGGAGTGGAACCACATGGTGTCCACCGGTTTGCTTGATAACCCCCCCCGCCCACCCCGAACCATTTTATTCTAGACTCTTCTAACCAGGGAGGCCAAAGATGTAACCAGTTAGTATAAGCTGAACGCTGCAATATACACATGTTTTAAAGCTTCATAAAATTATTCCTTTCTGTTGCAGTCCTGGATTACAAATAACCCTGCACGTTCAAAATAAGAACAGTGACCAAGGAGTACAGCCCATCTTCCAAAATGTAACCTACACACAGTGTTTGTGTTTAAGGCTCCAGCAACTACTTTGAACAAAGATCATCCAATTGCACTTCTTCCCATCACGATGGAGCATTCACGATGCTGAGAAGTTCGTGGATAGCATGTTTAGTGAGTTGGTCACACCGCAGGGAAGGGCTGCACAGGAAGAAAGGAAAGGGGTGACCATCAGGCGGAGCAATAGAAGTAGGCAGGTAGTGCAGAAAACCCCTGTGACCATTCCCCTCTCAAACAAGTATACCGCTTTGGATACTGTTGAGGGGGATGACTCACCAGGGGAAGGCAGCAGCAGCCAGCTTCCTGGCACTGGGGGTGCTCCTGCTGCCCAGGAAGGGAGGAAAAAGAGTGGGAGAGCAATAGTGGTAGGGGATTCTATAGTAAGGGGAACAGATAGGCGTTTGTGGCCGTAGACGTGAATCCAGGATGGTTTGTTGCCTCCCTGGTGCCAGGGTCAAGGATGTCACTGAGCGGCTGCAGGGCATTCTGGAGGGGGAGGGTGAACAGCCAGAGGTCGTGGTCCACATTGGTACCAACGACATAGGTAAAAAGAGGGATGAGGTCCTGCAGCAAGAATTTAGGGAGCTAGGGGCAAGATTAAGGAGCAGGACCTCAAAGGTTGTAATCTCTGGATTACTCCCGGTGCCACGTGCTAGTGAGTATAGGAATGGGAGGATAGAACAGATGAATGCGTGGCTAAAGGGATGGTGCAGGAGGGAGGGCTTTAGTTTCCTGGATCACTGGGTCTGCTTCTGGGACAGGTGGGACTTGTACAAGTCGGACGGTTTACACCTGAACCAGAGGGGAACCAATATCCTTGTGGGGAGGTTTGCTAGCACTGCTGGGGGGGGTTTAAACTAACTCGGCAGGGGGATGGGATACAGAGCGGAGTTACAGTAGGGGGTGATGTACAGCCAAATACGGAGGAAAAAACAAGTCAGCAGGGAAGGCAGAGCAAAGATGTGAAGGCAAAAGGGAATATGGCAGGGCTGGAAGGCATTTATTTTAATGCAAGGAGTCTTGCAAATAAGGTGGATGAACTGAAGTTGTTGTTGAACACATGGGAGTACGATATTGTTGCTATCACGGAGACATGGTTGAGGGAGGGTCAGGACTGGCAGCTGAATATTCCGGGGTATAGAATCTTCAGGCGAGACAGAGGGGGGTGTAAAAGGGGAGGGGGTGTTGCAATATTAATTAAGGAGTCAGTTACTGCTGTAAGGAGGGATGATATATTAGCGGGTTCCTCTAATGAGGCCATATGGGTAGAACTTAAAAACAAAAAGGGGGCAAGCACTTTGCTGGGAGTGTACTATAGGCCCCCAAACAGTCAGGGGGAGATAGGGGAACAGATATGTAGGCAAATCTCAGAAAAGTGTGAAAATAATAGGGTAATAATAGTGGGGGATTTCAACTTCCCCAATATAAATTGGGATAGTCAGAGTGTGAAAGGCTTAGAGGGTGCAGAATTCTTAAAGTGCATCCAGGAGGGCTTTTTGAGCCAACATGTAGAAAGTCCTACAAGAGAGGGGGCGGTACTGGACCTAATTCTAGGGAATGTAGCCGGGCAGGTGGTGGGAGAGTCTGTAGGGGAGCATTTTGGCGATAGTGACCATAATTCGGTGAGATTTAAGGTGGTCATGGAAAAAGACAAAGACGGCCCGGAAATAAGGGTTCTAAATTGGGGGAAGGCCGATTTTAATAAGATAAGGCAGGATCTGGCCAAAGTGGACTGGGAGCAGCTACTTATAGGAAAATCCACATCAAAACAGTGGGAGGCTTTCAGAAGGGAAATAGAGAGAGTACAACGCCAACATGTTCCTGTAAAGGTCAAGGGTGGGACCAACAAGCAAAGGGAACCTTGGATGACAAGGGATATACAAAAATGCATTAGGAAAAAAAGGTGGGCTTTCGGCAGTTACAAAAGACAAAAGACGGAGGAAGCCCGAGAGGAGTATAAAAGGTGCAGGGGCATACTTAAAAAGGAAATTAGGAGGGCGAGGAGGGGCCATGAAATAACACTGGCGAGCAAAATAAAGGAAAATCCTAAGATGTTTTATAAGTATACTAGCTGGGGAGCCCCGCGTTGAGAGGGCAATTTTGGGGCGCGAGGGCAATTTTGGGGCGTTTGGTCTCCCTGCCCCTGTGTGTCCCCCCTCTCCCTGTCATGTCCTCTCCCTGTCCTATCCCTCCCTCCACTCCCCTCTCTCCAAGAGGATAACCAGGGAAAGGGTAGGGCCCATTAGGGACCAAAGTGGCAAGCTGTGTGTAGAGCCAGATGAAGTAGGTGGGGTTTTAAATGAATTTTTTGCCTCAGTGTTCACTATGGAAAAAGACGATGTAGACATAGAAGTCGGGCAAGGGGACTGTGACATACTTGAACATATTAGCATCGAGAGGGAGGAGGTACTAGCGGTTTTAGCAGGCCAAAAAGTGGATAAATCCCCAGGCCCAGACGAGATGTATCCCAGGCTGTTGTGTGAGGCAAAGGAGGAGATTGCAGGGGCTCTGACACAAATTTTCAGAACCTCTCTGGCCACAGGGGATGTACCAGAGGACTGGAGAACAGCTAACGTAGTACCATTATACAAGAAGGGTAGCAGGGATAAACCAGGGAATTACAGGCCAGTGAGCCTAACATCTGTGGTAGGGAAATTATTGGAAAAAATTCTGAGGGACAAAATTAGTCTCCACTTGGAGAGGCAAGGATTAATCGGGGATAGTCAGCATGGCTTTGTCAAGGGTAAATCATGTCTGACCAATCTGATTGAATTTTTCGAGGGGGTGACTAGGTGTGTGGATGAGGGAAATGCTGTGGATGTGGTTTACATGGACTTCAGTAAAGCTTTTGACAAAGTCCCGCATAGGAGACTGGTCAAGAAGGTAAGAGCCCATGGGATCCAGGGGGCCTTGGCGCGTTGGATCCTAAACTGGCTGAGTGGCAGGAGGCAGAGGGTGATGGTCGAAGGTTGCTTTTGTGACTGGAAGCCTGTGTCCAGTGGGGTACCTCAGGGATCGGTGCTGGGTCCCTTGCTGTTTGTGATCTACATTAATGATTTGGATGAGAATGTAAAGGGTATGCTCAGTAAGTTCGCGGATGACACGAAAATTGGTGGGGTGGTAAATTGCGAGGAGGAAAGCCTCAGGCTACAGGATGATATAAACGGGTTGGTCAGATGGGCGGAAAAGTGGCAAATGGAATTTAACCCTGAAAAGTGCGAGGTGATGCATTTTGGACGGACAAATAAGGCAAGGGAATACACAATGAGTGGTAGGACCCTAGGAAGTACAGAGGGTCAGAGGGACCTTGGTGTACATGTACATAGATCCCTGAAGGCAGCGGAACAGGTAGATAAGGTGGTTAAAAAGGCATATGGGATACTTGCCTTCATTAGCAGAGGCATAGAATATAAGAGCAGGGAGGTTATGATGGAGCTGTACAAAACGCTGGTGAGGCCACAGCTGGAGTACTGTGTGCAGTTCTGGTCGCCTCACTATAGGAAGGATGTGATTGCTTTGGAGAGGGTGCAGAGAAGATTCACCAGGATGTTACCTGGGATGGAGCGCCTCAGCTATGAAGAAAGACTAAACAGGCTGGGGTTGTTTTCCTTGGAGCAAAGGAGGCTGAAGGGGGACCTGATTGAGGTGTACAAAATGATGAGGGGCATAGATAGGGTAGATAAAGAGGAACTTTTCCCCTTAGTAGGGGGGTCAATAACAAGGGGGCATAGATTCAGGTTAAGGGGCAGGAGATTTAGAGGGGATTTGAGGAGGAACTTTTTCACCCAGAGGGTGGTTGGAAGCTGGAACTCACTGCCTGAAAGGGTGGTAGAGGCAGGAACCCTCGCAACATTCAAGAAGCATTTGGATGGGCACTTGAAATGCCATTGCATACAAGGCTATGGACCAAATGCTGGAAAATGGGATTAGACTGGACAGGGATTGATGGACGGCGCAGACACGATGGGCCGAAGGGCCTCTTTCTGTGCTGTAAAACTCTATGACTCTATGACCACAATTGCTCAATGGTCAGAGTAACGTAATTCCACTACCAGGCTTGGTATCAAACTCCAATCAGTAGCCACAATTTAAAAGCGTTTAACACTGATTGTCCAATCAGCAACTGCTTTGTTACTAAAAACTACACAAATACCAGTTTTTGTTTGAAGAGGGATAGAAATAATCAAACTTATGAAAAGATGTCAACTTGTTAGTTCTCCGCACAGATTTTGTTTGCTGTTGTTTCAGTGTCATGGCTGCAGGAAAATAATGGCTCCAATATTTACCGCAAGGTGGAGGGTGGAGGGGTCGCGGCTAGGAAATGCAGAAATGCGGGTAACATGGAGATCCGGCCGAATTTAACAGCGGGACATCATTGACATTTGTTTTGATTGAGAGGTTGGCTGGCTGCCATGCGAGAAGGTCTGCAACACCAGGCCACAGCCGGGGAGCGGGGAGGAGAGATCGAAGGGGGGGGGCAGAGAGAAGAGGTCTGAAATGGCGAGTCAACTAGGCCGGGATTTTGTACATCGGCGCTGTTCATTGTGTAATCCAGGCGCTCACTGTGACAGCAGTGATAGACCGCAGAGTTCGGCTCCTCCACCCAACAGAAAGCGCAATAGCCTCGCTTTTCGGTACTTTCAAGAACAATCTCCAATCGTCCAACCACATCTTTGCCGCTCCTTCTGCTGGCCGTGACCCGCTCCAGCCGTCGATTCGGGCTCTCCTTGTACCAGTAAAAAGGGGAATATTTCCAAGATTGTGCAGCTGCAATCCAACTGTGCTGGATCTCCCGGCTGGACTGCTTTGGAAACCAGCAACTGCAAACTTCACCTGCATGGCAAGGTGATCATAATGGGCGGGGAGCAGATTAGTTTGGGAGGCCGGGGGGCGGCGGGGGGGAAGCACTCCTGCTCCTCCTGACCCACAAGCAGTGCTGGAAAGGACTTACTTGCTGGATCTGGCCTTACCCACCTCCCTTTAGCTGCTGGGTATCCCGAGCCCTGGGAAACACAGCCCGCGGCAGTTAAACCTGAAAGGCAGTTCAAAATTTGAGACACATGGCCTAAAAGCACAATTAAGTGAGGGACCCACCTCTGGAGAGCAGGTTAGTTGCCCATCCCCCAACCTGCCTCCGTTAAAACCAGAAGTGGGTGGGTTGGGTTTCTGAAATTTTAACTAGCATCACCACCCCCTCCCTCCCATCCTGGGGTTAAAATTCCCCACTCCCCCATGTTTTTGTTTTTTTTAATATTTTGAAAGTTAAATTGCTCTGTGGGAATAGCACATTGCTAGAAGTAGAATTCCCTCGAGGCTGCTGTTAAGATGTAGAATCCTTGGACATATGGAAACTCTGTAAAAGAACGGAGGGCATTTACCAGAGTCCAACAGGAAGGAAAAATTCCAGACATCAGCACCTTCAGATGTGTCAGGGAAAAGTGGGGGAAATCCTATCCTACAAGTTGACACAAATCAGTGATGTATTTGTATTTGGAATGGTATTTCTACTTGCAATGCTGTTGCATCTACATGTTTGAGTTATGTATTGGCTGGGAGGACTTGCTCCACGTGGTACAGGAAGTTTAAAGGGGCCACTTCCTTCCTGGATACAGAGTACAAATCTTCATTTTTTTTTTGGAAGGCGCCCATTGGGAGACCAGATGTTCACCCACATTTAAAATGTAATTTTAGGGGGAGTAGGTGGTGCCATTATCAATCACTTTTCTTTCACCTCTGGGGTGTGTGTAAATCTAGATTAATGAGATGAAAATCACTTTAAGGGGCCTATGTTAGGAGTTCGGGAAATCTAGCCCATGTCATATCTAACTTACAAGTGAATGACGCTGACACTATCTGCTGAAAATGGAAATGTTCCATTTACTAAAATGTTGTAAAACATTGTGTTTAAGATAATCAAAATATAAAAAATAGAAGTAGCATATCATCTCTTTTACACGATAGCCCTGATTTTGAAGGCCAGCAAAATGTGTGCCAGCTACCTACCGCACACCAGTCCATACCTCAGAGATGGCTGGGTCCAATTTTTTGGAGTCATTTAAAAATTAGCTCCAACTCCCATCACAGCATTAGCCTTGCACTGACAATCCATCTAATAGAGAATGCAGAGAGAGATAAATGGCTGCATTGTGGGGACATTGCTTCAGCACAATATTGCTTCAGCTTTTCCAAAGATTAAAAATGAATTTGTAAGTATTTGTCAACCTTTTTCATGGCTCGGAGCTTTAGCTGGTGGCTGGGTGGGGAGAGGAGGGGGAGCGGGTGGAAGGAAGGGGAACAAGTACAGCCAGGCAAAAATGAAGTGAAAAGAAACCCAATGTTGAAGCACAAAACATTGGAACAGGAGTAGGCCATTTAGAGTTTGTGCCGCCATTCAATTAGATCATGTCTGATCTGATTCTTAATTCCATCTACTCGCCTTAGTTCCGTAACCCTTAATGCCCTTGCCCAACAAAAATCTCTCAATCTCAGTTATGAAATTTTCAATTGACCCCCAGCCTCAACAACTTTTTGGGGAAGAGAGTTGTAGATTTCCACTACCTTTTGTGTGAAGAAGTGCTTCCTGACATCATCCCTAAACAGCCTAGCTCTAATTTTAAGGTTATGTCCCCTTGTTCTGGACTCACCCCACAAGAGGAAATAGTTTCTCTCTCTCTACTAAATCCTTTAATCATCTTAAACAAGTCAATTATATCACCACTTAATCTTCCTATACTCGAGGGAATACAAGCCTAGGCTATACAACCTTTCCTCATAATTTAACCCTTTTAGCCCCGGTATCCTTCTGGTGAATCTGTGCTGCACCCGCTCCAAGGCCATCGTATCGTTCGAGGTGCGGTGCCCAGAAATGAATGCAGTACCCCAAAGCTTTATACAACTGTAAGCTAACTTCCACCTCTTTGTATTCCAGCTCCCTTGAGATGAAGGCTAACATTTGTACCTCTCCACTAGTTTTTTAGTGATTCCTGTACAGAGAGCCCTAAACTCTCCGCTCCTCTACATGAGCTGGGTATGAGGAGGGCTGTCCTGTTTGGCACTTTATATCATGCTTAGAGAACAATACGCCAAGCCTATCAGGTGGGCAGCAGCCAGGTTCTGTACATACGAGTACCTTGTACAATACCCTGTACTCTTAAGAAAGCTGGCATCAAGGAAACATTGTCACATAGGGAAAGTGATGAATATCTTTGTAAATCAGGGCTCATAAGCCGACTGGTTAATTTGGTTCGTGTCACCAATGTTGGTTTGCAAGGATCTGGTGGCGGTCCCTCTTCATAAACATAGAAGATAGGAGCAGGAGTAGGCCATTCGGCCCCTCGAGCCTGCTCCGCCATTCAATGAGATCATGGCTGATCATCCAAATTCAGTACCCTGTCCCTGCTTTCTCCCCATATCCCTTGATCCCTTTAGCCTTAAGAAATATATCCAACTCTTTCTTGAATATATTTAATGAACTGGCCTCCACTGCCCTCTGTGGCAGAGAATTCCACAGGTTCACCACTCTCTGGGTGAAGAAATTCCTCCTCATTTCAGTCTTAAATGGCTTACCCCTTATCCTTAGACTATGACCCCTGGTTCTGGACTCCCCGGCCATCAGAAACATCCTTCCTGCATCTAGTCTGTCCAGGCCTGACAGAATTTTATAAGTTTCGATGAGATCCCCTTTCAATCTTCTAAACTCCAGTGAGTATAAGCCCAATCGACACAATCTCTCCTCATACGTCATTCCTGCCATCCCAGGTATCAGCCTGGTGAATCTTCGCTGCACTCCTTCCATGGCAAGAACATCCTTCCTCAGGTAAGGCGACCAAAACTGCACACAGTACTCAAGGTGCGGTCTCACCAAGGCCCTGTACAACTGTAGCAAGACATCCTTGTTCCTGTACTCGAACCCTCTTGCTACGAAGGCCAACATACCATTTGCCGCCTTAACCGCCTGCTGCACCTGCATGCTTACCTTCAGCGACTGGTGCACAAGAACACCCAGGTCTCTTTGCACTTCCCCTTCTCCCAATCTATTGCCATTCAAATAATAATCTGCCTTCCTGTTTTTGCCACCAAAGTGGATAATCTCACATTTATCCACATTATAGTGCATTTGCCATTTTTCTGCCCAATCACCCAACCAGTCCAAATCGTACTGGAGTTTCACGACATCCTCCTCACAGCTTACCCTCCCACCCAGCTTTGTGTCGTCTGAAAATTTGGAGATATTACATCCAATTCCCTCGTCCAGATCATTAATATATATTGTGAACAGCTGGGGTCCTAGGACCGATCCTTGCGGTACCCCACTAGTCACTGCCTGCCACTCGGAAAACGACCCGTTTATGCCAACTCTTTGCTTTCTGTCCGCCAACCAGTTCTCTATCCAAGTCAATACCTTGCCCCCAATCCCATGTGCCTTAATTTTGCACGCTAATCTCTTATGCGGGACCTTATCGAAAGCCTTCTGAAAGTCCAAATACACCACATCCACTGGTTCTCCCTTATCTATTTTACCAGTTACATCCTCAAAAAATTCCAGTAGATTAGTCAAGCATGATTTACCTTTTGTAAATCCATGTTGACTTTGTCCAATCCTGTCACTGCTTTCCAAGTGCTCTGCTATTTCATCTTTTATAATGGACTCTAGCATTTTCCCCACTACCGATGTCAGGCTTACCGGTCTATAATTCCCTGCTTTTTCTCTACCACCTTTTTTGAATAGTGGGGTAACATTAGCTACCCTCCAATCAATGGGTACTGTTCCAGAGTCTATCGAGTTCTGGAAGATGACCAGCAATGCATCTACTATTTCTTGGGCCACTTCCTTAAGTACCCTGGGATGTAGATTATCAGGCCCTGGGGATTTATCGGCCTTCAGTCCCATCAATTTTCCTAACACCATTTCCCTACAAATACTGATTTCTTTCAGTTCCACCCTTTCATCAGACCCTATGTTCCCCGGCATCTCTGGGAGGTTATTTGTGTCCTCCTTTGTGAAGACAGAACCAAAGTATGAATTTAGTTGTTCTGCCATTTCTTTGTTTCCCATTATAAATTCCCCCGATTCTGACTGCAAGGGACCTATGCTTGACTTCACCAATCTTTTTCTCTTCACATATCTATAAAAGCTTTTAGAGTCAGTTTTTATGTTCGCTGCTAGCTTACTCTCATATTCTATTTTCCCTTTCTTAATTAATCCCTTTGTCCTCCTTTGTTGAATCCTAAACTGCTCCCAATCCTCAGGATTATTGCTTTTTCTGGCCAATTTATATGTCGTCTCCTTGGATCTTATGCTATCCCTAATTTCCCTTGTTAGCCACGGTTGAGTCACCTTTTTTGTTTTATTTTTATGCCAAACTGGGATGAACAAATTCTGTAGCTCATCCATTCAGACTTTGAATGTTTGCCATTGCCTATCCACCGTCAACCCTTGGAGTGCCACTCCCCAAACAATCCTACCCAACTCGCTCCTCAGACCATCGTAGTTTCCTTTATTTAAATTGAGGACCCTAGTCTCTGAGTCAACTACTTCATTCTCCATCTTAATGAAGAATTCGATCATATTACTCTAAGTTCCTTCTTTTTAAAAAGACATTGGTACTCAGGCCAGAAGCTTCTTATGAGAACAGAGGGTTGAGCCGGTGATTTTCAAACTCCCCCTAAAGATAGATAATGAAAGGAAGAACAATCAGGTTCAAGCCTGGATTTGTCACAGAGACAAGCTAGTTGAAATTAACAGACAGCCTGGAACTCTGAAGATGAAGGAGAGATCATTTTCAGTTTCATTCTGTTTCTGATATAGCTTTGCAGGCAGGCAGACCTTACACTTATCAGCCAATCAGACAGACTATAAAGCTTTATGGGTCTGGATAATATTTCTCAGGTTCTTAGCTGACATTTGAAGACACGAGGCCAACCACATTACGAGTTAATGGAGCTCTCACAGGGATTTTGATTTTCTAAAAGGTTAGTCTATTGCTTCTTAGAGTGGTCCAAAGTATACAACGTGGCTCCTTAATGATTCAAAAATCAGACAAGATATACCCTGCTAAAAAGCAAAATACCGCAAATGCTGGAAATCTAATCAAAAACAGGGCATGAAGGTCCCTCAGCAACTGTGTAGTTAACAGCTGATGTTAAGGGCTTGTACCCTTACTAAGAACTGAAAAATAAGGGAGGTTAAGCATATTAATTGTATCAAAAAAGGAGAGTGGTGGGGGGGAAGAGGACAAGAAAATACAGAGGAATTATGAATGGAATGATATTTGGATGATGTAGTAGATCATTTCAGCCAAATAATGGAAAGAAGCATAGAATAAATAAAAGGCATTAAAGGAATAGCAATGGCAATGACAGACTTGAGAAAAACACATGAAAATGGGAGAAAGAAAACAAGGGAATCAGGCTTGAAATTTAAAAACAGTAAATGCAAACTGTGGAGTAAAGGCTTAAATAATAAGAGTGCATAATATGATGGAATGAGGAGTTCGTCACAAGATTTATTTTACACTAAAGAGCCATTTTCCAACACGGTTCTGTGCTTTTGAGATTTCACTTTCCCACTAATTGAACCGCCCTGCCCCTGTTTATTGTACGGAGTTCTTTTACCAGCAGGTAGGTGAACACAGCAGATGTTTGAACAGAGAAAACTCTCTCGCTCCTCCAATATTTTCAGTGCATCCGTTTCAGCTCAGGTACTTTGACTGACAACCTGAGGTTTTTTGGTGGTTGGGGCGGGGGCGTGGCGATGCTTTAAAAAAACAAGCTTGGAAAAAAAAAACTGGCCTTGTTGGTGCTGCCAGAACCAAGTTATAATACCAAGCAATTTACTCATTTCTTCTGGCAGCCTCTCGGAACATAGCATCCATATTAAAACTCCTTTCCCCTTTTCTTGATGGTGGAATGTTAAAACCCCTGTGGTAATGTGGGGGAGGGGAAGTTTTGAAGTTCACAATCGTTGACTGAGGTTTAACACCAGTCGCTGAAATGAGATTATTCCCAAGTTACACATTTGAGGCACACAATCATTTGCTAAGTTCAAAAAGATCCACCATAAGGAAATCAAAACACTGTTTCAGAATCTGGATATATTTAAGTGATGCTTTTTCTCTTTTGGTTTTCTCTGTTCTTTATCGTGGCGTTCATGCCATTCAACATTTTAATAATTTGAAGGAGTGATTTTAAAAACATGCTACCATCCCTTTGCCAATATAACTTCCACAAATTGTTGCAATATGTCACAGCCTGACCTCTGACATGCTCATGACAAATGATTAATAGGATGTGTATCACTATTGCAAGTCTACCACAGTGTGCTGGAGCTTCCCAGAAATCAGATCAGAAAACCAAGTAGCAGAAACCCACAACCCGTGCAGCTTCTTGCCATCCTGTCTATTCCGAGTAAACCAAGATTTCAGCGCTCTATCTAAAGTTGGGAATTTTCCTCTCTCATCACATTACAAATACTGGAACTTCCTATAAAAAAAAAACTAAAAAGGTTCATGTAACTGCCTGACCTTTGACATGCTCGTGTCGTCAGTAGTTCTCAAAATTAAAAAGCTAGACTGTTGTCAGGAATTCTCGATAGAAAAATCTGTGTCTGGAAACACAATGCCAATTCCAAAAGTATCCAAAACAAAAATTCCAAAGCACGCTAGTCATTCTCAACAGTTATTTTAAAGTGAAATTTATAATCTACTGCATCTCAACTTTGAAAACGATCCCAAACAACGGAGATAGAAAGGAAAAACTGGCATTTGGAAATAAATAAAGTGAAAATTCTGGAAATATACAGCAAGTCTGTCAACATCGAAGAGAGGAAGATCCGTTATCCTTTAGGATGGGGCCTTTCAGTTGTTCTGATGCTGGCTGCCCTGTCATTTTCTGCTTTTACCGTTGTAAAAGTTACAATGAGACTCAAGACTACCTTCATTTGTACTGCTCTTCCCCCTCCTTCCCCACTGTTGACCTTACGTGTTGCACAGATGTTGGCCTTGGATAAGTGGATCCAAATTGGTATCTCGGCTTTCAATTCAGAGAAATAGTCTGCAATGGAAGAAATCCATTGCCTTAAGCCACCCAAACAGCACAAGTTCTCAGCAGACCAGGTAAAGCTAAACTGAGAAGTAATTGTAGTGTATGTAACGTTCCACCTTTAAGAGAACTATTTTAAGGGTTGCACTACTTTATCTTGGCTGCTGTATACTGTAATACCGGTGGTGACCACACCGGTATATAAGTGCTGTGTAAGGATTTATTGGGCAGTTCCGCCCTGACCTTCGAACAGTAAAGTCCTGTTAAAGTTTACTCTTGTGGTCTGTGTATTAATTCTCAATATAACACACAGACTTAACAGTGGCGACGAGTTCGATCTTACCCTGCGGCAGAGATACATCCAAGGCAGTTTAACGGGCGTCGAGAAGAGGCATCCGCCCTCGTCATTCTGCTGAGAGAAGACTCGAGTCTGCAGAGCAAAGGAAGAAGGAAGAATTCTGACACGAAGCCTTCCATCAGCAACAGGCAGTGATCGTCCCTTCTATCACGGTGGTGGGTGAGCCGATCAGCGACGAAAAGCAAGTCGGCCACGTTGACTGTGAGTAGGGGAGAAAATAAAAAAAACGGAGGATATAAGGGCGGAGAACTCGACCACGGCCGGGGGGGAAAAGAGCCGGACAGAAGTCGGGGCCAGAGGCGCTGAGACTGGGCAGCATAAGGCACGGAAGCCGCGGTGCAGGCAAACGCAGCCGGTGTGAGAGACTGGGCTGCAAGCGGGCTGGGAGACGCAGCAGCGTCGAGAGCAAGCTCGACCGCGGCCGGTAAAAAAAAAGGCCGGGCAGCTACCGAGGCCGCGAGGCGCAGCGACCGAGAACCGCTTGCGCGGGAGAAAATTTTTAAAAAACCACGGAGAACTCAGCCGCAGCCGGGGGGGAAAGGACCGGACTGCAAGAGGGGCTGGGAGGCGCGATTGAAAACCGCTGGGGAGGGCGAACGCAGCAATACGGCAATCGCCGTTACAGCCAGCGGGAGAGACAGAGCCCGAGCGAGCGGGAGAGACAGAGCCGAGCGAGCGAGTGAGACTGAGCGAGCGGGGGGGAGAACGAGACCGAGCGAGCGAGGGAGAACGAGACCGAGCGAGCGAGGGAGACCGCCATTTTCGGAGGCGGGGAAGAAAACAAGCGCGGGAAACCGCCATTTTTGAAAAAAAAAAGTTAAAGAAAAATTTCGTTGTTGTTTCTCAAAAAGATTGCGAAGATGCCCAAGCGTGGTAACATCAACAATTTCGATCCAGAGGTGGAAGATTGGGCCACGTATGTAGAACGCATAGAGATATATTGTAAGGCAAATAAAATATCAAATGATGATAAAGCACTAACCTTACTAAACTCAATGGGTGCGAAGACATACGGGCTATTGAAGCATCTTCTATCACCAGCTAAACCGGCGGATCAGACTTTCGCTAATATTGTTGCTGTCCTGAAGGATCATTTGAACCCCACACCGCTGATGTTAGCGGAACGATTTAAATTTTATGCGAGAACGCAACTGAAAGAGGAAAGCAACGCGGAGTACTTGGTTGAACTGCGTAGGCTAGCGAAACACTGTCAGTTTGGGGAAAATCTGACAGAGGCACTGAGAGACAAGTTCGTGTGTGGGTTGTCGAAGGAAGGAACACAAAAGCGACTGCTCGAAGAGAATGATCTTACACTTGATAAGGCTGTCACTATTGCAGCATCGCACGAAGCCGCAGCGAAGGCAGCGGTACTCAGCGTAGATCAAATGGCTTCGGGTACAACGAAATGTTATCGTTGTGGGAAGACAACACACGATCAGAACCAATGCTGGTTTAAAAACCAGGAATGTAGAAAATGTGGCAAGCTTGGTCACATAGCTAAAGTATGCCGGTCAGGAAAGAAGACCAGCAACAAAAAGTCACCGCAGAAAAAGTACAGAAAGGTACATAAGGTGGCTGTGAAGAGTTCGGATTAACAGAATTCGGATTCAGACTCCAACAGCAAGGAACTGGGTAGTCTGAGAATTCACAATGTGAGTAAGGAAACTGACCGACAAACTATCTGGGTCACACTGCAGATTGCAGAAGTCCAAGTGAAGATGGAATTGGACACCGGATCGGCGTTGACGGTCATGAATAAGCAAGATTACAAAAAGTTATTCAAACATATTCCCCTACGGGATACGAAGATAGTATTGCAGACATACACGGGGCAAAAAGTATACCCCATCGGAAAGATAAAAGTCAAGGTGATACACAAGGGCAAAGAACACCAAGGAATGGACTTATATGTACTACCTGAGGGAGGTCCACCACTTCTGGGACGGGAGTGGATCAGGAAAATAAATATGGACTGGCACTCCCTAAACGCAATAACGGTAGATCCCGGAAAGAAAGATGTCAAACCTGAACGATTGTCCAGGATATTGGATGAGGCTAAAGAGGTATTCCAACAGGGACTGGGAACACGGAGAGGAATTAAGGCAAAAATCAAGATTGCAGAACATGCAAACCCAAAATTTTTCAAAGCCAGACCGGTACCTTATGCGATACGACCTGCTGTGGAGGCTGAACTGGAAGGGCTTGAACGTTCAGGGGTACTGTCTAAGGTGGACTGGAGTGAGTGGGCCACGCCCATTGTTCCCGTCATGAAGCATTCATTGAGTAACAAGCCAGGGGAACCGGGGAAGGTCCGCATCTGTGGAGACTTCAAGATCACAGTTAATCCGGTGCTTCACACGGTGCAATATCCGCTTCCGCGGATTGAGGATATCTTTGCTTCATTGTCTGGCGGGAAACACTTCACCAAGATAGACCTGGCGCAAGCGTACTTACAGATGGAAGTTGAGGAAGAGTCGCGCCAGTATCTCACAATCAACACGCACAGAGGCTTGTATCGATATAATAGACTGGTTTTTGGAGTGGCTTCGGCTCCAGCAATTTTGCAGAGGGCCACGGAGCAGGTCTTACAGGGAATTCCAAGCACTCAGTGTTACTTGGACGATATCCTGATTACAGGAGAGGACGAGGAGGAACACCTCGCAAATTTGAAACTGGTGCTCACCAGGTTGAAGGAATATGGCCTTCGAGTTAATTGCCAGAAATGTGAGTTCTTTCAGAAACAGATCTCGTACTGTGGTCATGTCATTGACCAGGAGGGGCTGCACAAGTCACCTGACAAGATCGAAGCTGTTGTGAAGGCCCCCGCTCAATGTATCCCAGTTGAGGTCGTTCCTAGGGTTGATTAACTATTACCATAAGTTTCTGCCAAATCTATCCACGGTGCTGCACCCGCTGAATGCTCTGTTGCGGAAAGAAGTACCATGGAAGTGGAGCGAGGACTGTAAGAAGGCCTTTCGCAAAAGTAAGGCATTGATCACCTCAGAGGAAGTGTTGGCTCACTTCAACCCAACGCTACCTATTCGTCTAGCTTGTGATGCTTCCCCTTATGGTATTGGAGCAGTACTCTCACACAAGTTGCCAAATGGCTCGGAAAGGCCAGTCGCATTTGCATCCAGATCATTGACCTCCGCTGAGCGCAACTATGCTCAGATAGATAGGGAGGCTCTCAGCCTTGTGTGGGGAGTAAAGAAATTCAATCATTACCTGCAGGGCAAGAAGTTTACACTGCTGACAGACCACCAGCCATTGGTATCCATATTCAACCCTAAAAGGGGCGTTTCCATTATGACAGCGCAAAGGCTACAGAGGTGGTCCATTTTCCTAGGGGCACACCAATATGACATCGAATACAAAGGATCAAAACAGCATGGGAATGCTGACGGTTTATCGCGCCTACCGTTGCCAACGGTAGAAGTGGCGCCTACAGTGGACCCAGTGGAGATGTTCCACTCAACCATAGTGGAATGTCTACCAGTAACAAATTCTACGATCGAAAAGGAAACAAGAAATGACCCGACTCTCTCACGAGTCTACGATTTAACGGTGAAGGGATGGCCAGCACATGGCGAACCAATGTTGCCAGCATTTTCGCAAAGAAGAGAACAGCTGTCAGTGTGCCGAGGAACTTTGATGTGTGGATCCAGAGTGGTGATTCCACCCAAACTCCAGCATAAAGGGCTAAAGGAGCTTCACGAGGGGCATCTGGGTGGAGTGAAAATGAAGAACCTAGCCAGAGCGTGTGTGTGGTGGCCAGGTATCAATGGAGACATCGAAGAAATGACCAAGAGCTGTCTAGGATGCCAGAAGGTCCAAAACGCCCCACCACAAGCTCCTCTGCATCCATGGGAGTGGCCCTCATCTCCATGGCAAAGGGTACATATCGACTTTGCTGGTCCATTTATGGACTGTGGTAAACCACTTTTATCGTTACACTATAGTTATCACTGTTGTATTGTTATCACCGTTATCACTGTTGTATCACGATACGAGGTCGCCTCTTGTCGCGCTGTTATACCTGGGCTGACCACCTCCGACTCCGCCCATGGCTCCACCTACCTGCCCAGGTATAAAGGTAGTCGACTGGCTGGTATTCCTCCTTGTTGGACCCGATCACCCACGAGGGTGGGCTCTGTTATTTAGTCAATAAAAACCTTTAGTTACGTTCCTAACTCGTCGCTTTTTATTGGACGAATTGATAGGTATATCAATTTTATTGACTAAATTTTAAAGATGTCTACTACTGGCCAGCCAGAAGCCCTCCCAGAAGCACAGCCACACCAGCCGGCTTGGCTGCAAGCCCTCAAACCACCGTACCTGGATCTAAACCCACAGGCAGCAAACGCAGCCCTCAACTTCAAACACTGGCTGGACTGCTTCGAATCCTACCTGGAAGAATCCGGCGCCCCGCAGAGATCCAAACTAAGACTTCTGAACGCCCAAGCGAGCCCGAGAGTATACGCACTCATACAGGACACGACTACGTACGAGGCCGCTATCAACCTACTGAAACAGCAGTACCGCAGCCCGGTAAATTACATGTACACCAGGCACCTCCTAAGATCCCGCCCGCAACAGCCAGGAGAGTCTGTAGCTGAATTTTTACTGGCGCTAAGAGCACTCGGCAGGAACTGTGACTTTAAAGCGGTGACGGCTGTTGAAAATACGGAAGATAATATCCGCGATGCCTTTGTGAAAGGCCTACGGTCCGACTACTCACGGCAAAGACTGCTTGAAGCTAAAGACCTCGACCTGGACAAAGCTGAAGCCCTCGCTCTCTCCCTGGAGGTGGCCCATCAGGACCAGGAGGCGTTTTCCAGGTACTGCTCGCGACCCTGGGACTCGGGCCCGACCCCTACCGCAATACCCTTCGCAGCGCCGCCCCCGGGACCTACCTCAGCGTCGGCGTCCCGGACCCGACCGGGCCCGCCACCCCCGGTACCGGCTCCGACATCGGGCACCCGCGATCGGGCCGCCGGCTGCTTCTTTTGCGGCCAGGAGAAGCACCCGAGGTCGCGCTGCCCAGCCAGGAACTCTACCTGCACAACCTGCAGGAAGAAAGGCCATTTCTCTAAGGCCTGCAGGAGCGGATCTTCAGAGGCCAGCAGTGCCTCATGCGAACTGTGGGGGCGGCCATCTTCTTTCACGGCAACTGAGGCCAGTATCCCCACACGTGAGTCATGGGGGCGGCCATCTTTGATCAAGGCAACCGACCCCAATAGTGCCTCATGTGAGTTATGGGGGCAGCCATCTTCTCCGCCATTTTGTCCTACCTCGTGGGAGACGCCATTTTACCCACCACGCCCGACTGCCACCGGGCCCCCGGACCCGACGACCGCCTCGCCCGCAGACGACAACGACTCGCTTACCTACACGCTAGCCTCCGTCACTCTGGATCAAGCCCGCCCACACCACCTGTCCAAGTCGATGATGGACATCAAAGTAAACGGCCACGCCACGACCTGCCTGTTCGACAGCGGAAGCACGGAGAGCTTCATCCACCCAGACACGGTGAGCCACTACTCCCTCCCTGTCCTGCCAACGCGCAACCGAATCTCGATGGCATCGAGGTCCCACGCCACGGACATTAGCGGCTACTGTGCTGTGACCTTGTCGGTTAAGGGTACAGAGTATAAAAACTTTAAACTCCTCGTCCTCCCCCAGCTCTGCGCTGCCGTCCTACTAGGGCTGGACTTCCAATCCCACCTCCAAAGTGTAACCCTAGCATACGGTGGACCCCTCCCCCCACTCACAGTCGACAACCAGCGAAGGTTAAACCGCCCACCGCGTAACACCTGCAGCCTATCCACCCTCAAGGTGCCGCCACCTTCCCTGTTCGCTAACCTCACCCCCGACTGCAAACCCGTCGCTACCAAGAGCAGGCGGTACAGCGCTGGGGACAGAGCTTTCATTAGCTCTGAGGTGCAGCGTCTCCTGAAGGAGGGCATCATCGAGGGGAGCAACAGCCCCTGGCGTGCCCAGGTCGTGGTCGTTAAGACCGGCGATAAAAATCGCCTGGTCATCGACTACAGCCAGACCATAAACAGATACACCCAGCTGGACGCATACCCCCTTCCCCGCATATCTGACATGGTCAATCAGATTGCACAATACCGCGTATTCTCGACCATCGACCTTAAGTCGGCCTACCACCAACTCCCTATCCACCCCGAGGACCGCCAGTACACCGCCTTCGAGGCGAATGGGCGCCTATACCACTTCCTTAGGGTCCCCTTCGGTGTCACCAACGGGGTCTCGGTCTTCCAAAGGGAGATGGACCGGATGGTTGACCAGAACGGACTGCAGGCCACATTCCCCTACCTAGATAACGTCACCATCTGCGGCCGCGACCGGCAGGACCACGACGTGAATCTGGAGAAATTCCTCCGTACAGCCCAACGGCTGAACCTCACCTACAATAAGGAGAAATGTGTGTTTAACACCTCGCGCCTTGCCATCCTTGGCTGTGTAGTAGAGAACGGACTCATCGGCCCCGACCCCGAAAGAATGCGCCCCCTCATGGAGCTACCCCTCCCCCACTGCCCTAAGGCACTTAAGAGAACCCTGGGGCTCTTCGCCTACTATGCCCAATGGGTGCCCAATTATGCGGACAAAGCCAGACCCCTCATGAAGTCCACATCCTTCCCCCTTACGGAGGAAGCGTGCGCAGCCTTCTCCCTCATTAAGGGAGACATTGCCAAGGCCACTATGCACGCAGTGGATGAGTCCATCCCCTTCCAAGTCGAGAGCGATGCATCCGACTTCGCCCTAGCCGCCACCCTTAACCAGGAGGGGAGACCGGTGGCCTTCTTCTCAAGGACCCTACAGGGCCCTGAGATCCGACACTCGTTGGTCGAGAAGGAGGCCCAGGCGATTGTGGAGGCGGTACGACGCTGGAGGCACTACCTGGCAGGCAAACGATTTACCCTCCTTACCGACCAACGTTCGGTCGCTTTTATGTTTAATAACAAGCTGAGGGGCAAAATCAAGAATGACAAGATCTTGAGGTGGAGAATCGAGCTCTCCACCTACGATTATGATATCTTGTACCGGCCAGGTAAGCTGAACGAACCCCCCGATGCTCTGTCACGAATTACATGCGCCAGCGCGCAAAGTGATAGACTTCAGACCCTCCACAACGACCTCTGCCACCCCGGGGTCACCAGACTTTACCACTTCATTAAGGCCCGCAACCTGCCCTACTCCATCGAGGAGGTCAGGACCATAACCAGGAACTGCCAGACCTGCGCCGAGTGCAAACCGCACTTCTTTAGGCCGGACAGAGCAAGCCTGATCAAGGCCACCCGCCCCTTCGAGCGCCTGAGCATCGACTTTAAGGGGCCCCTCCCGTCCTCTGACCGTAATGTGTACTTCCTCAACATTGTTGATGAGTACTCCCGTTTCCCCTTTGCCTTCCCCTGCCCAGACATGACCAGTACCACGGTCATTAAATGCCTGAACGACCTCTTCGCCTTGTTCGGGTTCCCAAACTATATACATAGTGACCGGGGCTCCTCTTTCATGAGCGAGGAACTCCGTCAGTTCCTACTAGCGAGAGGTATTGCAGCAAGTAGGACCACCAGCTACAACCCCCAAGGGAACGGCCAGGTGGAAAGAGAGAACGCGACGGTATGGAAGGCCGTCCTCTTAGCCTTAAAGTCTAAGGGCCTCCCAACCTCCCGCTGGCAGGAAGTCCTCCCGACAGCGCTGCACTCCATCCGGTCACTACTTTGCACTGCCGTTAACGCCACCCCCCATGAACGAATGTTTGTTTTCCCCAGGAAGTCGACTACGGGAACCACTCTACCAACCTGGCTGACCTCTCCGGGGCCCGTCTTGCTGCGAAAGCACGTGAGGGCCCATAAAACAGACCCCCTGGTCGAAAGGGTGAACCTCCTGCACGCCAACCCCCAGTACGCCTACGTGGCTTACCCAGACGGGCGGGAGGACACTGTCTCCTTACGAGACCTCGCACCCTCGGGCACTCCGGAGACACCACCTTTACCCCCCCCCACCACCCCCCCAATTCCAGCCCAGGTAGACGGCATGCCGGAACCCCACGAGCCTTCGCCGACCACGCAGACACCAGCACTAACACCGGATAATGCAGCACCGCCGCTGCGACGATCGGAGAGGCTTACGAGGCCTCCGGACAGACTGACATACCAGAACTGGTAGTACACTTCACCCCGCCGGACTCAAATCTAAACAAGGGGTGAATGTGGTAAACCACTTTTATCGTTACACTATAGTTATCACTGTTGTATTGTTATCACCGTTATCACTGTTGTATCACGATACGAGGTCGCCTCTTGTCGCGCTGTTATACCTGGGCTGACCACCTCCGACTCCGCCCATGGCTCCACCTACCTGCCCAGGTATAAAGGTAGTCGACTGGCTGGTATTCCTCCTTGTTGGACCCGATCACCCACGAGGGTGGGCTCTGTTATTTAGTCAATAAAAACCTTTAGTTACGTTCCTAACTCGTCGCTTTTTATTGGACGAATTGATAGGTATATCATGGACTCAATGTTCTTAATCGCGGTGGATGCACACTCCAAGTGGCCGGAGGTAATAAAGATGTCCTCCACCACCACGGAAAAAACCATCACAGTATTAAGGACCATATTTGCCAGGAATGGGCTGCCGGAACAGATCTGTTCTGATAATGGACCGCAATTTGTGTCCGAAGAATTCAGGAAGTTCTTAAAAAAACAATGGGGTTAAGCACTACACGTCCGCCCCATACCATCCCGCCACCAATGGATTAGCTGAAAGGTTTGTCCAGACCTTCAAGAAGGCCATAAAGGCCATGGGTAATGAAGACATAAATCTACAACATAAGGTAGATAACTTCTTGTTGGCGTACAGGAATGCAACACATGCGGTCACAAACCAAACTCCCGCCATGATGTTTTTCAATAGAAGACTAAGATGCCGGCTGGATTTGATCAAGCCAAACATCAGAAGGGACGTAGAGAACCGGCAATTTCAAGGCATGAATGAAAAGCCAACTAGAACCTTCCAGATAGGTCAACAAGTTTTGGCCCGGGACTACCGTACCGAGAAATGGCAGCCTGGAACTATTTGCAAATGACTAGGACCGCTGATGTATACCGTGGACATTGGTGAAAGCATAATAAGGCGCCATGTTGACCAGATCATAGAGTCATCCGAAAAGGGCCAACCTACTCCACAACTCTATACGCCTAATGATGAAGCAGAGATACCCATAGTATCTACCTCCGATCCGGTAATACTGGAATCAGATGAACCTGACACTGGCATTCAAGCCGAATCGACCTTGCCAGAAGAACCTACTACACCACCGAAAACTACTACACCACTGAGGCGTTATCCGGACTGAGTCAGGAAGCCTCCAGAGAGACTGAATCTGTGAACTGTTTTTACATGAAGTTGTGTATATATGTTGTGATGTTATGTTTAATGGGAATATATACTGTTAACCTAAAAAGGGAGGATTGTAGTGTATGTAACGTTCCACCTTTAAGAGAACTATTTTAAGGGTTGCACTACTTTATCTTGGCTGCTGTATACTGTAATACCGGTGGTGACCACACCAGTATATAAGTGCTGTGTAAGGATTTATTGGGCAGTTCCGCCCTGACCTTCGAACAGTAAAGTCCTGTTAAAGTTTACTCTTGTGGTCTGTGTATTAATTCTCAATATAACACACAGACTTAACAGTAATGACATGGTGATCTCTGTTCTAAGGAGGATTATTAAATACAACATAGTCAGAAGCAAAGTTTAAGGCAAACCACGAAAAAGAAACCCAAGTTTTGGGGAATAATAGTCAAACGATAGGCAAGGAATCAAAAGGGAGGTGAAGATCGATGTAAATTCATAGAAGGTGCACTTGACAGAAAGGAGATAAACTGAGGGACAAAAAAAATAAGGCCACAACTGTAAATCAAAAGCAAAAATAGGGTGAATGAGGAAAGAAGTAAAAGTAAAATGGAAGTCAAGAGGTGTGTTTGCTATGGGATGTTTACAGAAGAAAAAGTCATAGTTAATAGACAAAGATGTGAAAGATGCCTTCTGATCACACAAACAAATTAAAAGACAAAGGACAAGACCAGTTGGCCCATTGAGCCTGTCCTATACTGTCCGCCTGCTCCCCTCCATCTGATTTCAGGCAGGATTCTCAGAACAATTCAGCCCCCAGTCTTGCTGAATACTCTGACTAAATATCTCAATATAAGCAAATGTATTAAATGAGATGAAAATATCAATCTACAAATAATAATTACATAGATCAGAAAAGTCGCAACAGCTACACAGATTAAGAACTCTTGAAACTTGGGGTTTTGGGGAATAAATAAATGTTGAACAACTTGATAAATTCATTCTACTCGGCTTCAAAAAGAACTTACCCTGTTTGAGTTAATCCAACATCTCTTCATAAGTAATGCTTCAATGTGTGCTCACGATAGTCAGCTTTCAGCATCAATCATGCAAGAAAACCAAGCATCAAATTACATTTCCGATTGCACCATTACTAAACCGCGTTGGCACAAACTATGCACCATATCCATATCGCCATTAGTCGTCTGATGACACTTATCCTGCACATCATTGGAAAAGACAGCATAAGCTGTATTAATGTGGCATGGGATGCACTGGAAATACTTAACAGTTTTAAATTTCCCCCCGTCCCCGATGGCACACCTACACTCCCTAGAATCCTAAACTGTACTGAAAATGCATTTTTGAATTGGCTAACAAACATACACAGTGCAGCTTCAAACTGCCTAAAAAAGTAAGTTAAAGCACGATGATGCTAATTGTAGTCCTGAACACGATCTGCCTTTGCTGGATTATATACACAATATAAAAACCTTGCATCTGCATGCACTTCCTGTCTGTGCCACTCGACTTCCTATTGTCACACTCTTTGTGCCAACTTTGTCCATTATACATTCCTACACCCAGATTTATTCTTAGATCTGTGTAAATATGTCACATTGGTTGCATAATTGTGGGTGACCGACAGGTAGCTTTCTGAGCTGTTATGTGGCAGCTCAGCCATAGGTTGAGCTGGGTGTCGTCAGTCTACATGTGGAACCGGACACTATGGTCCCGAAGTTTACGAGGAGGCGGGAAGGGCACGGGGGGAGTGCGGTAGCGCAGGGGAAACCCAGCAAGGCCAGGGACGTGGAAGTCCTGCCGAATTTACCTCATTATAATTTTTTTCTTCCATTTTCCGCTCGGAAGCCAGCTAAATTGACAGGCTGGCCAGCGGGAAATCCAGCGGTAGATGGCCGCAGCAGTGTACCAGGGAGGTGGGGGGAGGTCGGTCGGCGGGACAAGCTTTAGATCGGGACCTGGGGAGGGGGCGAGGAAAGGTCGGCAATCGCAGCAGGGGCTAGAGAGGCCACAATCGGCAGAAGGGATGCCGAAGGCTTCCTTGAGGGGCTGGGGGGAGCACTCCTGCTCCTCCTGGCCCACAAGGAGTGCTATGAAAAGCAATTCATTTCATAAGCCGGCAGCTCCCGACTCCATTTCGCTCCCGGCTCCAGAAGGGAACTGGGAAACCCAACTCGCAACTGTTAAATTTAAATCAGGCTGCCAATTGCACTGTGGGAGCCTGATTTAAATAGGATAATGAAGTGTCCAATCTCTCCAAGACAGAAAACTTGCATGGCTCGAAACCCTCCGCCATAAAAATGGCAATGGGCACGTACACGGTGGGTTGGGGATGTGTTCCCTTTTTTTTTAGGGTTTAACACCCCTCCCACCCTGACCTCCTCTCGCCCATTGTGGGTGGGTGGGGGTTAATATGGAGACCTACGTCTTCGGATGACGTCACCAAGGCGCAGCATGTAGATGAGAAACAGGAGGAGATCCTTGGGGGACTCCACAGGTAATGGTGCGGGGGTGGGAAGGGAAGCCATTGCAGGAGATTCTTCGGCTACAACTGGACAGACAAGAGTGCGAACAGGTGAGAGCATTCCCACAGCTGGACAATGGGGAAAAGGCTTGGATGGTGTGGTCAACTGTGTCAATGGCTGCAGACAGAAGGGATAGTGCACCATGGTCACACAAGAGGATGTCATTTGTGACTTTGGTTCCCTGGGCTGGAACCAGAAAAACACACTCGCACTCCCATGGCAAGGCTTCCTTGCCTTTTTTCTCCACCAAATGCATTAAAAGCACCTCCCAAGTTAACCATAAACACGTTGCTTTAGAAGCACCAATTCTGAATACTAAACATGCTAATACCTGCATTTTGATTCAACTCAGTCATGCTGTATAGGTTTAAACAAACATCTAGAGCCTGCAAGCTAATCTAACCTTTCATGGAGTCTATATAGAGAAACAGGTTATTCAACTCGAGTTTAATGTTCAAACTGGAGTACAACAACTTATTTTAAAAGCATGAACAATGAAACATAGTAAAATCAGTATCAAATGACTGAAAACGTACGCACAATTGGTACTGAGGCAAAGTCACTCAGATGTGCACAAGATTTGAGTGTTGCAGCTTTAAGTGAGCCAACATTTTGAATTCCTTTTTACCCAGCCAGTGCAGACAATGATCAGATTTGATCAAATATTTGTGACTCATTTTATTACGGTCCTAAATTCCAACATTGCGTGTCATCAGGGAAGTTGCAGCAAGTCAAATCAAATCATAACAAGTTTCTGGATATCCAAGGACAAATTAAAGTCACAGAAGCACCATTCTGGTCAGTACTTTACAACAGAAACTGGAATTTATATTCCTGAGTGAATTTACTACACCTCACTCATTTATGTGTGGAAAGGGAAGCCAGTAAATATCATTAATTCTTTAATACACTTCATTTATTTAATAACTTTCCTTTCTGTTATAAAAGGGAATAACTGATTCTGAACACTTGAGCACCATTTTGTCACCCAACCAGTTACTTAAAGCTGCAACACCCAAATCTTGTGCAACTTTAAGTTCCAAGACCACGTGGTGATGAGGTATCTCATCCACTGCCAGCAATCCAACAATACACTCTGGCGAGGGTGAGGTACCTTACAGAATCGGAAAATTTAGGCATAAATGTGGATGTGGTGTCTAAATAGAGAGTTATACAGAGTAGAAGGTATGATTTATACTCACTCCACTGTAAATTAAAGGAGTGGTAGTTCTCAATTTGCTGTTGCTGATCACTAATACTGAAATTCCACCACTGACATTATGTCAGATTATAATATACAATCATGCAGATAACAAATCTAATTAGAGTTTTTTTTTGCTGCCATGATATTTTGAATGCAGCCACTAACTGGAGATTCACACTGATCTGCAGGTTAAACATTTACATGTACAGTATAGAGTGACTTTAATGTAGAAATGAAATGTTCCAAGGTACATTACAGAAGAAGAAAGAAGTGGACACCAAACCTCAGTGGGTTAGTGTAGGAGAAGAGACTGATAGCTTGGCCGAAGAGCTGGGTATTTAGAAGTCTTGTGAAGAACAGCTAGAGGTAGGCAGAGGGGTTTATGAAGGGAGCGCCAAAAAGGCACAGACCAGGTGGCGGAAGGATCAGCCACCAATGGAGGAGGTTAAAGAGGTAGGATGGAGTAAGAATGTGGAGGGATTTGTAGATGAGCATTTTAAATATGATGCACCAGGGGATTATGAGACAACAAGGATGGAGGTGATGGGTCAGTGGGACTTCCTGTGGGACAGGGAACAGGCAGTAAAGTTTTGGATAAGTTGGAGCTTATTGAAGGTGAAGTCAGAAAGCTAGCAAGGAGTGAACAGAAGAAATTGAATCTAAAGATGACAAAGATGTGTTTAAGGCTTACGGTAGTTGTCAAGGCGAGGAAGGTGGGAGTAAGTGGTCTTGGTGATCGATAGGAAATGAGGGTTGAAGCTTAGATTGGACAGGTGGCCGATTTTGTGCAGAGCCTGACCAAGGCAGTCAGGCAGGGATGGAGTCACATGTCAAGAGTTCTTTTGGCAGGGACCAAAAAATAATGACTTTGGTCTTCTCAATTTTCTGTTGGAAGAAATTCTGTCTCATCCATGACACTGTTAAACAGGTGGTGTAACAGCCCAGAAATGCTCATGAACGTATCCGCGATTTTGATCAGGGTTGTGAGCAGAGTTGAAACCAGAAAAAAAGGGACTTAAATGGGGATGTAGGAGACGTGGACATGGAGCAGGCACACACGTTTCCTGGGCAATTACAAGTGGTAGTGACAAATATGATAGCGTAATATCATACCCATCACTCCCACTTCCCCAAACATGAGGCCTAATTAACTTGGTTCTTAATGATTATATCTCCATTTAAAATGGATGAAGCAAAGACTCTTACAAGCAGTTTTAAGCCTATGACCCATTGTGTATAAAAAGTATTCCGTAACTTTCAAAACATGATTTGTTCCATAAAGCTTTTACTACAGAAGATTACAATCTAGGACAGGAACATGGAAATAGGGATTCAAAATCAGAGAGAAAAAAAAGTCTAGTTTTAATTATTTTCTATTTCTGTCTCAATGTTCCTCACAAGTCCCTTTGGCTCTATTTGGTTCAAGTGTAGCCCATTTCCCTGTAACATTCCATTTTATTACGGGATTCCTAGTTACTTATGAAAGTAGCATTGTTGTTCTAACACCATACTGCCAGCCACTCATTGCCTTCCACAATTCTTATGGTGAACTTCCCTCACTTTCCATCCTAGAAGTAATCCAGAGAACATAACTTTACATCCTCTATCTTTGAGTTTTGAGCCAACCCTGATATATGTGGCTTTAGTATTTCTTGGTATGTCATTTATGCCTGTGGTTTACTACTATCAGGTCTCTGCTGGTCTCCTACAGTATCGAACCTTTCCACGCAGATAACTCACCATCCTGAAGGTACGACACACGTGACTGTGCATATTCCTGAGCAAAGAATTGCCAATGACTACAATCTCTCTGTTGAATATAGGAATTGTTAGACGAAAAAAACCAAGGTCCACTGAGTTCACCACCTACCATCCTGGTAACCACGTGATACAATGATAATGGAGTTGCTGACTAATCATAGCAATCAATCTCTATTTTAGTCTACAACAGACATGAGGCGAGGAAAGCCCAATGGTGGAAAACTTTGGAACCCGTGGCCTTGATATTAACAGGGGCGTGTTACGTAGGCGGGAGGGGGCGGAGTTTCATTTGAGAAACTCCGCAGCGTGCATCTTTTGTCATTGACAGGTTCCCTGCCCAGAAGTCAGCTGATTGACAGACTTGGCTTCCAGTCGGCGGGGAGGACTCCAGAGCACGCTGCACGAGCAGGTGGATCCGATCCACAACCCTGGGGGGGGGGGGGGTCCAATCTCAGGGGGCTATGTATTTGGGGGGGGGGGAATGTGGCCCAGGGGTAAGCACTCCTGCTCCTCCTGACCCACAAGCAGTGCTGTAAAGGCACTAACCTTCCCTCTAAGCTGTCCTCGCCTCCCATCAGCAGTCAGGTTTCCCACTGCCAGCCTCAATAAAATATTTAAATTGCCAATCCACCTCCTGGGAGCAAGTTGGTTGCCCGGCCCTTGTCCCACATCCGGGGTCGTGTTTCAGATTTGTAAAATTTTAACATCTGCCCCGACCGCAACCCATCTGTTTCTGGCTGTTAAAATTCAGCCCCATAGGCCCAAAGTTGCCTGTTCCTCCCAAACATGCTACACTTACTACTGTAATTGGTATCTGGTCGTTAGTGTAATCACTTGGGTAGTTTCACACAATATCCTACCTTTCTTGCTTCTTTTAACAACCTTAATCCAGCCAGTACTTCCGGTCGCCTGTCATTTTAACTCACTGCCCCATTCCCACTCAGACCTCACTGTACTCGGGCTCTTGCATTGCTCCACGGAAACCCAGTGTAAGCTCGAGGAACAGCACCTCATCTTCCGATTAGGCACTTTGCAGCCTTCCGGACTCAATCTCGAGTTCAACAATTTCAGATCATAACCTCGGCCACTATTACATTTTATATATATTTTTTATCCACACCTTTGTTTTGTGCCCTTCCCCCTTTTTTTCCTCTCCCACGTGGCAGCTGTCTCATTCTACCAGCACATTTCACACCTCATCTAGAGCCGTCTTTTGTCTCTTTACTAGTCCTATCACCATCTCGTCTCATTTTGAGTACCTCTTAATGTCTCTTCACTTCTCTTTTGTTCTTTCATCCCCATTTCCCAGCCTCCAAACTGGCCTTTTAATCTGTTTCATTTCCTGTGTTTTTTCTCAGTCCTGACGAAGGGTTTCGACCTGAAACGTTGACTCTATTTTCTCTCCACGGATGTTGCCTGGCCTGCTGAGTTTTTCCAGCATTTTCTGTTGTTATTTCCATTACCTTGGCTTCTCTCAGGGAGTGTTTCTTTGCCATGACAACACAGTTCCTCCTGGTTGTATGGTTCTGCAGCTTCCTCCCTGAATGTTGAGGTCTGATACAAGCCTGGCCAGATCATTTACCAGAGATGACTTATTTACTTAATCTAATACTATCCACACACCCACAAAAATTCCCTCACTCCAGCCTGCCCTTGTAAGTTCCTGCATCTTGCTCTCTCTAAGCTTTGTCTTGAAGTTTAATGATTAACAGAGAGGTTTTACATCCGTTCAGCCCACTATTGTACCTGCCTCTCTCATTTGGGAACATTTCACAGCAAAGGCACCTCAAGAAGCCCACCTTAGTTTTGCTTCTCCTGGCCATTTCCCTTATTGTATTTCTCCAATTTGGTTTCACTTTTTAAAAACAAAAATCCCTGGTACTTCCTTTTAATTTTGACTTCCCTCAGGTATTGTTTAATTGGGTTTATTTCAGGTCATCTACTTCACACAGGTGGTAACATATAAGATTTTGAGAGGGCTTGACAGGGTAGATGCGGAGAGGCTGTTTCCCCTGGCTGGAGAGTCTAGAACTTGGGGGCGTAGTCTCAGGATAAGGGGTCAGCCATTTAGGACTAAGATGAGGAGAAATTTCTTTACTCAGAGGGTTGTGAATCTTTGGAATTCTCTACCCCAAGAAGGCTGTGGATGTTCAGTCGATGAGTATATTCAAGGCTGAGAGAGATAGATTTTTGGACTCTAGGGGAATCAAGGGATATGGAGATCGGGCGGGAAACTGGAGTTGAGGTCAAAGATCAGCTATGACCTTATTGAATGTCGGAGCAGGCTTGAGGGGCCGTACGGTCTACTCCTACTCCTATTTCTTAAGTTCGTATGTGGGAGTGTTTGCTAGTGATCTGGGGGAGAGTTTAAACTAAAATGGCAGGGGGTTGGGAACCTGAGCAAGGAGACAGAGGAAAGGGAAACAAGGATAAAAGCAAAAGATAGGAAGAAAAACAAAAGTGGCAGTTAGAGAAATCAACGGTTTAAACCAAACATGGTCACAGTAAATAATAATTCTAATAAGTCTAAGAGCGTTAAAAAAACAAGCCTGAAGGCTTTGTGTCTTAATGCGAGGAGCATTCGTAATAAGGTGGATGAGTTAGCTGCGCAAATAGAGGTAAGCGAATATGATTTGATTGGGAATATGGAAACATGGCTCCAGGGTGGCCAAGGCTGGGAACTCAACATCCAAGGGTATTCAATATTCAGGAAAGATAGACAAAAAGGAAAGGGAGGTGGGGTAGCATTGCTGGTTAATGAGGGGATTAACACAGTTGTAAGGAAGGATATTAGCTCTGATGATGTGGAATCTGTATGGGTAGAACTGAGAAATACCAAGGAGCAGAAAACGTCAGTGGGAGTGATATATAGACCTCCAAACAGTAATGCGGAGGTTGGGGATGGCATTAAAAGGGAAATTAGAGAAGCGAGCAATAAGGGCACAGCAGTCATCATGGGTTACTTTAGTCTACATATAAATTGGGCTAACCAAATTAGTAACAATACTGTGGAGGAGGAATTCCTGGAGTGTTTACGGGATGGTTTCCTGGACCAATATGTCGAGGAACCAACTAGAGATCAGGCCATCTTAGACTGGGTATTATGTAACGAGAAAGGATTAATTAGCAATCTTGTTGTACGAGGCCCCTTGGGTCGGAGCGATCATAATATGATAGAATTCTTCATTAAGATGGAGAGTGAATAGTTGACTCAGAGACTAGGGTCCTGAATTTAAATAAAGGAAACTACGATGGTATGAGGCGCGAGTTGGGTAGGATTGATTGGGGAATGTCACTCAAAGGGTTGACGGTGGATAGGCAATGGCAAACATTCAAAGACAGCATGGATGAACTACAGAATTTGTTCATCCCTGTTTGGCATAAAAATAAAACAAAAAAGGTGACTCAACCGTGGCTAACAAGGGAAATTAGGGATAGCATAAGAGCCAAAGAGAGGACATATAAATTGGCCAGAAAATGCAGTAAACCTGAGGATTGGGAGCAGTTTAGGATTCAACAAAGGGATTAATTAAGAAGGGGGAAATAGAATATGAGAGTAAGCTTGCAGGGAACATAAAAACTGACTAAATACTTCTATAGATATGTGAAGAGAAAAAGATTGGTGAAGTCAAGCGTAGGTCCCTTGCCATCAGAATCAGGGGAATTTATAATGGGGAACAAAGAAATGGCAGACCAATTAAATACATATTTTGGTTCTGTCTTCACAAAGGAGGACATAAATAACCTCCCAGAGATGTCGGGGAACATAGGGTCCGATGAAAGGGAGGAACTGAAAGAAATCAGTATTTGTAGGGAAATGGTGTTAGGGAAATTGACGGGATCGAAGGCCGATAAATCCCCAGGGCCTGATAATCTACATCCTGGGGTAATTAAGGAAGTGGCCCTAGAAATAGTAGATGCATTGCTGGTCATCTTCCAACATTCGATGGAATCTGGAACAGTACCCATGGATTGGAGGGTAGCTAATGTTACCCCACTATTCAAAAAAGGTGGGAGAGAGAAAATGGGGAATTACAGACCGGTAAGCCTGACATCGGTAGTGGGGAAAATGCTAGAGTCCATTATAAAAGATGTAATAGCAGAGCACTTGGAAAACAGTGACAGGATCGGACAAAGTCAACATGGATTTACAAAAGGTAAATCGTGCTTGACTAATCTACTGGAATTTTTTGAGGATGTAACTGGTAAAATAGATAAGGGAGAACCAGTGGATGTGGTGTATTTGGACTTTCAAAAGGCTTTCGATAAGGTCCCGCATAAGAGATTAGCGTGTAAAGTTAAGGCACATGGGATTGGGGGCAAGGTATTGACTTGGATAGAGAACCAGTTGGCAAAGAGAAAGCAAAGAGTTGGAATAAATGGGTCTTTTTCCGAGTGGCAGGCAGTGACTAGTGGGGTACCGCAGGGATCGGTCCTTGGATCCCAGCTATTCACAATATATATTAATGATCTAGACAAGGGAACTAGATGTAATATCTCCAAGTTTGCAGATGACACAAAGCTGGGTGGGCGTGTGTGCTGTGAAGAGGATGCCGAGAAACTCCAGGATGATTTGGACAGGTTGGTTGATTGGGCAGAAGCATGGCAGATGCAATATAATGCGGATAAATGCGAGGTTATCCACTTTGGTGTCAAAAACAGGAAGGCAGATTATTATCTGAATGGCAATAGATTGGGAGAAGGGGAAGTGCAACGAGACCTGGGTGTCCTTGTACACCAGTCGCTGAAGGTAAGCATGCAGGTGCAGCAGGCGGTTAAGAAGGCAAATGGTATGTTGGCCTTCGTAGCAAGAGGGTTTGAGTACAGGAACAAGGATGTCTTGCTGCAGTTGTACAGGGCCTTGGTGAGACCACACCTTGAGTATTGTGTGCAGTTTTGGTCATCTTATCTAAGGAAGGATGTTCTTGCCATGGAGGGAGTGCAGCGAAGATTCACCAGGCTGATACCTGGGATGGCAGGGATGACATATATGAGGAGAGATTGGGTCGATTGGGCTTATACTCACTGGAGTTTAGAAGAATGAGAGGGGATCTCTTTGAAACTTATAAAATTCTGACAGGACTGGACAGACTAGATGCAGGAAGGATGTTCCCGGTGGTCGGGGAGTCCAGAACCAGGGGTCACAGTCTAAGGATAAGGGGTAAGACATTTAGGACAGAAATAAGGAGGAATTTCTTCACCCAGAGAGTGGTGAACCTGTGGAATTCTCTATCACAGAAGGCAGTAGAGGCCAATTCATAAATATATTCAAGAATGAGTTGGATATATTTAAGGCTAAAGAGATCAAGGGATATGGGGAGAAAGCAGGGACAGGGTACTGAATTTGAATGATCAGCCATGATCGCACTGAATGGCGGAGCAGGCTCGAGGGGCTGACTGGCCTACTCCTGCTCCTATCTTCTATGTTTCTATGTGTTCTCTTACATCTTCGTTCCTCTGCACTGCACCCTTAACTTCTCAGTTGCTCTCCTTTTATGCCTGTGCTCCCTTTAAGATAGTTGGAGTTACTGATCTGTCTGTCCTTCCTGCTTCCCTGTTACTTTACCTGATTTACTGAAAGTTCACATTTTTGGAAGCTTTGGAGAGTCGAACTCTCCCAATGCTGAAATATTTTCCGATTTAAGTTTCCCTCGTTACAGATTTAGTTAGCTTGTGGTCCTTTTGCTTTACTTCTGCCTGTATTGGAGATCTTCAGCAGCTCTGTGGCCTGATGTTTATCAATTTTTTAAAAAACTTCACAAATGCCTTCTGAAGTAGCTGTCATGCTGGTGGACTGGAAGAGACAGGGGCGGGAAGCTGCTACCACTACCCAATCTAGTCTGCATGTGAATCCAGTCCCACACTACACGGGGACATCATCTGAAAACACAGCGTCAGTTTCCACATGTACGCTGACGACACCCAGCTCTACCTCACTACCTCTTCTCTTGACCCCCTCCACGGTGTCTAAATTGTCAAACTGCTCATCCGACACACAGTTCTGGATGAGCAAAAATTTTCTCCAATTAAATATTGGGAAGACTGAAGCCATTGTTTTCGGTCCCCACCACAAACTCCATTCCCTAGCCACTGACTCCATCCCTCTCCCTAACATCTGTCTGAGGCTGAACCACGCTGTTCGCAACCTTGGTGTCATATTTAACCCTGAAATGAGCTTCCAACCACATATCCGCAGCATAACAAAGACCGCCTACTTCCACCTCCGTAACATCGTCCATCTCTGCCCTTGCCTCAGCTCATCCGCTGCTGAAACCCTCATCCATGCCTTTGTTACCTTTAGACTTGACTATTCCAATGCACTCCTGGCTGGCCTCCCACATTCCACCCTACTTGAGGTCATCCAAAACTCGGCTGCCCATGTCCTAACCCGCACCAAGTCCCGTTCGCCCATCACCCGTGCTCGCTGACCTACATTCGCTCCCGGTTAAGCAGCGCCTCGATTTCAAAATTCTTATCCTTGTTTTCAAATCCCTCCATGGCCTCACCCCTCCCTATCTCTGTAATCTCCTTCAGCCCCACAACAACCCCCCCACCCCGAGATATCTGTATTCCTCTAATTCTGCCCTCTTGAACATCCCTGATTATAATCGCTCAACCATTGGTGGCCGTGCTTTCTGTTGCCAAGGCCCTAAGCTCTGGAATTCCCTGCCTAAACCTCTCCGCCTCGCTACCTCTCTTTCCTCCTTTAAGACGCTCCTTAAAACCTACCTCTTTGACCAAGCTTTTGGTCACCTGCCCTAATTTATCCTTATGTGGATCGGTGTCAAATTTGTTGTCTTAAAATACTCCTGTGAAGGGCCTTGGGATGTTTTACCAAGTTAAAGGCGCTATATAAATACAAATTGTTGTTGTTGACTCTTGTTTTTACAACTGAATTGCCAGGTCAGTCGCTTATCAAAGGTGGCCCATCAATCACCACCTTCTCAGGGTAATTGGAGAGAGTCAATAAATATGGGCCTCAGCAAACCTGCCCGCAAAAAGATCAGCTGCGCTCATATGGAGGACTAATCAACTAGATGACAATGTTCAAAGTAAATTACTTTTTCATAACATTAGTAAAATAAAAATAAAAACACTGCACAATGTTTAGTACAAGTTCCTTACATTTTATCCGAAGACAGTGTTATGACATTAACAAGCCTATTATTTGGTTGTGACCTCGTACAGACCTGCGGAGTCCACACTCAGGGAATGTGAAATCTGTATTGGTAAACTGTTAGCATGCAAATAAGGAATAGGAGCACTTTATGTAGTTTCGGTGGATCCCATCCAGAAGCCATCCCAGCTGCGATATATTTCCTAAAAAATTATAGTAAAAATTCATGATTATTTTGAAAAAACCTAATTGTACTATTGGAATTTGAAAACAGAAGGCACCCATTTACCCACACTCCACACACAGACCAACCAAACCAAATGATTCAAATGGGTTAAGAGAGTGTTCCTTGGATTTATGCCTAGCGACGATGGTTATACTGATGTTCTCTAGACACTGACCTACACTCTCCTCTCCACATTCCTCCAGATCCAAAAGTGGTGTTTATTGATATGACAGAACCTAGTAATTCAACCACAGAATATGATTCTTCATATAAACTAAACTGTGTTTTTCTACGTATTTGCACTCTATTTAATTTATACTCCAGTAAAGTGACTGCATTGTAAGGTCTAATCTTGTTTTTTTAATGACACAGAACTTATATATTTAAATAATACATTACTCAGTTTATATATAAAAATAAGCATTTTCAAACCATCTACAGTATTAGGTACAATCAGTTTCCATATTTGACAGCCTTTGTGAAACTCCTTGGAACACCAATGGTCAGGGCCCACACACACACACGAAACAAGGTAGAACATCTACAGTTTGTGCACTTCACTGATATCCTCACAATGTTTTCTCTTTGTTTTTGGAGGTGCAACAAAACTGCGACTCACTCCACAGATACAATGTACCACTAAAGATTACTCACCGATTGTACTCAAAATAAGCACATTTCTGAACATTTTCTGTAGCTTAGCAAATCTGTGGTACAAGTGGGACACAACAGCACTTGGTTGTTTACAGAAGAGAAATTAGACAATGAGTCAAGCCTACAGAATTCAGTTTTCAGATCTGAGTCATTCATGCATGTGATTTATTCCAGTAAACCAAGTCCGGGTTCCAACATTTATACACTCTTAAACCTTGGTTGCAGAGGTTGTTGGTTTATGTGCCTGGTATGTAGCAAGAAGAAAGCAAAACAAAAATCTAACACCTTTTAAAGAACGCGATTTAAAGAAATCTTAAACATTTTCTAGTAAAACAAAAATAAGTTTCCTAAAAAGATTCCCACAACTATACCTTACACATGAAAAAGAAAAGAAGAAAGGAGCATTATAAACACAAAATATATTTCTAGCATCTGAACATCAGCGGGTTCAGCTATCTGCTTAACGGTTGACTTAAGTCCAAGTAGGCCAACAATAAAAGGTGCATTACTTCAGTGAATGTTTTTAATATATGAAACTTAGGAATACTTCAAAAAATTACATTGCAGGATGGGGGGGGGGGGGGGGGGGAATAAAAATCGACAGATTAGGGAGCATCTGTATCGTGATGCATAAAGCATCACAACTCTCTGGGACAAGCGCGATGGACCAGTGGGTCTTTCCTGTCCGTCATTTTCCCATGTTCATCGGTGCATTTCAGTTAAACATGTTGACTTTTGTGAAATTCAATAAAGTATGAATGAGCTCAGATGCTAATCACAAAGGAAACTAGAATAAAAGATCCTGATGATCCACAGCCAAAATCAGTTTGCTTTCTTTCAATTTGGAAATTTGTTCCTGTGCACCCTATCCCTGAGGAATTGGATTCCATTTTTAAAGCAACCACTATTAACTCTTAAAATTATCGTAAGAAATCACACAACACCAGGTTATAGTCCAACAGCTTTATTTGAAATCACAAGCTTTCGGAGCGCTGCTCCTTCGTCAGGTGAAGTGGAGAGATGCATAAAAACACAGCTTATATAGTCAAAGAATAATGTCAGATGTTTACAGGTAATCTTTCTAACTGCCATTTATCACACCTCGGCAGAGAGATAATCACAGCAATCAAAGGTGTAAATGGTGTCCAAACAGGTCAGTCAGGAAAACATTACATCAAAGAACAATGAGGTGGGGTCACAAGGGGTCAAATGTTGCAGATGCTGGGGTCTGTATGAAAAACAAAAAAAGACAAAACACATTTTTTTTGCTGGAAATCACAGCAGGTCCGGCCGCATCTGTGTGGAGAGAACAAGCCAACGACAACTCGAGGCTAGATGACCCTACGTCAGGTGGGGTTACATGTAGCGTGACACGAACCCTCGAGTCGTCCTTTGTGATTGAAAGCTTGTGATTTCAAATAAAGCTGTTGGACTATAACCTGGTGTTGTGTGATTTCTTATATTTGTCCACCCCAGTCCAACACCGGCATCTCCACACCATGGCTTAAAATTATCCATAGTTTTAAACATTCTGGTGTAATCTTTGATTCCCAGTAAGGCTTGAGGGAAGGCCATTTTAATTGCAATCTTGTTGCCCACAACTGTCACACACTGTGGACATCTGCCGTCAAACACTTGAAAGAATCAACCATCACGGCTTGGGACATCTTCAAAGTCTTCGACAAGGTCTGGCATTGTGTATTTCTGAACAGGTTATCATCGTGTGACTGCGATAAAGAGAGAGATTTTTATCTTTATTTTATGAGATTTCAAATAGTTAGGGCAAATCCAGTTACCTTGTTAATAAGGTTGATTTCACCCATTTCATCTCTTTCAGCCATTTTCAGAAGTGTCCCTATATTTATTGTTTCGGCTGATGATACTCTGCCCTATTTAAGCGCGCTTTCCTCAACTACTATGGGGGTAGCACTATTGGACTATTAGTGGTCAGCGAGGAGTCATAAGTAATTTTAAGGCATGTCAAGCTCCATATTGGACACCAAATGTCATGCTACACTCGAGCCCTCTGTCGTTACGTTACTTTGAGGTCTTGTGACAGACTGGGCTGAGGGCCAGTTGCTTGGGTGCAATGTTGTGACTGTTAACCAAATACTGAGACCCAGTTATCTGTGACATACATATATTTAATAAGGTTTATTAAGCACAAGCCAGCAAGGTACAGAAGACATTTTATAAATTTCAAATTACTTCCAATATTAAAAGGCAGAAAACCTAGTTTCATAGAATCTTATTATATAGGGCCCTGGTGAGGCCACAGCTGGAGTATTGTGAACAGTTTTGGTCTCCTTACCTAAGGAAGGATATTCTTGCCACAGAGGGAGTGCAACGAAGGTTCACCAGACTGGTTCCTGGGATGGGGGGATTGTCGTATGAGGAGAGATTGAGTAGACTAGGCCTATATTCTCTCGAGTTTAGAAAAATGAAAGGTGATCTCATTGAAACATGCAAAATTCTTACAGGGCTTGACAGGGTAGATGCAGGGAGGATGTTTCCCCTGGCTGGGGAATCTAGAACCAGGGGTCACAGTCTCAGAATAAGGGGTTGGCCATTTAGGACTGAGATGAGGAGAAATTTCTTCACTCGGAGGGTGGTGAATCTTTGGAATTCTCTACCCCGGAGGGCTGTGGAGGCTCAGTCGTTGAATATATTCAAGACAGAGATCGATAGATTTTTGAATATTAAGGGAATCAAGGGATATGGAGATAGTGCAGGAAAGTGGAGATGAGGTAGAAAATCAGCCATGATCTCATTGAATTGCGGAGCAGGCTCGAGGGGCTGAAGGGCCTCCTCCTGCTCCTATTTCTTATGATCTATGTCCTTACGGCACAGAAGGAGGCCATTCAGTCCCTCACGCCTGAGCCGGCTCTTTGAAAGAGCTGTCCAATTTAGTCCCACATCCCAGCTTTTTCCCCTGATAACCCTGCAAATGAGTCCTCTTCAGTTTGGATTTAAGATGACAATAGTATACGTTGTGCTGTGATCTAGATTTCTGCTCTTAAAACAATATAGTAACCCGTTTACAATTGCCATTATCTAGAACTGTAGCAATGAATAAAAAAGTTTTTGTAATCATGAGGTTTAGCAATTTCATGTCCTTGTGGTTTGATGAACAAAGATACAATTTCCACGCCATTTGCATCAATGTGCAATTATTGGTTTCAATACTTCCTAAACAGGAAGAAACATTACAAAAGACAGGCTTGGAAAAAAGACCCACACAGTAGAAAGGTTACTATTGTATTGAGTGCTCTGAATGATTAATGCAATAGATGGATTCAAGCAGCGTACTAAAGAATTGACAGCTGTTCAGAGTGAAATTATGTAGGAAAGCATTCACAGTGAATAGCTTTTAAAGCCAGCAAAGAACCAATGGAGTTTTCTGCATCGTTAGTCCAAAGTGAAAATAACAATTACTTACACATTAATGCAGCACTGACACCAGACCTATTGAACATACTGGTACCAATACCCAACAGGGAAAAAAATCAAATTAAAGCCAATATGCTAGATCTGAGAATCTCTTATGACGCCTTTATATCACAGGATTGCCTCAGATAACCAGAACAGTGTTGAAGCAACTCTGATATAAATAACCTCTCAGTCAGAAGCAGTGAAACTCTGCTGGAATAGTTTTCACTTGGTGCTGCTGACTGACGCTACCAGCGACAGCAAATAAACAGTTTGTGCTGATGACATTGCGGTAGGGTGAATATTTTGGGCCTAACCATGGGTCGGTTGACTTCCTAGCCCAACGCACTCTGAGCACTGCAGACCTGTGTGGACCTCCCCCAACAATGGGCCGTGTCCGCTGCCAGATTCTGCCTCAAGCAATTTTGCACTAAACGCAGAATCACAAGATTCACTTGAGCATCAAGTTAAAAGTTGTGGAGTTGACCGAGGTGGCAGAGGGCTAGAATGATCTGCAAAGAGGTCATTTCTGAGAACTGCACCCCACAATCACAGCATGATCTCCAGCCCATCATGGACCACTATTCACCAGCAGTTAGAACTTACCTCAATTAACGGAAGTGATGTTTCAGCCTGCTCCTGGGAATGAGCACAGGAACTTTGGCATAAGGCACAAACGACACAGTTGAAGATATCCCAACGGTTCACCGCCCTCCAGAGTATCATGTCCGAGGGCACCTTCAACAAGAAGCTCGTAGGCCAAACAGGAAATGCATTTATTGCATTTGTAAGCCTGAAAATGATTTGATGAAGTTGGAGACTAAGGATGTACGAAACTCTGATACTTACTGCTCTTCTGTAAGGTTGAGACCAAAAGATATTACCTGAAAGGACCTAAAAAAGGTTTAAATTACACCATTTTAAAATCAGCACTGCAAGTCTAATCCAAGATCAAAATACATGACAATGAAGGGCTCAGATAAACTAGCAATGGATAGTGAAGTGATAACGTCACTGGTCAGGGCACGTCATCTCATTGTATGACAAAGTTCCCCAAACTGAACTGGCCAATAACATGTACGACTATAACGGTTAATAAAAACACTCCAAAACTGTTCTTGAGGCAACGATGAAGCTCCGTTAAATGCGAAGAAACATTGGACAGCAGTAACAAATCCGCGATATTACAGAACAGTCACAATTGGAATTGATAACTTCTAGAGGCAGGTGAAGTGGCTGGAGAACTGGTGTCTCACGTACATCAATTCAAGACAATAAATTTGTAAATACAGTCCAGTGACATTCACACTTAACATTTTGGAATACCTTCATTTATTAGAGCACAGTGTGGGTCTTAACTGAACAGGCCATGTGGGAGATTTTTGAGTCGAGGTGACCAGATTGATTGGATGCTGAATCAGCCAATCCCTGACATATCTGGGGAAGGTCAGAGGCCAAGTCTTTGGCTTCCTGTCCAGCTAAAAGAGAAAGTCTGGGGTAGAAGAGAGACAGTGGGATAGAAATTCCTTCCTGAGGTTAGCGCTGATTAGTTTCAGAGATCTTCCTGTCAGAAAAGCGAGTTTAGCCCATTGACGGGAATAATTTGGTGTGCTTTGTTGTTTTCTATGTTATAAGGAGTGTTATACAATAGACTGGCATCTACCCAACAATGTGGAAAACTGCCCAGGTATGTCTTGTGCACAAAAAGCGGGACAAATCCAATCCGGCCAATTACCATTCCATCAGTCTATTTTTAATCATGAGCAAAGTGATGGAAGGTGTCGTCGGCTGTGTTATCAAGCAGCACTTATTAATAACCTGCTCACCGATGCTCAGTTTGGGTTCTGCCAGAACCACTCGACTCCCGACCTCATTACAGCCTTGGTCCAAACATAAACTAAAGAGCTGAATTCCAGAGGTGAGGTGAGAGTGACTGCCCTTAACATCAAGGCAGCATTTGACAGAGTGTGGCATCAAGGAGCCCTATTAAATTGGAAGTCAATGGGAATCAGGGGGAAACCTCTCCACTGGCTGGAGTCATACCTAGCACAAAGTAAGTTGGTAGTGGTTGTTAGAGGTCAATCATCTCAGCCCCAGGGCAGTGTCCAAGGCCCAACCATCTACATTTGCTTCATCAATGACCTTCCCTCCATCATAAGGTCAGAAGTGGGGATGTTCACTGATGACTGCATAGTGTTCATTTCCATTCGCAACTCCTCAGATAATGAAGCAGTCCATTCCCGCATGCAGCAAGATCTGGACAACAGTCAGGCTTGTACTGATAAGTGAAAAGTAACATTTGCGCCACACAAGTGCCAGGCAATGACTATCTCCAACAAGAGAGAGTGTCTAACCACCGCCCCTTGACATTCAACAATATTACCATCGCCGAATCCCCTACCATCAACATCTTGGGTGTCACCATTGCCCAGAAACTTAACTGGACCAGCCACATAAATCCTGTGGCAACAAGAGGTGGTCAGAGGCTGGGTATTGTGCAGCGAGTGTCTCACCTCCTGACTCCCCAAAGCCTTTCCACCATCTACAAGGTGCAAGTCAGGAGTGTGATGGAATACGTTGCACTTGCCTGGATGAGTGCAGCTCCAACAACACTCAAGAAGCTCGACACCATCCAGGACAAAGCAGCTAACTTGACTGGCACTCCCTCCACCACCGGCATACCGGGGCTGCAGTGTGTACCATCTACAAGATGCACTGCAGCAACTTGCCAAGGCTTCTTCGGCAGCACCTCCCAAACCCGGGACCTCTACCACCTCGAAGGATAAAGGCAGCAGGCACGTGGGTACACCATCGCCTCCAAGTTCCCCTCCAAGTCACATACCATCCTGACTCGTAAATATATTGCTGTCGCTTCATCATCGCTGGGTCAAAAATCAGGGAACTCCCTCCCTAACAGCACTGTGGGAGTACCTTCACCACACTGACTGCAGCGGTTCAAGGCGGCAGCTCACTACCACCTTTTCAGGGGCAACTAGGGATGGGCAATAAATGCTGGCCATGCCAGCGACACTCACATCCCAGGAACGAATAAAAAAGACTGAAATTCAGTTAACAACTTTACTGTTTGTTCATATATTGTGTATATAATAAAGCAGCTTGTTGGTTTATAATTAACCTCACTTTGCTACAGTGTTCCTCAGTCTGCCTTCTGGAAGAAGGGAGAAATGTACTTGAGGACACATGCGAGTTTATGCCATCCAGTACACATAACAAGGGTATCTGTTATGACCCCTGGGCCATGCTATTATATGATTCAATATGGGGCAGCAAAGGTAAACTGATTGTAGTGAAAACGAGGACTACTTAGAGGTGGTGAGCTCGGGAATATCTAGTGTAGATCCAAAATTTGTAATGCACCTTTATTACTCTTCCACCACCTACGAGGGTGATTTCAACAACAAAGCCAAGATTAGCCAGGTTAACAATTAATCCACTTGGCACAGTGTCACTGACTAAGTTATGGTCGAGGATCCCAATCCATGTCTTAAGTTGCTGCTGAATGCTGCGTCAGACTGATCGGATGCAGGTCTGCAACCTTAATTCCCCACCAAGACAATTCCTCATTTCAGTTACGGTACTATTGATAGCTACCAAATGGAAACCAGGTGAGCGCCCTGCAGAAAGAGATTGTATGTAAGCTGGGGGTAGGATTACGTATAATTCAATAAGTTAACTGCTTCGTATAACAATAAGGAGCACCGTGGGTTTTGAGTGAGTGGAGAGAGAGAGAGAGAGAGAGAGAGAGAGAGAGAGAGAGAGAAAGAGAATTGGGTTTAGACAATAGATGCATAGATGAAAGCTAATTTTAAGAGTGTACAAGTTTTAAATAGTTAAGTAGGGGTGGTTTATCATGGATACAGAAATATAGTGGAAAGGTATTGAGAAAAACAAGATGGTGATCTTTAATTAAGAGATGGGGCTTCCTTTCTTAATGGTTGTGCAAAGAAATATAGAAGATAGGAGCAGGAGTAGGCCATTTGGCCCCTCGAGCCTGCTCCGCCATTTAATGAGATCATGGCTGATCATCCAAATTCAGTACCCTGTCCCGGCCTTCTCCCCATATCCCTTGATCCCTTTAGCTTTAAGAAATATATCTAACTCCTTCTTGAATATATTTCATGAATTGGCCTCAACTGCCTTTTGTGGTAGAGAATTCCACAGGTTCACCACTCTCTGGGTGAAGAAATTCCTCCTCATCTCAGTCCTAAATGGCTTACCCCTTATCCTTAGACTGTGACCCCTGGTTCTGGGCTCCCCGCCATCGGGAACATCCTTCCTGCGTCTAGTCCTGTTAGAATTTTATAAGTTTCAATGAGATCCCCTCTCCTTCTTCTAAACTCTAGCGAATATAAGCCTATTCGACCCTGTTACGTCCGTGTAATAATAAGAAAAGGACTGCAGAGAACGGTACAACAGGTGTTTACTCAACGTGGTTCAAACTGCAACTGAAACAACAGATTACTACTCAGCGTTATATACAGGTGTGGTCACTGCCGGTACTACAGTATACATGAGCTGTAGAAAGTAGTTCCCCCCTAAAAAGGTACATACATTACAGACCCAATCTCTTCTCATAAGTCATTCCTGCCATCCCAGGCATCAGTCTGGTGAATCTTCACTGCACTCCCTCCATGGCAAGAACATCCTTCCTCAGATAAGGCGACCAAAACTGCACACAATACTCAAAAGTGTGGTCTCACCAAGGCCCTGTACAACTGCAGCAAGACATCCTTGCTCCTGTACTCGAATCCTCTCGCTATGAAGGCCAACATACCATTTGCCTTCTTTACCGCCTCCTGCACCTGCATGCTTACCTTCAGCGACTGGTGCACAAGGACACCCAGGTCTCGTTGCACTTCCCCTTTTCCCAATCTATTGCCATTCAGATAATAATCTACCTTCCTGTTTTTGCCACCAAAGTGGATAACCTCACATTTATCCACATTATACTGCATCTGCCCAATACGGAGTTTCTCTGCATCCTCCTCACAGCACACACGCCCACCCAGCTTTGTGTCGTCTGCAAACTACATCTAGTTCCCTCGTCTAGTTGTGTGCCAGAGTAGCCAGGTATTATACTGAAGAGCTGGACAAATCTGGTTTGGGTCACTTTACGGACAAAGGAATAGGGTTCCATCATATATTATGACCAAAGTAGGCGTTCTAGAAAATAAATATAGAATGCAATGTACTTCTTTGAGATACTTCTGATCAGGAACGACTAGGACTGCTAACTCTCCTGGTTCCCGGTGTATATTCTACTTGTGAGTATAATAGATGTGTTTGCTAGTTTGTAATCTCATACATGTTGAATAAATCTTAAAAGTTAACTGTTTCTAGAGGACTGGAGTGGAAGTCTTCTATAGTCCCAGTCCAACACTGGGTTATCTCTTCCTTCCAGTCATATTCCTTTGACTTTTTTGGAGAGCAAAAGACAACGGAGCATGGAATTCCAGGTAGGTCAACATTCTAAAGCTGGAGGCAGCTGGAACTGCAAAGATGTTAAAGGCCAAAGTCAAAGAGCAGACGAGCAGTAAACAGCCACTTGAGTATCACCGACTAACAATTCAGCTGACGATTGGAAAATAAGTTTAATTATAGCTGAGGCAGGTGGAGCTTAGTGACTGTTTATGTTGGAAAACCAGTACTTGAACCACAATGCAACTGTATTACAAGTTCTGAAATGATTCCTGCAGGATTCATTCTTGGCTGAACTATTACAAATATGTGTGTCAGCACAGTTCCACTGGCAGGCCGTGCTTTCAGCTGCCAAGGCCCCAAGTTCATGGATTTTCCCTTCCTAAACCTCTCCGCCTCTCTCTCCTCCTTTAAGATGCTCCTTAAAACCTACCTCTTTCACCAAGCTTTTGTCATGGGTCCTAATAGCTCCTTACATGGCTCAGTGTCAAATTTTGTCCGATAACGCTCTTGTGAAGTGCCTTGGGACACTTTACAACGTTAAAGGCGCTATATAAGTGCAAGTTGTGGTTCCAATCAAAATAGTTCCTGGTAGATATGCCAGATGAAGAAACAGTAACATGTTGTATTTTTGCATTATGTAACACTATTTTTATTTGGAACGGGAATGAAATTAGTTAGCAGGACTATTATTTACAGAGATAACAACAAGGCTTATTTTTCTGCAGGAAGAAAAATAAGTTAGTAAAATGATAATGGGATATATATTTGATCATCAAAGTCCAACTTGTTTAAAAAAAAACAACAGCTGTATTTTATAAAAATTCAGTCCTGAGCAACGTTCATTATGGAACCACTACAGAGCAACTACACACAGGCAGACATTCCTTGTGTACAGATAAAAGTGGATAATCTATTTTAAATATGAACTGTCTCCAGATTAGTGTGTGGGGGTGGACAGCAGTCATTTTTGGTTTTAAAATACTGCTTAATGCCATGCAGCTGAAACTGCAACAGCTGCAGCACAGGGCATCTTACTCTTGCAGAGTTCCCTGTTGCACCGAGGAGATAATAATTAGCTGTTGGCTCCTTCTGTGTTAATTGGTTGATTGTAATTGCGTACACGATCTGGGCCCAATTAACTTCTCACAGCATGTACAAACCCCATATGAATGTTGTATATAAAGTCGGTATTTTGAGAAATTAAAGCGATGATAGTTGGGAAGATTTGATTTTTTGATAAATGAGTAATTAGAGAGAGACAGTAAGGAAGGACATAGACGCATTCAGAACACATTGTGAAGTATCTGTATACTACAGCATCTCAATAACAGTAGAGAGTGAATATGCAGGTCAAAAAGTGGTGAAATATAGGAATTAAATCACAAAAACGAGATTAAGAGTGAAGGACGTTCAATTCACAGTCACTTAAACCCATTTTCAGGAGACATTGGGGAGACCAAACACAGATTGGGTGACCGCTTTGCGGAACACATCCGTTCAGTCGATAAGGGTGACCCCGAGCTTCCGGTCACCTGTCATTTTAATTCACCGCCCCACTCCCACTCTGACCTCACCGTCCTCGGCCTCTTGCATTGTTCCACGGAAGCTCAACGTAAACTCGAGGAACAGCACCTCATCTTCCGATTAGGCACTTTACAGCCTTCCGGACTCAATATCGAGTTCAACAATTTCAGATCATAACCTCGGCCCCTATTACATTTTTACTTATATTTTTTATCCACCCCTTTGTTTTGGTTTTTCCCTCCCCCTCCCCTTTTTTTTTCTCTCCCACATGGCAGCTGTCTCTCATTCTGCCAGAACATTTCACACCTAATCTGAGCCGTCTTTTGTCTCCACTAGTCCTATCACCATCTCGTCTCGTTTTGAATACCTCTTAATGTCTCTTCTCTTTTGTTCTCTCCCAGCCTGGCCTCTTAATCTATTTCATTCCCTGTGCCTCTTTAGTCTTGACAAAGGGTTTTGACCCGAAACATTGACTCTAATTTCTCTCCACGGATGTTGCCTGGCCTGCTGAGTTTTTCCAACATTTTCTGTTGTTATTCAGGATTGTCAACTTTCTCTCATTGGGAAATCTCAAGCTGACCAGATTGATTCTACACTCAAATCGTAATCGCAGAATATAGTTCATTTACACCGTATATCAAGCTATGGTTTTTTTTAAAAAGTTTAATTCTATAGTGTTTGTAGCATTCTTTGCTACATGGAAACAGGATGATTGGGCAGTTGACTATATAAATGATGCAGATGGTTATTGACCAGTGGAACAACGTTCCTCAGTCTGGGATTCACTATTTTCATCAGGAACCTTTAAAAGGCAGAGGCAGAAAAACACCAAATGTGAGATAGGGCCGGCAGAGAGAGTGAGAAAGACTAATGCAAAGACGGAACAAACCAGCCAGGAAATGACAGTGCCACGACGGAGAGACAAGTTGGGTGTTAGGCAAATGGTGACAGGAATAGAGTGTAGGAAGTACAGGGCCAAGGGAGATTAAACTGTTCCAGAAATAGTGCACAAGACTAATAAAACATCGCATCCTTTGTGCTGATCACATAATGTCAATGTGAATTTCTACAGGAATGATCATCTGTTAATTTGTTTTAAAATCATTTCCCAGCTTCGTAAAGAGATGTCGACAATAGAACAATCAAACCCAGTTCTCTTCAGTTGATTTTTTTATATGAAAAGACAAAGTTGGAGCAATTTAAAACATCTGGTGATTGGCCAACATTTCTGAGCCTCTAGGAACCAAGCCTGACTGAAAAATTTCCCAAATAGGCGACAACTTTGAAAGCTGGTTGGTGTAAGCCAATAAAATAAGGGTTCTTTTAAACTGCAGTGCAAAATAAGACACCTGGAAATTATTACAAAAGGGATGTATTAAAAAAATGCCAAGGAGGAATGTTAAAAATAAACCTTTGAGCCATAGTATAAACGGCAGTTATGTGACATTGTCCTAATCAGGTCTCCAATCTGTTCAACATTCTGTGCTAAAATCTGTAACAGTCGTGAAATATGAAGTCAAAGCTATAGAAAATCACCCAACTACATATTTTGGAAAAAGTTAAACCTCCGTTGCAGTAAGATACATAATTTAAAGGTTGCAAAAAATTGTATTACGAGTGCAGGTAGACAAGGCCATAATAAAAGCCAATAGAATTTAGGGTTTTATAAATAGAAGCAGAGTGTACAAAAGGAAAGTAGAAATGATGAATTTAAGCAAAACATTGGCTAGGCCCCATTTGGGCACCCTATTATAGAAAGGATATTAAAGCAATAGGCACACTATGATGCCAGGGAAACCATGTGGGGAATTTTTCAGGGGGGGGGGGGGGCGGTGGCGGAGTCAGCGGGCACGTTTGGTGGCGGGTTGGGTGGGGGAAAAAAAATGTTTTGACAGCGGGTTACCGCCTCCACGTTCGTTTCCCAGATATCGGGTCTATCATTGCTGAACAGACCAGACACCAAGCGGCGGGGGAGACAATTTCGATTAAGAGATGAAGAGGTAATAAATACTATTTTAAGCTTACCTTTCAATTTTATCAGTTTCAATTTTATCAGTTTCCCCGCTACTCGGGGATCAAGTCAGGTAAGGAGGTCGGGAGTTGTGTCAGCATGGGATGATTTCTTAACTTGACAGCTGCAAATGGTGTATAAAACTCCCATTTCACAGCTGTTCACTTTCCAAGGTTAGAAGCTGTTGCTTACTGCATTTGGAAGACAGATTGAGCTTTTTGCAGCCTGCAAGTGTTTGGAGTAAACTCTCTATCCAGTATCACCTCATTGGAAAAACCTCTCTCACCATTCACAGATTGCTTCTGTCATCTCAAGTTCACCTGCCATCTATTCCATCAGCATCGGTGCCCTTGGTCCTCAGAATCCCACCACGATCAGCCTCAACACCAGCAGCACCAACCTTCTCCACAATCAACTGATGTTGCAAAGGACACAGGGCTTCAGCACCCAACCACATTGATGTCAGGGATGGCCTCACCATGGCCAGATTTACTTCACTTGATGCTGTATACCCTGGCTGCCACATGATGCACCAGGTTGGCACCACCCCAGACCAACACCATAAAGAATCCCTACAATGCCCAAGCCATTCCTTTCACATTCATGACCATTGTGGTGGGGGGGGGGGGGGGGTACCATTATGTCTCACCATTCACTGCAACTCACTAAGCCACTTCCAAAGGTGCACACAAATCTGTCGAAGAATGCAAAGTGTTGAAAATTAAGGTTTCAATGTTTGACAGCACATTAACAGAAACTTCACATGAACATTGGCTAAAACACCCAAGTGCCTACCCTTGTGTTGTTAGTTGGTATGATTGCACTAGGATGAGCGCGAGTGTGAGGGGTGGCTAGTGAGATGGGGAAGTGATAATGTAGATAGAGAGGGATGGGTGGAGGTGCAAGGAAAGTTGGTGTGAATAAGGATGTGCAGGAGTAGGGTAGGGAAGGCAAAGTGATGGGGATGTAATGAGTGGCAGAGCAGGAGGAGGTTGATTGTGACTTTGCAGTAACGTTTCGTGATCTGAGATCATTGAAAGGTTTGTGCCACTGCAGCCAGGTCCTCCTGACCATATCCCTGCTTGTGCCCTCCTGTGCAATGTGCAACCAGGCTGCTTTGGTCTCCTGGGGAGGTCTCTTCCACCCATTGGAAGGGAAGAGGACCTCCCTGCATGCTGTGACTCTCTCCATAAGCATATGGAAGGAGTCATGGGAGAGTTTGGGTGCAGCCGTGCACCTCTGTGCAGTGCTTGTCGCACCTCAATGCTGTAGAACACAGACAGCACAACTGTCAAAAATCAATTTGCACATGGTCCCTTTAAGGAAACCGGCTGATGATGTGTCATCAAATGACGTCATCAGACTGGCTTCCTTCAATTGGCTGGGAAACATGGGCTGAACAAGCCCAATCAATGTAAAATCATTCCAGAGCTGGCTGGAGCCAGTAGCGGGGTTGCACTCTGCCACCGACCCTGGCCACGCTGAGGTAGGTGAAATCGCGGCCCATAGTTATGAAGGGAATCTTGAGATACTGGGACTATTTGTACTGGAGCAGAGACAGTCAAGAGGAGATTTAATATAAATTTTTAAAAATCATGAAGGGTTTCAATTATTTTAAAATACAGATCGAATAGGAAAAGACTATATCCTCTAGTTGGCGAGACAGTGATGAAGGATCATCCATTTAAAATCATGATGGAACCGAGGAGACGGTTTAGGAGGAATTTCTTCACAGAGGGTTATATTAATGTAGAATGTTTACTGGGAGTGGTTGAGACAGAGACCACTGCATCTTTAAGAGAAAATTGGATACGTATCTGAAGCAGAAAGAGGCCAGAGGCTTTGGGGAGAGAGCAGGGCAGTGCGATTAGTTTTGGATTGCTCTTGCAAAGGGGCCAGTATAGACACAATGGGCCGAATGACCACCTTCTGTGCTGTAAATAAATTTCTTTGGCCCAGATTTGTTTCATGCTGGTTAAAAGATGTGCATATTCCAGATACTGATTACACACAAGCAGTCTCAAATGTTTTCCAGAAAATTAAGTACAATGGAAGATGACAGCAGCTCCTGCCGAGAACAGTTGTGATTAAAATGAAGAACCGCGAGATCTACGCCAAATCTGCTAAACATTTCACAATCACTTGGCTCACAATGTTTCTAATTTATGGCCAAAATGTTTGAACATACTCTTTACCCCACTTGTCTTCAAATCAAAGACTTTGGATAGAGAAAATATCTTGCCCCTCATCACAACCACATATGCCTGTCTGTACCTGCATTATCTTTTCTAATGTTTGATTCCAACTCACAATTACTGCCCAGAAACACTGCAATTTTTTTAAGATTGGAGTATTTTTTCCCCCTGATGACAGAAACCTGCAGTCAAGCAGGGAAAATGAGAAATAGCTAAAAGGAAAACATATAATAAGATTGGAAGAAAATGCAAGAGCAAGTGAGATTGATTGATTTTGGAGACAGGAAGAGAAGCTGCTTTACTTTTGGGGTCAGGACTCATTAACTGAGCTCCAGGCATTTGCATGGCTAAATTTGCTTCCTTAATCCTGGTAGCAGAGTCATAGACCCATGAAAAAACACATTTAGTGTAAACACTGATTGCAGTTCATGTGGGGGGGGAGGGGGGGGCGGTGGAGGGAGCAAGAGGAGGAAGGAAGGTAAATTGGAATATATGAGAGAGAGGATACACAAACACCAATTTTAGGTTAACTGTGCACAAAGCAGTTATTCATCAAATTGGAAAATATGAATAGGATTCCTTAAACTTATGTGCTCTGTAAAGCTAGTTTGTTATTTAATCCAAATAAATGTGTGCGCTCACAAATGGAGAGCTCATCAATCAATGTCTCACATCCACGCTGACTTTCATTACCTATGAGCTATGCATGTTTGACACCAGGAAGAGATTGGGCGGGAAAGTGGAGTTGAGGTAGAAGATCAGCCATGATCTTACTGAATGGCGGAGCAGGCCTGAGAAGCCTATGGCCTACTCCTGCTCCTAATTCTTATGTACAGGAACTTCACCAAGAATAGCATTAAAAAACAACTGGCACTGGTTACTTTCGTTGTAAAATGGACTGGACCTGATGAGCTCCTGGACAGTGGAAACATCTTATTCAGGCAGCAAGCATTTATCTACCATCACTCGTTTATATCAGCAAAATATCTCAATTTCAATTTCATCTCAATTGACTTTTAAAGGGAAGTGCTGCTCAGGGCATTCAGGTCAACCCTACAATGACTTACTTCAATTTACAGTTTTAATTTTAGTTTCATATTTTTGCGTTGTTAATTGAGATCAAAATTTGGTTTGGATGTTGCAAACGACAAATTGTTGCTAAATTGCCTGAAATTCAAAATTCTCAAAGTAGATAATTTCATGGTTCTCTGTTCACCAGGTCAGTGTGATTATCCCAGTTGATTATCCAACATGTCTAAATCTGTGACCAGACAAAAATACTGGTTTCCTGTGCTTAATAACTTTCTTCTCCATTTATTTATTAATTCTTGTCTTAAGACGACAGATTGGAGAATGTGCCATCTCCTAGCTCATGTGAAATGATTTAATGCCTTCTGGTGATCTACACGGATAATTGTATGTACAATTATAATTTACAGGCTAATTGAGAGTTACATCTATAGGGCCTGACTATCCTTCACTACAGTACAACGGGTGATCAAGTTTAGGAAGTTTAATCAACATCTTCAAATATTTGAAAACTACTATTGCATATATGACAATTTATTTAAAACAGCATCAACAATTTTAATGTTCACACCATATTACATTTGTCACCAATAGCAGACAATATATTAAGTAAACCAGGAATCCAAGGTTGTGAGGATGTGGAAAAAACCCAGCACCAAAAGTACTGGATACATTTTTGGGGGGGAATGGGGGAGGGGGGGGGGGCGAGAAGAAGAGGAGAAAAACTTGAGCAAGATAACGTGCAACATTTTTCCCTCTGTTGTCCTGAAGGTGGTCCCCATTATGGGATACAGTTCGACAAGTGCCAACAGCCCTCTAGCACCTCACCCAAGTGGCCATTCTCCATATGAAAGCCTGGACAGCACATACTACGAGCAATTTAACTCTAGGGAGGGATAATTGCCGTACTCAATCGACCCCACTCCTCACCATAGTGGAGACCAGCAAGGGCAACTGGAACACCTCGACTGCCACCCTGCCATATTTTCAATGGTTCTATACTTTAAGATAGAAACATGTTGTCGATAATTGAATCAGATTTAGGGGCAAATATTCCTCCTGCTGCTCAAATAATTAGTTGGGAAAGATATTCTTAATCATCGAGAAATCCAAGGTCCACAAAAACAATTTTCTTCATGAAGCCTCTAGTCTGATAAGCCAGTTATAATATCTAGTAAATTGCTTTTCCCCCAGATTCAGCACCATCTCTAGTGGGATTTTTAAAAACTTCCTAGGACTGCTTGGTATTGAGCATGCTATTATTTGAAGTATTCTTCTCCCCGAGACTTCAATGCTTCCATAAATCAGTCTGGTTTTTCCTTCATTAGTTTACTCCCTTGGTTTGCACTGCATCATTATTAATGTAACTAAATCTGAAATGGATGACCAGGAGGAAGACAGATGTCATCCCCTGTTGTGCAACAGCAGCATCTGTAAATACGCCCATTTTCATAAACTTCTTCAGACTCTTCTCACACCCTGCAATACAAGGGTCTTACATTTGGAAATATAAGCACAATGACAAGGCCACAATACAATCGTACAGCAATATATCTCCAATTGTGGCAGAGCCACCAGGGGACTCTGATCTAATGTACATAATTATCTTTAACAAATTATTAGCTACAGAATGAATCTGTATCTTTGTTCCTATTATTGCATGTACATAGCGTGGTCCCTTTAAGAATGAGACCAAACGCGATGACGTCATCACGTTGATCACGTGATCCTCCAGCGGCGGGAAAACGTGATGACGTCAGGCTGGGGAGCCGCCCTAGCCAGTCCTCGTGGAGCCAGCAAAGAGTACAGACCTGTAATTTAGTTCTCCTGTGTTTTCGTGTTAAACTCTGTTGAATAGTATTAAACATCGTTTGTTTGATAGACTGACTCGACCTCAGTCCTTTAGTTAGGAATCTAGCCATTCCTACACAATCATAATTTTCTTACTAGCTCCCTTCCCTCCACTTGCTAGGATCAGGGCAAAACATAAACACAAGAACATAACAAACAGAAAAAATTGGAGCAGGAGTAGGCCATTTGGCTCCGCCATTCAGTAAGATCACCTTCCCGCACTATCCCCATATCCCTTGGTTCCCTTAGTATCCAAAAATCTATTGATCTCTTGTCTTGAATACATTCAGCGACTGAGCATTCTCAGCCTTCTGAGGTACAGAATTCCAAAGATTCACAACCCTTAGGCGCCCGCCCATGGAAATTTGATTTTTTTTAAATGGGAAGACATTATTCCAAATTGTGAATATTTTAGTCTATGCAGATTAAACTTTACAACATCAAAATAATAAGTTTATTTCCAACTTGTTTTCCTTTTCCCAGAACACACTGAATTACAAGTTTATTCACTGATCTTCAGTTCGGTTGAATATTCAATCACTGAAAATGACAATTTTGGTGAAAGCACCCTGGCCAGTGCAGCATACTGATAATTCCGTCATTTCTTCTGCTTAAAAAAATTGAGTTATTCAATAGACTGTGTTGGAAGACAAATGTACCTCAGTACGATGCGTTAAAATGGTCAAGGAAATTTATAGAATATCCAGAATGTCAGGACTGGTCATAATCCATTTTAGATAACTGACCAGCGCATACAATTTTTCAATGAGACTTTTCAGTGCCGATCGCTCTGGTTCTGAAATCAATAGTTAATGCAGTAGGCTAGTTACAAGGTGTGAAAATTAAGGTCACTAAGTAAGAACAGATTCATTACTCAGCTACAGTGTAAACTCAAAGGAAGCAGTTACTGGAGTGCAAAATCTTCCTGCCTCTGTACAACTTGGATTTCTTTTTCCCCATTTGTGTGATGTGTTTTCTCTGCAACTATCCTAATGTCATGAAGTAAAACTAGATGCACCCAATCGAGAGAGTTGAGACATCCCC